>NC_137970.1:108249656-108866323 GCF_963924665.1 Micromys minutus | reverse complement strand
GAAGGATATCTTGTGCACTGTGTAGGGCTTTAGCTCAAAGCTATTTCTGACAGTGATGTACTTCCTTCAACAAGGCAACAGCCATTATAGGAAGGCTATATCTCTTAATAGTGCCAAGAATATTCAAACTACCATACAGGGCAACACACTTATCTCTTCCCTCTTCTGTTCTAATCACTCTTACATTCTATTTTTCTTCTCTTTTTTATCTTTCCCTGTCTCCCTACCATTCTCTATTCTCTCCACCCCTTTCCTTCTGCTTAAAATTCTTTTTCTAATCTTCCCTCCCCTTTTTTTTGTGTTCCTCTATTATTCTCTTCTCTCTTTTAACTAATTTTTCTTGCCATATCTTATCTCTCAATTTTTCTTCTCCTAGTCACAACCCCTCCCTTCTCCTTTTTTATTTACCACCCCCTTCCTTTTCTTCACCACTTCTCTTCACTCTTCCATTTTCTCTCTAACTTCTACTTTTGTTTCCCCATCACTTCTATCATCCATTCTCTTTCTCCTTAATTCCACTTCTTCCATTCCCTGTGCCCTACTCACTCTTCCCTTGCTTTCTCTCTCCTTCTTCTACTCTTTTCCCGTGGTTTTTGTCCTTGGACCATTTACCATTTTCACTAATTTTTCCTATTCCCCTTCTATTTCTCCATCTGTGTCTTCTTCCTTTTCTTCCTACCTCTGTCCTCTTCTCTCAACTTTCCTCTTCTCTCTACTCTCCTCCATTTTCCCTGCCTCATATTTCTCATCTTCTCTCTTTGCTTATCCCTCTCTTCAGGACAATTTTTCTCTTTCCTTTATTCTTCTTTTTCATCATTCCTTTCCTATGCCTTCTTCCATTCTCATATCTTCATCCATCTTCCATTCATTCTCCTCTTGCTTTGCATTCCTTTCTCTAACCTCCTTCCTCCTATATATTCATCTTCTGACTCCAATTCTTCTTCCATCATACTTTATTTTTCTTTCTTAACTTTCCCTCTTCCTACTCTTAACTCTCTACCATTCCCAATTTTCTTCCTTTCATCTTCTTTTCCTCGCTCTTCTATTTTCTTTTATTGATTTCCTTACTCAAATCACTTTCTTTTACCCTCCCAATTTCTCTTCGTTCCTCTCTCTTCACACCAACATCTTCCCCCTTTCCCTTCACTTTTCCTCTCTTCTCTTTCCTTCTCTTTCTTCTTTACTTTGTTCTTTCTTCTATTTCTATCTTGTGGCCATGCTTCATTCCCTCTATTTTCTTCTCTTCCCTCTTCCTTTCTTCCTACCTCTCCTTCCTACATTTCTTCTCTTCCCCTCTCTTCCCTCTCACCTTCTATTTTATTGTTATAGCCCCTTGTACTGCAATCCACTTTTACTTTTCTCTGCTCTTTTTTCTTCCCTCATATTCTCTCCTGTGCCCTTTACACTCTTCCATCCTCTATTCCTGCTTATTTTCTTCCCTTTGCTTTCTCTTCTGTCACCCTATTCCTTTATCTCCCCTCTCTCCTCCATCCTCTACCTTTTATCCCTTGATCCTCCATAGCACCACTTATCTCGTACATGTTCTTTTATTCTCTCCACCCTTTCCTCCTTCCTTTTTCTTCTTCCATGTGATTACTTACTCAGGTCACTCTCCAATTCTCTCCTCTTTCTTTTTATTCAGTCCTTCTTTTCAAATCTTTCTTCTTTCCTCTTCATATTCTGACCATTTTCCTCTTTGCCTCCTCCATGCTCCCTTCCACCTCTTTGCTCTTCCACCCTCCTTCTCTCCATTTAACCCTCCCTCTTCTTCCAGTCTCTTCCCTTCCCTTTACTCACATTCTCACTTCACTTGACCTTCTTATTCCCTACTCTTTCCTCTTTATTCTTCTTGTCAGCATCATTTTCCTTTTTCTCTTTATCACCCAAATCCTTTTCCTCCCTATCTCTTCTTCCACTTTTCCTTTATTATCTTCATCTTTCCTCTTCTTCCCTCAACATCTTCTTTTCTCTTTCCTTTTCCATTTTTCTTCTACCCTTATTACCCACTTTTCTGTCTGCCTATTCTTTTCTTTTACCTGAAATTCCATTCCATCCTACCCTCATCCATATTCCCTGCTATTCCCTCTTTCTTTTTTTTCCTCATGTGTTTTTATCCATTTTCCTTCTCTCTCTTTTCTCTTTCCCTTCCCATTTCTTCCTTTCAATTATTCCCTCTTTCAAATTCATCTGTTTTCCTAGAAAAGGCAAAAGGAGAACGGATAGATGAGAAAACATGTTGGAGATGGAAACAAGACTGATAATATGGAATAATGAACTCCACTATTTTCTTTCCTAATTCTTCACTTTCCATTAATTTACTCTTCTCCTCTTCCTATGTCTTCTCTCAACTTCCCTCCTTTCTCTCCTCCCTCATCTATGCTCTTTCCTCTTGTTCTCTTTCCTCAGATCCCTCTTCTCTTCATTTTATGTTCCTCCATCTTCCTTCCCCCTTATTGCTCTTCTGTCCTATTACTACTCCCTCTATTCTACACCCTTATTTCCATGTTTTTCATATTTTTTCCATTCTCTTTTCCTTAGTTCTTCTTTCTTTTCCCCTTTTCTCTCTTTTCAACTGTTTCATATTATTTTCCCTCTATTTCCTTCCTTACTCCTCTTTCCAGATTTACTCTTTCCTCCATTTTTCTTTGTCCATTTTCATTTTTATTCTCCCACCTTCTTCTTCAATAATTCTTTTTCTATCTTTTTTTCTTTTTATTTCCCCTTTCTTCCTCTGCCCACAGATAAACTTCATTCCTTTTACTCTCAATTTCCTCTTTCTCCTCTGCTTTCCTGTTCTTCCATTTTCATCCCCATTACCTCCCTTTCCCACTTCAAATCCCTCCTTTCTTCCCAACTCTTCTTGCTTTGTTGCTCTTTCTTCTTCCCTGATCTTACCCCATTCCTACTTAATCTCTCTTCTCTGCCTTTCCCTCACTCCCCATTCTTCCTATTTCACTGCTTTTGCTCATCTTCCCTTCTCCTTCCTCCATCAACTTCCCTCTTCCACCTATTTTTTTCTACACCAGCTTCCCCCCACTTCCATTATTCCCACTTCCACTTCTTCACTCCTCTCTATCTCGAATTTTCTTCTCTCCTCTTCCCTTCTCCATCTTTAAAAACAATGTATCTCTCTCCTTCTATCTATTCTATTCTCCCACTTGTTTCCTTTTCTTTTCTTTTGCCTGTTTTTCTTTACCTGTTTCTTTGGTTCTCTTGTTTCTATTTCCCATCTTCAATTATTTAACTCCAACTTCTTTCGTTCTATTCTCTCTCTTTCCTCTTCCCCTGCCTTCCTTTCTCTTCTTTACTTATTCTTAATTTTCCTCTAATTTCCAAATTCCTGCCTTCTTCCTCTTTTCTTTACTGTTTTCTTCTCCCTTATATTTTCTCCTTCCTCCATGCTCTCCTTATCCCCTTATCACTTTCTTCCTTTCTTTTCAATTGCCTCCCCCTACTCTTCCTCACCTCCATTTTCGGCCTGTCCATATCCTTCCAAATCTGCTAAGCATCCTGCACATCTTATACTTCCAGCTTCTTTCCTGCCCCTCTGCCCTGTCCCTGACATTCCTGCTCTTTTCCTGAATCTTAATTCTTTAGCTTGCTCACCAGTATCGCCCTCTGTGTGCTCCTTTTCTCCTCTTGTTCACATTTCCTCTCTTGTACTCTTCTTCACTGAACCACCTGGCTGCTTATCACCCCTGCCCCTCTTCAGTATGCTGTTTCTGGACAACCTTCTGTGGCCTCCACACTCACCTTCAGAATTCATTTTGTTCTGTCACCAGAAATCTGTCCATTTTCAGAGTCTCTTGAACTCTACCTAAGACATAAGCCTTTTGTTGGTTTTTGGTTTTCTATTGATGCCCCTTCACCTCCCCATATACTTCTTACTCTCTCTCACCCTCTGTAGACATTGTTCTCTGCTTTCTCCCCTTATGCTGAGTCTCTGACCCCCTCCTCTGTCTCCTACACCCCTGAGTTCTCATTCTCAGGTATTCTGTCCTCTAACTGCCACTGCCCTCCCCAGAGATTGGTCACTCCTTATTCTTTCTAAATCTCTAGGAATCCTAGAATTCCCGAGACCTCCATCCTCAGACCTTTTATTCTTATTGCCCCATCTAGGGACTTGCTGTTAATTTGCTAATTTGTTTTTGAGTATCTCACATTTCTCGTCAGCTTCCTAGCCTACAAGTGCACATCTGAGCTCTTTCAGTGTCCCGCCCTCCTCTCAAGGCTCTTATTTGGTCCTGCCCTCCCTGAAGCCTCCTCTTCTACCTCCTTTCACATCTCTAATGTGGACTATCATATATTTCCCCATTGCCTCCTGTCTTACTTCCTGGACTTTATACTTTACACTCCCAGATTTCTTACCTCCTGGAGCCAGGTATATTCCCTTAACTGTCCATCTTCCTTTAGCCATTTATTTTCTTTCTGCCTTACTTCTGAGCAGGACGCCAGCTTCCTCTGCCTTCTAGGTCAATCAGACTCTTCTGCTTGTATAGGCCTCTGGCCATAGTCCACCTTTCTACTCTGTCCCTGCCCGCTCCACAGTCTTCTCCTCCCCTCTAGGGTCCTCCCCTTACTCCTGTCCTACTTCGAACACCAATCCCACTACTACAGTACAACATAGCCTCCAGCACATTGCCTCAGCCTTCTGCCCTTCTCCCATGACTCTCTTGCTCCCCAAGGTAGTCTTAAGCCCTCCCACAGCTGCATTCCTTTCCCAGAAAACCCCGACCTCCTCAGTCAAACTTTGCTACTATCCTAGTGCCTATGGACTGCCCCCAGTAGCCTTCTCCTACCTAGTCTTCTGCCTCTCTCGTCCTTCTTGTGTCTTGCCCTCCCAGCCCATGTGCTCTTCTCCAAAGCCTTTGATTGTCCGCAGTGTTTGTTTACATCTAATCTGCCACCTCTCCACAGGTATTTTCCTGTTAAATGCTGTCTGTCCAGCAGACTCCTCAATTTCTCCCTTCTATCCTCTGTTCTCCAGCCCTCTTACTCGTACTGGAGCCCAGCCTGATATCCTCCAAGACACTATGCCTCTCTCTAGAGTCCACTACCTTCACAACCAACAGGATATTCTCTGTCCAGATCAGCTTTCTGCTAGGCCTCCATCCCTAGGGCTGCTTTTCTCTCTTCCCTCCCTCTGTGCCTCCCACTCTCTCCTGCAGCCTGTTATGTACCTCCCAAACAATCACCTTTCCCAGCACCCTGAACCTCTCAGCTTCTTTCTCAGTGCTTTGTCTTTTCCGTTGTATACCATATTCCCAGAAAAGCATGGCTTTCAGTCCTGGATTTCTGCTCCCCCTAAGGTAATGTTCTCTGGCTCTGTCTGCCTCCTCCCTGCCTCCAGCTTTTGATATGACCTGTGAACCTCATTCTCTGATAACAGATTCATACTCTCTTCTGATCCTCTGTCCTGGCTGAGGATCTATACTTCCTGAGCATCCTGCATTCTTCCTGAGTCTTATGACCTTGTGAAACTCTGGGCGTCCTGTAACATGCCCTACTCCAACTACTTCCTCTTATCTGTGACTTCCTCTTGAGCTGCTGGCCTGCCCCTCTGATCTTTGACCTTTCTTTATGAACCTCCTGCCTGCTTCCTAATATATGCTTTTCAAGGTTCCTCCACTTTTTAGGGTTTTCTGTGCCCAATATCCTACAAGTGTACACACATTCTACAATGTCTACAGCCCACTATCCCCCTCTCCAGAACCGGTGATTTTTTTTTGAGCTCCCTGCCTCCTCATTTCATCTGCCTTCCTTTGCTGCCTGTACTCCCCCACCCCCAGCCCAGCCTCCTATTCTACTCCAAGAAGGTCTTCAGATTTTTGTCTTTTTCCTGAAATCTCTACCTTCCAAGGCATCTACAGTTTACCTGAGCTTCCTGACCTGTTCTACAGGAAGCCCGAACATGAACATATGACCCTGTTCCTAGTGATTATACCCTCCCATAAAAATCTCCTGACTTTCTCCAATCTCCCTAATTATGTGTGAGTTTTATGCTCTCTGTGCCTTTCCCAAGCTTTCTTTCTCCCTTCCTTCCCAATCTGTTGGTTTCCTCCTGCGTATTTTTCTATCCTCCAGCCCTTAAATGGAATTCTTCTATTTAATTCTGCTGCCCTAAGTCCCCAGGCTCCTACAACCTGAGTCTCCTGCACTCTTACTAAGCCACACCTCACCTCAGTATTAGAGTTTCTGGCTTCTCAGCTAATTTTTCCGAATGGAGTTCTGAGAACACAAACCAGAGGTGGAGAGAGAAAAGCAGACTTCCCTCAGTTTCAAACAAAACTCAGATTCCCTCAATTCCAAAAGGTGGTTCAAATGTCTGGAAATGACCTCAACCTATAGGAGGGTTTCTATTAGTTGGATAAATTCCTGCATTCCTCAGGAACTTGTGAAGCAGGTTCAAGACCTGTGGCCTACTGGACAGATAATTACCTGTTGTGTCTGGAATCTCAACACGCACACAGTTATTACACATTCCAAGCAGATTCTACCAACCTTCCCTACCTCACAATCCCTGCAGCTCAAAGGCTTCCCTGCACCGAGCTCCTCAATCTTGCTATTATTGCTATGCATTCTCTCTGTCTCTCTGTCCTGCCTCTCTGTCTTTGTCTCTCTGTCCCTCTGTACCTCTCTCTCTGTCTCTGTCTCTGTCTCTGTCTCTCTCTCTCTCTTTCTCTCTCTCTCCTCTTCCTCCTCCTTCTTCACTTTGTATTTTTTCAGTATTCTCTTTGGCCTGCTCTCACCCTCTCTTTCAGAGAGCCCTGTGATTTCCAGGATGCTGGCTGTGCTCAATCTAATTCTTTCTTACCTTACTCTTCTTCCTTATCCAGAAGCCTCTTGCTATTCTTTCCTTTTTCAATCAACAATAAAGACCTTTTTCTTACACACAGAGTAGAAAACAGTCATGTCTTCAGTTTATACAGTATCCAGATTCAGTACCTGCAATTGTTCAACTGCAAAAAGGCAGAAAGCCCTTTATACCTGATATTGCAGAAATGACTATTGAATGCACACAGTGGCCTGTAGGGTTGGGTTTCTTTTCCTCCTACTCTCTAAGCTGAAGTTGTATTCAACTTCTTGACTCCAGACCCTGGAATGAGAGAGAAGTCTTTGATTCAGTTTCTTTCTCTGAATATTGTGAATTAGACCAACGGGAACCTTCTGAGACAGGATCCACTGTTGCCCATTTAGAGAGAGAGAGAGAGAGAGAGAGAGAGAGAGAGAGAGAGAGAGAGAGATTTTGTGTGTGGGGTATCAGAGTGTTGTTGTCCTGTCAAGGGTTATCTGGAAGGAGGTTCTGAAGAGAGGAGGTTCCTTGCTCAGCCTTGGATAACCCTCTTGGTTTGGAGCTTGTTCTCCCATGTCCCACCCAGGAAGAGGTATGGTACCCAGCAGAAACCAGGAGGAACCAGGCAGTGTTCTCTGTACAGAACTCAAGGAGTTTCTTTTAACTTTGTGAGATAGGATAGCAACACATGAAAACTCTAGAAACCACACCTCTGATCAAACTGAGCTGGTCACACAGAGTCTCATCACATGGAAACATCATCAGGATTAAATTTCTGAATTCGTTGAAGCTCTCCTGTGAGAAATACAAACCTCAAATAAAGTGCACAATGACATTATACAGTGAGGACACATAGAAGAATCAAAGTAGCGAAGGGGACAGGAAAGAAGAAGCTCACAGACTAATCAGAGTCAAAATGGGACATGAAGTCAAAGCTAAGTACTAGCTCTGCCTCTCTGATGGCTGACACCACTGGGCCCAAAGGCCTAATATCACTTCCTCTGATCTCACACCATAGCCCTGAGCATGGACAAGGATGGGTTTCCCTGTAGGGTGAGGTCTAAGATGAAGGGAAATCAGACTGAATTTCTCCCAGTAGTCCATGATCTTTCCTGTACCTAGAATACGGGAAATTCTCAGGAGCACTTCTCCCTACCCAATGGCCCCAGCCCCATCACACACAGATAGATACAAATGCACATACATGCATTCAAATACACATATGCATTCAAACATACACACATGAATTATTAATAAAACTAAGGTGAAGGATGCAAACAGTCCTGCTCTATGATGATCAGCAGAGGCTGTGTGATAGCCACCATTCAGTTTGTACCATTTGGGTGAGACAAACTGAGATTTTCATCTGGGTCACTGCCTCTGAGTGGGCAGTTTGACTACTCTGTTCCTGGTGCAGGCTGGCAGGCCAAAGCTTTCTATATCAGAAATTGAATGAGTAGACCTTGAGACACAAGTGTCAGAGGAGCTGCAAGAGTTTGGGATAAGTAATAAAAGTCTCCCTTGGGCCATTCCTGGGCATTTAGTGACCATAGGTTCTAGCCTACATAGGGCCTCCTGGACAGGTTTTCCTTGACATATATGGATGAGATTTTTCAAGTGAGTCCAGCGGTGAGCCTGAAAGTCTGAGAACAAATAAACAAGGACATACCATGGGTCTAAGCCCACATCTCTCAAACTTCCAGTGACTTTATGATCTTATAAGCCCCAGAGCTATCATCACTGTACTCTATACCACAATACTGCTCAGGAGACCTTGGTCAAGGACCAGAGAATTTGGGGACTTGGTTATTCTGGGGGATTAGACATTTTTGTAAACGCATGGACATTCCCCTCTATTTATAAAATCAACTTCTCACCTGTCTTCCAGAGAACTCCAAAAAATGCATAGGTCCTGGTCTCCTATAGCTTGACCTATCTTTCTCCCTTGGCCCCTTGGTAGCTTTCTACTCCCTCCCAACACTATTGTCTTACCAGGTCATGAAAAAATTGCAGAGAGGATGGAGGAATGCTCGTTTAGATCAGCCTGATCTCTCTCCACTTCTCTGTGTAACAAGGGAAATCACAATTCTTTGAGCCCCATCCAGTTCATGAGGTGGGAGAACACATCTCCCCCACAGTGTGTCTACGATATAGCAGTGTTCATGGCTCCATATTTTTTTGTGGAAGGACCAGGATACCTGAACCACCTCACCACTTTTGGCTCAACTGGAAGGACCTTCTTCTAGGTAGGCTCTTCACTCAGCTGCTACCTGGATTGATACCTGAACAGTGACACCTTAGGATCCAAGTTGAAATGTTTAGTAAAGGGCTGAGCCATCACCCAGAAGACCAATGACTGAGAAATAAAGAGACTTCAGATTGGCCTCCTGTGCATTCCTTCTCTCGACCCTATTCTAAGAGCAGCTGCCTGTTTCTTGAGCCTTTCCCACTTCTCCACGTCCAGTGGCACACAGCAGCCATGCTGTTCATGACTGGTGGATGGGCTTCTGGGTCTCAGGAGTGTCTTTACAGGTGCCTCAGGGAACCATTGGAAAATGGGGAGAATGGGACACTCAGGTTTTGGGACAAGGGAAATGGACAGAATCAACTATTTCCTGTTCTCTGCAGATGCAAAGCCTCAAGAATGTCCTCAGACTGAGTTAGGGAAGCAAGCAGTAGAGTTCAGTCCCAGGCCCAATTGCCGAGAGTGTTGGAGGCAATTTGGGAAGAGCTGTGCAGAGATACAGGGAATAGTCTTTGGCCTCCCTGCCAAGAAGGGATAGGCCTGCTGTTTGGTTCTGTGAGGGGGCTCCCTGCTTGTGTATGGGTGATGAGCTTACCCTCCAAGATACCATGGCCCCACTCACAATATTAAGGAATTACACTACCAGGGAACATGGGAAAGCCTTGCTTACCTTTTAGTTTCTCAGCTTCGATAGGCTTCAGGGGCACCAGTGGAGCTACTATCTTCTCCGACCCTCTCTTTTTCTGTTCTCTCCAAACCTTCTGTTCTAAAGTCCAACCTACCCTCCTACTCTTGCCCATCCTCCAAGTGTCACCTGCTCTCTGACCTTTGTTCCTAGTCTTTTGTCTTCCTTCAGCCTCCTCAGAGGACCTTTCCACCTTATCTTCCCACAGTCTTTATGGTTTCTCCCAGCCCTGAACTATTTTTGTCATCATTCAGCCTATCTTTTCCTGCCAGATTTTGTGATTCTCTCACCCTCTCCTAGATACTGGGGTTCCTTCCCTGCTTATCTCATCTGTCTCCCATGTCCTTCCATCTTATCTTTTTATTACAATGGTTTTTATCTTTCTCTAGCCTCCAATCTGCTCCTTCAGCATTCCATCTCAGCAAGCTTCAGCTTTCTCTGAGCTTACTACCCTTTACTGTGAGATGCCCCTCGATTCCCACTCCTTCCCAGCCTCCACTTACCCCAACAGCCCAGCCTGGTATCTGTATTTTTAACCTCCTGCCTGATTATAAACCTCCTCCCTGTCTTCTACCCCCCACAAGCTTCATGTCTTCATGTACCCTGCCATTATCAAGCTAAGCATACTGTTCTCAGACTCACATGCTCTTTCTGAGTTTCTCACCTCTTGCTGACATTCAGCCTTTCCTGTCCAGACTCCTGCCACGTCTCTAGGCTTATGTCCTCTTCTGCTGGTAACCTAAGAGACTCTGAATCTACAACCTTCCTTTTGAAGCATGTATGACTGCAGTTTCTTGATGGCAAGGAAGATGATCAAGGGCCCTTAAACTGCCTGTAAAGCACTCATTCTTCTCAACAAAAAGCCCACGTCCTAAACACAGTTCAAAGTTCCAGAAAGCTGTGGTAAAGAAAACATATAAATGGACCTCAGAGGGATTGTGCTTGGACTAAATATGAACATTGTGGTATACCTTTGTCTCAATGTATGTTGGTATGAAGACAATCCTTAGTAGCAGTACTAAATATATTTTGGGAATGTTTAAAAAAATATATATGCAGTGTGTTACATACAGAGGATGCTAAGGGATTTTAGATAGTCACAACTAAATGGAAATAGTTACTTTCATTTGATATTATATTATTTGAATAATTTTTTTGCTTACTCCTTTATTTATTTGTTTACATGGGCACATGCATTTGTAAACACATATCAAATTCTCAGGACTATTTGTCACGAATCAGTTCTCTCCTTCTATTATGTGGGTCCTGCAGTCTGATCTCATGTTATCTGGCTTGGCATCAAGTCCCTGTAACTTTATGAGCCACATTGTCAACCCAGAAATTGTCTGTCTCTTAAAATTAGAAATATGGTAGGTGGTTCATTATCTCCATATGAATAGAAATTCTTTGGGGTAATCCAGCAAGTTAAGTACATATAGATTGTGTAGTTACATGTCTATTGATCAGATTAAACATGAGGCAGAAGAGTGACTGCCAAGGAATGAATTATCTATTCAGCTAGCATTTTGCTGCTTCACCAATGTTGAAGAACAAAGATATTTGCTTATACTTGGTGAAGAGAAGTGACAGTTCCTTACTCCCACTAAGGGAAGAATGAAAGAATGAAAGAAAGAAAGAATGAATGAATGAATGAATGAATGAGCAAACGAACAGGGCTTAATTTTCTTTTCAATAACTAGAATGGGGTGGCTAACAAGGGATATGGCAGTTGCTTATATTTGTGTGACCCCCATGCTGCATGCTCCTTGTACCTTCTACCAATTGTTCAGAGGTAAATGAGAAGAAAAGTATAAGTTTGGAAAAAGCATGTCACATTCATGAAATGAACAGGTTGCTATCCTCTTTTCCCTCTATATGAAGAAAAGGCCTAAGGACTAAGTCTTCATGCCTCACTTTGGGTAGATATTTTCACTATGGGTAAATATGATGAGTGCTATGGTTCTCTGGATTTTCAAGCTGTTACAACCAAAGGTTCAGAAATATGTTCCACTCCTCAATACCTCGAGCTGTTCTCAATCATATGATAGTCAATGGCATTCTGCTTAACATTTAATGGGTCTTTCTTAAAGTAAAATATAGTTAAGATTACTGAAAATTACTCAAATAAAATTTAAGTTTCTCAATGACATGAGCCCCATCTGAGGTACTCATGATTTACTTGTGGCTAGTAGCTCCATCATCTGAACAAATATGAATTCTGTTTGCTAAAGTGTCCAGCCCATTGACATTCTCCCTGGACCTATCCTTTCTGTAAGTTAGGCACTTGCTCACTTCTGACTCCCTTTGGATACTGAAGTGGACATTGAGGAAATCCAGAGTCTGTTTTCTTGTTCTATTTGCCCTGCTCTGTGGGCACTATGGAATATTAGTACCTGTTATTGCACATCTCAGCTTGAGTGTTCCCATGGACCTCAGGAGGGGACTCCTTTTTCAAGAGGTCCACACCTCACTCCATTAAAGTAATATTAATCTTGTGTTTGACGTTCATGAACACTCCAGAAGAATGAGTGAAAACCATCTACAATCCCCCTGAACATACATCAACAAACTCTCTTGTCTTGAGTGTCCCCTAATAGCCTTCTATTTAATAGACTTGTGCCGAAGCCACAGTCTCTAAAGACAACAAATCCTTTACTCCTCAGTCTTTTGACCAGAGGCTACTTCTGAGCTAGAGACCCCCACACAATACTCTATGGCCTTATCTTCCTGTGTGATACACATCACCATCAATGCAACTTTGGGGAGAAATAATTTATTTCCTCAATACAATTTAAGGTCCACCATGAAGGAAAGCCAATGCAGAGTGTCATGGAAGGAATCTCAGTAAGAAACCACAAAATACTGCTGATTAGCAAGATGATGCATCCTGTACTTGTAAGCCAAACAAGACCTTTCCTCCCCAAGTTGATTTTGTCAGTGTAATTTATCACAGCAACAGGATACTAGAACAGAAGGCCATCTATACTCACAAGAATGATTTCTAAGTTACAGAAACATTCAAAAATCTAGCTGAAATCCCAGCAATATAGCCCTCATACTAGCCATGACCTGCAACTTAAGACTTTTACCCAGTTGATCCCAATTCTTTAAAACTCCCATGTCTACAAAAGCCTTTTTGCTCTGGAGAGGGGGCTCAGTGGTTATGAGCACTTGTTGGTCATCCAGAAGACTTGGGTTTGATGACCACACTCTTAAAGTGGGTCACAATCATGTGCAACTCCAGTTTCAAGGGTTATAACTGGTGTTGCTGACCTTCATGTACTCCAGGCATGCATATGGTGCACAGGAATACTTGTTGACAAAATTCAAATAGACTTAAAATCAAAACAAGCATTTTCTTTAAATCTTTCACTGTATTGAAGGTACATGGCTGACTTTGAAAAAGAGGTCTATCTTTTCTAGTTCAGCTGGCTTTTCAAATAACGTTGTTTTTTCTTATCACATCATCATTGCATGGTTGGTATATCTTACATCCAGCAGCTGAACATAAATACAATAAAAACCATTTATGATGTGGTATTGTCTGAATTGGTTTAATGTTCCTTTCACATTATCCCAAGGTAAATCACACCACAATGCCTGATTCCTAATCTCTGTTGAGCGTTAAATTTGAGAACATATAGGATCTCATCTGACACCTAGCAGAACTTAGTAACTGTCCTTTATTCATGACATATTACTCATAGCCAGTCTTGTTGTAATATATTTTTCTACTATAAAAGCTACTTACAGGGTATGCAGTTGGGTTTTATTGTCCATTTGACCCAAACCAGAGCTACATAGGAAGGAGCAGCTTCTGGGATAGATTTCCTAGTTGAGATTGGCCTGTAGATATGTCTGTGGGACATTGTCTTGGAGGTTGTTTAATGTAGGAAGGCCAAGCCCACTATGGGCAAGGCAGTTGGACAAGAAATCTATTTCTTAAGATGAAGCTAATTGACTGATTGTGGGAGCTAGTGCAAGTGAAGGCAGGGCAGGATATACAGAAAAATCATGAAAGCAGGAACAACAGAGGAATGGTACTTGCTGGCTCACTCACAAACAATTTTATATAGTCCAGACATCCCACAAATCCATAGGCTAAGACCTACCTCATCAATTAATAATCAAGACAATCCTCTGGACAATATAATGGAGGCAAATCTCCAAGTGAGATTTCTTTTTTAAGTGATTCTAGGCTACGCTTGTTTGGCAGTTAATGATCTTACCATATGAAGCATTACATTAACAAATCATATCCTTGCTTCTGACTATGTACAAGAATAGTGGTTACTTAAAGACCACCTTTTCTTTCTTGTCTCTGTCTTATGATATAACTAGTAAGCTCTCAAGTTTTAATATGTATCTATCTTCTAGAGCTCACAGAAATTTTCTGGAATAATTTAATGTTCTTACAAAAAGATGTGGTTGTAATCTGTAATTTTCTGCCATGCTAATGCAAAGAGAGAAAATGAATCTTACTGCAATTTCTGTTTTTTTTAAAGTATATTTTAAATACATAGATAAAAATTTTAAACATTTTTGCATAAATGTAAACAAATACAATTGTGTCAGTGCTTTGCTTTATTTTTTTTTCTTTTTTTTTCTTTTCTTTTTTTTTTTTTTTTTTTTTTTAGAATGATCAAAAAAGTACTTGTAAAACAGGGTGTAACCCGGAATTTGTCAATGTGTTCTTGGTGTGTAAGTATTGAGCATGATTTTTGTTTTGTTTTGTTTCATTTTGTTTTTTTTTATTCTTGAACTTCACACAGTCTGTGAGTTGTTTCCGGGGCAGTCTGAGCCTCTGGGGTTAGCATCCCACTATCAGTGACTGCATATTATGTCTGTTCTTTTGTGACTGAGTTATCACACTCAGGATGATATTCTCTAGATACATCCATTTTCTTAAGAATTTGGTTAAGTCATGGTTTCCGGTGGCTGAGTAGTATTCCATTGTGTAAATGTACCACAATATTTGTATCCATTCACATACCTTAAGGACATTTGGGTTCTTTCCAGCTTCTGGCTATTATAAACAGAGTTGCCATGAACATTGTGGTGCATGTATCTTTGTTGTATATTAAAGTGTATCTGGGTTACATGCCCAGAAATGGAATAGCTGGGTCTTCAGGTAGTACTATGTCCAATTTTCTGAGTTATCGCCAGACTTTTTTCCAGAGTGGTTGTATCAGTTTATTACCCCACCAACAGTGGAGAACTATTCCTCTTTCTCCACAACCTCCCCAGCATCTGCTGTCATCTGAGTTTTGGGTCTTGGCAAATCTGACTGGTGTGAGGTGGAATCTCAGGGTTGTTTTGATTTGAATTTCCCTGATGGCTATGGATGTTGAGCACTTCCTTAGATGTTTCTCAGCCATTCAATATTCCTCAATTGAGAACTTTTTTGTTTGTTTGGTTTTTTGGTACTGGTACCAAAATAGGCACGTGGATCAATGGAATAGAATGGAAGATCCAGAAATGAGCCCTCACATATATGGCCACCTGATTTTTGACAAAGGAGTGGGAAACATTCAATGGAAAAAGGATAGCATATTCAACAAATGGGGCTGGTCTAACTGGCACTCAGTATGCAAAAGAATGAAAACAGACCCTTTCTTATCTCCTTGTACAAACTCAAGTCTAAGTGGATCAAAGATCTCCACATTAAACCAGTTACAATGAACCTATTAGAAGAGAAAGTAGCGAAAACCTTAGAACACATAGGTACAGGAAAATATTTTCAGAACAAAACACCAACGGCTCAAGCTCTAAGGTCAAAGATTAACAAATGGGACTTAAAAAGATTGCAAAGTTTCTGTAAGGCTAAGGACATTGTCGAGAAAACAAAACTGCAGCCAACAGAATGAGAAAAGATCTTTACCAACTCCACATCAGTTAGAGGCCTAATATCTGTGGTATACAAAGAACTCAAAAAGCTAGACACCAGAGAATCAAACAACAATATTAAAAATGGGGTACAGAACTAAACAAAACACTTCAGTCCTTCTTAGTAGGGGGAACAAAATACTCGCAGGAGGTACAGCGTGGGATATACTTGGAAGGAAGTGAGGAATGGTGGAGGAAGGGGACAAGATCAGGTATGAGAGGAGATAATTGGGATGATATACAGAGGATCAGCAACTTGAACAGAGGTGTTGAGCAAAAATGCTCAACAAAATCCTTGAAAAATAAATCCAAGAACATATCAAAATGATCATTCACCATGACCAAGTAGGCTTCTTCCCTGGGATGCAGGGATGGTTTAATATAATAAAATCCATCAATGTAATCCACCAGATAAACAAATTCAAAGAACAAAAAGACATGGACATTTCACTAGATGCTGAGAAAGGATTTGACAAATTCAACACCCCTTCATGTTAAAAGTCCTGGAAAGAAAAGGAATCCAAGGTCCATACCCAAACATAATAAAAGCAATATGCAGCAAACCAACAGCCAACATCAAGCTTAATGGTGGGAAACTTGTATAATTCCACTAAAATCAGGGACTCGACAAGGCTGCTCACTCTCCCCCTACCTATTCAACATAGTAATGGAAGTCCTGGCTGGAGCAATTAGAAAGCAAATGGAACTCAAAGAGATACAATTTGGGAAAGGAAGAAGTAAAAACATCACTCTTTGCAGATGACATGATAGTGTACTTAAGTGACCCCTCAAATTCCACCAGAGAACTCCTACAGCTGATAAACAAGTTCAACAAAGTGGTTGGATATAAAATTAACTCAAAAAAATTAATAGCCTTCCTATATTTAAAGGACAAACATGTTGAGAAAGAAATTAGGAAAAAATATACCCTTCACAATAGTCACAAAAACTATGAAATACCTTGGTGTGACTATAACTAAACAAGTTAAAGACCTGTATGACAAGAAATTCAAACCTCTAAAGAAGAAAATGGAGGAAGATCTCAGAAAATGAAAAGGTCTCCCTTGCTCATGGATTGGAAGGATCAACATTTTAAAAATGGCCATCCTACCAAAAGTAATCTACAGATTCAATGCAATCCCAATCAAAATTCCAACCCAGTTCTTCATTGAGTTCGAAAGAACAATGTGCAATTTCATCTGGAATAACAAAAGACCTAGAAAAGTGAAATCCATCCTAAACAACAAAAAAACATCTGCGGGAATCACTATCCCTGTCCTCAAGCTATATTACAAGGCAATTGTGCTGAAAACTGCATGGTACTGGTACAGAAATTGGTACGTGGATCAATGGAATAGAATAGAAGATCCAGAAATGAACCCTCAAGTATATGGTCACCTGATTTTTGACGAAGGAGCCTATTCAACAAATGTAGTTGGTCCAACTGGCACTTATCATGCAGAAGAATGAAAATAGACGCTTTCCTATCTCCTTATACAAAGCTCAATTTTGAGTGGATCAAAGATCTCCAAAT
Organism: Micromys minutus; assembly: GCF_963924665.1. NCBI lineage: Eukaryota > Metazoa > Chordata > Mammalia > Rodentia > Muridae > Micromys > Micromys minutus. The sequence continues at coordinate 108,849,180 of NC_137970.1, read as the reverse complement.
TAAAACAGATACACTGAAACTATTAGATGAGAAAATAGGGAAAACCTTAGAATACATAGGCACAGGAGAAAATTTTCTGAACAAAACACCATTGGCTCAAGCTCTAAGGTCAAAGATTAACAAATGGGACTTAATGAGATTGCAAAGCTTCTGTAAGGCTAAGGACATTGTCAAGAAACAAAACGGCAGCCAACAGAATGGGAAAAGATCTTTACCAGCTCCACATCTGATAGAGGCTTAATATCTAAGGTATACAAAGAACTCAAAAAGCTAGACACCAGAGAATCAAACAACCCTATTCAAAAACAGGGTACAGAGCTAAACAAAATGTTCTATATTGAGCAATATTGAATGGCTGAGAAACATCTAAAAAAGTTCTCAACATCCTTAGCCATCAGGGAAACGTAAATCAAAACAACCCTGAGATTCTACCTCACACCAGTCAGATTGGCCAAGATCCAAATCTCAGATGACATCAGATGTTGGCGAGGATGTGGTGAAAGAGTAACACTTCTCCACTGTTGGTGGGATTGTAAACTGATACAACCACTCTGGCAATCAGTCTGGCGATTCCTCAGAAAATTGGACATAGTACTACATGAAGATCCAGCTATTCCACTTCTGGGCATATACCCCAGAGACACTCCAATATACAACAATGATACATGCACCACAATGTTCATAGCAGCTCTATTTATATTAGCCAGAAGATGGAAAGAACCCAGATGTCCTTCAGTAGATGAATGGTTACAAATACAGTGGTACATTTACACAATGGTGTACCTACTACTCATCTATCAGAAACAATGACTTAACCAAATTCTTAAAAAAATGGTTGCCTCTAAAGAATATCATCCTGAGTGAGATAACCCAGTTACAAAAGAACAGACATAATATGTAGTCACTGATAGTGGGATGCTAACCCCAGAATCTCAGACTGCCCCAGAAACAACTCACAGACTTTGTGAATCTCAAGAAAAAAAGAAAACAAAACAAAACATTCATTATGCTCAATCCTAACACACCAAGAAAACGTTGACTAATTCTGGGTTACATCCTGTTTCAAATGTACTTTTCTCTCATTGTAACTAGTAAGACCTTAATGCAGAATATCAAATAGTAAAAAAAGAAGATTAAAAAAAAAAAAAAAAAAAAAAAAAAAAAAAAAAAAACAATGACCAAGGAAACTTTCAAAAGAACATTTAATGCTTGGTGGCTAGAGAGATGGGAATGGCTGTACTTATTAACACAACACCACCAGGATAGAGTTGGCCTTGGCCTATAGTACGATGAGAAAATGATTAAGATGATATGGATCAACAAATTACTCCATTAGTGGAGCCATTAAACTGGAAGCTTTGTTTTCTGTCTTAGAGTTAAATACATTTGGTTTCATTTACCTTGTTTGGTTTTGTTTATTCACATGTCCCATATTAACCAGTCCCAAGTAGGTGTCACCCAATAGCTGCATGCATGTGATCTTTGGCCACTCATTCTTGAAAAGATTTTAGTAACATTGTAGAGTAAGGGAGATTTGTTCAGAGAAGCAGTCAAATCAGCTGAGGACATGCATGAAATGAAAGGATTCCCGGAAGTAATGGAGACCTAGCTAGGAAATATTACCAGTTTCCTTGTGTGCAGTTAGAGTATATGTCTAGGGAAACCCCATGGAAGACACCTCCATTGGCATTGTTAAAGGATATCTTTCTGGAACCTCTTAACACCCTGTTACTTTCAATTAGCCTTGGCTGATTCCCAGAATGTTTATTGGATAAAGAAGAGAACTGTGGTGGTTTGAATATGTTTGGCCTAGTGAGTGGTGCTATTAGGATGTATGGCCTTGTTAGAGGAAATGTGTCACTGGGAGGATGGAAAATGAGTCCGTCCTTGTAGCCACAAGAGAGCCAGTCTTCTATCATATGAAGAGGTGGAATACTTAGTTCCTCCTTCATCTTGCCTGCTTAGACATTGGCATGCTATGCTCCTGCCTTGATAATAATGGACCAAATATCTGAACCTATAAGAGAACCCCAATCAAGTGTTGCCCTTATAAGACTTACATGGGTCATGGTTTCTGTTCACAGTAGTAAATCCCTAACTAAGACAGGAACCTACCCTGTTCAGATCATATCCAAAAGAGGCTGTAATACATTAGATCTGGAGCCATTTTGAGAATTTGAATTTCTAAGAAGTGTGGTAGTGCCAGTGCTTGAGTTTCAGACCACAGAGCAATCTTAGATGCCACAAAGTAGAGCAAAGGACTGAAAGAGGCAGTGGCATGTAAAAAGCTGCATATACAAAGTATGATGTGGTGATACATTAAAGAAGCAGGAATATCCCTGACCACACAGGCCTGGCTGGCTGAATATGGAGGTCACATTTAGTTTGAAATAAAGTAAGGATATTGGTGACTGGAGAGATGGGACACCAGTTCAAAGGACTTCTTGCTCTTTAAGAGGATTTAAATTTAGTTTCTAGTACCCTTGTCACATATCTCATAACTGCTTGTAACTCCCAGTTCAGGTTATCTGTGCTCCAAGGTTTTCTACACACAGAAACACACATGTATAAATAATAAAAGTGTTTTTTAAACAAAGAATGATTTAAGAATCTGGTTGTATTTTAATGTGTCAACTCTGGCAGCCAAAGAAGGATGAAATGGTGAAGAAATGCATGGAGACCAGGAACGGCACTGGAGGGTGACTGCACACATGTAGTCCTGAATCAGAAGTGACCCTAGTAAGACCTTCTATTATGTACAGAGGAACTGACAAGAGCCTTGAAGTGCCAGGGTGTGGAAATATTCACGGAAGACCCACCATACCAGAGGAAAAGGGGAGGCCCTGAAGTCTCTAGGACACTTCAGATGGAAAAGGCTTCTCTATCTGTCATAAATATAAAGTCAGCTTATTATTATGGGGTGGAATAAAGGCTGAAATGTATTAAGGGAGGAAAATAAGAGTAGGGGTAATAGGTAAGGCAAACACAATGAATTTCCCAAGAATGTGCCTCCACTGTGAACTTGGAAGAGCTGTTTGCTCATAGGCCAATGGCCAACCTTCTGAACCTGAAGAGAAAATATAAATATATCTTTGAATCTTGTAGAACATCTGTTCTGTAAAAAAATCACTTCTTTATCTATAATATAAATTGCCGTGTTCTAATTGCCTATGATCCCCATTCCAGTGAGGCATCTACGTTTCTAGCCATCACTGGCATAGGATTAGGTACAGTTATCCAGAATATCTACCTTGTTCCCACAGAATATCACTGGACATATCTTCAATGTCAAATGGCTCTCCTACATTCTGAATCTATGCAGCCATCTGAATTCTATCACAGTCCTTTATCTTGGTCCTAACACTCATAAGAGCTCTCTGTTTCTGCCAGAAACCATAAAACACTTTCTCCTCTCATCAGGAAGAAGCCATAGTGGTTATGCCACGATCTCGAATGTCTGTGGGTGTCAATCCTTGATCTCTGAGAGAAGGAAATAGATGAGGATAAGAGGATATAGAACTAATTTAGAAAACAGGGACTGGCCCCTTAAGAGAGGTTGCTCCTTGCAACAGTTAAAGGTTGTAACAATTAGAAAGTGCAAATTGCTAGAGGTCAGTAAAATGATGGAGAAGGGGGAAAGGACTGGAAATGGCAGAGTCCCACGGAGCCTAGAAGTCTAACACAGAGCCTTCAGAAGACTCCCATCTCTGGTGATATCCCCATCAAGATTAGTGGAGCTGTTATTTTTGTTCTTATAACATTTGCTGATTTTTTTCTTGTTTCTCTCTCTGGTTGGTGTTTCTCAAACTTCTGTGTCAAGGGCCCCATGAGCTCCAACTGTAGATTTCATTTTGGGATACTAGCCACTTGCTCTCTGGGTCTGTGAAACCCAAGATCTCTGTTGTTTTGCTTTCTGGCAGCAACTGCCCTCATAGTCCCTGAATCTGCAGCCCTTGACTGCTCTACCTGCCCCTTCACTTTCCTTTTGTTAGTGGCTATAACTTCCCTCTAATCTGGTGACTTAGCTGTCTCTGCATTTGTATTATTTTAAGAACTAACAAATCTGTATCTCTCTAATGGAAAAAACTTGGTGGAACTCTCCAGATGCCCACTCCTCACCTAAGATGACTGTGACCTTGTAAATAAGGTATTAGAGGCCTCTACTAACATACTGCATTCTGTGGCCTATAAGTCATGTTTTAAAACCTTAACTCCTGGCCAAGATGTCTGGATGGTTAACTTTCATCACAAATATGTTGTGTAGAAATCTACTACTTAAGTAGTCAGGAATGAGAAGAAGAGTGGACTTGGTTGTGTCCTGGTTGTGTCACTTCTGAACCCCTGTTTTATCCCTCACATCTCAGGTCTTGGCCTATAAATTCTTATCCACTGTGTCTTGTGAAATTGTGTCTCATGGTAAACCCATTACCCAATGATTCCTCACAATTTAAATAGCCCCACAGGGATAGATTTTATTCAGCTTTGCTTTGCTTTGCTTTTTGAGATGGGGTTCTCTGTGTAGCCTTGACTGCTCTTGAACTCAGAGGCTTATCAGCTCCTACCTTTCAAATGCTGAGATTAAAGGCCACTACCAATTCCTGTGCCCCCCAGTAATCTATCAGCTACATGTTTTGTGACTCATATTGCATAAAGGCATGTCTCAAATGAAGGGGAAGAAATCTGAATGGACTTGAAATATGTGTGGAATTAGATTGGAACTATTTGCTCTGTCTTCCCATAATTACTTTGGAAGTTAATGGATAGCTGTGGGGATATAACATTAGAATTCAGACCAAACTGTTGCTCAGGCCATAGTAACCACAGAGGGCCTTCTTCTCTCACAGTTATGGACAGGCAGTTCACTGAGGTATTGCCTATGGATCCTTAGCAACAGACTTCTAGGTGACTGGCTTTCTCATCTGGGAAAATGAGGTTTCATGAAAGAGATTATTGGTGACTACTTGCTTGCTCTCCACCCCATTTCTGCTCCTGCCTGAGACTCAAAGTCTAAAAGTATGCTCCAAGATGTAACCCCCCATGCTCATACTGTTATAAAAGACTTCTGTTTCTACTCCTAGAAGCCTCTGAAATTCTGTTTTCTGTCTGTCTGTCCAGGGCATTGATAACTTGGTTATTTTGAGACAGGGTTTCACTATATAGCCCTGGTTGGCCTGGGATTCACTATGTACACCAGGCTCTCTTTGATCACACAGAACTATGCTGGTCTCTGCCTCTCAAGTGCTGGAATTAACATGTGTGTGTCACTATGCCTGAGTAATAGCTTTTGAAATAAATGAATTGCTATCAAACAATCAATCTCAGTTTCCCCTTAATCCCTAACATCTGAGAATTTTTAAGAGCAGTTGAGAGAAATGTGCTAGTATGAAAAACTATTCCTACCTTAAGGGATTCTTCCACACCCAATACAGTCTCTGATGACCCATATTGTACTAATCATAATACATATCAGAGGTAATCCTTCAAAGATATAGTTGGACCCACAGTTCTCCCCTTGTCTCTTGAATGCTTAGAAAGCCAAGAAATAATGTAACTGTGTACACATATGTGCACACACACACACACACACACACACACACACACACACACATATATATATATATATATATATATATATATATATATATATATATATATATATGGATGGATATATTTATATATATACATATAAATATATGTGTGCATGTATATATATATATATATATATATATATATATATATATATATATATATATGTGTGTGTGTGTGTGTTTGTGTGTGTATGTATATATATATATATGTATATATATATATGTATATATATATATATATATATATATAGAGAGAGAGAGAGAGAGAGAGAGAGAGAGAGAGAGAGAGAGAGAGAGGGAAGGTGGGTGTGGGGGGGAGATTGGGTCTGGTAGGGTTTTAGAAACCTCCAAAAACCTGTCACTCAATTATTATTAAATAGTCCATCAACTGGGAAGCAAACTTTCAATATATGAGCGTACAGAGAACATTCTTATTTAAACCACGCCAATACATAAGAAGGCTTATAGTTGGTTTTGAAATAACCAAGCTAGAAAAATAAGAAGAAGGACAGGGTTTTGGGCCAGTGATAGAAGACCAGTTTACTCCCTCAACCCAGAAAGTCCTTGATGAACAATAGTCACAATATTCCTTTTCTTCTTCTTCTTCTTCTTCTTCTTCTTCTTCTTCTTCTTCTTCTTCTTCTTCTTCTTCTTCTTCTTCTTCTTCTTCTTCTTCTTCTTCTTCTTCTTCTTCTTCTTCTTCTTCTTCTTCTTCTTCTTCTTCTTCTTCTTCTTCTTCTTCTTCTTCTTCTTCTTCTTCTTCTTCTTCTTCTTCTTCTTCTTCTTCTTCTTCTTCTTCTTCTTCTCCTTCTCCTTCTCATATTCATTCTCCTTTTCCTTCTCCTTTGTCTAGGAGGTTGTTTCAAGACATGGATTTTCTGTGTTTCTCTAGCTGTCCTAGAACCCCCTTTTGTAGTCTAGGCTAGACCAGGCTGGCCTTAAAACTCAGAGACCCACCTACCTGTCCTCAAGTTCTGGGACTAAAAATGTAGAGAACCACTACCCAACTTTGCCTTCTTGTTATAACAGACTAAACTGGAAGTAAGAATTGAAGAACTAGAATTTAGATTCCTGATGAGGTGCCAAACAGGAAAAGGGACACAGGTAGATACTGAAGATAACCAACTTCTGGCTTCTTCCTCACCCTCCTCATGGAAACAAAGGTTTGGCAGGTTAAAACAAAGTCCTGGAAGGCATCTCCTTCTGTCAGAGGGATCCTTACCAGAAGAATGATTCAATATGGACCATGACACATTTATCCAAAGCAGTGGGCCCACCAGGTTCTCTTTCTTTATATACATTGACCAACTCTAATTATGATCAAAGGCCTTACATTCAAATCTACTAAAGATACTTACAACCCTCAGGCCTCCAGAAAAAATCTGATTTCAACTTGCTCAGCACCTCCTACTTTTCAGGAGAGGGCTTTGCCTCTCTTTCTGTATGTGTGGTCATGTTTAAATGTGAGTGTGTGACAGGGTGTATATGCTTTTTTCATCTGTTATAAAGGTATTTTTCATCTATTTACTTTATCTGTTATGTCTGAGATTCTACATGATCCTGCCTGTCATGTTTGAGGGAATTTTTTTTTTGTTTTTAACTGCCTCTTACTTCTTTAACTTAAAGAGAAAAAAACCAGTGAAGACCTTTAGAATGTACTAGGATGGCTTCTAAAAAGCTTCTGCTTTGGGGGTGGCACTTTACAACCTCATAATTGAGGATCCAACTATGTTATAACCAAGAAATAGCACAGGTGCATCTTGAACCATGACAGAGTTAGCTTTCTGCTGAGGTAAAACCCCAGGCTGTTTATATAAATGTGAGTCTGAAAATAATTTTGTATAATGCAAGACACTTCCATGTTCAGAGGGTGGTAAAGTTGGCCAAAGACTGACAGTTTACATACAGTCAAGGTCAATAATTAACAAAGCAACTAAGAATAAATAGGTAGCCAATCTCAAAAGATATTACCACAACCTTTGCCCAGTTTCTGCCAAGATTGTTAAAAATGCCTAGACAAAGGAGCTTGATGAATTTCCTTTTTGGAAACCCTTTCAAATTTAAGGTTTTATCTAACTTTCTCTCCATCATGTAGTTCTTAAATAACTCTTGTTACGTCTGTTTTTACTTTGCTTACTCCTACAAGAGTTTGCAACTTTAATTTTCATTGTCGTGAGACAAGAACTCAGAGCCACTATCTTGGGTTAACTTCACCGACTACTGGAGCTTACTATATTCCTTGAGTTAGACCTGGGTTTAGTCCACTGTGGTCATTAAAAGATCCTGTTATGCTTTAAAAACATGAATCAGCTGAAAGACTTTTCAATTTGTTCTATTTACTCCTCATTTAGGACACGTAATACATTTGCAATAAGATATGCTAACAATTCTGTGCAAGCAAGGATGATGGACCCAGTTCTGTTTAGGGACCAGTGAGATAGTTGCTGCGTTTCCATCTCCAATAACCTTATCTTGGCTCTGGATGTCAGTCTGCACCTGTAATCTTGTTGTGCAGTGAGAGAAGAAACAGTATGGGTAAACCTCAGAGTTCCAGAATTTCTGACTGGGAGAGAGGGATGAAGGAAATCAATGTAAATTTTCAGAATGTAGGATATCAGCACTAGGGCTGTAAGTATCCCATACCCTTCCCTTCATATCCACTCCCCTTCACACACAAAGAAACACAGCTGCTGAGGAGCTCAGAAAAACATGGCTCATCAATAGCCACTAATCCCATGCTACCCAATCTTTCTCTCTCTGCAGCACTTCTCCATATCTACTGGCTTAATAAGTTTAGATTTTTGGCCCATCCCATGGCCTCCCAACATGAGAAATGGAATATCTGTTTCACTCACTTCTGGCTTACAAGTGCTTAGCACAGTTGATGTTCAAAATTCAGTCCTGGTGTTGCCTTTAGATTTGATTGTTGAAGAGGCGCAACTTTTATTTAGTTTTAAAACTTCCAAAATTGGAATAATAAATATTGCAAGGGAGAGAGCATTCATCATAGCATCTTATCACAAGACTGCTTGAAATATCTTCTCTTTCTGTCTGGAAAACAACTTGAAAGTGTGTGCCCTATTCAAACAATTACATCATCCTTACAGTACCTGTTTTAGTAATGAGTACATTAAGCCAAAGGGTTGATTATTTACATGGAAAACAATCTAAACATGACAATTTACATATTGAATTTTTGGTTTGACTGTTGTCGGGTATTTCTAATAATTTTCATGTATAGCTCTGGCTTAACCTCCAACTCCTCCATCCTTCCTGTTGGTTTTTCTCCTGTCCTAAAAGAGTAGTAGTTTAGAACTCTAATTGAGACTTGTACAATACTATACATGGCAACAATGTTATCTTAGCTCCTTTCAAGTTTTATTTACATTGATTCATTTATTCATTAGTGTGTCTCTCTGTCTCTGTTTCTCTTAATGAGTGAGTGAGTGTGTGTTTGTGTGTGTGTGTGTGTGTGTGTGTGTGTGTGTGTTTATACACTTGTCACAGTCCCTATCCAGCTTCCTTTTCTGTGCCTGGGGGATAAAGCCAGGGCTTTGTGCTTATAAGGGTTCTACCACCATCTTTTATCACAGAATTTATATTTCAAAAAAATAGTAACAATTATGCATTAGAAAATAATACACTAGAGTCAAGTGTGGATCATCATGCTTCTATTTCAAGCAGTTGCATAAGGGGAAGCAAGAGGCTTAGGAGCTCAAGATCTGCTAGAGGGTGAATTGGTCCTGGATTACCTAGGGTATCTTCTAAAAAGAGGAATGGCCTGGAAAAAATGGCTCAGTGATTAATTAAGATCATATATTTTTCTTACAGAAGACCCCAGCTCCAGGGATCCTAACTCAATTCTGAGTACCCACAAGGTCAAGTCCAAGCACCCACATTGGCTACATCCTAAAATACCTTCACAGAAATTCCAAGTAATCTAACACTTCTTACTTCCCCTGACTTGCTCTGGTAACTTTACTCATGTGCACAGATACAAATTTGTGCAAACATTTTAAACTTAATAAAACTATATTTCAGAAGAGTGGATGAGGTAATAGATGGCTCAGTGGGTAATGGGATTGCCACAAAGACTGACAACCAGAATTATACCCCTAAGACCCTAATGGAAGGAAAAAAACACTTTCAAAGTTTGCATTCTGACCTGTATGCTTGTGCTGCTGCGACATGTGAATATCCCACCTCAGGTTCACTCAAAATAAATTAATAAAGGTAATAATATGAAATAAGGGCAGTCATGCCAGGTTTGTGTTACTTGAGGAGAACTGGAGGAGGAATTTGGGGTTCCATGAGGGGTCAGTAAGAAGAAATTAGGGGTAAATATGTTCAAGGCATACAATTTACATATATAAAATTTCCAAGGATGAAAATTAAGAGAATGTCATAAAAATATTTAGTATTTTGAAAAGACATTCACAAGATTTTGTTACAAAATAGAAACAAGATATTGTGCAGGTAAGTTTATACTTTAAAATTTTAATTACATTAAAGTAAATGCAAATTAACATGAAACAACTAATGTGATATTTTGGGTGTCTATTCATGGTTCCATATGTCATGTGAATTTGATATTTGCTTTGCAAGTATTATGAAAATGTTACACAATTTAGTTACAGAAGTTAATAAAATGTTCTAAAGTTGTGCAGCTCTGCCATCTTGTGGCTGAACTAGAGATTACTTTATTAACACCTCTTCAAAAATCTTTGTGGTGTGTGTGTGTGTGTGTGTTTGTGTGTGTGTGTGTGTGTACACATGCTATAATCATACACAAGAACACATATCTTGCATGTTCTTCCTGGAGGTCAGAGGATAACTAAGAGTTGGTTTTATCCTTCCACAATGTAGGTCCCAGAATTTCAACTCAGATCATCAGGGATGAAAAGCAACCTTTTGCCCACAGAGCTATCTTGCTGGCCATAAAAATGTCTAATTGTAGTCTGAGGGACCGATGCTGTAATCTAGATTGCAGAGCAAATACTACTGAGGGTATGACCTCAGGGTAGAACATTCTAATTTTACAAGTAGTTACGACATGTAACTCTGCCGATGTCCTAGGAGAGTATTAGTTTTGAACTCTGACTGCTACATTTACAATACTAATATGGGGACAATATGCTCTTAGCTTCTTTTAAGCTTTTCTTTACATTGATTCATTATTCATTCATTGTGTGTGCGTGTGTGTTTATCTGTGTGTGTGTGTGTGTGTGTGTGTGTGTGTGTGTGTGTGTGTGTGTGTTCATGTGTTCATTCACTTGTCATAAAACAACTTTAAGGAGTTTATTCTCATGGTGGGTTCTGAAGATTGAATGCAGGTAGTTAGGCTTGGTGGCAAATGTCCTTACACACTGAGCTAGCTATCTTACAAGCCCCTCACATACAACCATTCATCAAGACATTCTTTTACTTGCTATCTTAACAAAAATGATGATTTTTCCATATTGGTATAGAGACCTGGACACCACGATGGGTTTTGAATTTTATTTCACTAGATACCTACTGAGACTAGTTACTTTCTTTCCTATTGCCCAACCCCTGGATATATGTTTATTTGAGGGTTAGGTACAATGCACCTCATATTTCTATGCTGGAGAATTTAAGAAGCTACAATATCTCACTCAGTGGAAGGCAAAACGATGTCTTCACTCAAAGTATGATGTTATAGGAATCAGAAGGTTACCTATAGTACCACTTGGAGAATACCAATCTGGTAAGATTCTTAGTATTTTCCAGTCTACTCCTGCATATAAATTAGCAATACGTACAAAATTTTAATTCAAAAAATTATGAGTGTACAACAGCATGCTGGGTTTTGTTTTGTCGATGTTTATTTGTTTGAAGACAGGCTCTCACCCTGTAGACCAGGCTAGCATCAGACTTGTGTTGACTCTTCTGCCTCAGATAGCTCTGAGTTGCAATGCCTGGCATTCTTCAATCAACTTGTTAGATTTCTGAATTGTCTGAATTAAGAATTAAAATAGAAAATTAACAGTTTGGTGGTTTGAATAACAGTGGCCAACAGGCTAATATATTTGACTGCTTAGTCATCAGAGAAGGGCATTGTTTGAGAAGAGTTAGAAGGATGAGTATGTGTGGACTTTATGGAGGAAGTGCATCATTGGGGGTGAGATTCAAAGGTTCCAAAGCTCATGTCCTCCCAGGTTCTCTCCCTGCTCCCTGTGGATCAGGATTTAAAGCTCTCCACTCCAGGAGTATGTTTGTGATTGCCGCCATGCTCCCAACTGCAGAATCAGCAGCAACAACAACAACAACAACAAAAATAATACTACTAATAATAACAGACTAAGCATCAGAAACTAAAATCAAGCCTCCAGTTAAATGTTTTCTTGAACAGGATTGTTCTGGTGATGATGGCGCTCTACAGTACCAGAATATTAACTAAGACAGGAATATCTTTTGAAGATTTCAAATGAACATGATTTTGAATATAACTTTGAATATGTTTGAATGCACATAACATACTTATAAAAAGCTTATTAGAGCCCCTATTTATCATAGACTTTTGAAGTGTTTTATTTTTTTATTTTGTTTTCATTTCGACTAGCATGAAACTTAATACACAGCCTAGACTGGCCCCAAGCTCTCAAACAACCCTGAGATTTCAGGCATGAGTCAGTCTGTCCAAAATGTATCTTGAGTGTGATTTACATGCAGATCTGCTTAGCCATGAGATAGAGTGGAAGAAGTCTATACAAGCATTGTTCTGTTACTTTCTTTGTTTGAATGCTAATCTACAATTATACAAGGTGTACCTCTGCTCTGAGATGAAGGCTAGATAAAGAAGAATTCAAGAGACCTACCCTGCAATGTATGTGGAGGAGAGAGCCCTGAGGACAGAAGATTGAGGAATCCAGGCCTACAGCATCATTTGTCTGTACATCTAACTACACTAGGTCTAGTCAACACAAATAACATACAACTGTAAAGATCAAACAGTTCCTGATTTTAGAGACAGGACTGTGGAGTTTTGGTATGCATAGCTTAGCCTAGAAGGCACCCAGGATTCAGTGAGCTCTTTTGGATTTCAACTGACATGGAATGGTTACCCATGTGTTTAAAAGGTGAACTGTATCACATCAAAATAAAATGTAGATAAAAGTCAAAACTCTGGCTATATTCGGAGATAGTGGCAATCATTAGGGTGCCCCTGTCTGGTGACACCTGAGGAGAGAAAGTAAAACAGAGATAAATAGACAGAGGCAACAAACCAAGGCATTCTAAAGAGAAATTTAATCAATATTTGATCTACATTCTAAAGAAGGAGAGAAATTTAATCAATATTCTGCACTTGCACAGATGCAATAGGACCTGTGGCTTGAGCAATGAAGGAACCAGCACAGGAGCTGAAACACAAACACAGTCTGTTCTCATCGATCAGTGTATATTCACTGTAAGGTAAGGATAATGGTTGGGGCCAGAGGATCTCTCGAATGATCTAGAATCCTCAGACCAAGGAAAGACTCAGTAGATGCCTAGAAATGGGGGACCTGGAGCCTGTAACTGGCTTGACTTCCAGTAGAGAGACTGGGACACCAGCCCAGACACAAAACATTTAACCAAGAATCTGTGCTGCCTACAATATGTGCAGCAAAAAGTCTTGGACAGAGATCAAGGGAACAGTCTACAGTGTCAAGTGGCCCAGACACTGAGTTTCCCAACCAAAGAGTATGTGTTCGACCCACCTAGGCCCTGTGTAACAGGCAATGTTTGTGCATCTTGGTCTTCATGGGGGACTCCTAAAAGCAATATTACAGGCCAGCTCTGACTCTGTTCTTTTAGGATGAAATTTTCTATGATGTCTCTTAAATCCATTTGTTTTATAACTTCTGTTAGTTTCACTGTGTCTCTTTTCATCTTCTGCTTTCATGATCTGTCCACTGATTTGAGTGGGGTGTTGAAGTCTCCAACTATTATTGTGTGTGGTGTAATATATGTTTTGAACTTTAGTAAAGTTATCTTTATCAATGTGGGTGGACTTGCATTTGAAGAATAGATGTTCAGGATTGAGAGTTCTTCTTAATAGATATTTTCTTTGATTAGAAAAGTGTGCCCTTCCTTAGCTTTTTGATAACTTTTTGTTGAAAGTCTATATTATTAGATATTAGAATGGCCAAACCAGCTTGTTTCTTGGAACCATTTTTTTGAAAAGAATTTCCAAGCCTTTACCCTGAGGAAGGTTCTGACTTTATTCTTGGGATGAGTTTCCTGTATGCAGTAAAATGCTGGGTCTGATTTAAATATTCATTCTGATAGTTTATATCTTTTTATTGGGTAACTGAGTTCATTAATATAAAGAATTCTTATGGAATAGTGATTGTTGTTTCCTGTTTTTGTTGTTGTTGTTCTTGTTGTTAGAGGTAGAATTATGTTTGTATGTTTTTTTGGGGGGGGTTTCTTGCAAGAAGATTACTTTCTTGCTTTTCCTAGGTGTAGTTTTACTTTTGTGTTGGAGTTTTTCATCCATTATCCTTTGTATGGCTGGATTTGTGGACAAATACTGTGTTAATTTGCTTTTTCTTGGAATATCTTGGTCTCTCCATCTATGATTATTGAGAGTTTTGCTGGGTATAGCAGCTTGGGCTGTCACTTGTGTTCTCCTAGGGTCTACATGATGTCTGTCCAGGACCATATAGCTTTCATAGTCTCTGTTGAGAAGTCCAGAGTGATTCTGATTGGTCTGCCTTTATATATTACATGACATTTTTCCCTTACTGCTTTTAGTATTCTATCTTTGCTTTGAACATTTGGTGTGTTGACTATTATGAGGATTTTTTTATTCTCATATAATCTACTTGGAGTTCTGTAGGCTCTTTGTTTGTCCATGGTCATCTCTTTCTTTAGGTTAGAGATATTTTCTTCTATAATGTTGTTGAAGGTACTTACTAGGGCCTTTCATTTGGGTTTCTGCACCCTTTTCTATACCTTGTATTCTCGTGGTGACACTTGCATCTGTGACTCCTGATCTATTTCCTTGGTTTTCTATCTCCTGGGTTTTCTCCCTTTGTGATTTCTTAATTCTTTCTACTTCCATTTTTAGATCCTGTATGGATTTGTTCAGTTCCCTCCTCTTTTTCCTCATGTTTTGCTGTAATTTACAAAGGGCTTGTAATTTTTTCCATGTGTCCTCCTGTGTTTCTTTATACAAGTTATTCATGTGCTTTTTGAGGCCCTCTATCATCAACATGAGGTATAATTTTAAGTCAAAATTTTGGTTTTTTTTTTGTTTTTTTTTTTTTCTGCTATGTTGGGATATCCATTACTTGCCTTTGTGGGTTCTGATGTTGCCAGGGTGTCTTGGTTTCTGTTGCTTAGGTTCTTGTGCTTGTCTTTGCCATCTCATTATCTGTGATGTTAGGTGAACTTGTTGTCTCTGACTCAACCTTTTCTCTCCTGTGGGCCCACGGGCTCGTAAGAGAGAAGGATTCTGAGTGCTCAAATCTCTTTGGGCAGGGCATGAGTCCTGATGGGGCTGGGCCAGCTCCAAGACTGGGTACAGGTGCAATGGTAACTAGTCTTTTGTTAAAAAGAGGATTGAACTGGTTCTGCTACCCATCACTCATAACAGCATGTAGAATGACTTTTATATTCAGGCACTTTTCTTTCCATCAATTAATTAATTTTATTTCCATCAGCATTGACTTCCTCCACTCCTCCCAGTCTCCCCTTCACTGCTCCATTGACGCCAGACAAGGACAACACAGTTATAGGAACAGGGTCTGTATACAAGCAGCAATGTTGGGTTAGCCCCACTCCAGTTTTTGGGGGACCCAAATAAAGACCATGCTGCAAATCTGCTATGATATGCTGAGATAACCCAGGCCGAGCCCATCCTCCTCTTTCGTGTTTCTGTCTCTAAGAACTCCCAAGGTTCCATGTTCGTTGACTTCTTGTGTGGTCTGTATCTCCTTCATATATTAAAAATGTGTTATGTTAGGTTGTGATATACTTATTCTAATATGTCAATCACAGTAATTAATTAGAAAAGTAAAACATAAGAAATGAAATGTCACGATGTTCACCAAAGTTAGGGAGTAAAAAATAATATATATATTATGAATCCTATTTTTCAAAACTAAACTTAAAAACAGCCCAGAGTGCAATACAAAAAATAAATAAATAAACTAATGGAATAAATAATAAAAGGAGAAAATACTTAATGCCAGGATGCCCATCTATATACAGGATATCATTTAAACCTCATAAAATTATTATCTCGATCTTTGACATGTAGAAAGTATGTTAACAATAAAGGTGGCACAAAGTGGTAAACCAGGAAGATGAAGAGAACAAATTATCAGTATGTGTTGTAGCTGACACTCCCCCACTACCCAGGTACATGTCTACATATTAATTCTACTGCGCATATTTCTCAAACCATGGCTAAACCATGACACTTAACACATACCCTGAAGCAACACGGTAGTCAAATCTTTACTAGAACATTCCCCAGGAATCTCTACCTATAAGGTTAAAAAAAAATTAAGATACACACAATGAAGAATCCTGCAGACAAAGAACCAAAGACATATAAAAATCCGCGGGTTTTGCAGAAGCCCATGTGACAATGCAGAAGAAAGAAGCTACACCTCTGCAAGGGAGCCTGGGGACATGCGCTCTGGTGGTCCGTCCCACCGGAAGTGAGGTCACGGAGGGCAGAAGCGGTGCGTGGAGACCTAGGAAGCTGCTGAGGCTGGTGTGCAGCAAAGTTGGAAGAGAGGCGGGTTGTTTCAGGTACTGCTGATGGCTGTGAACAAACCCTAAATTAGTGTGTGCAGGATTCTCGTGCATTGAACAGGCACCTGCAGGGAGCTGACCCGAATCTAACTTTCTCCAGGAGGGTTTCATCGGGCCATCTGTGGACTGTGGTAAAATGTCAATTTGTAATAAAATATGGGATGTGGTTGGAGGCCTGGCTATAACGGAGGAGTCAACTTTAGAAGATGTCTTCTGGGGAAGGATTAAGGAGTAGGATTTCGTACAGCCATAAGCTTTGATAATGCTCATAAAAGTCAAAATATAAGCTTTCATAATGCTTATAGGAGTCAGAATATAAACCTTGATGCTTATAGTAATCAGAATATAAGCTTTGCTAATGCTTATAGGCATCAGAGTGTAAGCTTTGATAATGCATATAGAAGTTAGAATATAAGCATTGATAATGCTTATATGGAAGTCAGAATATAAGCTTTGATAATGCTTATAGAATTCCAAATATAAGCTTTGATAATGCTTATAGGAGACAAAATATATAAACTTTAATAATGCTTATAGAAATCCAAATATAAGCTTTGTTCATGCTTATAGGAGTCAAAATATAAGCTTTGGTAATGCTATGGGAGTCAAAATATAAGCTTTGATAATGCTTATAGGAGTCAAAATATAAGTTTTGATAATGCTTATAGAAGTCCAAACATATAAGCTTTGATAATGCTTATAGAAGTCAAAATATATAAGCTTTGATAATGCTTATTGAAGTCAAAATATAAGCTTTGATAATGATTATAGAAGTCAGAATATAAGCTTGGATAATGCTTATAGAATTCCGAATACAAGCTTTGATAATGCTTATAGGAGTCAAAATATAAGCTTTGATAATACTTATAGAAGTCCACATATATAAGCTTTGATAAATATTATATGAGTCAAAATATAAGCTTTGATAATTCTTATAGAAGTCCAAATATATAAGCTTTGATAATGCTTATAGGAGTTCATATATAAGCTTTGCTAATACTTATAGAAGTCAAAATAAAAGCTTTAATGATAAAATATAAGCTTTCATAATAAAATATTGTACAAATATAAGTCCCAGGTGATTATTGGGGTTCTGTCTGCTGAAAGTAGCCACAATATCTTATGCTTTTGTTCTGTACAGTTGACATTGTAGTGTTTCCTTTTTAAATAATTTTTAAAACAGATTTATTTAGCCGGGTGGGGATGGTACATGCACTTGGGAAGCAGACAGGCCTTTCTGAGTTAGAGAATGTCCTTGTGTACAGACTGGAGTTCAGGACAGCCAAGTCTGTTCCAAAGAGACTCTGTCCTGAAAACAAATTAAAAAACCAGATCAAACGAAACAATCCAAGACAAAGGTTGAAGTAGATATATTATAATATATATATATTATGATATATAAATTCTACTTAGTCAATGTTACTTGTGAATATATATATATACACACACATATATATATATACATATATATATACACATATATATATATGTATATATATATATATATATATATGTATATTCTACTTAGGCTCTATAATGTAATGTTGCTTTGTATAGACATAATAATATATACGTTTTCATCACTAACCAGTTACAATTGAAAAACCTGTTGATGCCCTTTTCCCTGGAGAAGATGATTTTTCCTGCTCAGCATTCCTTAGTCACCTCTGTGCAATGGTGTGGCCCATAGGCTTTTCCCCACTCACTCATGCACGTCTCTAGGTTTCATCTTATTAAGCTCTTATTGGTGACAATTTATGGGCCTCTGACACTACTAGGAGATCAAAGCCCACAGAAAACTCTCTGATCTTCTAACTCTTAAAATCTTTCTTCTCCCGGCTCCATAATGTGCCCTTACCTTTAGGTGCGGGGGCAGTTTGTAGATGGTCATGTTGTTCATTGGTTGGAGTTTTCTGTATGGTTTTCCATCTACTACAAAGATAAGTTGGCTTGTTAAGGGGCGAAGATGAAACTCAATCGGTGGGTTTAAGGACAAATGTTAAAATTGTCCTTAGGAGTTATGTTACTAAGCTGGTTGCATGTTCCCGTCCAATATGGATGATGACTTCACTGTCACAGGGATGCTATCTAGGTTTTCAAGCCTGGCCTTCCTATTGTTAGGTGTGTCTTAAGCCCAAGTAGACAGCTGTTGGCTAGTGCCAAGTGTATGTTTCACAACTGAAGCTTCAGTATCCTTTTGTTCTGACTGTGGTTCACAGGTGTCATGGCAGGGCAGGGCTGTTGTTCACCCAGCCCTTTGATAACTGTGGGTGATAGATATATTCCAGCTGTGTCATTGCTGTAGCCTCTTCGTGAAGTGCATGGCATCTTAAGCAACACCTGTCTTCCTGACTTCCTGTTGCAGATTATCCTTCCTTCTCTTTAATAACTGAAGCCCACTTCATGCTCCCCATGTGTGTGTTGTGTGCATGACTGTTGGACCATGTTCTAGATCACGGGTATAGTCTATCAGGCCAAACTGACTTTCCATCTCGAGTTGGCATTTCTTACCAATAGTTCTTCAAATAGAGATTTTTAGTTGTATTTTGTTTGTTTTTGTGTTTTGTTTTTTTTTTTTTTTGCATGTTTGATAAGGTCCTACCTTGTAGCTTTCCTTTGCCTGTAGGCCAAGTTGGTCGTCTTGAGGGTAAGGCAGCCCGTCTGTCCCTGATGAAAGTTTTTGGTTTATTTTCTTCAAAGTTCTCAGAGACATAGGTTTATTGATTATGTTGTAGATGCACCGGTTGGAGCTCGACACCACAGTGTGGTTTATTAGTGAATTCGTTATGAATGTAGTGTGGCCAATTTTGGGTTTATCTGTTGGTCTGTGTTGTAAAACAAATCAATGATGCCAGTTGTGGAGTCCCTCTGTTTGAGCAGACTTTTTTTTTCCTGTGACATTGCTGTCAGCCACGGCCAAATTACAAATGTAATTTGTAAAGTCTGCCTTGGACTGTAGCTTATGATTGCTGGTCATTGGTGCTGTTCGTAGAATTCACAGCTGTACAGAGCGATTTGATTGCTTCTCTCCTTTGGCGTGTGACGAAGGCCTTTCAGATGACATGAGAACAGGTCCTCAGGTAGGAGGCATGTAGGTCAGTTGGTGCCCAGTTCTGTGTCCCATGTCTGAAATGTGCAGTGTCTTTACAAATAGGGTCTCACTTTCAAGTCTGAGTATAGAATAACGGGCAATGACAATGACCAATGCCGTTGGAAGAGTTGCATAGACCTCTGTGTTCATCAGGGTTTTACCACTGTGGAGAGACACCATGAACAAGGCAAGTCTTATAAATGACAACCTGTAATTGGGACTGGCTTACAGGGTCAGTCCATTAACATGAAGGTGAGAACATGGCAGCATCCAAGCAGGCATGGTGCAGGAGGAGCTGAGAGCACTACATTTCCATGCAAAGTAAGCCAGGAACAGACTGAGCATCCTCAGGCAACTAGGAGGAATGTCTTCAAGCCAATCCCCAGGGTGACACACATTTCCTCCAACAAGGCCACAGCTTCTACTAGTGCCACTCCCTGGGCCAAGCATATGAATCTATCACAACCTCCTTGACCTACAATTCACAGATAGGTTTTCCATGCACAGTGCTAGGGTTTAGATAGTATGTGCCTCTTGATGTGTCTGGTGCATTCATTGTATGTTCCAATACAGAAAATAGTCTGTAAAATAATCTTTGACTCTTGGGATGACCATTAACACCTTACCAGCATAATTCCATTCAAATTATACATGTGTGTGTATGTGTGTATGTGTTTGTGTATGTGTGTATGTATGTGTGTGTTTGTGTATATATGTGTGTGTATGTGTGTGTTTATATATGTGTGTTTATATATGTGTGTTTATATATATATATATGTGTGTGTTTATATATATATATGTATATGTGTTTATGAGTGTATGTGTGTGTATGTGTATATATAAATGTGTGAGTGTATGACTGTATGTTTGTGTATGTGTATGTGTGTATGTTTGTGTGTATGTGTGTGTGCTTATATGTATGTGTATGGACATGTATGACTATGTGTATTTGTGTACATGTGTATATAATTTAATTTGTGTACATGTATATATAATTTAATTTACCATAAAATAATGTTTCCCCGGGTATTTTTCATTTTTCCTCTTAAGGTTCTTTCTCTGTACTATCTCTCCCCCTCTGTGATTCCCTTCCTTCTCCCTCCCCCAAATAAAACCATTGCCCTGTTTGGCCTGTTAGTCATTTAGAATCCTGTCTCCAGGTTGCTGCCTTCAGCTCAGGTTCCAACTGCTTTGAGTGGTGAAATTTACCTGCAGTGTGAACTAAACCCTTTCTTCCTAAATGTCCTTTCATCTGGATTTTATCATGGCATAAAAGAAGCAGACTTGCACAAATATTTCATCGCATTTATTTGGAAGGTTTTTTTTAAAATGAGGTTGTGAATTTTAGATTAAGAATTGTAGGCTTGCGAATATTAAGGAACCTCTCTTTGAGAGACAGAGGTCCCCATGTCCTACATTGTCCAAAGGAAATGAATATCATGGTGCTTTTTTTTTTTGTCTATGTTCTTAGCCCTAGAGAAACCTGGAAGGAGCAGCTACAAAATATAAGCTTTGTCCCATCCCTTTCTTTCTTACTTTGCTTTAGTGACCTGTGGCCTTTGATGGGAAACCAGATAATTAAGAGGGAAGATAGACAGGTGCTTTTCCGGTTTTTAAGGTAAGTATTCTAGATCAGCATTAAAAGACCCACTCACTTTAGAAGCAGGTGGCTTTGCAATACACACCTGTAATGTTAGAACCTCGATACTAGTGAAGGATACTTTTTTAATTAATTCCTAATCTTGAGTCATTTTTAATTAATTAATTTTTTTCATAGTCTTGAGTCATTAGTACAAGAAGTAACAGACTAGCAACATTGATGTGCCTTCCATAGTTTTAGCAAGTGTATGTTATGTTTGGGTAAATGTTCGTCCTCTTCCTGATGGGAGTTTTAGGGGCAAAGGTTTGTGGTCATAGACCCATGACATGTCACGTGGCATAAAACATCCAAAATCTGAGGCAGAATCCTGAATGAAATCTAAGAGATCTCCCTTCCCAAGAGCACAGGTCTCCAAGAGATGGTTGTCACAGAGAAAAGCTGGGTTTGCCAGACAGATTTCTTAGAACCCACAGTTGTCCGGGGACATGGACCCTGGTTCTGGAAGGGAATTGAACTAGTAGTTATGGAAATGTAGAAAGTACATTTCAATCAATACTCCAAATAAAAACTACAACCCATGGCCCAAAGGCATTAGAATATCTGAATTAATTAATATAGCAGTACTTGGTTTCCCAACATGTCTGAGGAGACCCTTGGTAAGACAAACTGTGATATGTGGTTATTCCTTATTCCTGAAGATTGAAGATGTGATAATAGATAATTTGTTCTGAGAAAATTAAATCATATCCCAGACATTCCTATTGGAAAAAGGAAGGACATTTATTGACGGTGATTGATACCCCAAAATGAGTGATCTCAACACAGCTATACCCATAATGGTTACAAATGGTAGCATGAGGAAAAAAGCTAGATGAATTGAGTGCCTTCAAGTTCCTCCCTGGTGCTGACAAGACACAAATAGTTGGTGTGATACAACCAACAGCAGGAAAGGGTCTCAAATATTATCAAAGTGTTTGGTCTATAGCATGAATGAACCATCCATAAAGTTAAGTACAGGAATGACCACAAATTAACTATTAACTACCCATATACTCTGTTCTTCCCTGTAGATAACTCAGATAAATTCAGTCAAACTCACAACACTTCACTCTGTATACTGGGTCTAGGATGGCCAGTAGTTGAATATTTATTTAGGTGAACTTCCAATGAAGGGGACACACATACTTTTTGGTTCTAATAAGGTTCCTAAGCATTGAGTAGGTCAATACCACCCACCCACCCACACCCACCCACACACACACACACACACACACACACACACACAAACACAAACACACACAAATCTGTGGTCTTTAGTTCTTGCCCTTGTCCTAGAGCATTTTCTTTTTCTTTATTTTAATGTATAATTTTTTATTAGATACTCTGACTTACATTTCAGATGTTATCCCTTTACCCTGGCCTGCTCTCATCTCCCCTCCCCCTCCAGTTGCCTTCACAAATGTGCACTCCCTTCTGATCCCCCTCCCCACCCATTGTCTTATCATTCCCCTACACTGGGACAACATGCCCTCCCTAGACCAAAAGTCTCTTCTCAAATTGATGCCAGACACTGCTTTCTTCAGCTACATATGCAACTGGATCAATGGTTCTCTCAAAGTGCCCACAGAGGTTGGTGTTTCAGGCTATGGGAGGTTTGGAGGGTTTGGCTGGTTGATAATGTTGTTATCTTCCCATGAGGTTTCAACACCTTTCTCTTCCTTAGATCTTTTCTTTAGCAACCTTATTGGGATCCCCAAGTTCAGACCACTGGGTAGCTGCAAGCATGCTCAGCTGTATCTGTATGACTTTAGCAAAGTACTTGAGGGGGATTCCCTGTCTGGTTCCTGCCCTTAAGTACTTTTTGGGACCAGCTATAGTGCTTGGATTTGGTGACTGCATATGTGGAGGATCCCCAGGTGAGGCAGCTTCTGAGTGATCTTTTCTTCAATCCCTGTTTCTCTATTTAACCTTGTGTTTCCTCCCATGAGAGTTTTGTTCTCTTTTCTAAGAAGGACTGAGGCATCCCCATTTTGGCCTTCCTTCTTTTTGAGCTTCATGTGGCAGGTGAGTTGATTCTGGGGTATTCAGTACTTTCTAGGGTTTGTGTCCAATTATCAGTGACTGCATATTATGTCTGTTCTTTTGTGACTGGGTTATCTCATTCAGGATGATATTCTCTAGATGCATCCATTTTTTTTTTTAAGAATTTCATAAAGTTATTGTTTCTGACTGCTGAGTAGTACTCCATTGTGTAAATGTACCACTATTTTTGTATCCATTCATCTACTGAAGGACATCTGGGTTCTTTCCAGCTTCTGGCTATTATAAATAGGTCTGCTATGAACATTGTGGTGCATATGTCTTTGTTGTATGTTGGAGCTTCTCTGGGGTACATGTCCAGAAATGGAATAACTGGGTCTTCAGGTAGTACCATGTCCAATTTTCTGAGGAATCGCCAGACTGATTTCTGGAGTGGTTGTACCACCTTACAACCCCACCCTCAGTGGAGGAGTGTTCCTCTTTCTCCACCTTCTAGCCAGCATCTGCTGTCATCTGCATTTTTGATCTTAGCCATTCTGACTTGTGTGAGGTGGAATCTCAGGGTTGTTTTGATTTTCATTTCCCTGATGGCCATCTCCAGGCTCTCTTGTGTGGGCTCATGTGGTAGAACACTTGAAAGGCTCCTCTGAGGGCTCAGGGTTTTTGCCCCCTTACAATGTTATTTAAAACAAAAACAGAGATACATGTACAGATTGTTAAAAGCATTTTATTATAAAAATATATGAATATATTTTTGCCAGTACTTAATTTTTATATGTTTGATATTATGCATTGAAACCTTACTATTTACAATGATCATAAAGTACATGTAGAACAAAATGTAACATAGGAAATAGAGTTTTCTTGGTGTGTAAAGGTTAAATAAACATATTGATTTTAATGAATAAAAGTTGCCATAAGGCTATCCTCCTACCTTTTGAATTATTAATGAGCAGATTTTTAAATATACAAATATTTCCACTTAGGATGAAAAGTGTCCCTGCCATTCTTCGGAGCATCCAGGGGCCTGTGTGCAGGTTGCCTGAGCATTTTAAATAAGCAGGGGCCTTACTGTTTTAGTCTTGGGAGCATGGTTGTATTATTATTATTATTATTATTATTATTATTATTATTATTATCATTATTATTATTATTATCATTATTATTATTATTATAAGTTTTCATAAAATTTTGATCATATCCACCTTCTTTGCCACACTTCTCCTCAATCTCACCTCCTTTTATTCCTACCCACTTAGTTTTGTTTTGTTAATCTATTAAGTTCTACTTTTACTCCCCAAGTAGTTTGGTGTGTGTGTGTGTCTATGTATCAGAGCGTGCTCAACCCACAAAGTGTTACAACATTAGAGAAAATTCAGTTTCTCCATATCAGCAGCTATGTGCAATTCTTCGGCCACAAACAGAAGTTCAGACCCATCTTGTGGGGAAAAGGTTTTGTTATGGCAAAACAAATGTGGCTTAATGTTGATTAAAGTAGTGAAGATTAAGGAGATTTTTTTTCCTCATTTAGAAAAGGAGTGACTTCTACAGAGCCACATATGTGTCCTCACTGCCCTCTGATCATTCCATGTTGGGTGGCCTGGCACTCAGCATGTCTTTTAATTTGCACACATCAGGTCTTCCTTGTGAACTTGTATAGTATAACTTTCACAACTCTGCTGGAAGAACGAATTTTATAGGCAGATAACCCCCATCTCCTTCCTTTCTCTTCCAAACAGTTCCTCGTTTTGCTGCCTTCCCACCTCCACACCTGCCATGTCCAAACTTCAGAAGAGTCCAGAACATACAGCTAACCAAGGCCAGACCTGTGAAGAAACCAAGCAAGTCCAGACCACAGCAGGCTCCGGACATGTTGAGGAGCCACGTTCCTCTTCTCTTCTCCCTATGGCTGGAAGTCTGAAGGGTCAGACCGGTGAAGAGGCCCAGGTCCCCAAGGCTTCAGAGGAACCATGTAACTCCTGTCAACTTATCATGGCTGACAACCAGAAAGATCTTGCACATGGGAGGCCCAGTACTTCCAGGGGTCTTCAGCTCCCCTGTGCCTCTTCAGGGGACTGTGCTGAGGGCCTGGGTCATGGAGAGTTACAGGGTGGCCCGGCCGTCCCGCCACATCATCCAGATTTGTCTGTCATGGCCATAGACGGCAAAGTTAATTTCTTGGTGAATTACATGCTGGTAAAGTACCAGGCAAGGGAGATGCTGAGTATGAGTGACATCATGTCGCTCATTGTCAGAGAAGATTTAGACCATTATCAGGAAATCTTTGTGAGAGCCTCTGAGCGCATGGAGATGGTCTTTGGCCTGGGTGTGAGGGAGGTGGACGCTATCAACCACTTCTACACCATCTTCATCAAATTAGGCCTCACCTATGATGGGATGCGTAGCCATGAGTTCAGCTTCCCCAAGACCGGTCTCCTAATCCTCATCCTGGGCGTCGTCTTCATGAAGGGCAACCATGTGACCGAGGAGGACATTTGGGAAGCGTTGAGCCCGATGGGCATCTATCCTGGGATGGATCATTTCATGTTTGGTGAACCCAGAGAGCTGATCACGCATGAGTTTGTGATGGAGGGGTACCTGGCACGCCAGCCACTGGGCAACACAGATCCCATGCAGTGTGCATTTGTGTGGGGGCCGCGGGCTAAGGCAGAAACTAGTAAGATGAGGGTGTTGGAGTTTGTGGCCAAGGTTCATGGGTCAGACCCTACTGCCTTTCCTTCTCAGTATGAAGAAGCGGTGCTGGAAGAAGAGAGACAGCTTGGCATGATTTTAGAGTCACAGTAAGAGACACAGAAGGCACTGGGTTACCTGGCAGTTTGCTCACTGAATTGCTAACAATCACTGATTACCCCAGGGGGGGTGGGTGAAGTCAAAAATAATGCTGCTTAAGAGAGACTTTTAAACATAATATTTCTAGTGTTATTTGAGTTGTATATGATAATTGATGCACAATAGTTTAATAAAGATAAGAGTATTGAAAATACTTATGATTGAGATGAAGACAAAGAGTTGTTCCTTGTCACAATTGTAGGAATTATTACATCATTAAGAATAAAATCATTTCTCATTTTAAAAGAGTAACAACATCCCCTTCTCCCTGGCAGGGTGCGGAGAGTGTGCTCTGGGCTCAGAACACACATTTGCCATTAAAAAATCAAAAAAAAAAAAAAAATCTAAAAGTCCTTTGAATATCCCCCACCTCCTAAAAAACTTGGTACCTTTTCTGCATTTGGTAATGACACCCTTTCATGTATGGTGGCTTGTGATGAAAAGGGCTCTAGGGTCTTTGGGTTTGTACATTTTGAAACACAAAAGGGCTATTTGGAAAATAAAGGGAATGCTTTTAAAATGGCAGTAGAGTGTCCATCAGATGATTTACATCCTGGAAGGAGCAAGAAGCAGAGCTTGGAGCCAGAGTGAAAGAGCTCAGCAGGGTTTCTCTTAGGAGCTTTGAAGAAGACATGGATGATGAGAGAGTGCTTCTGCAAGTTTGGGCCAATGACACCTTTGGATTTGTCAACTTGAAAGGTAGGAAGATGCGCAGAATCCTGTGGGTGAGATGAAGGGAAAGGAACTCAATGCAAAACACATTTTTTTCTTACACTTTATTTAAAAAAATAGAGAAATACATGTAAAGATTTTTAAAGGCATTTTTGGCATAACATTATGTGAATACTTTTGTCAGTACTTAATTATTTTAGAGGTTTGATAGCATGCATTGAAATCCCACTAGTTACCATAAGCATGAAGTACAGGTAGGACAGAACGTAACATGGAAACCATTTTCTTGTTGGGTATAAATTAAGCATGACGATCTTATTTTTGAACAACAAACACATTTATGTTGGTTGAGCTCAGAAAGCAGGGGAACAGCAGATGGAACTTAAGCGCAGATCTGAGCAGATGAAGCAACATTGGATCCCCATATACCAGGGTGTGGAACTTTCTGTGAAAAATCTCATCCCCTGCAGAAGCCACTCTATGTTTCTTCAGATAGGCACTAAGAAGGGCACCAGGCTCACCTCCCTAAGCAGTATATGCAGAGCATGGCAAGTGTGCAAGTGTGTAAGTGTGCAAGTGTCTGTGCTCAGGGTGCCAGACTTCGTCCATTCCAGGGTATGACTGGTGTTATCTGCCCAGCTTCTCCTAGACCTCTACTTGGTATGAGACCAGCTTCCTCGCAGCTTCTATGAGTCATGTCAACACAGCGTGTTGCTGGCATGTCAACACTCAACACACAGCCACAAGTCAGCATGTAGCAGCCTGCTGCTCACTTGCATGTCCAGTTACCTTTTGACCACTTGCATGTTGGCCTCTGCACCCCCATAAGAGCAGAAGCAAAAAGAAAATAGCTGTTTGTTCTGATTAAAGCCATGTACCCTTTTCCTGCTGGCAAATTCCCTGGCGTGATTCACACACAACTCATGTCACTTCACATGTTCAAATCTCCAGAGTCTCTTTACTCAAAGTTTGGTGAGGCTCTGGAGCAGTGAGCATTAAACTGGGGTTCCAAGTTTCTACACAGAACATGGACCACGAACAGAAACACGTGATTCACCAAAGGGGAAAAAGAAGCAGTGACTGTAATGTGATTTGAATAAATAAAAGTAAAAGGAAAATAAAAAATCATGTATATATACATACATATACACATATACACATACATATACACATATATACATACATATACACATATACACATACATACATAAATATATGCATGCTCTTATTAGAACAATTTCCCCATGCATGCTTTTAATAGAACACTTCCCCCCACATGCATGATCTTAATAGAACACTCCCCCCAGGAAGGCATTTAAGAAAACATATTCCCTGTGCATGCTCTTCATAGAACACTCCCCCATGTGCATGCTCTTGATAGAACACTTTCCCCCTGCCGTGCATGCGCTTAATAGAACACTTTCCCCCATGCATGCTCTTAATAGAACACTTTCCCTCATGAATGCACTTAATAAAACACTTTCCGTCATGCAAGCTGTGAATAGAACACCCGACCGTGCATGCATTTAAGAGAACACTTTACCCATGCATGCTCCTAATAGAACACGCCCCCAGCATACCTTTACTAGAACAATCGCCCCTGTGCATGCTCTTAATAGAACACTTTCCCCTGTGCATGCTCTTAATAGAACACTTTCCCCAAAGCATGCTCTTAAAAGAATATCCCCCCCCCCCGTTCATGCTCTTAACAGAACACTTTCCCGCCATGCATTCTGTTAATGTAAGACTTCCCCGCCAGTGCATGCTTTTAAAGAACACTTGCCCCCTCTGAATGTTCTTAATAGAACACTTTCCCTCTGTCTCTGGTATTAGTAGAACACTACCCTCCCATGCATGCTCTTAATAGAACACTTTCCCCCGTGCATGCTATTACTAGAACACTTTCTTCCTTGCAAGCTCTTAATAAAACACTTTCCCCAGTTCATGCTTTTAATAGAACACTTCCCCACCATGCATGCTCTTAATAGAACATTTACTCCCATGCATTAACTTAATAGAACACTTTCCCCTCTGCATGCTATTAATAGAATACTTTCCTTCTGTGCATGGTCTTAATAGAACACTTCCCACCCCCAGAGCATGCTCTTAATAGAAAACTTTCCCCCGTGCATGCTATTAATAAAACATTTTCCCCCATGCATGCTCTTAATAGAACACTCTGCCCCCCATGCATGCTCTTAAAGAACACCCCCCCCGTGCATGCATTTAAGAGAACAATTTCCCCATGCATGCTCCTAATTGAACACTCCCCACCTGAGCATGCTGTTAGTAGAACACCCCCCTGTTTATGCTTTTAATAGAACACTCCACCCACCCCATGCATGCATTTAAGAGAATACTTTCCCTGTGCTAGCTCTTAATAGAACACATTTCCCATGAATGCTCTTAATAGAACACTTTCCCCCATGCATGCTTTTAATAGAACACTGTCCCCATGTATACTATTAATAGAACATGTCCTCCCTGTGCATGCTCTTACTAGAACACTTTTGCCTGTACATGCTCTTAATAGAACACTTCTCTGTCCCCCTTTCATGCTCTTAATTGAACACTTTCCCCCTCCTGTGCAAGCTCTTAATAGTACACTTTCCGCTGTGCATGCTCTTAATAAAACACTTCTGCACGCATGCTTGCTCTTAAACGAACACCTCCCTCCAGTGCATGCATTTAAGAGAACATTTTCCCCCGTGCCTGCTCTTAATAGAACACTTTCTCCCATGCATGCATTTAGTAGAACACTTTGCCCCCGTGCCTGCTCTTAATAGAACACTTTCTCCCATGCATGCATTTAGTAGAACACTTTGCCCCCGTGCATGCTCTTAATAGAACACTTTCCTTCAATGCATGATCTTAATAGCACACTTATCCCCCATGTATGCTCTTAATAGAACCCCCCCAAGCATGCTCTTAATAGAAAACTTTCCACCATGCATGTTCTTAATAGAACACTCCCCCCCCCCCGTTCATTCCCTTAATATAACACACCCCACAGTGCATGCTATTAATAGAACACTTTTCTCTCTGCAACCTCATAATAGAATATTTTCCTTCCGTTTGTGGTAATATAGAACACTTTCCCCACCAAGCATGCTCTTAATAGAACACTTTCTCCCATGAATGCTCTTAATAAAACACTTTCCCTCATGCATGCTATTAATAGAACACCCCCAGTGCATGCATTTAAGAGAACACTTTCCCCATGCATGCCCTAATAAAACACTCCCCACCCGAGCATGCTGTTAATAGAAAACCCCCCTCTCGTGCATGATCTTAATAGAACACTTTCCCCGTGCATGCTCTTAATAAAACACTTCCCTCCATGTGCATATTCTTAATAGTACACTCCCCTCCCCCATGAATGTGTTTAAGAGGACACTTACCCCATGCCTGCTCTTAATAGAATAGTTTCCCAGGGCATACTCTTAATAAAACACTTTCCCCGTGCATGATCTTAATAGAACACTTCCCACCCCTGTGCATTCTCTTAATATAACAATTCCGCCCCAGTGCATGCTCTTAATAGAACAATTTCTCCTGTGCATGCTCTTAATATAACACTCCCCCCATGAATGCTTTTAAAAGAACACTTTCACCCATACATGCTTTTAAAAGAACACACCCCTGTGCATACCCTCAATAGTACACTACCCCCATGCAAGCTTTTACTAGAACTTTGTCTTCCATTGCATGATCTTCATAGAATAATTTCCCCGTTCATGCATTTACTAGAACTTTTTCTTCCAGTACATGCTCTTTATAGAATACTTTCATGCATTTAATAGAACACTTCCCCCCATTCATGCACTTAATGGAACACTTTCCCCTGTGCATTCTCTTAATATAACACTATGCCCCCAGTGCATGCTCTTAATAGAACACTTTCTCCTGTGCATGCTCTTAATAGAACACTTTTCCCCATGCATGCTCTTAATAGAACACTTTCCCCGTGCATGATCTTAATAGAACACTTCCCACCCCTGTGCATTCTCTTAATATAACACTTCCACCCCAGTGCATACTCTTAGTAGTACAATTTCTCCTGTTCATGCTCTTAATATAACACTTCCACCATGCATGCTTTTAAAAGAACACTTTCACCCATGCATGCTTTTAAAAGAACCCCCCTGTGCATACCCTTAATAGTACACTACCACCCATGCATGCAATTACTAAAACTTTTTCTTCCCGTGCATGCTCTTTATAGAATACTTTCCCAATGCATGCATTTAATAGAACACTCCCCTCCCATGCATGCTCTTAATGGAACACTTTCCCCCTTGCATGCTCTTAATAGAACAATTGCCCCCATTCATGCTCTTAATAGAACACTTCCCAGTGCATTCTCTTAATATAACACTCTGCCCCCAGTGCATGCTCTTAATAGAACAACCCCCCGTTCATGCTCTTAATAGAACACTTTCCCCCCATGTACTTTCTTAATATAACACTTCCTCCCCGACCATGCTCTTAATAGAACACATTCCCTCTGTGCATGCTTTTAATAGAACACTCCCCCCCACATGCAAGCTCTTAATAGAACATTTTCCCTTTTGCATGCATTTAATAGAACACTTTCTCCCATGCATGCTCTTAATAACCCCCCCGTGAATGCTCTTAATAGAAAAATACTCCACATGCATGCTTTTAATAAAACACTTTCTCCTGTGCTTGCTCTTAATAGAACACTTCCCCCATGCAAGCTCTTAAAAGAACACTTTCCCCTCTGCATGCTCTTAATAGAACACCCCACCTGTGCAATCGTTAATGGAACACTATGCCCCATGCATGCATTTAATAGAACACTTTCTTCCTGTGCATGTTCTTAATAGAATACTTTTCCCGTGCATGCATTTAATAGAACAGTTCCATCCATGCATTCTCTTAATTGAGCAGTTCCCCCATGCATGCTCTTAATAGAACATTTCCCCAGTTCATGCTCTTAACACAACACTCCCCCGTGCATTTTCTTAATAAAACACCCCCCCCCCAGTGCATGCTCTTAATAAAACCCTTTTTCCTGTGCATACACTTAATAGAAAATTTTCCGCCATTCATGCTCTTAATAGAACACCTAACCCTCTGCATGCTCTTAATACAACAATTTCTAAATGTGCATGCTCTTAGTAGAACACTTCCCCCCATGCATGCCCTTAATAGAACATTATCCCCCTTGCATGCTCTTAATAGAATGCATTTAAAAGTTCATGCTTTTAATAGAACACTTTCCTGTCTGCATGCTCTTAATTGAATACTTTTCCACTGTGCTTGCTTTTAGTAGAACACTTTCCTTCCATACATGCTCTTAATAGATCACTTCCCTCTTGCATGCTCTTAAAAGGACACTTTCCCCAGTGCATGCTTTTAACAGAACACTTTACCAAGTGCATTCTCATTATAGAACACTTCCCACCCATACATGCTCTTCATAGAACACTTTCCCCTGTGCATTCTCTTAATATAACACTACCCCCTATGTATGCATTTAATAGAACACTTTACCCTGTGCATGGTATTAATAGAACACCCCTATGCATGGTCTTGATAGAACACTTTCCCCCATGCATTCTCTTAATGTAATACTTCCCCACATTGCATTCTCTTAATAGAACCCTTTCCCCTCTGCATGACCTTAGTAGAACACTTTCACTATGTGCATGCTCTTAATTGAACATGTACCCCCCAATCATGCTCTTAATAAAATACTTTACTCCATGCATGCTTTTAATAGAACACTTTACCCCGTGCATGCTCATAGTAGAAGACATCCCCCCGGCATGCTCTTAATAGAACACTCTTGCTGGCTCTTAATAGAATTCTTCCCCCCAATGCATGCTCGTAACTGAACACTTTCCCCCATGCAATGTCCTTAATAGAACAGTTCCTACCCCTGTGCATTCTCTGAATATAGCACCCCCCTGTGGATGCTCTTAATTGAACACTTCCCCCCATGCATGCTCTTAATAGAACACTTTCCCACATGCAAGCTCTTAATACAACACTCCCCCTCTGTGCATTCTTTTAATAGAACACTTTCTCCATGCATGCATTTAATAGAACACTTTTACCAGTGCATGCTCTTAATAGAACACTTTCTCCCATGCATGTTCTTAGTAGAACACTTTCCCCTCTGCATGTTCTTAGTAGAACACTTCCCTACCTACATGCTCTTAATTGAACACTTCCCCCCAGTGCATGCTTTTAATAGAACACTTCCCCATGCATCCTCT
Source organism: Micromys minutus (assembly GCF_963924665.1). Taxonomy (NCBI): domain Eukaryota; kingdom Metazoa; phylum Chordata; class Mammalia; order Rodentia; family Muridae; genus Micromys; species Micromys minutus. The sequence continues at coordinate 108,816,318 of NC_137970.1, read as the reverse complement.
TTATAGAAAACTTCAGCCCGTCATGCTCTTAATAGAACACCCCCCCGCCCATGCAGGCTCTTAATAGAACACTTCTCTCATAAGCATGGTCTTAATAGAACACTTTTGCCTGTGTAAGCTCTTAATAGAATACTTTCCCCCTCCTGTGCATACTCTTAATAGAACACCCCCAGTCATGCATGAATTTAAGAGAAAACTTTCCCCTGCACATTCTCTTAATAGAACACCCCACCATGCATGCTCTTAATAGAATACTTTCCCCCGTGCATGCATTTAATAGAACACTTTCCCCCATACATGTTCTTAATAGAACACTTTCCCCCATGCATCCTCTTAATAGAGTACTTTACCCCATTCTTGCTCTTAATAGAACACTTTCCCCCACTGTGCATGCTCTTAATAGAACATTCTCCCCCGTGCATGCTCTTAATAGAACTCTCCCCCCCCCATGCATGCTCTTAACAGAATACTTCCCCCTCCAATACATACTCTTAATAGAGTACTTTCCCCCTTACAAGCTCTTAATAGAACACTTTCCCCATGCATGCTCTTAATAGAATACATTCTCCCCCTGCATGCTTTTAATAGAACACTTTCCCTGTGCATGCATTTAATAGAACAGTTTCTCCCATTCATGCTGTCTTAATAGAACACTCCTCCACCCCCTGTGCATGCTTTGCTGCCACAGAGTAATTTGCCCTGTGGTGGCCTCATGTCATTGCCCCCTTTGGGTTAGGGGTACACACAGGGCACACTAACACGGATTTACCCCCAAGAGCCAGCACTAAAGTGGGTTGACGGCAGGAATTGTTTTCAGGGCTTATCCGGGGGCCTCTGGGCACAGAAGCCTGTCTGCCCCAGGTCATTAGGAAAGAGGCCAGGAGCAAAGAGCAGCCTCCACTCTGGCCTGGGCTCTTCAGCCCCACACAGCGGCAGTGCCGGGTTGTAGGTCAGCTCAGGCTTGACCGGCTGGTTGTGAGTCTCTTCCACCAGGGTATTCTTGGGAAATGAGAGGTGCCCTTGAAAAGGTGTGTGGGTACAGGCTGAGCAACTGGTGAGTGGGAGACCTAGGCTGCGGGGGAGCAGAGGGATCTCTGCGGAGTGCACACGGAAAGGGCACCCCCTGCCCTGACCTGCCCTGTCCTCCCCGATCCAGTAACCGGGAACAGATCTTAGGAACTTCTGATCCCACCCGGAGAGGACTTCAGGTCACAGAGCAGAGCCTGGCCCAACCACCAGCCGTAAAGGCGGCTCCAGCCAGAAAGGCGGCTCGTACAGGCTGAGCTACTGAGACCTGGAACAGATCTTAGGAACTTCTGTTCCCACCCGGAGAGGACTTCAGGTCGCAGAGCAGAGCCTGGCCCAACCACCAGCCAGAAAGGCGGCTCCAGCCAGAAAGGCGGCTCATACAGGCTGAGCAACTGGTGAGTGGGAGACCTAGGCTGCGGGGGAGCAGAGGGATCTCTGCGGAGTGCACACAGAAAGGGCACCCCCTGCCCTGACCTGCCCTGTCCTCCCTGATCCAGTAACTGGGAACAGATCGTAGGAACTTCTGTTCCCACCCGGAGAGGACTTCAGGTCACAGAGCAGAGCCTGGCCCAACCACCAGCCGGAAAGGCGGCTCGTACAGGCTGAGCTACTGTGACCAGGAACAAATCTTAGGAACATCTGTTCCCACCCGGAGGTGACTTCAGGTCGCAGAGCAGAGCCTGGCCCAGCTGCCACCCGGAACCTGGGCTGCTGGGGAGTAGAGAGATCTCTGAGGAGTGCACACGGAAAGTGTACCAGGGACACAGACCAGATACAAGGGAAAGGCAAGAACATATCACTGACAACAAAATGGCAAGAGGAAAGAGAAAGAGTATATCCCAAGGAAACCAAGACAATCTAGCAACACCAGAACCCAGCTCTCCGATAGTAGCAAACATAGGAATTCCAAACACTCCAGAGAAAGAAGACACAGACCTGAAAACATGCCTCAAGACACTGATAGAGTTACTTAAACAAGAAAGGGAGGAAAAGCAAAAAGATTCAGAAGCTTTTAAAGAAGAAACAAGAAAAACACTCAAAGAACTCAAAGAACGAGACGAAAACAGAAACAAGGAAATAAAGGAATGGAAGAGGGAAATTAAAACAGAAATTGACACAATAAAAAAAGCGCTAAAAGAGATAACCCTAGAGTCAGAACACCAAAAAAAGAAATCAGGAGTCACAGAAGCAAGCATTTCCAACAGATTACAAGAGATCGAGGAGAGAATCTCGGGGGCAGAAGACAACATTGCAAACATAGACAAAACAGCCAGAGAAGATGCAAAAAACAAAAAGCTCCTAACCCAAAATGTCCAGGAAATACAAGACACAATGAGAAGACCTAACCTAAGGATAATAGGAATAAAAGAGGGAGAAGAGTATCAACTAAGAGGCACAGTAAATATCTTCAACAAAATCATAGAAGAAAACTTCCCTACCCTCAAGAATGAGATGACCACGAGCATAAAAGAAGCCTTCAGAACTCCAAATAGGTTGGACCAGAAAAGAAATACCTCCCGACACATAATAGTAAAAACATCAAGTGCCCAAAGTAAAGAAAGAATACTAAAAGCAGTAAGGGAAAAAGGTCAGGTAACATATAAAGGCAGACCAATCAGACTCACACCCGATTTCTCAACAGAGACTATGAAAGCTAGAAGAGCCTGGACAGACATCATGCACTCCTTAAGAGAGCACAAGTGCCAGCCCAAGCTGCTATACCCAGCAAAACTATCAATCACCATCGATGGAGAGACAAAGATATTTCAAGACAAATCAAAATTCACACAATATCTGACCACAAACCCAGCACTACAACGAATTATAGGTGGAAAACCCAATACAAGGAGGGAAAATACAGCCTAGTAAAAACAAGAAAACTCCTAAACAAGAAAACTAAAAGAAGAAAAAAAAAAAAAAAAAAAAAGACGGACACAACTCAACCAAAAAAGCAAAAATGGGAGGATACAGAAAAAACTATTCTTTGATATCTATTAACATAAATGGGCTCAACTCCCCAATAAAGAGACACAGACTATCAGACTGGATACATAAACAAAATCCAGCCTTTTGCTGCATACAGGAAACTCATCTCAGAGACAGAGACAGACACTATCTCACAGTAAAAGGGTGGGAAAAAAACTTCCAAGCAAACAGCTCCAAAAAGCAAGCTGGAGTGGCTATTCTAATATCGAATAAAGTAAATTTCCAAATAAAAGTTATCAAAGAAGATAAAGAAGGACACTTTTTACTCATTACCGGGGAAATCTGTCAGGAGGAACTCTCAATCCTTAACATATATGCTCCAAATAAAAAATCACCCACATTCATAAAAGAAACTCTACTAAAGCTCAAAAAATACATCTCACCCCACACAATAATAGTGGGAGACTTTAACACCCCACTCTCACCAATGGACAGATCAGGGAAACAAAAACTGAACAAGGACACTGCAAAACTAGCAGAGACTTTGAACCAACTAGAATTAATAGATATATACAGAACATACTATCCTAAATTAAAAGAATACACCTTTTTCTCACCACCCCATGGCACCTTCTCGAAAATTGACCACATAATTGGACACAGAACGAGCCTTCATCGATATAAGAAGATTGAAATACTCCCATGCATCCTCTCAGATCACCATTGTCTACGGCTGGTCTTTAACAACAACAAAGACAACAAAATACCCACATACACATGGAAACTAAACAACACTCTGCTAAAGGATAGCAGGGTCAAAGAAGAAATAAAGAAAGAAATTAAGGATTTTCTAGAATTCAACGAAAACGAAAACACAACATACCCAAACCTATGGGATGCAATGAAAGCAGTATTGAGAGGAAAACTCATTGCCCTAAGTGCTTCCAAGAAGAAACTGGAGAGAGCGCACATCAGCAACCTGACAGCACAGCTAAAAGCCCTAGAACAAAAGGAAGCAGATTTACCCAAAAAGAGTAGACAGCAAGAAATAATCAAAATTAGGGCAGAAATAGACCAAATAGAAACAAAAAAAACCATTGAAAAAATCAACAAAACAAAGAGTTGGTTCTTTGAGAAAATCAACAAGATTGATAAACCCCTAGCCAGACTAACTAAAGGGCAAAGAGAGAGTATCCAAATTAACAAAATCAGAAAGGAAAGTGGTGACATAACAACTGAAACTAAGGAAATTCAAGAAATCATCAGATCCTACTACAAAAACTTATACTCCACAAAATTGGAAAATCTGGAGGAAATGGACGAATTCCTAGACAGATACAAGGTACCAAAGTTGAATCAGGACCAAGTAAACCATCTAAATAACCCTATAACACCTAAAGAAATAGAAGAAGTCATCAAAAGCCTCCCAACCAAAAAAAGCCCAGGTCCAGACGGGTTCAGTGCAGAATTTTATCAGACATTTATTGGGGATATAACACCAATATTCACCAAGCTATTCCAAAAGATAGAATCAGATGGGATATTACCCAACTCATTTTTTGAGGCTACAGTAACCCTCGTACCTAAGCCACACAAAGACCCTACAAGGAAAGAGAACTTCAGACCAATCTCACTTATGAACATTGATGCAAAAATACTCAACAAAATCCTTGCAAACCGAATCCAAGAACACATCAAAACCATCATTCATCATGACCAAGTAGGCTTCATCCCTGGGATGCAGGGATGGTTTAACATAAGGAAATCCATCAATGTAATCCACCATATAAACAAACTTAAAGACCAAAATCACATGGTCATCTCACTAGACGCTGAGAAAGCATTCCACAAAATCCAACACCCCTTCATGTTAAAAGTCCTGGAAAGAACAGAAATCCAAGGCCCATATTTAAACATAATAAAAGCAATATAAAGCAAACCAACAGCCAACATCAAACTTAATGGCGAAAAACTTGAAGCAATCCCACTAAAATCAGTGACTGGACAAGGCTGCCCACTCTCTCCCTACCTATTCAACATAGTACTGGAAGTCCTGGCTGGAGCAATTAGACAGCAAAAGGAGATCAAGGGGATACAAATCGGAAAGGAAGAGATAAAAACATCACTCTTTGCCGATGACATGATAGTGTACTTGAGTGACCCCAAAAATTCCACCAGAGAACTCCTACAGCTGATAAACAAGTTCAGCAAAGTGGCCGGATACAAAATTAACTCAAACAAATCAGTAGCCTTTCTATACTCAAAAAACAAACATGTGGAGAAAGAAATTGGGGAAAAGATACCCTTCACAATAGTTACAAAAACTATGAAATACCTTGGTGTGACTCTAACTAAGGAAGTGAAGGACCTGTATGACAAGAACTTCAAACCTCTAAAGAAAGAAATTGAGGAGAATCTCAGAAAATGGAAAGATCTCCCATGCTCATGGATTGGAAAGATCAACATCTTAAAAATGGCCATCCTACCAAAAGCAATCTACAGATTCAATGCAATCCCCATCAAAATTCCAACCCAGTTCTTCATGTAATTGGAAAGATCAATGTGCAATTTCATCTGGAATAACAAAAGACCTAGAATAGCGAAATCCATCCTCAACAACAAAAAAACATCAGCGGGAATCACTATCCCTGACCTCAAGCTATATTACAAGGCAATTGTGCTGAAAACTGCATGGTACTGGTACAGAAATAGGCAAGTGGATCAATGGAATAGAATAGAAGATCCAGAAATGAGCCCTCATGTATATGGTCACCTGATTTTAGACAAAGGAGCAGTAAACATTCAATGGAAAAAGGACAGCTTATTCAACAAATGGTGCTCGTCCAACTGGCACTCAACATGCAAAAGAATGAAAATAGACCCGTTCTTATCTCCTTGTACAAAGCTCAAGTGTAAGTGGATTAAAGATCTCCACATTAATCCTGATACACTGGAATTATTAGATGAGAAAGTAGGGAAAACCTTAGAACACATAGGCACAGGAGAAAATTTCCTGAACAAAACTCCAATGGCTCAAGCTCTAAGGTCAAAGATTAACAAATGGGACTTAATGAGATTGCAAAGTTTCTGTAAGGCTAAGGACATTGTCAAGAATACAAAACGGCAACCAACAGAATGGGAAAAGATCTTTACCAACACCACATCAGATAGAGGCCTAATATCTAAGGTGTACAAGGAACTCAAAAAGCTCGACACCAGAGAATCAAATAACCCTATTAAAAAATGGGGTACAGAGCTAAACAAATCTTTCTCAGTTGAGGAACTCCGAATGGCCGAAAAACATCTGAGGAAGTGCTCGACATCCTTAGCCATCAGGGAAATGCAAATCAAAACAACCCTAAGATTCCACCTCACTCCAGTCAGATTGGCCAAGATCCAAAACTCAGATGACAGCAGATGCTGGCGAGGCAGCGGAGAAATAGGAACACTTCTCCACTGTTGGTGGGGTTGCAAGCTAATACAACCACTCTGGAAATCGGTCTGGCGATACCTCAGAAAATTGGATATAGTACTACCTGAAGACCCAGCTATTCCACTTCTGGGCATATACCCAAGAGACACTTTAATACACAACAAAGATATATGCACCACAATGTTCATAGCGGCTCTATTTATAATAGCCAGAAGCTGGAAGGAACCCAGATGTCTTTCAGAAAACGAATGGATACAAAAATTGTGGTACATATACACAATGGAATACTACTCAGCCACCAGAAACAATGACTTAACCAAATTCTTAAGAAAATGGCTGCATCTAGAGAAGATCATCCTGAGTGAGATAACCCAGTCACAAAAGAACAGACATAATATGCAGTCATTGATAGTGGGATGCTAACCCCAGAGGCTTGCACTCCCCCAGAAACAACTCACAGACTGTATGAAGTCCAAGAAATAATGAAAACAAAAAATATACATATATTCACAAAACAAGAAGACTTTGACTATTCCCATGTTGAGTTTTGTTTTGCATGTACTTTACGCTTATTGCAACTAGTACGTTTTCAATGCATACTGTCAAGCCCTTGAAAAAAATCAAGTACTGACTAAAAAACATATTCACATGGTTTTATGTAAAATTTATTTTAATGTCTGAAAAAACAGTATTGACAACAATGTATAATTTTAAGCAAAAAATGTTTAAAATCTTTACATTTATCTTTGTTTTGCAAAATAAAGTCGTTTAAATAAAAAAAAAAAGAAAAGGTGTGTGGACATATTTGTGTGTGTGTGTGTGTGTGTGTGTGTGTGTGTGTGTGTGTGTGTTTATATATGTGTGTGTTTACATGTATGTGTGTGTATGTGTGGTTTCAGAATAGTGTATGACATTCTTGTGCACACATTTGTATAGTAATAAGTCAGACTCTCTGATTCTGCAACAAATTCATATCCCTGTTTGGTTCTCAAACCCGACTGTGTAACTAAGATCAGGCCCACCTGAGGCCTGTTCATAGGTTTCTGTGGTTTCTTTTTAATATTTGCATATGACTCATTTTTCCACTTTCACCTTTTCTGTAATTCCTCACAACCCTCCTACTGAGGAGAGGCAGAGGCACCACTGAAAAGGGATCAGGGTATATGGATTTAACACGGCTTCCGCTATACCATTAATAAATGGCCACTGTGAGTGATGGAAATACATACATCCCTTCCATTCTGATGGAAATTCACAAGTAGTGTAAAACTGACAATATGTCTACTTCGTGGTTAGAATAGAGAACATGGCCAGAAAAATAAGAAAAAGAAGAAAAAATCGAGTATTCATGATATATTATTATGTAACAAATTTTGTGAGCTATAGTATTTTAGAGATTCAATGAATTAAACAGATAAATTAGTTAAATTATACTAGAATCCAAGAGAATATAATATTCATTGAAAGTCCTCCCCTCAAAGAAAATACCGCCAGATGGTTTTAATACAGCATTTTATCAGAATATAACAGGAAAACTAATTCTAATATTCCTCAAATAATCCCAAAAAGAGAAAACAAAATTTTGATCCTTCTAATTCATGTGAATGGGAGATCTTTCCATTTTCTGAGATCTTCCTCAATTTTCTTCTTTAGAGGTTTGAAGTTCTAGTCATAAAGGTCCTTCACTTGCTTAGAGTCACACCAAAGTATTTCACAGTTTTTCCTTAAGTTGTCATTCAAACCATAGAACTTCCCAACACACACACAGGGACACACACACACACACAGACACACACACACACACACAGGAACACATACATAGGCACATATACACACACACCTACACACACATAGGCACACACATGCACAAATACAAAAACACACACAAGAATGCACATACATACATAGGCACATATACACACAAAGTCACATACACACACACACACACTGGCACACACACACATAAGTACACACAAAGGCACACACAAACTCACACACAAACAGGGGAACACACATACACAGACATATATACATACCCTCTTTCCTCTTAACATCCACCTCATCCTTCAGTCACTTTCTTCTTTCTGTCTTTCCTTCTTCCAGGATTCTTTCTAAATATCCTTTTTCTCTTTTTCTCTAATTTATCTTAACTGAACTCTTTTACTCATTTCTCCTCTTCTTCCTCATATATAGGGAGCCGTTGGTCCCAATAGCTGGCGCCAGCTTCCCGCCTATATTCAGCCAACATAGCCTTTCCCCTCATGGAGCTCACATTATACCACATACGTCATAGCCCACTCTTGAGGCACGCTAATGAGCTACTGGAGGATGCACCAATCAGGTAGCAACACAAGTCTCTTAGACAGATATAAACAGTGGATTTTTCTTCCACGGGAGTCCCCTGCTCAAGAGTGCTGTACAATAAAGGTTGTTTGCGGAAGAATCCTGTTGTTTAACGCCTTTTTCTGCCGGCAGGAAGTGGGACAGCTGACAAGTGGTGCTGGATCCCGGGAAGTTTTGAACACCAGTGGCGCCAAGCGGAATCTTCAGTCCGCGAAAGTGTATCCAGAACTTCAAAAACGCAAATAGGTAAGTTCCGACAGACATGTTCCTCTTTGGATTTTACGGGGTGCCAAAGAAAGCATGCCAAAAACTTAGGCATGTCTCTTCTTGGATTTTCTCAGGCATTAGAAGGGTTATTGCTTGCATTTGTGGTAACTGTTGTAACATTACTGTTGTGGAAGTTATCTAGACAGAAAGTTATCATGCAGCACCAAGAGGGCGGGTCAGAAACAGAGCGTAATAAAAAAAGGGATTGCACAAGAAAAAAGTAAAAGAGGTAGGCTCCGAGAGGCATGTTCAAAACAATTCAGAAATGGAGTGAATTTAAAGTCAGAAAGACCGCTAGGATAAGAGAGGATTGTGCCCGGGGAAACAAAGTACAAGTTTCCCGGAGAGGAAACTTTGTATCCGCTAAAAGAGCAAAAAGCTTTAGAGCTGGCAGAAGAAGGGTCAGAGACTGAATTATTTGAATCTGAGGAAGAAAATTTAGAAAAAGAAGAGGCAAAAGAATTTGGGGCTGAGCAGTTTCAGCCAAAAAACTGTATCAAAACTGAAAGCAGTTTCTGCTGTTCTGCCTCATGCAGAGAGGAAGTGTGAATTCTCCTTTTGTTCGACAGAGACATGCCATACCCTCAGGCAAATGTTTTCGTTGTTCGAGGAGAATAACATTATCCGCAGTTATCAGCCTCTAGAACATAAACAAGTCAAAGAGTTGGCAGAGTCAGTCCAAATTTATGGAGTCACTGCTAATTTTACCATGTTCCTGATAGAAAGATTAAGTACAATAGCCATAACTCCTGATGATTGGCAGTTTGTTACCAAAGTTTGTCTCCCAAGTATGGGACAATACATTGAGGGGAAAGTCTTGTGGCATGACGCTTGTCAGGCCCAGGCTCGTGCCAATGCATCCGCAGGATAGCCAGCTTGGGATTTCAAGATGTTGTCGGGACAGAGACAGTGGGCGATGAATCAAACCGCCTATGCTGTGGAAGTCTATGGCCAGATAGCACTTTGTGCCATAAAGGCATGGAAATCGCTCACTAATAAGGGAGAAGTGTCAGGAAATCTAACAAAAATTATTCAGAGTCCAAGTGAACCCTTCTCATATTTTGTGGCCCGAATGATAGAGACAGAAGGAAAAATATTTGGAGAACAAGAACAGGCTATGCCCTTGATAGAGCAACTAATTTTTGAACAATGTACTAAGGAATGTCATAATGCCATCATCCCCTGCAAGGCTAAAGGATTGCAAGCCCGGATTAAAGCCTGCATAGAGATCAGATGACCTTTAACTAATGCAGGTTTAGCTGCTGCCATACTACAGGGGCAACAGTGGCTGGGTCTTTTTAAAAAGAGTGTCATTTGCTTTCAATGTGGGAAGCCTGGTCATATAAAGAGAGAGTGTAAAAGTCAGAGCTCTGGATTCAACCCTAAGAGTATTCCTGACCTGTGCCCTAAGTGTAAGAAAGTGAAGCATTGGGCTAATGAATGTAGATCAGTAAAAGATATCACTGGGAGGCCCCTATAAGTGTCAAAAAATGTACAGCGGGGCCCCGTCCTCAGGGCCCTCAAATATATGGGGCAACCAGCTCCCTAGTAGTCTGGGAGCAAGAGAACCCCCACGGAGAGCCACTCCAGGTTCCTAGGGATTGGACCTCCATGCCACCACCAGAATAGTCCTGACTCCACAAATGGGAGTTCAGCCTATCCCTTCTGACTTTCATGGGCCATTACGGGCTAATTCAATAGGGCTGCTTTTGGGATGTACATCTGCCACCCTTAAATGTTTGGTAGTACACCCTAGGGTGATTGATCAAGATAATAAAGGCCAACTAAAGATTATGTGCTCCTCCCCAAGGGGTTTGTTTCTGATCTCCCCAGGAAATCGGAATGCTCAATTGCTCATCCTCCCCAGCTGTCATGCCCAATTTGCATCAAACAGGGTGAGAAGGGAAAACAAAGGCTTTAGTTCTTCAGGAACTGACTTATCATATCTAATAGTAGATTTGAATCCTAGACCAACCTTGAATTTGGAGGTGGAAGGAAAACTTTTTGAAGGACGTTTAGACACAGGAGCAGAAAAAAGCATCATATCTACTAAGTGGTAGCCTGCTAAGTGGCCAGTTAACCAATCTTCCCATTCTTTACAAGGCCTTGGCTATGAAGCCAGTCCCGCTATTAGCTCTAAATCATTAAAATGGAAAGCCCCTGAGGGACAAAAATGAACTTTTACACTTTATGTCCTTCCACTACCGGTTAATCTATGGGGAAGAGACATTCTAACAAAACTAGGTCTTAAACTTATGAATAATTATTCCCTGCATGCACAAGAGATGATGACTAATATGGGGTATATCCCCAGAAGAGGCATTGGCAAACATCATCAAGGTCCTACAGACCCCATACAGCCCACCATAAAATCTTATCGAAGTGGTTTGGGTTTTTCTTAGGGGCCATTGAGGAGACTATGCCCATACAATGGCTTCCAGACAAGGCAGTGTGGGTTCCTCAATGGCCTCTTTTCTCTGAAAAACTAGAGGCTGCCCATCAATTGGTAAGGGAGCAATTACAGTTAGGACATTTGGAGCCTTCTAGCTCCCCTTGGAATACTCCAATTTTTGTCATAAAAAAGAACTCAGGCAAATGGAGACTCTTACATGACCTCAGAGCTATTAATGCACAAATGCAACTGTTTGGGTCTGTTCAACGTGGTCTCCCGCTTCTGTCAGCTTTACCCAAGCTGTGGAAGATAATTATTATAGATATTAAAGACTGTTTTTTCTCTGTACCATTACATCCCAGAGATAAAGAGAGGTTTGCCTTTACTCTGCCTGCCATAAACCATGTAGAACCTGATAATGAATACCAATGGAAAGTTCTCCCACAAGGAATGGCAAACAGTCCTACTATGTGCCAGCTATACGTACAACAAGCTTTAACCCCTATTAGAAATCAATACTCGTCATTATCAATTTTTCATTTTATGAGTGACATCATTTTATGTGGCCCTAATGTTCAAGACTTAGAAATAGCCTTTGATGATTTAGTTAAGTCCTTACAACATTTTGGGCTAAAGATAGCTTCAGAGAAAGTTCAGCGATCACAAGTGGGAACATTCTTAGGAGCCGTCATTCACCCAGAATTTGTTGTACCTCAAAAAATAGAAATAAGGAGAGATCATTTACAGACATTAAATGACTTCCAAAAGCTCCTAGGAGACATTAATTGGCTAAGGCCTTTCCTAAAGATTTCTACTGCTGAACTGAAACCCTTGTTTGATATTCTTTTTTTTTTATTATTTTGTGAATATATGTATATTTTTTGTTTTCTTTATTTCTTGGACTTCATACAGTCTGTGAGTTGTTTCTGGGGGAGTGCAAGCCTCTGGGGTTAGCATTCCACTATCAGTGACTGCATATTATGTCTGTTCTTTGGTGACTGGGTTATCTCACTCAGGATGATCTTCTCTAGATGCAGCCATTTTCTTAAGAATTTGGTTAAGTCATTGTTTCTGGTGGCTGAGTAGTATTCCATTGTGTATATGTACCACAATTTTTGTATCCATTCGTCTTCTGAAGGACATCTGGGTTCCTTCCAGCTTCTGGCTATTATAAATAGAGCCGCTATGAACATTGTGGTGCATATATCTTTGTTGTGTATTAAAGTGTCTCTGGGGTATATGCCCAGAAGTGGAATAGCTGGGTCTTCAGGTAGTACTATATCCAATTTTCTGAGGTATCGCCAGACAGATTTCCAGAGTGGTTGTATTAGCTTGCAACCCCACCAACAGTGGAGAAGTGTTCCTATTTCTCCGCAGCCTCGCCAGCATCTGCTGTCATCTGAGTTTTGGATCTTGGCCAATCTGACTGGTGTGAGGTGGAATCTTAGGGTTGTTTTGATTTGCATTTCCCTGATGGCTAAGGATGTGGAGCACTTCCTCAGATGTTTTTCGGCCATTCGGTGTTCCTCAACTGAAAATGATTTGTTTAGCTCTGTACCCCATTTTTTAATAGGGTTATTTGATTCTCTGGTGTCTAGCTTTTTGAGTTCCTTGTACACTTTGGATATTAGGCCTCTATCTGATGTGGTGTTGGTAAAGATCTTTTCCCATTCTGTTGGCTGCCGTTTTGTTTTCTTGACGATGTCCTTAGCCTTACAGAAACTTTGCAATCTCATTAAGTCCCATTTGTTAATCTTTGACCTTAAAGCTTGAGCCATTGGTGTTTTGTTCAGGAAATTTTCTCCTGTGCCTATGTGTTCTAAGGTTTTCCCTACTTTCTCATCTAATAGTTCCAGTGTATCTGGTTTAATGTGGAGATCTTTAATCCACTTACACTTGAGCTTTGTACAAGGAGATAAGAACGGGTCTATTTTCATTCTTTTGCATGTTGAGTGCCAGTTGGACCAGCACCATTTGTTGAATAGGCTGTCCTTTTTCCATTGAATGTTTACTGCTCCTTTGTCAAAAATCAGGTGACCATACATGAGGGCTCATTTCTGGATCTTCTATTCTATTCCATTGATCCACTTGCCTATTTCTGTACCAGTACCATGGAGTTTTCAGCACAATTGCCTTGTAATATAGCTTGAGGTCAGGGATAGTGATTCCCGCAGATGTTTTCTTGTTGTTGAGGATGGATTTCGCTATTCTAGGTCTTTTGTTATTCCATATGAAATTGCACATTGATCTTTCCAATTCTATGAAGAACTGGGTTGGAATTTTGATGGGGATTGCATTGAATCTGTAGATTGCTTTTGGTATTCTTGAAGGAGATCCACTGTTAACATCCCCATGGTCTCTGACCCCAGAGGATGTGGCAGCCTTATGAAAGGTAGTAAAAGCCTTGGCTAAAGCTCAGCTAATCAGAATACACCCTGGTGAACCCTTTGAGCTACGTCTCTTACAGACTGAGAAGTTGCCTACTGCAGTATTATGGCAAAAATGTCCTTTGCTGTGGATTCATCCACAGGCTTCTCCAGCCAAAACTATTGAATGGTATCCATCAGCCGTAGCCAAACTTGCCTTGCGAGGATTAAAGGCTTCTGTTATTCATTTTGGTACCTATCCAGAAAAAAATAGTTATTTCCTATACTGCAGAACAGTTACAGAATTTGGGTGCTGTTAATAATGATTGGGCCATACTTGTATGTGCCTTTTCTGGGACATTTGACTACCATTACCCTAAAAACCCAATTTTGACTTTTGCACGCTGTCAGCCTCTTGTGTTTCCCCATGTGACAAGCGCAGTCCCTCTTACAAAAGGTGACATAGTATATACCGATGGCTCTAAAACAGGGCTAGGTGCATATGTGCATGAAGGCAAAGTAGTAACCAAACAGTTTGCCCAAAATTCCCCTCGGTTGAATGTCAAATTGTTCTAGAAGTTTTACTTGCTTTCCCTGGTCCCATTAATATAGTCTCAGATTCCGCTTATGTAGTTAATGCAGTTAATTCCCTAGAGGTAGCTTCTCTAATTAAATCTGGGAGCCCAGTTGCTTCCATATTTATGCAAATTCAGCAAGTGCTGTTATCCAGACATTCTCCTTGCTACATCACGCACATTCGTGCCCACTCAGGCCTACCTGGCCCAATGTCACAAGGTAATAATTTAGCAGATCTTTCCACCCGAGTTACTGCATTTCCAGTCCTGACCCCTGTAGAGGCCACCACCCGGTTCCATTCTCTGTTTCATGTGACAGATGAAACCTTACGTAGGCGTTTCTCCATCACCAGGAATGACGCCAGAGACATAGTTCTCCGCTGTGGAAGCTGTAGCGTCTTTGTCATCACCCCACATATAGGGGTAAACCCATGAGGCATTCAGCCTCTCCAAGTTTGGCAAATGAATGTCACCATGTTCCCTCCTTCGGAAAATTAAAATATGTACATGTGTCCATTAATACTTGCTCAGGAGTTATTTTTGCTTCTCCTTTATCAGGACAAAAGGCTTCTCATGTTATTACTCATTGTCTTGAAGCTTGGAGTGCATGGGGCATACCTAAAGTGTTAAAAACGGATAATGGTCCTGCCTATACCTCAGCAAAATTCAAGCAATTTTGCCATCACATGGGAGTTTCACTCCTGACAGGATTGCCTTATAATCCTCAGGGTCAAGGCATCATTGAACGTGCTCATCACACCCTAAAGTTTTATTTAAACAAACAAAAAGGGGGAATTGAAGAGATACCCCCACACCCCAAATGGCCATTTCTACTCTACTTCTTACCTTAAATTTTTTAAATTTGGATGCTCATGGCCATTCAGCTGCTGAGCGCCATGGACAATGGCCTGTGCCACCTAAAGAGTTAGTGAAATGGAAAGATGTCCTCACTGGTAATTGGAAAGTCCTGGATCCTATTTTAATACAATCCAGGGGAGCTATTTGTGTTTTTACACAGGGAGAAGAATGTTCAATTTGGATCCCAGAACGTCTAACATGTCGAGTGCTACCAGAACAAGAATCTGTTCCACCTGCTTCAGATGAGCCTGCCCTGCATGACGATTCAAGCAGAACCGAGATGGAAGATTCTGTCGGTGTTTCTAAAACCGATGCACATATGCCTTAATGCAAAACTATTTTCTTGTTTGTTTGACACCATTAAAACCTTTGATGTACTATACTTGCCCTTAGACACGGAGATAGCAGGGTTAGGAGATTATAAATCTCTTGCCTTATCAAGTAATTTTTGGCATGCTTTTTTGCAGAGAGACTGTTTCTGCTCTAGATGGTGTGCAAAGTTTGTACTCAACAATAATGTGACAAAGTGGTCATAGCACAAGCTCTTGCTGCACTCAAAATGGGCACCTCTCCCTCTGTTTGGCTTAGTATGCTTGAAAAAAATTGATGGGTCTGTGTCTGGATAGCCCTTGCACCCTGAGCCTTTGAGGCATTGTACCAGGAATGGGTATCCTACACGTAGGCAGCCTTTGCACCCTGCAGGGCTTGTTCCCATTGCACGCAGGAAGGTGCTTTACCCATATTTATTGCTGATCATGGTCTTGAACCCTAAAGGTCCAACAAGAGCCTGATGGTTGATCGGCCATGTTTTATGTTTTTATTTAAGAGAAAAGGCAGAAATGTAGGGAGCCGTTGGTGCCCATAGATGGCGCCAGCTTCCCGCCTATATTCAGCCAACATAGCCTTTCCCCTTATGGAGCTCACATTGTACCACATAAGTCATAGCCCACTCTTGGTGCATGCTAATGAGCTACTGGAGGATGCACCAATCAGGTAGCAACACAAGTCTCTTAGGCAGATATAAGCAGTGCATTTTTCTTCCACGGGAGTGCCCTGCTCAAGGGTGCTGTACAATAAAGGTTGTTCACGGAAGAATTCTATTGTTGCACGCCTTTTCCTGCTGGTGGGAAGTGGGGCGAGCGCGACACTCATACCTTCATCCTCCATGATTTTTACCTTTTTTTCCTAATCACTGTTTTTTTCCTAGACATTTGTCTACCCTTCTATCTTTAATTTTCTCTTACCTTCTTTAATTATCTTCCTCAATTCCCTCTTTATTCATTTCTTCTCTCCCCTATTTTTTCATCTTCCCTCATACTTTCCCTCCACTTCCCCCTTCCATCCCATTTAGGGTTTCAGCTCCTCTCTCAGCCCTCATCTGCCTTTCTCATGATCCTCCATATTTCTTACATTTCACCCCTCTTCTCTTCCATTTTTTCTGACTTCTCTTCCAATAGTGTCATCCTTTTTCTTTCTTCCTCTTCCCACTTCTGTCCTCTTCTTAAGTGCCTCCTCTTCCTATAAACATCTTCACAATTATAACATTATCATTTTGCTTTCTCACATTTTCTTCTCAACCTCTTTCCTTCTCTCCTGTTTCTTCCCTTACTTCCTCCCTTTCATGTCTCCACCTTTCTTCTCTACTCTCATCTCAGACACCTGTTTATCCCTATTCCTTCTTCTCTCCTTCCTAATGTATTCTCCCATCACCTTTATCTCTTTCCTTCTTTCTTCTCTTCTATCCTTCTGCCATTTTCCTAAAACTTCCTTCATTCGTCCTCTTCCCTTTGCCCCAGTATATCCTTTTCCAGCTTCTTTGCTCTCTCCTTCCTAGTCAATTTTCATCCTATTGGTTCTCCCCCCTCTGATCTCCTCTACTCCAGCATGGTCCATACTATCTCTTCTTTCACTTGACCTTCTTTTTAATATTATTCCCTCTTCATGCATCACTCTTCTTCAACACTATTTCAGTTTTTATCCTCTGCCCTCTTTTCTTCTTTCTCTCTCATCTTTGCTCTTTACTCATTTCCTCCTCAAAGTCTTCTATTTTTTTTCTTTCTTCATTTCAATTTCTTCTTCTGTACTGTTCCTCCCTCCTCCTCCCACTTTGTGTCTCCCTGTTTTGTATTCCCTCTGTTCCCTCTTGCCCTTCTTCTGACATTCTGCCTCATCCCTACTCTCAGGAATCTTTTATATTACCCCTGTCTCCATTTCACTGTACTCTACTTCTCTGTCCCCTCTTTCACTTTCATAATTCCCCTTCTTCTTTCTTTCTTTTCCTCTTTTCTTTCTTTATTCTGTCTACTCACTCATCCCTTTCTTCATATATTTCTTCTCATCCAGCTCCCTTCCTCTTCCCTCATTTTTCCTTCTCTCTGAATTTCTCTTACTCTCTGTACATTTTATGCCCATTTGTCCTCAATCTTTTTTATAATTCCATGTTCTCCTCCCTCTACTTCACACAACACTGCTTTCCCCACCTACTTCTATCTGTCTACCATCTCTTCAGACACCTCTTTCTCCCATCTTCTCTTCCTCACACCCAACCAATCTCTCAGATCCCCACTTCCCTGTTCTGCCTCATTGCCGTTCTGAGACTTTAGTTGTTACCTTCCAATTCCTTTCACTACTCTCCATTCTTTTCTCCTCCTCCTTCTTCATTTTTCCCTCTTTTATTCTCTGTCGCTAACTTTCTTGCCACCTTCTTTCTTTCCTCTTCTATTCCTTCCCTTTCTTCTCTCTAATCCTCTCACTAACTTTTTATGTTTCACTCCTCCTTTTGTCTCATCCCTCCACCCTTCCTGCTGATTTCCAGCTCTCATTTTTTCTTCACTTCACTCAATCTTATTCTCTTATCTTCTCACTGCCCTCATTTCTCCTTTTCCTTCATTCCTTCTCTCCATGTTCATTCTGATACACCCCCATCTGTTTCTATACTTTCTTTTATTTCCATTTTCTTCTTTCTACACTTCTCTCATTTCTCTTCTTTATTCTTTTATATTGTCTAATAATCCCTCCTTTCTAGTCTTTCCTCATCCATCTTCTTTACTCCCGCCTCACTTTTCTCCTCCTTGATCTTCCATTCTTTCTTTTACCTTCTACTCCCTACACCTCTTCCATTTTCTCTCTTTCCTATTTTCCCCCATCTCTCTCTGCTATCCTCCATCTCCCTTTATCTGCTTGTAATTTACTCACTTTTCCTCATCACTCATCACTTTTCCCTCATGCTCCCCCGGTTCTTTGACAACTCTTCTGTGGGTTTACTTCTTTTATCTACCTGCTGCCTTTTATTTACTTTTTCTTCCTCTATAATCCTCTTCTCAAACATTCTTTTATCTTCTTCAGTCTTCCATCTTATTCCCTTATATCTCTTACCTGCATTAAAAAAGATTCCTACTGGTATCTCCTCAATCCTTTCCATTTTCTTCCTAGATGGTCTTGACACTTTTTTTCTAGTAGCCATACCACCTTTCTTCCCTCTCTCTTCACTCCCCTCTTCCTCTGTTTCTGCTTTCTCATACCTCTATTTCTCCCTTTTATACTCATCCCTATTTAGTACTAATAGCTCCTCTCTAAGTATTTATTACCTACTCTTTTCTTCTCCTTTCCACTCTTCCTCTTCAATTGTATCACTTTCTGTTCAGTCTATTTTTTCTTTCTTCCTCTTTCATCATCATTCTTTTCTAGTTATTCTTTACCCTCTGTTTTCTCACTTCTTTTCTCATTTCCCTTATCTCATGTTCACTCTTTCCTCCTTTTTTCTTCATTCTTTTCTGCTCTTTCCTGTTCTATCTATCCTACAAATTCTACATCAATCCCGATTAAACCTTGTTTAGCTTCTCTCTTTCATTGACTTCTTTTTCTCTTCTTTTTTATCTCAATCCTCTTCCATCTTCTTTCTTCCTCATTCCAATTCCCACATTTCCTTCCACTTCTTTTCTTTCCACATTTATCTATTTTTACTTTTTTCTCTGTCCCTTTTCTCTGTCATCTACTTCCAACTTTCTTATTCTGTCCCTTTCTATTTTTCATCTTTCTCTTTCCTTCATTTAACTACTCTCTCTTCTACCCTCCTCTTCTCTCTTCCACTATCCCTCTTCTTTTGCTTTTTGTGTGCTTCCTCCATGCTTCTTCTCTTATCCCCCCTCCTCTTTCTCTTTTAATGGTCATTTTCTCAATCTCAGTGTCAACAATCTCTCTTCCTTCCTATTCTCATGTCATTCCTCTTCTATCTGCCCATGTCTGTAGTTCTCTACAATTTCTTATTTTCTTCATTCTTCCAAGCTCTTCCCTTACATCCAACTTTTTAAAACTTTCTTTGCTTCCCTTGTTCTTTGTTGCTCCTCCACATCTTTACCTCTTAATTCCTTTCCTTTTACTTTCTTTTCCATCTTCTTTTGATTCCTCTTCACTCTACACTATGTTTCTCTCTTTCCATGAAAACTTTTTCCACATTATAAATTTCCCTCCTCTTCTCTATTAATCTTCTAACTCTGTTACATCCTATTCTTTCTTTACTTTTACAACTATCTCTTTCTATCTTTACTTATCATTTACTTTTTTTCTTACAACTTAATTAAAAAACAGAGATTCATGTACAGATTTTTAAAAGCATTTTGGCGTAAAAATCTATAAATATATTTTGGTCTGTAATTGACTCTTTTTAAGGTTTGACAGTATGCATTGAAATCTGAAAGTTACAAGGAGCATACAGAAATTGAAAAACAAAGCATGACATGGGAATAGTCAATTTTTTCTTGGTGTGTAAAGGTTAAACATAATGAGTTTTAAATACCAAACATTGCCACAAGGTTATCTTCTTAGTTCTTGAGTTACTAATATTTAAAGTCTGGGTGTTCCCCTCTGAGAGGGTCCTATACACTTATTGGGTTTTTTCTAAGGAGGACCAAGGCTTCCACATTTTGGGCTTTCTTTTTTTGAGCTTCATATGGTCTGTTAGTTGATTTTTGGGTATTCAGAGATTTCTGGGCCTAGTATCCAATTATCAGTGACTGCATATTATGTCTCTTCTTTTGTGACTGGGTTACCCCACTCAGGATGATATTCTCTAGATACATCCATTTCCCTAGGAATTTCATAAAGTCATTTTCTTCAAAAGTTGCATAGTACTCCTTTGTCTAAATGTACCAATATTTCTGTATCCATTCATCTACAGAAGGACATCTGGGTACTTTCCATCTTCTGGCTATTATAAAGCTGCTATGAACATGGTGGAACATGTGTTTTTATTGTATGTTTGAGCATCTTTGTGGTATATGCCCAGAAGTGGAATAACTGGGTCTTCAAATAGGATTATATCCAGTTTTCCGAGGAACCACCAGACTGATTTCCAGAGTGGTTTTACAAGCTTGCATCCCTATCAGTAGTGGAGGAGTGTTCCTCTTTCACCTCATCCTTGCCAGCATCTGCTATCATCCATGTTTTTGCTCTTAGCCATTCTGACTGGTATAAGGTGGAATCTCAGGGTTGTTTGGATTTGCATTTCCCTGATGAATATGGATGTCAAGCATTTCCTTACATGCTTCTTTGTCATTCCACATTCATCTTACCACTTTCTTATCTCCTTACCTTATACCTTCATCGACTTTCTTCACTTCTCTTCAGTATTCCCTCCTCATCACTCTGACATTTATTTCCCCTTCTATCCCTAACTTTATTTTCTTTCCTGATTTCTCTTCCCACTCATCTCTTTTTTTCTGTATTCCTCCTTTTACTTCTTCCTTTTCAATCTTCTTTGAGCTTCTTACCTTCTTCCTTCTCTCTTCCTCTTCTCTCTCATTCTTTATCCCTATTTCATCTGCTTCTTTCTTTCATCTTCTTTCATAATCCTTTCTCTTCAAACTTACATTCGATTATTTTTCCCCTGCCGTTTTTATTCCTTTTCCCTGTTCTTCCCAATCCACTCACTCATTTCCCTTCTTTTCCTTTTACTCCCTGTCTACAGTTTCTTCTTACTTTTCTTTCCTGACTCTGCCTCATCCCTCCCCATTTCTATTTAATGTTCTTCCCTTGTCATCTTTCTGACATTATCTTTTTTCTTCCATTTGTTCAACTGATTTTTCCTCTTCCATCTCTCCCCTTCTCTCCTGTACCCTCTTTGCTCTTATTTTCCCTTCATTCAGCATTCACATTTTCAATTTGGTCCTCCTGTCTCCTCTTACCCTCTACTTTCTCTTACCACCGCTTTCCTTATTTCTCCCCTCCCTTGCTCCACTATTCCTCCTTTCCCCAGGAACCACTTATTCCCTCTTACATTCCCGTCTTTTTAGTTCTGGTGTGTATCTTGCCCATAATCAGGAGTACTGTGTCCAGAGCAGTCTCTGATTTTGCCTTGCTCTTCCACACTGTGTCAAAGTGCTGAGCTTCTACATAGATTCTTAAAACCCCAGATACTGGCTCTCTAAACATGATATAAAATTGACCTTTTCATTCTGCCACACTATCAACTTATTAACCCCCCCCCAAATAACTGAATTCCTCTGTCCCTGACACACCCTGAACTCCCCTATTAAACATAACACTATCTACCTCATTCCAGGTCTTATCTCATCTGTGATAATTTCCTATTTTCTCACAAGTGATCTGCTCTTCTGTCTTCTGATATCTCGTTTGGTCTTGTCTCACTAGTATCTTGTCACCCCAACATCATGTCCTGACCTCCATTTTCTGTATGTCCACATCTTTCTAATTCTGCTAAGCCTCAAAGAACTCTCACACTTCCAGCTTCTTCCCTGCCCCTCTCCCTGTCCCTGACAATCCTGCTCGCTTCCCCTACCATTATTCTTCAGCTTGTTCCCCCTCTATCCCCTTCTGTGTGCTCCTTCTATCCTCTTGTTAACATGTCCTTTCTTGTACTCTTCTCCACTGACCCACCTGGTTGCTCATCACCCCTGCCCCTCTTCAGTGTGCTGTGTTTCTGGACAACATCTTGTAGGCTCCACACTCACCCACAGAATCCATTTTGTTTTCTCACCAGAAATCTGTCTATGTCCAGAGACTCTTGAACTCTTCCGAAGACATATGCCTTTTGTTGGCCTTTGGTCTTCTGTTCATGCACCTTCACCTACCCATGTACCTTTTCTCTCCTCTACCACCCTCTGTAGATATTAATCCCCATGCCCCCCCTTTATGCTGACTCTCTGACCCCCTCCTCAGTCTCTTACTTCCCTGAGTCCTCATTCTAAGACATTCTGTCCTCTAGCCGACCCACTTCCTTTGCCAGTGTTCAATCAGTCCACATTCTCCCTAAACCTCTTTTTTTACACACTAGCCACTGTCCCCTGCCAAGCTCCTAATGCCCCTTGAATTATCTAGCATTTCCTAGTGTTCCCTAGCTCTCAAATAGCTTGTTGCTTCTCCCCAGACATTCCACTCCCACTGTGAGTATCTTCACACTCAGATTCAAACCCTCTATTGTTCCATTTCACCTCAGACTTTTCTCACTTCCATTTGTCCCCTATAAACTTGTACTTCATCCTTGCACTTTGGTTAGCTTCTCCCTCTTGCCCTTCTACTCTGGTTCCTAGGTACCCTACAGGCTTCCAGTCCTTCTCCCCCTTGAACTCCTTTCTTCTTCTACCATCAGCTCTGTGCCCTCCCCTGAGAAGCCTACTGACTTCCTCACTAACCTTGCCCTCTTAACCTGCCCTTGTCTCCTTTCTTTCCTGCTTCAGGCCTTTCTGTTTTCTTTCAGGTCCTTTTCCTCATTTCCATCCTATGATCTTTTCAGCACAATCCTCTCAATCCCACCCACTGTTTCTTCATTTATTTCCATAAGGTTCTTGCAATACTCCTCATTCCTGAACCCTTAATTTGTCTGGTACCATACCATATGCCTTAGACTCTGTCCTAATCTCAAGCTTAGTCCCCAGTTTGTTGATATTCATATCTTAAAGATCACCCACTTAGCTTCTTTTCCTTTGTGAGCCACTGCACAAACAATTCTCTGTCTTCTCACCATCCTATCTTCTGCCAACCTTTTTACCCTTAGCATGGGCCTTTCTCCCTAGACTCTTACCCTGCGCTGTCACCTCTGTTTATTTATCCTTTTTTCTAAATTCTGCTAAACCTTCCAAGATCTGTAATAAAGTAATTTTAAGAACCGTAAACTTTAGGCTTATCAGACCAAGGGGTCTTAGGAACTGATTTTCTATCGGACTGTCCTGTTTTGGATGGTCCTATGCATTGACAGATTGCAGCATAGTTTGGCAGTCTTCTAACTTACTCTTGAACTATCTGCCTATGCTAACATGGATCTTTTCTTGGCCTGCTGGCCTATTTCCCTTATCTAGATTATTCGTTTCCAGCTTTGGTCCTCAACACCCTATTTTTTCTGGCCAGAGTCTCCAGCTTTTCGACCTAGGTCCTGATCCATTCTACCCACGGTTTTAGCTTTTCCAGAAACTCTGCATTACTCCTGAGCCTCCCTATAAGCACTCCTAGCCTCTACACCTTTGACTACTGCCCCAAACCCACAGCCAGCACCTAGCTTTCTCTCAGCCTTCAGGCATCCTTTAATGTTCATTTCCATCTTTCTGTTTACTTCAAGAATACTAGAATTTTGTAATCTTCCATCCTTACACCCCTCAACCTTATTTCTCCATCAAGGGCCTAGCTCCCAATTTGCTACTGTTTTTGAGCATCTGTTCTTTCTCTTCAGATTCCTAGCTCACAAGTGCACATCTGAGTTCTGTCAGTGCCCAACCCCCCTCTCAAGACTCATGTTGTTGTCCTGCCCTCCCTGAAGCCTGCTCTTCTCCATCCTCTTTCCCATCTCTGGATGTGAACAATCCTATCCTCCCCTATTGTCTCCCATCTTGCTCCCGAGATTTATACTTTTCACTCACAGATTTCTTACCTCCTTGATCCAAGTATATTCCCTTAATCTTCCCTCTTCCTTTATTTTCTTTCTGCCTTCCTCCTGAGCCGGACACCAGCTTCCGCAGCCTTAAAAGTCAAACAGACTCTTCAGCTTCTATAGGCCTCTGACCATAATCCAGCTTTCTACTCTGTCCCTGCCCCCTCCACAGCCGTCTGTTCCACTCTAGGCTCCTCCCCTTACTTCATACTTCAATCCCACTGCAGCAGTACTCCCTAGCCTCTAGCACATTGCCTCAGACTTCTGCCATTCCCCCATGACTCTCATGCTCTCCTCAGTAGACTTAAGACCTCCCACAGCTGCATTCATTTCCCAGAACACCTGGCCTTCTCAGTCAAACTTTTCCCTTCTCCTAGTGCCTATGAACTGTCCTCAGTAGCCTCGGGCCTCATCTCCTAAGCCATCCTCTTCTACCTAGCCTTCTGCCTCTCAAGTCCTTCAAGTGTCTTCCCCTCCTCTTTCATGTGTCCTTCTGACAGCCTTCAATTTTCCTCAGCTTTTGGTTACCGCTCATCTGCCACCTCTCCACAGGTTATTTGTTCCCTGTTTCCTGCTTTCTGTCCAGCAGAATCCTCAGTTTTTCCCCTTCTGTCCCTTGTCCTCCAGCCCTCTTACTTGAAACCCAGCCCATTCTCATGCCCTCCATGATAGTCTGTCTGTCTCTTAAGCCCACTATCCTCACAAGCTCCAGGCCATTCACTGTCCAGATCAGATTCTGAGTAGGCCTCCATCCCTTTGGCTACTTTTAGCTCCTCCCTTCTTCAGTGCCTCCCACTCTCTCCTGCAGCCTGTTAAGTTCCTCCAAAAATTTACCTTCACCAGCCACCTGAACCTCCTAGCTTTCTCTCTGCTTTTTTCTCAGTGTTCTGTCTTGTCCCTTGTATACCACATTTCCAGGAGAGCATTGCTCTCAGTCCTAGCTTTCTGCTCCCCCTAAGGTTGTACTCCCTGGCTCTGCCTGCCTCCTCTTTGCCCTTCATCTTTCTGTATGAATTGTGAGCCTCATCCTCTGTTAGCAGATTCATAGTCTGTTCTGATCCTCTGTCCTGGCTGAGGATCTATACTTCCTGAGTATCCTGCACTCTTCCTGAGTCTTATATCCTTCTTCTGGGACATAGGGTATCCTCTTACTTGCCACCCTCTGGCTATATCCTCTCATCTGTGACTTCCTTTTCAGCAGGCAGCCTCTGACCCTCCTGCCTGCATTCCAATATAACCTATCCTCAAGTCTCCAGCCTTTTTAGGACTTTCTGTACCCAATATCTTCCAATTGTACAACATTCTACCAAGTTCACAACCATTTATACCCCTCTCAAGAACCTGGGATTTCCTTTGAATACCATACCTTCTTTCTTCTTCCTTCATCTGTTGCCTGGACTCCCCTACCCCCAGCCCAGCCTCTTATTGTGCTCCTAGAAGCTCTTGGGCATCTCTTTGTGTTTTTGTGTTGGTATATTTTGTTTTGTTTTGTTTTTTTCTTGAGACCTCTAACTTCCAAAAGGCTTGCAGATCCTCCTGCTTTCTCCCAAGCTCTACAGTAAGCCTGAGCTTCTTACTCTGTTCCCCATGATTCTGCCCTCCAATAAAAATCCTCTGACTCTCTCCCATCTCCCTAACCTCATATGAGTTTTATGCACGTGCATGCCTTTTCCAAGCCTTCTTTCTTCCTTCTTCCCCATTCTATTGTTTTTTTTTTCTGCTGCTGCTTTCTCTACTCTCACTCTTAAAAATAAATTTTCTTTATAAATCTGCTGCACTAAGAACCCAGGCTCATCTCCACCTAGCCTCTTGCATACTTACTAAGCCACACCTTACCTCAGTCCTAGAGTTCCTGGCTTTTCAGGTAAGTTCTCAGAAACCAGTTCTGAGAAACCAGAGCTGAGGCAGAGAAAGAAAAGCAGGCATTCCTAATTTCCAAAAGAAACTCTAATTCCCTCAATTCAAAAAGGCAGTCCAAATATCCGGAAATTACCTCAACCTATAGCCGCTTTTCTATTGATTAGATAAATTCCGACATTCCTCAGGAACTTGTGAAACCAGTTCAAGACCTGCAGCAGACTGGTCAGATAATTACCTCTTCCTTCTGGAATCTCTACATGCACACTGGTATTACACTCACTTGTTAAACATTCCAAGCAGATCCTAGCAACCTTCCCTACCTTAAAAGGACTTCCCTGCCCCAAGCTACTCAATCTTGTTATTGTTGCAATACATTCTACTTCTATGTCTCTGTCTGTCTCTCTGTCTCTTTCTCTTTCACCCTCTTCTCCTCTCTCTCTCTCTCTCTCTCTCTCTCTCTCTCTCTCTCTCTCTCTCTCTCTCTCTCTCCTTTCCCTCTTACTCTTGAGCTTGAAATTGTATTTAACACCTTGAGTCCAATCCTTAGAATGAGAGAGAAGTCTCTAATTCTGATTATTTCCCTGAACAGTGTAAATGAGACCAACTGGAACCTTCTGTGTCTGGCTCCACTGTTTCCCAATTAGAGGGAGAAAGAGAGGAGAGAGAGAGAATGTGTGTGTATGTGTGGTATCAGAGGGTTATCATCCTGTTAAGGGTCATCTGGAAGGAGGCATTTTTCTAGGTAGGCTCTTGAATCTGCTGCTACCTGGGTTGCAACAGGAACAGTGGCACCTTAGGATCCCAGCTGAAATGTTTAGAAAAGGGCTGAGCCATCTCCCAGAAGAACAATGCCTGAAAAATAAAGAGATATCACATGGCCCTCCTGTGCATTCCCCTTCTCGACCCTATTCTGAGAGCATCTGCCTGTTTCTTGAGTCCTTCCCACTTCTCCACATCCAGTGGCAAACAGTAGCCATGCCATTCACGACAGGTAGATAGATGGGCTTCTGAGTCCCAGTAGTGTCTTCACAGGTGTTTGAGGGATCCTGGACAAAGGGGAATGATGGAAGATGCAGTTTGTATGGCAGGAGAAATGTCCAGAATCAAGTATTTGCTATTTTTCTCTGCAGATAGAGAACCTCCAGAATGTCACCAGACTGGGTTTTGGGAGCAAGAATCAGAGTTCAGTCCCAGGCCCAATCCCTAGCAGTGTTGGAGGCAATTTGGGAAGTGCTGTGCACAGCTGTAGGTAATATTCTTTTTCCTTCCTGCCAAGAAGGGAAAGGCCTGCTGATTGGTTCAAAATGAATTCTTCATTTTTTTTTTCTGCTCACCTGATTTACTTGGAAAAGATGGTCTAATCTTTAATCTCTAGGGCCTTCCTGGAAACTAACTGGTCCAATCTTCACCCATTCATTGTTCAGATGACATGTCATGAGTTATCTGCATATAATAAAAATGGATTCGATGCCTGAAACATCTGTTAGTGGGGCTCCCTATCTGTGTGCTAGTGATGAGCTTACCCTCCAAGTTACCATGCCCCTACTCACACTATTAAATAATCACACTATCAGGGAACATGGAAAAGACTTGTTTACATTTTATTTTCTCAGCTTGAACAGGATGCAGTAGTGTCAGGGAAGCTACTTTCTTCTTACCCTCTGATTTTCTGTTCTCTCCAAACCTTCTGTTCTAAAGTTCACCCAACTCTCCTGCTCTTGCCCATTCTCCAAGTGTCACCTGATCGCTGACATTTGTCCCCAGTCTTTTGTCTTCCTTCAGCCTCCTCAGAGGACCTTCCCACCTTATCTTCCCACAGTCTTTATGGTTTCTACCAGCCCTGTACTCTCTTGCTCATTTTTCAACATATCTTCTCCTCTAAGATGTCTTGAAACTCCCATCCTCACCTAGACTCCTGGATTCCTCTCCTGCTTATCTCTGCTGTCTCCTAAGTCCTTCCATCTTATCTTTTTACTACTATGGCTTTTAACTTTCTCTAACCTCCTTGAGCATTCCATCTCAGGAACATTCAGCCTTCTCTGAGCTTACTATTGAAAGACCCCCGGAGGGTATCTTCTGCCTGAAGAGACCCCTCCCAAGGAGCAGCGAGACCACGCAGTTCAGAAGCAAACAGCAAGAGGTTTATTTAGATACACAGGTACCTGTGGGCACACAGTCTCTCGGAGGACTTGCGCGCTGGACAAAGGGGCAGTCACCTTTTTATAGGGCTTGGCGGGCAGAAGCAAGGTACTGAAGCAGAAGCATAGCAACAGGGTTCTAATTGGTTAGTTTAAATGAAACCAGGGTGAACTGGGGACAAGCCCCAAGTTTTCAGAAAGGGCAGCCTTGGACCCTCCTCTGGGACAGGGTGTTGTTTTTCTTCCTTGTATCAGCATGTATGGCAAAATATTGTGTCTTTACCCCAGTCCAGGTGGGCAACTACAGATATCTTGTTCGGCAAGGACTGTGCTATTTCTTGGCTGACTCTCAGTTTAGTATTTTTCCATCTCTGTCTAATTTAAGCCTTGCACAAAATGGTGTTACTGCAGCTAAGGCGGACGAGGGGTCTTTCAACTACCCTTTACTGTGAGAGCCCCCTCAGAATCCCACTCCATCCCAGCCTCTACTTTCACCACCATCCCAAGCCTGGTGTCTGCATTCTGTACCTCCTGCCTTCTTATAAACCTCTTCCATGTCTTCTACCCTCCTCAAGTGCTTCAGGTCTACATTTAGCCTGACATTGTCAACCTATGCCTACTGTTCTCCGATCCCCATGCTTTCCCAGAGTTTCTCACCACTTGCTGACATTCAGCCTTTCCTCTCCATACTCCAGCCTTGTCTCTAGGCTCATGTCCTCCTCTGGTGGTAACCTAAGAGCCTCTGAATCTCTAACCTTCCTCTTGAAGCATGTGTCACTACAATTCCTTGATAGCAAGGAAGAAGATCAAGAGCCTTAAAAGTGCCCGTAAAGCACCCACTTTACTAAACAAAAAGCCCAAATCTCAATCAAACGTCAAAGTTCCAGAAAGCTGTGGAATAGGAAAACATATAAATGGACCTCAAAGGTATTTTGCTTGGACTAAATATGAATATTGTGCTCTATATGTGTTTGTATCTGAGGATGTCGGCATGAAGAAAATCCTCCCTGGTTGTACTAAATACATTTGGGAATATTTAAAACAAACGTATGCACTAACATCCAGAGTTTTCTAAGGGAATTTAGTTAATCACAATTAAATGGAAATAGTTTCTTTATATTATATTTTATTGTATTATATTTTATTATTTTAATATTTTATTGGCTTACTCCGTTATTTGTTTACATGTGCACATGCATTTGTAAGCACATGTCAAAGTTTGAGGGCTATTAGTCAAGAATCAATTCTCTCCTTCTATGATGTGGGTCCTGCAGACTGAACTCATGTTATCTGGCTTGGCATCAAGTCCGTGTAACCTTATGAGCCACCTTGTCAACCCAAAACTTGTACCATTTTTAAAATTAGAAATGTGGGAGGTGATTTATTACCTCCATATGAGGAGAATTTCTTTGGGGCAATTCAGCAAGTTGAGTACATATTGATTGGGTAGTTAAATGTCTATTGATCAGTGTAACCATTGGGCAAAAGTGTGACTGCCAAGGAATGAATTACATATTCAGCTATCTCCCATTATGCTGCTCACCCCAACTTAAAAAGTCACAGATATTTGCTTATACTTGGTGAAGAGAAGTGACTGTTCCTCACTCCCAACTCAGGGAATTATAAATAAATGAATGAAGGCTTGGGTGGATAAATGACCAAAAGAACAGGGTTTCATATTTTCCCTGATAACAAGAATGGGGTGGGAAACGAGGGATGTGGCAGTTGCTTATATTTGTTTGACCCCCATAATGCATGCTCCTTGCACCTTCTACCAATTGTTCAGAGATAACTAAGAAGAAAAGTAGAACTTTGGAAAGAATAGTCACATTCATGAAATGAACAGGTTGCTATCCTTTTTTCCCTCTATATGAATAAAAGTCCTAAGGAAATACTGTCTTCATGTCTCACTTTGAGTAGATATTTTCACTATGGGTAAATATGATGAGTGAAAAATGTGACTCTTCTCTCTCTGCTATGGTTCTCTGGATTTTCTAGCTGTCACAACCACAGGTTCAGAAATAGGTTCCACTCCTCAATATCTCCAGCTGTTCTTGGTCATATGGTAGCCAGTGGCATCCTGCTTAACATTTAATGGGTATTCTTTAAAGTAAAATGTAGTTAGGATTACTGAAACTTACTCAGATCCAAATTAAGTTTCTCAATGGCATGAGCTCCATCTGAGGTACTCATGATCTACCTGTGGCTACTAGTTCCATCATCTGAACAAATATGAATTCTGTTTGCCAGAGACACAGATGTCTCATGACATCCTGATTTCTATTGATGGTGTTTGCACCCAGCTGGCAAAAATGTTACAAAGAGTCCAGCCCATTGCCATACTCCCTGGAATTATCCTTTTTGTAAGTTAGGCACTTGCTCACCACTGACTCCCTATTGATACTTAAGTCGACACTGAGTAAAGTCAGAATCTGTTTCCTTGTTCCATTTGCCCTGATCTGTGGGCACTATGGAATAGTAATACCTGTTATTGCACTTCTCAGCTTGACTGTTCCCATGGACCTCAGGAGGGGACTCATTTTTCAATAGGTTTGGGCCTCACTCCTGGTAAATTAACATTAATCTTGTGTTTTGAAGTTCAGGAACACTCCAGAAGAATGAGTGAAAACCATCTACAATCCTCCTGAATAAACATCAACAACCTCTCTAGTCTTCAGTCTCCCCTAATAGCCTTCTATTTAATAGACCTGTGCTGAATCCACACTCTATAAATACAACAAACCCTTACTCCTCAGTCTTTTGATCAGAGGCTACTTGTGAGCTAGAGACCCCCACACAATCCTCTAATGCCTTATCTAGTGATACACATCACCACCAATGCAACTTTGG
Organism: Micromys minutus; assembly: GCF_963924665.1. NCBI lineage: Eukaryota > Metazoa > Chordata > Mammalia > Rodentia > Muridae > Micromys > Micromys minutus. Next base: position 108,785,403 of record NC_137970.1, on the reverse strand, counting down.
GGAGAGAGGATTTATTTTATCAATGCAATTTGAGGTCCACCATCAAGGGAAGCCAAGTCATGGAATGAGTCTCAGAAAAAAAAAGCACACACACACACACACACACACACACACACACACACACACACACACACACACACACAAACACAAAGTACTGCTGCTTAGCAAGATGATACCGCCTGTACATGTAAGTCAAACAAGAACTCTCCTCTCCAAGTTGCTTTTTGTCAGTGTAATTAATCACAGCATCAGTGGACTAGAAAAGAAGGCCATCTATACTCACAAAAATAATTTCTAAGTTATAAAAGCATTCAAAAATCTAGCTGAAATACAACCAACATAGCCCTCATAGTGGCCATGACCTACAACTTAAGACTTTTACCCAGTTGATTCCAATTCTTTAAACCTCCCATGTTTACAAAAGCCTTCTGGGTCTGGGGAGGTGGCTCAGTGGTTATGAGCACTTGTTGTTCATCCAGAAGACCTGGGTTTGTGTACCACACTCATAAAGTGGCTCACAACCAAGTTAAACTCCAGTTTCAGGATATACAATACTCTCTGCTGCCCTCCATGTGCTCCAGGCATGCATGTGGTGCACAGTCATACTTGTTGACAAAATTCAAATAGACTTAAAATCAAAACATTTTTTAAATCCTTCACTGTATTGAAGGTACATGGCAGACTTTGAAAATGACATTTCTCTTTTCTAGTTCAGCTGGCTTTTCAAATAAGGTTGTCTTCCTTACCACAGCATCATTACATGATTGGTATATCTTACATCCAACAGCTGAACCAAATACAATAACAACCACTTATCATGTGGCATTGTCTGAAATAGTTTGACATTCCTTTCTCATTATCCCAAGGGGAATCACACAACTCTGCCTGATTCATAATCTCTAGTGAGATTTAAATTTCAGGACATGTAGGATCTCATCTGACACCTAGCAGAACTTAGTAGCTGTCCTTTATTCATGGCATATTACTCATAGCCTCTCTGGTTGCAATATATTTTTCTACTAGGAAATCTACTTAGAGGATATGCTGGTTAGTTTTTAGTGTCCATTTGACCCAAAACAGAGCTATGTAGGAAGAGGAAACCTCAGGTAAGGGATTTCCTAGGTGAGATTGGCCAGTATGTATGTCTGTGGGACATTGTCTTACACATGACAGTTGGACCAAAAATCTGTTTATTAAGATGAAGCTAATTGAGTGGTAGTGGGAGCTAGTGCATGTGAAGACAGGGCAGGAATATAAGGCAAAATCCTGAAATTAGGAACAACAGAGGAATGGTAGCTGCTGGCTCACTCACAGACATTTTTATATAGCCTAGTCAACCCATACATCCATAGCCTAGGACCTCCCTCATCAATTAATAATCAAGAAAATCCTCAAAGATATACCCTCTGAACAATATAATGGAGGCGATTTCCCAAGTGAAATTTCTTTTTAAGTGACTCTAGGCTATGCCAGATTTGCAGGTAATGACCTTACTCTCTCAATCATTACATTAACAAATTACATCCTTGCTCCTGCATATGTACAAGAATAATGGTTAAATAACAACCACATTTTATACCTTGTCTCTTTCCTATGACATTACTAGTAAGCTCTCAATTTTAACATGTCTCTAGCTTCTAGAGCTCACATAAATTTTCTGGATGAAGTTAATGCTTTTAGAAAGAGATAAGGTTGTAATCTATAATTTTCTGCCAAGCTAGTTCCAAGAGAGTTAAGGAATCTTACTGCAATTTCTAAGATAATGTAAACAGTTGAATAAATGTCTCTATAGGTCACAGGATTTGGATATCCCTATGTGCTATGGCTTCTCTCCTTTTTCATAGCTTTTGTTGAGACACTTTCTATACCAGTCTACTTGTATAAAAAATTCATGGATGAGAAATACTCAAGACTCTCACCAGCTGTGATAATAAAAGCACATGGAAGACTAAAACAGGAGAAACCTTAATATAAGGCCAGTCTGAACAACCTAGAAATAAGAAATTCAGGTGGACTTCATAGAAATCTCTTGTCTCAAATCAAAAGAAAATAAAAATCTCTAATAACAACAATAAGAAACAATGCCCTGTGTCTTAACAGCTCAGAGTTAGAATGCCTGCAGTGCATGTGCAAAGCCCTGATATCTATCTACAGCAAACACACACATACACACAGAATCATTCACACACTCATAACACCCACAAATACTCACACAGAATCTTCCCCCTCCTCCCCAGTCTGTGACTGAAAAACAATATTTGCTAAGTGAGAACCAATTTTGTGCTAGCCTGTGTGATCATAACTCTCAGTGTCTACATTTGCAACATGTCATTTACTATAAAATATCTTTCATAAATTGCCCTGAGTTCAATTTTATAGAAAAAATCAAGTATACTAGTTTCCAGTATCTGATAGAGAAAAGTGAGTCCATATTCCAGTGCCAGAAAAGCAAGAAGTTCAGGTGAGTCTGAAAAGTTGAAGAAATTGAAAGGAGTAACAGGCAGAGACAATATAGTCTGGTGGCTTAAATGATATGTCCCCCGAAAGTCTCAGTCATTTGAATGATTAGTCTCTAGTTGGTAGCTGTTTTGTGTGTGGCTTTCATGGCAGATTTGAGGTTTCCAAAGATTAGTGTGATTCCCAGAAAGCCCTCTCTGCTTGCTTCTTATGGATACAGATGTGAGCTCCTAAGAGTTCCTGCCACTAACTCTATGCCCTGTCCTCAAGAACTCTAACCCTCAGCATAAACAAATCCAATTACATAAAAACAATGATAAATATAGTAATAACAATAATAATAATAATAGTAATGATAATAATAATAATAATAATAATGATACCTTATTTTTTCTAAGTAAGCAATAGACAAGTAGATACCAGCAGGCCCACAGGTATTCACCAGCACACATAGGCTGAAACATGCAAAGAAGACACCATCAGGCTCTTAGGCACACTCATGCAGGTGCAAGTACACACATAAATTAAGAGGAGGCCGACTGAAAAACTCTAAACACTAGGCAGGCTAGTGAAGGCTCGAGACAAAGATAGAGGCCTAAGGAAAGGCCCAACCTCTAACATCAAGGACATATTTATACAAAATCAATGCAAAAGTGGCATTCTGATAGATAACTAGTGACATAAGAGATTTTAATACTGTTCACATGGGGGTATCCTGGACATCCAGTTTCAATGATTTTTGATGACTCATATAGTCCCTTGGATAGTCAGATTTAGCCAACAAGGCTCACTGAAGGAATCCATTTCAGCATGTTGTTGTCTAAACATAAATTGGCCATTATTGTCCTCTCTTTCCTATCAGAGGTAGTATTTAAAGCTTATCTATCATGTGGATTCCTTCCTACGAAGTCTTGGTTTGCATGAGCCTAAGCATGTAAAATGTAGGGTTTTTCTGGCTGTTGCTCTTGTTTTGTTTTGTGTTCTTTGAGCCATCCATTAATTGACTTTCAGCTCAGCATTTGTACCCTTACAAACCCTTCCACTGTGTCAAGTAGTTTGACTCAGTGATAGAGCATTTTCCCAGTATGTGATGACCATGAGTTCCAGGCCCACCACAATGGAAAATATAAACAAAACACAGAGTGGAGGAGGGAGGAGTGGCTTGGCAGTGATCCAGTAGAAGCAGAAATAGAAAAATACGCAAAGAACTAGTTTGGGTTAATGTGGATAGGAATCCATGTCAATTAACTAACAGTTCTGCTGTTAGCACTTGTCAGCCCCTCAACAGGCAGCAGGAAACGGGCCTCTTTTTCTTCCTGTTGATATTTCAAAGGCATGGTTTTCTGTCCTTGAAAAAGATTCAATACAATGTAGATTGTGGGTTTAGAACAGAGTGCTTTGGAAAAGCCATTGTCTCAGAAAACCTCATGAATTTTTTTTTAGTTTTCAAAATTCCAGAATTGGAATAATATTGCAAGGGAGAGAGCATTAATCATAGCATCTTTTCACAGGATTGCTTGTCTTTCTGTCGGGGGAAAAAAAAAAACTTGAAAGTATGTGACCCAGTCAAAAAAATTGCATCCTTCTTACAATCCCTCTTTAGTAATGAGTACATTAATTCAAAGCAGTGATTATTAACGTTCAAAACAATCAAAACATAACAATTTTCATATTGTCTTTCCAGTTTGACTGTTGTCAGTGATTTCTGATAAGTTTCCTTTATACAGGCTTAACCTCTAAGTCCACCATCCTCCTTGTGGGTTTTTCTCCTGTCCTAAAAGAGTGGCAGTTTAGGACTCTAATTGCTAAACTGATAATATTATATATGGCAACAATATGCTCTTAGCTCCTTTCAACTTTTTCTTTATATTGATCCATTTATTTATTAGTCTGTTTCTCTGAATCTCTGTCTCTGTCTCTGTCTCTCTCTATCTCTCTCTGTGTGTATGTATGTGTGTGTGTGTTTGTGTGTGTGTGTGTGTGTGTGTTCATGTACTTGTCACAGACACTCTCCAGCTTCCTTTTCTGTGATTGGGGGATAAAGCCAGGGCTTTGTGCTTGCATGGGTTCTAACACCACCCTTTATCACAGAATTTATATTTTAAAAAGTAGTAACAATTATGCATTAGAAAATAATACCGGAGAGTCTAGTGTGGTTCTTCATCATTCTATTTCTTTTTTATTTCCTCTTTCTTATTCTTCTACTATCTTCCCTCTCTTTCATCTATCTCTCTTCATCATCTTCATCACTCTTTTCCTACTCCTTACAGTTGATTTTTTCTCCTACATCTTATTCTTTGACAGTTACCTTCTTTTGCCTTCCTCCCCTCCACTTCATCCTCTCTTATTTTCATCTTTCTTCTATTCCCATCACATCCCCCTCCTCTACTTCTTCCCTCTTATCTTCCCTTTGATAAGAATGTCAATTCCATAATCTCTCTCCATTCCACTTTCCTCCCTTCACTTCTCTTCTTTATCCTTTTTTCTAATCTTCTCTCTTCCATCCCTCTGATCTTTCTCTTCTCATTCCTCATAATCTGGACTTCCCCCTTTCACCCCATTCCCTCCTCCGTATTATTTGTGTTTTATCCATGTCCTGCTTTCACCTTCTTCTTCCTCTTCACTTTTCCCCCATGACCTGACATTCTTTCCTCTTCCCTCCTCTTTTCACTCCCCTCCTCCTCCCTCTTCCCCACGTTGTCTCCCTCCTCTCATTTTTTCTCACTATTGTTCCATAGTGTCTTCTCTTTCCTCCTAACTCTAATTTTCTCTTACCTCCTATTCTCATATCTCTCTATCCCTTTCCTTTCTGTTCCTTTGTTTCACCATTTCCTCCTTTTTCTTTGTACCTCCACATCCTTTTACTTTTTCTTTACTTTTTTCTCCCAATACACTCTTTCATATTCTTCCTATCTATTATTCCTCATTCCACTTTCCTGTCACATTCACTCCTGTCTCTGCTTCTCCTTTCTGTCGTCTTCCCTTCCCTCATTTTCCCACTTTTCTCTTCTTGCCTATTTTCCAAAACAGTATTCCTCTTCCCTATTTTATTACCCTTCCTCTCTTACCTCCTCATAAATTTTCTCTTATTTTATGGCTTTTGCTTCTTCTTTCTATCCATGTTTTTTCCTGTTCCTCTCCACTTCTTTCCTGGGCCATCTCTTATATTCTCTCCCCCTCATTCGTATACTTTTCTTCTTTCTCCTGCTCCATCCTTCTTCTTTTCTTTTATAACATCCCTCTTCTTCCATCTTCACTTTATCCTACTCTGTCTTTTTCCAGCCTACCTCTTCTCCTCTCCCCTTCTTGCTCCTCTTCTTTTCCCTCCTCTTTTCTGTTCCCTCATTTTCCATCCTTTTACCTCATCCCTCCAACCTCTTCTTACTTCTTCTCTTCAGAATTCATTTTGCTTTATTTTAGACTTCTAACCTCTTTATACAATGTGTAAACTCCTCTGTTATTTGTTCCAGTCCTATTGATCTTCCTCTGGGCTTTATGGTTTCCTCCTATGATGGCAAGCATGCAGCCTTCCACTACAGGACTCTTCTACCTTAATATCCTACTCTTGATATAAATTTTTGATCTTTCCTGGTCCTGGTCCTCCCGGACCTTCTAAGCCCCTCTAGCTTTCTCATGTCTTTATGACCCTGTGGCCTTATATCCCAGTATTTTACTTCTGGTGTGTATCCTGCTCCCATCAGGAGTACTGTGTCCAGAGAAGTCTCTGAAATTGACCTGTTCTTCCACACTGTGTCAAAATCCTGAGCTTCTACATAGATTCCTAAAATCACAGACACTTGCTATCTACACCTGACATATAAAAATGACCTGGTCATGCTGCCACACTTCCAACTTATTAACCACAACACATCCTGAACTTCCCTCTTCAACATAGCACAGTCCACCACATCCCAGGTCTTCTCTAGTCTATGATACCTTCCGATTTTCTCACAAGTGACCTGCTGCTGTGTCTCCTGCCTCCCTTCTTTCCTCCTTGAGACCTTTCTGTAGTCCTCCAGGTCCTTCCTCTTATTTCCATCTTGTGCTCTCTTCTACACAGTCCTCCGAATCCCACCTGCTGTTTCTTCTTCTATTTTCATAAGGTTCTTGTTCTGCTCCTCATTCCTGGATCCTCTTTTGTCTGCTACCATACCATATGCCTTAGACTCTGTCCTCATCTCAAGCTTCTTCCCCAGTCTGTTGATATTCAAATCTTAAAGATCACCCACTTAGCTTCCCTTCCTTTGTGAGCCTCATCACAAACACCTGTCTTTCTCCTCACATCCTATCTTCTGCCAAACTTCTTACCCTTAGCATGGGCCTGTCTCCACATATTCTTACCCTGCTCTGTCACCTCTGTTCATATAGCCTTTCTACTAAATTCTGCCAGACATTCCAAGATCTGAAATAAGTTATTTTTTCAAGAAACATGATCTTTGGGCTCATCTGACCACAGGCTTAAAGGAGCTGCCTTGTTCTCAGGTTGTCCTGATTTGGATGGCCCCACAGCTGGCAGCTTGCTTTTTCTCAGCCTTCTGAAATCCCACAATGTTCCTCTCCATCCTTTTGTTTACTTCAAGTATCCTAGAATTTTCCAAACCTCCATCATCACAACCCTCATCCATATTGCCCCATCTAGGGCCTAGCTCCCAATTTATTACACTTTTTTGAGCATCAGTCATTTCTCAACAGCTTCCTAGCCTACAAGTGCACATCTGAGCACAGTCAGTGTCCTGCTCCCCTCTCAAGACACATGTTATTGTCCTGCCCTCCCTGAAGCCTCCTCTAATCCCTGCTCTTTCCCATCTCTGGATGTGAACCGTGCTATTCTCCCCTATTGCCTCCCAACTTGCTACCCTGATTTCTCCTTTTAGCTCCCAGATTTCTTACCTAATAGAGCCAAGAACCTTTCCTTAATCTTTTCTGTTCCTTTAGCCATTTATTTTCTTTCTGCATACCTCTGAAGCCTGACACCAGCTTCCTCTGCCTTCTAGGTCAAATAGACACCTCTGCTTCTATAGGCCTCTGGCCATAGTCTACTTTTCTATTCTGACCATGTCCCCTCCACAGTCTTCTCCTCCCCTCTAGGCTCCTCCCCTTATTCCTTCCCTACTTAGAACTCCAATCACACTACTACAATACTCCCTAGCCTCCAGCATACTGCCTCAGCCATCTGCCCTTCCCCCATGACTCTCATGCTCTCCTCAGTAGACTTAAGACCTCCCACAGCTTCATTCCTTTCCCAGAACATCCTGTCCTGCTCATTCTACCTTTGTCCTACCCCTTTAGCTATGAACTGTCCCCAGTAGCCTCAGGTGACACCTCATCAGTTGTCCTCTCCTACCCAGCCTTCTGCCTCTCACATCCTACTTGTGTCTTGGCCTGCTCGCCCATGTGCACTTCTCCAAACCCTTTGATTTTCCCCAGTTTTTTGTTACCTCTAGTCTGCCACCTCTCCACTGGTATTTCCCTGTTTTATGCTCTCTGTCCAGTAGACTCCTCAATTTATCCCTTCTGCCTCTGTTATTCAGCCCTCTTACTCATACCCCAGCCCAGCCTCATATCTTCCATGACACACTGCCTCTCTTTTCAGTCCACTGCCCTCACAATTCCCTGTCCAGATCAGCTTCCTGATAGGTCTCCATCCCTAGGGCTGCTTTTAGCTCCTCCCTCCCTCTGTGCCTACCACTCTCTCCTGCAGCCTGTTATGTACCTCTCAAATTTTCACCTTCTCCCAACCCCCTGAACCTCCTAGCTTCATCCCAGCTTCTTTCTCAGTGTCTGTCTTTTCCATTGTATACCATATTCCCAGAGCAGCTGGGCTTTCAGTCCTGGATTTCTTCTCCCCCTAAAGTAGTGCTCTCTGTCTCTGCCTGCCTCCTCCCTGCCCTCCAGCTATTGATATGACCTGTGAGCCTCATGCTCTGTTAGCAGATTCATACTCTCTTCTGATCCTCTGTCCTGGCTGAGGATATATACTTCCTGAGCATCCTGCAATCTTCCTGAGTCTCATAACATTCTGGAACTCTGGGTGTCCTGTAACCTGCCCTACACTGGCAACCTCCTCTCATCTGTCACTTCCTCTTGACCTGGCAGCCTGCCCCTTTAGTGTTTGACCCTTCTTTATGAACCTCCTGCCGGATTTCCAATGTACCCTTTCTTCTAGGCTCCTCTCCTTTTTAGGGCTTTCTGTACCCAATATCCTCCAAGTGTACACATATTCTACCATGTCCGCAGCCCACTATGCCTTTCCCCAGAACCTGTGATTTTTTTTTTTTTTTGAGCTCCCTGCCTTCTCCTTTCCTCTGTCTTCCTCTGCTGCCTGGAATCCTCCACCCCCAGCCTAGCCCCCTATTGTACTCCAAGAAGTTCTTGTGCATCTCTTCAGATTTTTGTCTTTTTCATGAGATCTCTACCTTCCTAGGGGTCTACAGTTTCCCTGAACTTCCTGACATGTTCCACAGGAAACCCAAGATCCAGCCCTGCTCCTCTTGATTCTACCCTCCAATAAAAATCTCCAGACTCTCTCACTTCTCCAGACTCTCTCACATCTCCCTAGCTACATATGAGTTTTATGCCCTTTGGGCCTTTCCCAGGCTTTTTTTGCTCTTTTCCTTCTCCAATCTGTTGTTTTCCTGCTGCCTCTTTTTCTACCTCCAGCCCTTAAAGGGAATTCTTCTTTATAATTCTGCTGCCCTAAGACCCCAGGCTCCTCCCCCCTGAGCCTCCTGCACTCTTACTAAGCCACACCTCACCTCAGTCCTAGAGTTCCTGGATTCTCAGGTAATCTTTCAGAATGGAGTTCTGAAAACCCCAAACTGAGGTGGAGAGTGAAAAGCAGGCATCCCTCAGTTCCAAAATAATCTTCTATTGTCTCAATTCCAAAAGGTGGTCCAAATATCAGGAAATGAGCTCAACCTATAGGAGGGATTCTATTGGTTAGATAAAATTTAGCATTCCTCAGGAACTTGTGAAGCCAGTTCAAGACCTGTGACCGACTGGACAGATAATTACCTGTTGTGTCTGGAATCTCAACATGGAAACAGGTATTACACATTCCAAGCATATCCTAGCAACCTTCCCTACCTTACAATCCCTGCAGCTCAAGGGCTTCCCTTCCCCCAGCTCCTCAATCTTGCTATTATTGCTAAGTATTCTCTCTGTCTCTCTGTCTCTCTCATTCTGTCTCTCTTTCTTTCTCTCTCTTTCTCTCTCTTTCCTCCTGCTTCTCTTTATATTTTTTCTCAATTCTCTCTGGCTTGCTCAAACCCCCTCTCTTGCAGATAGTCCTGTGTGGTTCAGGATGCTGGCTATGCTCAATCTATTTCTTACTCTCCTTACTCTTCTTTCTTATCCAGAAGCATCTTGCTATTCTCTCCATTTTTAACAAACATAAAGACCTTCTGCTTACACACACCATGTGGGGAGCAGTTATGTCTTCAATTTATACAGCATCCAGATCCAGCAGTCCTTCAGCAACCAAAAGGCAGTAAGCTCTTTACACCTGATACTGCAGAGAAGACTATAGAGTGCACACAGTGGCCTGTAGGGTTGGGTTTCTTTTCCTCTTACTCTTGAAGTTCAACTTGTATTCAACACCTCGACTCCAGACCCTAGAATGAGAGAGAAGTCTTTGATTCAGTTTCTATCTCTGAACGGTGTGAATGAGACCAACTGGAAACTTCTGAACCTTCTGAGTCTGGCTCCACTGTTGTACATTTAGAGAAAGAGAGAAAGAGAGAGAGACAGAGAGTGAGAGAGAGAGAGAGAGAGAGAGAGAGAGAGAGAGAGAGAGAGAGAGAGAGAGAGAGAGAGAGAGGAGGGAGGGAGGGAGAGACACAGACAAAGACAGAGACAGAAGGGGTTATTATCCAATTATCAGTGAGTGCATATTATGTCTCTTCTATTGTGACTAGGTTATCTCACTCTGGATACTATTCTCTAGAAGCATCCATTTTCTTAAGAATTTCATAAAGTCATTATTTCTGATAGCTGAATAGTATTCCACTGTGTAAATATACCACAATTTTTGTATTCATTCTTCTATTGAAGGACACCTCAGTTCTTTCCATCTTCTGGCTATTATAAATATGGCTGCTATGAACATTGTGGTGCATGAAACTTTGATGTATGTTGGAGATTCTCTGGGGTATATGCCCCGAAGTGGAATACATGGGTCTTCAGATAGTACTATGTCCAATTTTCTGAAACATTTCCAGACTGATTTCCAGAGTGGTTGTGCCAGTTAACATTCCCTCCAACAGTGGAATAGTGTTCCTCTTTCTCCACATCCTCGCCAGCATCTGCTGTCATCTGAATTTTTGTTCTTAGCCATTCTGGTTGGTGTGAGGTAGAATCTAAGTTTGTTTGGATTTGCATTTCACTGATGGCTAGTGATGCTAAATACTTCCATAGATGCTTCTCAGACATTTGATATTCCTCAAGTGAGAAGTTTTTGTTTAGCTCTGTACACCATTTGATAATAGGGTTGTATGATTCTCAGGTGTCTAGCTTCTTGAGGTTTTTTTGTATACCTTGGATATTAGGCCTCGATCAGATGTGGGGTTGGTAAAGATCTTTTCCCACTCTGTTGGATGCTGTTTTTTTTTTTTTTTTTTTCTTGACAGTGTCCTCAGCCTTAGAGAAACTTGATCTCATTAAGTCTCATTTGTCAATATTTGACCTTAGAGCTTGAGCCGTTTGTGTTCTGTTCGGGAAATTTTCTCCCATGCCTATGTGTTCTAAGGTTTCCCTAATTTCTCTTCTAATAGTTTCGGTGTACCTGGTTTAATATGAAGATCTTTGATCCACTTTCACTTGAACTTCCTACAAGGAGATAAGAAAGGGTCTATTTTCATTCTTCTGCATGCTGATTGCCAGTTGGACCAGCACCATTTGTTGAAGTGGCTCTTTTTCCTTTGGATGTTACAGCTCCTTTGTCAAAAATGAAGTGACCATAAATGTGAGGGCTCATCTGTGGAACTTCTCTTTCATTTATCAACATCCCTCTCTCTGTACCAGTACCATGCAGTTTTTAGCACAATTGCCTTGTACTATAGTTTGAGGTCAGGGACAGTGATTCCCACAGATGTTTTCTAGTTTTTGAGGATGGATTTCGATATTCTAGGTCTTGTGTTATTCCATATGAAATTGCACATGGCTCTTTCCCACTCCATGAAGAATTGGGTTGGAATTTTGATGGGGATTGCATTGAACCTGTAGATTGGTTTTGGTAAGATAGCCATTTTTACAATGTTTATTCTTCCAATTCATGAGCATGGGAGATCTTTCAATTTTCTGAGATCTTCCTCGATTTCCTTCTTTAGATACTTGAAGTTCTTGTCATAAAGGTCCTTCACTTGTTTCATTAGTCACACCAAGATATTTCATATTGTTTGTGACAATTGTGAAGGATATATTTTCCCTCATTTCATTCTCCACATCATTTTCCTTTGTGTACAGGAAGGTTGCTGATATGTTTGAGTTAATTTTATATCCAGACAGTTTGGTGAGCTTGTTTATCAGCTTCAAAAGTTCTCTGGTGGAACTTTTGGGGTCACTGAAATACACTATCATATCATCTGCAAACTGTGATGTTTTTACTTCTTCCTTTTCACTTTGTATTCTTTGATTTCCTGTCTAATTGCTCCAGCCAGGGCTTCCAGTACTATGTCAAATACATAGGGGGAGAGTGGGCAGCCTTGTCTAGTCCCTGATTTTAGTGGCATTGTTCAAGTTTACCAACTTTGAGTTTGATGTCGGCTATTGGTTTGCTGTATATTGTTTTTATTATATTTAGGTATGTTCCTAGAATTCCTGTACTTTCCACTTCTTTTAAAATGAAGGGGTGTTGAATTTTGTCAAATGCTTTCTCAGCATCTAGTGAGATGCCCATGTGGTGTATTTCTTTGAGATTGTTTACATGGTGGTTTACATTGATGAATTTCCACATATTAAACCATCCCTGCATCCCACGGATGAAGCCTACTTGATCATGGTGAATGACCATTTTGATGTGTTCTTGGATTCGGTTTGTAGGTATTATGTTGAGTATTTTTGCATCAATGTATATAAGTAAGATTGGTCTGAAGTTCTCTTTCCTTGTAGGGTCTTTGTATGGTTTAGGAATGAGGGTTATAGTGGCCTCAAATAAATTAGTTAGGTATTATTGCATCTGATTCTATTTTGTGGAATAGTTTGAAGAGTATTGGTATTAGGTCATCAATAAATGTCTTCTGCACTGAACCCATCTGGACCTGGGTATGCTCTCTCCACTGTCTTTTTAGAAGAACTCAGAGCTATGAGTTTTCCTCTCAGTACTGCTTTCATTGCATCCCGTAGGTTTGGGTATGTTGTGTTTTCATTTTCATTAAATTCTAGAAAATCCTTAATTTCTTTCTTTATTTCTTCTTCAACCCTGATACGATTTAATAGTGCATTGTTTAGTTTCAATTTGTATATGAGCATTTGTTGTCTCTGTTGTTATTAAAGAAAAGCCATATACCATGCTGATATGATAGGATGCATGTGAGTATTTCTATCTTCTTCTATCTCTTGAGGCTTGTTTTGTGACTGATTATATGTTCAATTTTAGAGAAGGTGCCTTGAGGTGCTGAGAAGAAGTTTTCTTTTGATTTAGGATGATATGTTCTGTAGATATCTATTAATTCCAATTGGTTCATAACCTCTGCTAGCTTTACTGTGTCCTTGTTCATTTTCTGTTTCCATGATATGTCCATTGGTGAGAGTGGGGTGTTGAGGTCCCCCACTATTATTGTGTGGGGTGCTATGTATTTTTTAGCTTTATTAGGGTTTCTTTTATGAATATGTGTGCTCTGGTATTTTGAGCATATATGTTAAAGATTCATAGTTCATCCTGACCAATTTTCCTTGTAATGAGTAAAAAGTGTCCTTCCTTATTTTTTGGTAACTTTTGGTTGAAAATCTACTTTCTTCAATATTAGAATAGTCATTCCAGCTTCTTTCTTGTGGACATTTACTTTTAAGGGTTTTATTATTATTATTATTATTGTAACCTTTTACTCTGCGATAGTGTTTGTCTTTGTCACTTAGATGAGTTACCTGTATGCAGCATCTCTTTCTACAGAAATGTTCCTGCTAACCTGAACCAATTTTTGTGGTTTCTGCCATCTTACCTCTTAACTTCCTGATTCCCTACATTTCTCTTCACTCATTTTCATTTCCCCCTTCTATTCCCTATGTCCTACAGTTCCATAATTCCAATATATTTCTCGTATTCATATTTTTGTTTGTATCCTCACAATCTGTTTCAACTTTTTACTTTCATCCCTTTCTCCCTCCTTCTCCTCTCTTGTAGCTTCTTTATCCTATCCTCTTCATTCCTGTTTTCATTTTGCCTCTTCTCCCCTCTTTTAGATCTTATCTCCAGAAATTCTTCTCAAATATCACCTCTTTTCAAGTCTTCTTTTTGTTTATCTTTCTTGTCTTTTTTTCTTTTCTTGTCCTCTGTTTTTAATCTTATATTTCATCTCTTCATTTGACAAATGTCCTCTTTCCTTCTTTTCCATTATCTTATATTTTAAGTTCTCCCATCCTTCACAACTCCTTCTTTGCTCCTTCTACCTCCTCTATATTCTCGTTATTTCTGCTTTATCCTCTTTCCTCGTTCTACCTCAGATGTGCTCCATCTACTTTGCATCTCCATCAACTTTCTTCTTCCTACCAGTTTTCTCTTTGTTCCTACATGAGTCTTTGATCAATCACCTCATACTTTATTCAATCTCATTCCTCTCTCTTCTTTTTATTTTTTCCATTCTTCTTCCAGATACTCTTCTGATTCCTAGTGTTTGTCATCCTCTCAATTTTATTTTTTTATTTTTTAACAACTTTACTTTACAAAACAAAGATAAATGTACAGATTTTAAGCATTTTTTGCATAAAATTATACAATACATTTTTGTCAGTACTTTTTTCAGATTTTAAAATAATTTTTACATAAAACTGTATGAATATATTTTTAGTCAGTACTTGATATTTTTAAACGTTTGATAGTATGCATTTAAAACTTAATACGTACAATGATCATAAAGTACATGTAAAACAAAACGTAACATGAAAATAGTCAAAGTTTTCTTGTTGTATAAAGATATATTGTTTTGTTTTATTTTCTTTTCTTTTTTTCTTGGACTTCATACAGTCTGTGAGTTGTTTCTGGGGCAGTGCAAGCCTCTGGGGTTAGCATCCCATTATCAGTGACTGCATATTATGTCTGTTCTTTTGTGACTGGGTTATCTCACTCAGAATCATATTCTCTAGATGCAGCCATTTTCTTAAGAATTTGGTCAAGTCATTGTTTCTGGTGGCTGAGTAGTATTTCATTGTGTAAATGTACCACAATTTTTGAATCCATTCATCTTCTGAAGGCCATCTGGGTTCTTTCCAGCTTCTGGCTATTATAAATAGAGCTGCTATGGACATTGTGGTGCATATATCTTTGTTGTATACTAAGGTGTCTCTGGGGTATATGCCCAGAAGTGGAATAGCTGGGTCTTCAGGTAGTATTATGTCCAATTTTCTGAGGTATCACCAGACTGATTTCCAGAGTGGTTGTATTAGTTTGCAACCCCACCAACAGTGGAGAAGTGTTCCTTATTCTCCTCAACCTTGCCAGCATCTGTTGTCATCTGAGATTTGGATCTTGGCCAATCTGACTGGTGTGAAGTGGAATCTCAGTGTTGTTTTGATTTGCATTACCCTGATGGCTAAGGATGTGGAGCACTTCCTCAGATATTTCTCAGCCATTCGATATTCCTCAAATGAGAAAATTTTGTTTAGCTCTGTACCCCATTTTTAATAGGGTTATTTGATTCTCTGGTGTCTAATTTTTGAGTTCTTTGTATACCTTAGATATTCGGCCTCTATCTGATGTGCAGTTGGTAAAGATCTTTTCCCATTCTGTTGGCTGCCGTTTTGTTTTCTTGACAATGTCCTTAGCCTTACAGAAACTTAGCAATCTCATTAAATCCCACTTGTTAGTCTTTGACCTTAAAGCTTGAGCCATTCGTGTTTTGTTCAGAAAATATTCTCCTGTGTCTATATGTTCTAAAGTTTTCTCTACTCTCTCATCTAATAGTTTCATTGTATCTGGTTAAATGTGGAGATCTATGATACACTTACACTTGAGCTTTGTACAAGGGGATAAGAAAAGGTCTATTTTCAATCTTTTGCATGTTGAATGACAGTTGGACCGGCACCATTTGTTGAATAGGCTGTCATTTTTCCATTGAAAATTTACGGCTCCTTTGTCATAGATCAGGTGACCATATACATGAGGGCTCATGTCTGGATCTTCTATTCTATTCTATTGATCCACATGCCTATTTCTGTACCAGTACCATGCAGTTTTCAGCACAATTGCCTTGTAATATAGCTTGAGGTCAGGGAAAGTGATTCCCGCAGATGTTTTCTTGGTGTTGAGGTTGGATTTCGCTATTCTAGGTCTTTTGTTGTTCCATATGTAATTTCAAATTGATCTTTCCAATTCAATGAAGAACTGTGTTGGAATTTTGTTGGGGATTGTGTTGAATCTGCAGATTGCTTTTGGTAGGATGGCCATTTTTAAAATGTTGATCTTTCCAATTCATGAGCATGGGAGATATTTCCATTTTCTGAGGTCCTCCTCAATTTCCGTTTTTAGAGGTTTAAAGTTCTTGATGTACAGGTCCTTCACTTGCTAATTTAGAGTCACAACAAGGTATTTCATAATTTTGTGACAATTGTGAAGGGTACATTTTCCCTAATTTCTTTCTCCACATGTTTGTCCTTTGAGTATAGGAAGGCTACTGATTTGTTTGAGTTTATTTTGTATCCAGCCACTTTGCTGAACTTGTTTATCAGCTATAGGAGTTCTCTGGTGGAGTTTTTGGGGTCACTTAAGTACACTATACTGTCATTGGCAAAGAGTGATGTTTTTTTCTCTTCTTTTCCGATTTTTATCCCCTTGATCTCCTTTTGCTGTCTAATTGCAACAGCCAGGACTTCCAGTACTCTGTTGAATAGGTAGGGGGAGAGTGGGCAGCCTTGTAGAGTCCCTGATTTTAGTGGGATTGCTTCAAGTTTCCCACTGTTAAGTTTGATGTTGGCTGTTGGTTTGCTGTATATTTATTTTATGATGTTTAATATGGACCTTGGATTCCTGTTCTTTCCAGGACTTTTAACATGAAGGGGTGTTGGATTTTGTCAAATGCTTTCTCAGCATCTAGTGAGATGGCCATGTGATTTTGTTTTTTGAGTTTTTTATATGGTGGATTACTTTGATGGAGTTCATTATACTAAACCATCCCTGCATCCCAGGAATTAAGCCTACTTGTTCATGATGAATGATCGTTTTAATGTGTTCTTGTATTCGGTTTGCAAGGATTTTGTTGAGTATTTTTGCGTAAATGTTCATAAGTGAGATTGGTCTGAAGTTTTCTTTCCTTGTAGGGTCTTTGTGTGGTTTATGTACAAGGGTTACTGTAGCCTTAAAAAAAGAGTTATGTAGTATTCCATCTGATTTTATCTTTTGGAATAGTTTGGAGAGTATTGGTGTTATATCCGCAATAAATGTCTGATAAAATTCTGCACTGAACCCATCTGGACCTGGGCTTTTTTTGGTTGGGAGGTTTTGATGACTTCTTCTATTTCTTTAGGTGTAATAGGGTTATTTAGATGGTTTACTTGGACCTAGTTTAACTTTGGAAACTTGTATCTGTCTAGGAATTCATCAATTTCCTCCAGATTTTCCAATTTTGTGGAGTATAAGATTTTGTAGTAGGATCTGATGATTTCTTGAATTTCCTCAGTTTCAGTTGTTATGTCTTTACTTTTTTTCTGATTTTGTTAATTTGTATACTCTCTCTTTGATCTCTAGTTAGTCTTGCTAGGGGTTTATCAATCTTGTTGATTTTCTCAAAGAACCAACTCTTGGTTTTGTTGATTCTTTCAATGGTTCTTTGTGTTTCTATTTGGTCTATTTCTGCCCTAATTTTGACTATTTCTTGCCGTCTACTCTTTTTGGGTATATCTGCTTCCTTTTGTTCTAGGGTTTTTAGCTGTGCTTTCAGGTTGCTGATGTAAGATCTCTCCATTTCATTTTTGGAAGCACTTAGGGCTATGAGTTTTCCTCTCAGTACTGCTTTCATTGCATCCCATATGTTTGGGTATGTTGTGTTTTCATTTTCGCTGAATTCTAGAAAGTCCTTAATTTTTTCTTTCTGTTTTCCTTGACCCTGATATCGTCTAACAGAGTGTGGTTTAGTTTCCATGTGTACTTAAGCTTTTTGTTGTCTTTGTTGTTGTTAAAGAATAGCCGTAGACCATGGTGATCTGAGAGGATGCATGGGAGTATTTCAATCTTCTTATATCGATTGAGGCTCATTCTGTGTCCAATTATGTGTTTAATTTTCGAGAAGGTGCCATGGGGTGGTGAGAAGAAGGTGTATTCTTTTACTTTAGGATGATATGTTCTGTATATATATATATATATATATATATATATATATATATATATATATATATATATATATATATATATATATTAATTCTAGTTGGTTCAAAGTTTCTGCTAGTTTTGCAGTGTCTTTGTTCAGTTTCTGTTTCCATGATCTGTCCATTGGTGAGAGTGGGGTATTAATGTCTCACACTCTTATTGTGTGGGGTGAAATGTATTTTTTGAGCTTTAGTAGGGTTTCTTTTATGAATGTGGGTGCTTTTTTATTTGGAGCATATATGATAAGTATTGAGAGTTCCTCCTGACAGATTTCCCTGTTAATGAGTAAAAAGTGTCCCTCCTTATCTTTTTTGATAACTTTTGGTTGGAAATTTACTTTATTCGATATTAGAATAGCCACTCCACCTTGCTTCTTGGGGCTGTTTGCTTGGAAGTTTTTTTCTCACCCTTTTACTCTGAGATAGTGTCTATCATTGTCTCTGTGATGAGTTTCCTGTATGCTGCAAAAGGCTTTTAGTATTCTTTCTTTGCTTTGGGCACTTGGTGTTTTGACTATTATGTGTTGGGAGGTATTTCTTTTCTGGTCCAACCTATTTGGAGTTCTGAAGGCTTCTTTTATGCTCGTGGTCATCTCATTCTTGAGGGAAGGGAAGTTTTCTTTTATGATTTTGTTGAAGATATTTACTGTGCCTCTTAGTTGATACTCTTCTCCCTCTTCTATTCCTATTATCCTTAGGTTTGTTCATCTCATTGTGTCCTGGATCCTGGACATTTTGGGTTAGGAGCTTTTTTTTTTCCTGCATCTCCTCTGGCTGGTTTGTGTATGTTTACAATGTTGTCTTCTGCCCCTGAGATTCTCTCTTCCATTTCTTGTAATATATTGTAAATGCTTGATTCTGTGACTCCTGATTTGTTTTTTAGGTGTTCTAGCTCTAGGGTTATCTCTTTTAGTATTTTCTTCATTGTATCAATTTCCGCTTTAAATTCCCCCTTCCATTCCTTCATCTCTTTGATTCTGTTTCCCTCTAGTTATTTGAGTGTTTTTCTTGTTTCCTCTTTAAAAGCATTTGCATCATTTTGCTTTTCCTCCCGTTCTTGTTTAAGCATCTCTAACAGCATCTTGAAGTATGATTTCAGGTCTGTGTCTTCTTTTTCTGGAGTGTTTGGCATTCTGATGTTTGATGTTATGGGAGAGTAGGGTTCTGGTGTTCTCAGGTTGTCTTGGTTTCCTTGGGATATACTCTTTCTCTTTCCTCTTGCCATTTTGTTGTCAGTGATATGTTCTCGCATTTCCCTTGTATCTGGTCTGTGTACCTGGATCTCCACTGGTCCAGGTGGCAAATGGGCCCAGCCCTGTTCTATGCCTCGAAGTGGCAAGGGGGGAACAGAGGTACCAAAGTTCTGTTTCTGGTCCCAGGATCAGGCAGGTTGGAGGTTGCTACACGCTTGCGCACTCCACAGAGATCTCTGTGCTCTCCAGCCGTGTAGATCTCTGACTCACCAGTCTCGGAACCTTGGGAGCTGGCGTTCCGCCTGGCAGATTGGCCAGGTTCTGCTTCGAGATATGAAGTCGCTGCCTTACAGTTACATCCTATTTCCTAGGATGACTGACAAAAAATCACATTATATTAATGTTTTTGTTGATATAAAATATAAAATGGATCTTTTCAAATTTTATGTTTGCAAATTCGTAGGTAATTACTTAAGAAAATATAGTAGAAATGAAATTATTCTAAATAAGCCTAAATCCCATATGAAGAAATGTTCAATTATGACGAGTTAGTGTCAGCAAAAGTATATAGTTGAAACTTATAGGTAGTAAAAAGGAACAACCATTGAGGAACATGGTAAGCGTTCCTCTACATAGTATGGGTGCTGCCACTTATTGTTCAATGTTAAAAGCACTATACAATGTAAAGCACTGCCCACATTATTCTACATATTAATATACTGCAAATGTGTTCTCTATCCTTTACTGCAACACTCATAAAACATGCTACCTGAATACTTGCCTAATTCTTCAGTCGTAGGATATTAGTAATTGTACAATACTTCTTATTTCTGTAAGATTTTCTCCTCTAACATGTCTTTTGTTTTAAGAAAATTATTCTCATCTCAAAGCTATTAAACTGATCCCTTATTTAGGTTAGTATATATTCAAGGTTCTTCATAGGTTTATCTTGTAATGCACAGAAATTGAATATAAGGATTATGGAAAAGAGGGAATCAGGATCTATTTAGAAAGGCTGTGCTTCCTGACCACACAGCCATGACCTTTCCCAAACAATTCAGGAGAGAGCCAGTGGCACAGGCCTGTAAGGTATTGTGTTGTATACTAACATTTCAGAGTGTTCTTGGCAGTGCTAAGTGGCCGATGTTCCTTTCCAGCCCAGAGTAAGTCCCTGGACTCTGACAGAGATAATTGTGATTAGCCTGGGCAAGGCAGTGATTGATCATCACTATCTGAGGCAACTTCCACTTCTTGTTACAACTGGACCAGAAGTGAAAATGACACTCTTTATCTTCCTTCTTCCAACACTCACATCCTCTTCTGTTTCCAACTTTTTTTTTCCATGCCATAAATTTTACTTCATTTTGTCCTCCACCAATTTACAGCCTCCAGTTTCCTACTCATTTCAACTCCAACTCTCTTTCCTCTTTTCTTTTTCAACCATTTCTTCTTCTGTTTAATCCCTCCTTTTTCTCTTCTTCTTTTCACCTTCACTTCCCTCTTCACGTTTCTTCATATTTCCTTATCCTCCTATCCTTCCAGCTTCCATTTCCTTTATGTATTCCTCCACCTTCCACTTCACTCCATTCTTTGCTTGTGTTTTCTCCCTCCCAATCTCAACTGCTGCTTTATTTATTTTCCCCCATTCTCTTCAGCCTCCTTGCAATCATACCACTTATGCAGGCTGTATCTTCTTGTCCCATCTGCACAATGTACTACTGTATTTTTTTCTTCTTCCCTCAACAACTCCCATTCCTCATCTTCAATTAAGAAAACTTACTTGCTTCTCTGTTTTCCTATGTATCCTCCATTTTACTCCTTCAATGTGTGACCTAAGCTAATTCAGTTTTCATTCTACTATGAACTGATATCTCCTCAGGAGTAGGTTTAAAGAGGAGGATTCATATTAAAAGCTCACTTTCCTTTTCTCTGGATTTACAAGAGGGCCTTTTCTTACCATTTCTAATGTATTTACAGTTCCATTCTATTTCCTAGGATGACTGCCAAAAAATCACATCATATTAATGTTATCATTGATAAAAAATATAAAATGGATTTTTTCAAATTTATGGTTGCCAATTCGTTGTTAATTACTTAAGGAAATATAGTAAAAATGAAGTTACCCTAAACAAACATAGATCCCATATGAAGAAATGTTCAATTATGAAAGGTTAGTGTCAGCAAATGTATATAGTTGAAACTTATAGGTAGTAAAAAGCAACAACCATTGAGGAACATAGTAAGCATTCCTCTACATAGTACGGATGCTGCCACTTTTTGTTCAATGTGAAAAGCACTATACTATGTAAAGCACTGCTCACAGTATTCTTCATATTAATATACTGCAAATGTGTTCTCTATCCTTTATTTCATCACACATAAAACATGCTACCTGAATACTTGCCTAATTCTTCAGTCTTATAATATAAGTAATTGTACAACACTACATATTCTGTCCAATAACATGAATTTTGTTTTTCAGAAAATTATTTTCATATCTAAGCTATTAAACTGATGCCTTAGTTATGTTAGTATACTCTCTAGGTTCTTCATAGGTTTATCTTGTAATGCACAGAAATTAAATATAAGGATTATTAGAAAGAGGGAATCAAGATCTATTTGGAAAGGCTGTGCTTGCTGACCAGACACCCCGGAGCTTTTCCAAACCATTCAGGAGAGGGCCTGGGGCACAGGCCTGGTAAGGTATTTTGTTGAATACTCACATTTCAGAGTGTTCTTGGCAGTGCTAAGTGGCAAATGTTCCTATTCATCCCAGAGTAATTCTCTGCACTCTTACAGAGATAAATGTGATCAGCCAGGGCAAGGCAGTGATTGATAATCATTATCTGAGGCAATTTCCACTTCTTGTTAAACCTGGATCAAAAGTGAAACTGACATATAGGCTGAGGGGCGTCACAATGTAAGTTCTATTGGGTGGAAGGTCTGTGTTTCCTGGAAATTTTTCCATTTCAGCCATGAGAAAGTGTGATTAGTACTCAGGGCTGTTGGGCAAAGGGCTGAGCTTTAAGAACAGCCATAAAGATCTCCCACACCTGAGCTCACAAAGGCAGAACTGAGCCACTTCCACCATAACTCACTGCTTTCCCACAAGAAACTGAACTACAGAGTCCATTTCCTTCCTGATCTCACTTGCCCCCACAACAATGGGAAAGAATGGGTCATTGACATACTACATACAAGAACAGGAATAATCACAGATAAAAGGTGGCAATAGGAAAGCAAATGAACTTAAGTAATGGAAACCAGGACAATCAGGCCATATCAGAAACGAGCACTTCCAAAACAGCAAGTTGTGCATTATTTAACACTCCAGGAAAACAAGGCTCAGACATGAAATCATACTGCACAATGAAGATAGAGATCCTCTTCCCTTTTCGCCCTTCTATTTCTACTTCTTTTTGAGACTTGTTACTTCTTAACTACTAGATTCCCAAAATTTTTGTCACTCTTTTTGGTGTCCCCTTCCTATTTTATAACTCCTACAGTTCACTCCTTCCCACATATTTTCCATTTTATTCAATTTTCTTCGGTATACTCCACTTCTTTTCTGCTTTGATTTTTCCTTCATTTCTCTCTCCTTCTCCTCCCTCTTCACTTCTTCATCCTATCCTCTTTTCTCCTGATATATGGCTGCATACTCTCCCCTCTTTTAGATCTTAAATCCAGAAATTTCTTTTTCCATATCACCTCTTTTGAAGGCTTGCTTTTGTTTATTATTCTAGTTTTTTTTCTTTTTTCCTTTCTCATACTCTTTTTTACCCTTACCTTTCATCTCCTCATTTGCCAAATGACCTCTTTCTTTCTCTTCTATTATGTCCTATTTTCCTTCCTCTAACACTTGTACAACATTTTTTCTCCCCCTTTCTCTCCATTCTTCCTTTTATTTCTACTTCCTCCTTTGCCCTCCTTCCACATCAGAAACCATACTTCTGCTTTCTTTCTCTATCATATTACTTCTACCTGCCTTTTTTCTTTTTTCCAACCCCATCCTTTGATCAATTTCCATATTCTGAATTCATCCTAAGTCCCTCAATTCCCTTTATCTTACTTTTTCCAACACTCAGATAATCCTCTGTTTCCAACTTTTTCCATGCCCTCAATTTCACTTCATTTTGTCCTCCACCATTCTCAGTTCTCCACTTTCCTCCTCATTTCACCTCCCACTCTCTTTTCTCTTTTCTGTTTCTACCATTTCTTCATCTGTTTAATCCCCCCTCTCTCTCTTCTCCTTTTCATGTTCACTTCCCTCTTCACCTTTCTTCATATTTCCTTAACCTTTCTTTTCCTTCCAGCTTCCATTTCCTTTATGTGTTCCTCCACCTTCCACTTTCTTCCATTCTATGCTTGTGCCTTCTCTCTCCCAATCTCAACTGCAGCTTTATTTATTTCCCCCCATTCTCTTTAGCCTGCTTGCTCTCACACCACTCATGCAGGCTGTATCTTCTTGTTTCATTTGCACAACACACTACTGTATTTTCTTCTTCTTCCCTAAACAACTCCCAATCCTCATTTTCACTTAAGAAAGCTTACTAGCTTCTCTGTTTGCCTATGTATCCTCTGTTTTACTCCTTCAATGTGTGACCTAAGCTAATTCAGTTTGCATTCTACCATGAACTGAAATTTCCGCAGTTGTAGGTTTAAAGAGGAGGATTCATATTAAAAGCAGACTTTTCTTTATTCTGGATTTTCAAGAGGGCATTTTCTTACCATTTCGAATATATTTACAGTTACATTCTATTTTTTAGGATGACTGCCAAAAAATTACATCATATTAATGTTATTGTTGATATAAAATATAAAATGGATCTTTTCAAATTTATGTTTGCCAATTTGTTGTTAATTACTTAAGGAATATACTAAAAATGAATTTACTCTGTACAAACATAGATCCCATATGAAGAAATGTTCAATTATGACAATTTAGTGTCAGCAAATGTATATAGTTGAAACTTATAGGTAGTAAAAGCAACAACCATTGAGGAACATGGTAAGCCTTCCTCTACATAGTATGGATGCTGTCACTTTTTGTTCAATGTGAGAAGCACTATACTATGTAAAGCACAGCCCACAGTATTCTTCATATTAATATACTGCAAATGTGTTCTCTATCCTTTACTGCATCACACCTAAAACATGATACATGAATGCTTGCCTAATTCTTCAGAATTAGGATACAGGTATTTGTACAACACTACATATTTCTGTAAGATTCTGTACTCTAACATGTCTTTTGTTTTAAAAAAATTATTTTCATATCTAAGCTATAAGTTGATCCTTTAGTTATGTTAGTATACTCTCTAGGTTCTTAATTGGTTTATCTTGTAATGCACAGAAATTAAATATAAGGATTATGAGAAAGAGGGAATCAGGGTCTATTTAGAAAGTCTGTGCTTGCTGACCAGACACCCTGGAGCTTTCCCAACCATTCAGGAGAGAGCCTGGGGCACAGGCCTGGTAAGGTATTGTGTTGAATACTCACATTTCAGAGTGTTCTTGGCAGTGCTAAGTGGAAAATATTCGTTTTCAACCCAACGTTAGTTTTTGGACTCTGACAGAGATAATTGTGATCAGCCAGGGCAAGGCAGTGATTGATCATCACTATCTGAGGCAACTTCCACTTCTTCTTACACCTGGACCAGACGTGAAACTGACATATAGGCTGAGGTGGGTCACAGTGTAAGTTCTATTGAGTGGAGGGTCTGTGTTCCCTGGAAATTATTCCAGTTTGGCCATGAGAAATTGTCTTTAGTACTCAGGGCTGGTGGGCATAGGTTTGAGCTTTAAGAACAGCCATAAAGATCACCCACCCCTGGGCTCACAAAGGCAGAACTGAGCCACCTCCACCATAACTCACTGCTTTTCCACAAGAAACTGAACTACAGAGTCCATTTCCTTCCTGATCGCACTTGCTTTAGTACTCAGGGCTGGTGGGCATATGTTTGAGCTTTAAGAACAGCCATAAAGATCGCCCACCCCTGTGCTCACAAAGGCAGAACTGAGTCACTTCCACCATAACTCACTGCTTTCCCACAAGAAACTGAACTACAGAGTCCATTTCCTTCCTGAACACACTTGCCCCCACATTGGGAAAGAATGCATCATTCTTATAATACATACAAGACCAGGTATAATCACAGATAAAAGATGGCAATAGGAAAACAAATGAACTTACATAGTAGAATCCAAGACAATCTGGCCATATTAGAAAAGAGCACTCCCAAAACAGCAAGTTGTGCATTACTAAACACTTCCGGAAAAAAGGCTCAGACATGAAATCATACTGAACAATGAAGATAGAGATCCTCTTCCCCTTTCTCTCTTTTATTTCTACTTATTTTTGAGACTTGTTACTTCTTAACTTCTAGATTCCCAAAATTATTGTCTCTCTTTTTCGTGTCCCCTTCCAATTTTCTACCTCCTACAGTTCACTCCTTCCTTCATATTCTCTGTTTTATTCAATTTTCTTCGGTATACTCCAATCCTTTTCTGCTTTGATTTTTCCTTCATTTCTCTCTCCTTCTCCTCCCTCTTCACTTCTTCATCCTATTCTCTTTTCTCCTGATATATGTCTGCATACTCTCCCCTTCTTTAGATCTTAAATCCAGAAATTCCTTTGCCCACATCACCTCTTTTGAAGGCTTTCTTTCGTTATTTTTCTAGTTATTTTTCTTTTTTCCTTTCTCATACTCTATTTTACTCTTAACTTTCATCTCCTCATTTGCCAAATGCCCTCTTACTTTCTTTTCTATTATGTCCTATTTTCCTTCCTACAACCCTTGCACAACATTTATTTCTCGCCCTTTTTCTCCATTCTTCCTTTTCTTTCTTCTTCCTCCTTTTCCCACCTTCCACATCATCACCATACTTCTGCATTCTTTCCCTATCATATTACTTCTACCTGTCTTTTTGCTTTTTTCCAACCCCATCCTTTGATCATTTTCCATATTCTGAATTCATCCTCAGTCCCTCAATGCTCTTTATCATCCTCCTTCCAACACTCAGATACCCTTCTGTTTCCAACTTTTTTTCATGCCCTCAATTTCACTTCATTTTTCCTCCACATTTTTCCATCCTCCACTTTAATCCTCATTCCAACTCTCACTCTCTTTCCTCTTTTCTCTTTCAACCATTTTCTCTTCTGTTTAATCCCCTGTTCCCTCTTCTTTTCACCTTCACTTCCCTCTTCACCTTACTACATATTTCCTTATATTTCCTTTCCTTCCAGCTTCCATTTTCTTTATTTATTCCTCCACCTTCCACTTCCCTCTATTCTATGCTTTTGCCTTCTCCCTCCCAATCTAAACTGCAGCTTTATTTATTTTCCCCCATTCTCTTCAGCCTGCTTGCTGTCACACCATTCATGCAGGCTGTATCTTCTTGTCTCATCTGCACTATGCCCTACTATATTTTCCTCTTCTTCCCTCAACAACTCCCATTCCTCATCTTCACTTAAGAAAACTTACTTGCTTCTCTGTTTGCCTATGTATCCTCCATTTTACTCCTTCATTGTGAGACCTAAGCTAATTCAGTTTGCATTCTACCATGAAATGATATCTCCTCAGGTGTAGGTTTAAAGAGGAGGATTCATATTAAAAGATGACTTTCCTTTTTTTCTGGATTTCAAGAGGGCCTTTTCTTACCATTTCTAATGTCTTTTTAGTTACATTCTATTTCCTAGGATGACTGCCAAAAATCACCTCATATCAATGTTTTTGTTGATATAAAATATAAAAAGGATTTTTTCACATTTATGTTTGCATATTCGTTGTTAATTACTTAAGGAAATACAGTAAAAATCAAGTTACCCTAAAGCAACATAGATCCCATATGAAGAAATGTTCAATTATGACAATTTATTGTCAACAAATGTATATAGTTGAAACTTATAGGTAATGAAAGCAATACGAATTGAGGAATAAGGTAAGCCTTCCTCTACATAGTATGGATGCTGTCACTTTTTGTTCATTGTGAAAAGCACTATACTATGTAAAGCACTGCCCACAGTATTCTTCATATTAATATACTGCAAATGTGTTCTCTATCCTTTATTGAATCACACATAAAACATGCTACCTGAATACTTGCCTAATTCTTAAGTCTTAGGATATAAATAATTGTACAACACTACATATTTCTGTAAGACTCTGTCCTCTAACATGACTTTTGTTTTAAGAAAATTATTTTCATATCTAAGCTATTAAACTGATCCCTTAGTTATGTTAGTATACTCTCTAGGTTATTCATAGGTTTATCTTGTAATGCACAGAAATTAAATATAAGGATTATGAGAAAGAGGAAATCAAGATCTATTTAGAAAGGCTGTGCTTGCTGAGCAGACACCAAGGAGCTTTCCCAAACCATTCAGGACAGGGCCTGGGACACAGGCCTGGTAAGGTATTTTGTTGAATACTCACATTTCAGAGTGTTCTTGGCAGTGCTAAGAGGCAAATGTCCCTATTCAGCCCAGAGTAAGTCTCAGCACTCTGACAGTGATAATAGTGATCAGCCAGGGCAAGGCAGTGATTGATCATCATTATCTGAGGCAATTTCCACTTCTTGTTACACCTGGACCAAAAGTGAAACTGACGTATACACTACAAGGGGTAACAGTGTAAGTTGTCTTGAGTGGAGGGTCTGTGTTTCCTGGAAATTGTTCCATTTTGGCCATGTGAAAATGTCTTTAGTACTCAGGGCTGGTGGGCATAGGTTTGAGCTTTAAGAACAGCCATAAAGATCTCCAACCCCTGAGCTCACAAAGGCAGAACTGAGCCACTTCCACCATAACTCACTGCTTTCCCACAAGAAACTGAACTACAGAGTCCATTTCCTTCCTATTCGCACTTGCCCCCACAACTTTGGGAAAGAATGCATCATTCACATACTACATACAAGACCAGGTATAAACACAGATAAAAGATGGCAATAGCAAAGCAAATGAACTTAAGTAATGGAAACCAAGACAATCTGGCAGTATCAGAAAAGAGCACTCCCAAAACAGCAAGTTGTGCATTACTAAACACTCCCGTAAAACAAGGCTCAGACATGAAATCATACTTCACAATGAAGATAGAGATCCTCTTCCCTTTTCACCCTTCTATTTCTACTTATTTTTGAGACTTGTTACTTCTTAACTTCTAGATTCCCAAAATTATTGTCACTCTTTTTCGTGTCCCCTTCTTATTTTCTACCTCTTACAGTTGACTCCTTCCAACATATTCTCCGTTTTATTCAATTTTCTTTGGTATACTCCAATCCATTTCTTCTTTGATTTTTCCTTCATTTCTCTCTACTTCTCCTCCCTCTTCACTTCTTCATCCTATCCTCTTTTCTCCTGATATATGTCTGCATACTTTCCTCTTTTTTAGATCTTAAATTCAGAAATTTCTTTGCACACATCACCTCTTTTGAAGGCTTTCTTTCGTTATTTTTCTAGTTGTATTTCTTTTATCCTTTCTCATACTCTGTTTTACCCTTAACTTTCATCTCCTCATTTTCCAATTGCCCTCTCTCTTCCTCTTCTACTATTTCCTATTTTCCTTCCTCCAACCCTTGCACATTTTTTCTCGCCCTTTCTCTCCATTCTTCCTTTTCTTTCTTCTTCCTCTTTTTCCTTCCTTCCACATCAGTCACCAAACTTCTGCTTTCTTTCCCTATCATATTACTTCTACCTGTCTTTTTGCTTTTTTCCAACCCTACCCCTTGATCATTTTCCATATTCTGAATTCATCCTCAGTCCCTCAGTGCTCTTTAACTTCCTACTTCCAACACTCAGACCCTCTTCTGTTTCCAACTTTTTTCCATGCCCTCAATTTCACTTCATTTTGTCCTCCACCTTTTTCCATCCTCCACTTTCCTCCTCATTTAAACCCCCACTCTCTTTCCTCTTTTCTCTTTCAATGATTTTTTCTTTTGTTTAATCCCCCCCTTCTCTCTTCTCCTTTTCACCTTCACTTCCCTAGTCACCTTACTTCATATTTCCTTATCCATCCTTTCCTTCCAGCTTCCATTTCCTTTATGTATTCCTCCAGTTTCCACTTCCCTCAATTTTATGCTTTTGCCTTCTCCCTCCCAATCTCAACTGCAGCTTAATTTATTTCCCCCATTCTCTTCAGCCTACTTGCTCTCACACCACTTATGCAGTCTTTACATTCTTGTCTCATCTGCACAATGCACTACTGTATTTTCCTCTTCTTCCCTCAACAACTCCCATTCCTCATCTTCACTTAAGAAAACTTACTTGCTTCTCTGTTTGCCTATGTATCCTCCTTTGTACTCCTTCAATGTGTGACCTAAGCTAATTCAGTTTGCATTTTACCATGAACTGATATCTCCTCAGGTGTAGGTGTAAAGAGGAGGTTTCATATTAAAAGCAGACTTTCCCTTACTCTGGATTTTCAAGAGGGCCTTTTCTTACCATTTCTAATGTATTTACAGTTACATTCTATTTCCTAGGATGACTGCCAAAAAATCACATCATATCAATGTTATTGTAGATATAAAATATAAAATGGATCTTTTCAAATTTATGTTTGCCAATTCGTAGTTAATTACTTAAGCAAATATAGTAAAAATGAAATTACCCTAAAAAAGTTAGATCCCATATGAAGAAATGTTCAATTATGACAAGTTCGAGTTAGCAAATGTATATAGTTGAAAATTATAGGTAATAAAAAGCAACAACCATTGAGGAACATGGTAAGCCTTCCTCTACATAGTATGGATGCTGTCACTTTTTGTTCATTGTGAAAAGCACTATACTATGTAAAGCACTGCTCACAGTATTTTTCATATTAATATACTGCAAATGTGTTCTCTATCCTTTACTGCATCATACATAAAACATGCTACCTGAATACTTGACTAATTCTTCAGTCTTAGGATATAAGTAATTGTACAACACTACATATTTCTGTAAGATTCTGTCCTCTAACATGACTTTTGTTTTAAGAAAATTATTTTCATATCTAAGCTATTAAACTGATCTCTTAGTTATGTTAGTATACTCTCTAAATTCTTCATTGGCTTATCTTGTAATGCACAGAAATTAAATATAAGGATTATGAGAAAGAGGGAATCAGGATCTATTTAGAAAGGCAGTGCTTGCTGACCAGACACCAAGGAGCTTTCCCAAACCATTCAGGAGAGGGCCTGGGGAACAGACCTGGTAAGGTGTTTTATTGAATACTCACATTTCAGAGTGTTCTTTCAGTGCTAATTGGCAAATGTTCCTTTTCAACCCAGAGTAAGTCTGTGGACTCGGACAGAGATAATTGTGATCTTTCTGGGCAAGGCAGTGATTGATCATCATTATCTGAGGCAACATCCACTTCTTGTTACACCTAGACCAGACGTGAAACTGACATATAGGATGAGGGGGGTCACACTGTAAGTTCTATTGAGTGGAGGGTCTGTGTTCCCTGGAAATGGTTCCTTTTTGTCCTGGAGAAAGTGTCATTAGTACTCAGGGATGGTCTGCATAGGTTTGAGCTTTAAGAACAGCCATAAAGATCTCCCACACCTGAGCTCACAAAGGCAGAACAGAGCCACTTCCACCATAACTCACAGCTTTCCCTCAAGAAACTGAATTACAGAGTCCATTTCCTTCCTGATCGCACTTGCCCCCACAACATTGGGAAAGAATGCATCATTCACATACTACATACAAGACCAGGTATAATCACAGATAAAAGATGGCAATAGGAAAGCAAATGAACTTAAGTAATGGAAACCAAGACAATCTGGCAATATCAGAAAAGAGCACTCCCAAAACAGCAAGTTGAGCATTATTAAACACTCCCAGAAAACAAGGCTCAGACATGAATTCATACTGCACAATGAAGATAGAGATCCTCTTCCCTTTTCACCCTTCTATTTCTACTCCTTTTTGAGACTTGTTACTTCTTAACTTCTAGATTCCCAAAAATTTTCTCACTCTGTTTGGTGTCCCCTTCATATTTTCTACCTCCTTCAGTTCACTTCTTCCAACATATTCTCCATTTTATTCAATTTTCTTCGGTATACTCCAATCCTTTTCTGCTTTTATTTTTCCTTCATTTCTCACTCCTTCTCCTCCCTTTTCACTTTTTCATCCTATCCTCTTTACTCCTGATATATGTCTGTATACTCTCCCCTCTTTTAGATCTTAAATCCAGAAACTTCTTCTCCAATATCACCTCTTTTGAAGGCTTTCTTTTGTTTATTGTTCTAGTTATTTTCTTTTTTCCTTTCTCACACTCTTTTTTACCCTTACCTGTCATCTCCTCATTTGCCAAATGCCCTCTATCTTCCTCTTCTATTATGTCCTATTTTCCTTCCTCTAATCTTTGCACAACATTTTTTCTCCCCCTTTCTTTCCATTCTTCCTCCTTTTTTCTCTTTCTACATCAGACACCATACTTCTACTTTCTTTCTCTATCATATTACTTCCACCTGCCTTTCTGCTTTTTTCCAACCCCATCCTTTGATCATTTTCCATATTCTGAATTCATCCTAAGTCCCTCAATGCTCTTTATCTTCCTGCTTACAACACTCAGATAATCTTCTGTTTCCAACTTTTACCATGCCCTCAATTTCCCTTCATTTTGCCCTCCACCTTTTTCTGTCCTCCACTTTCCTCCTTGTTTAAACCCCCACTCTCTTTCCTCTTTTCTCTTTCAACCATTTCTTCTTCTGTTTAATGCCCCCTTTCTCTCTTCTTTTTTTCTCCTTCACTTTACTCTTCACCTTTCCTCATATTTATTAACGTTCTTTCCTTCCAGCTTCCATTTCTTTATGTATTCCTCCACATTCCACTTCCCTCCATTCTATGCTTGTGCCTTCTCCCTCCAAATCTCAACTGCTGCTTTATTTATTTTCCCCCATTCTCTTCAGCCTGCTTGCTCTCACACCACTCATGCAGGCTGCATCTTCTTGTCTCCTCTGCAGATTGCACTATTGTATTTTCCTCTTCTTCCCTCAACAACTCCAATTCCTCATCTTCACTTAAGAAAACTTACTAGCTTCTCTGTTTGCCTATGTATCCTCTGTTTTACTTCTTCAATGTGTGACCTAAGCTAATTCAGTTTGCATTCTACCACGTTCTTATATCTCCACAGGTATAGGTTTAAAGAGGAGGATTCATATTAAAAGCAGACTTTCTTTTATTCTGGATTTTTAAGTGGGCCTTTTCTTATAATTTCTAATGTATTTACAGTTACATTCTATTTTTTAGGATGACTGCCAAAAAAATCACATCATATTAATGTTATTGTTGATATAAAATATAAAATGGATCTTTTGAAATTTATGTTTGCCAATTTGTTGTTAATTAGTCAAGGAAATATAGTAGAAATGAAATTACCGTAAACAAACATAGACTCCATATGAAGAAATGTTCAATTGTGACTTGTGAGTTTCTGCAATTGTATATAGTTGAAACTTATAGGTAGTAAAAAGCAACAACCACTGAGGAACATGGTAAGTCTTCCTCTACATAGTATGGATGCTGTCACTTTTTGTTCAATATGAAAAGCACTATACTATGTAAAGCACTTCTCACAGTATTCTTTATATTAATATACTGCAAATGCGTTCTCTATCCTTTACTGCATCACACATAAAACATGCTACCTGAATACTTGCCTAATTCTTCAGAATTAGGATACAACTAATTGTACAACACAACATATTTCTGTAAGATTCTGTCCTCTAACATGTCTTTTGTTTTTAAAAAATTATTTTCATATCTAAGCTATTAAACAGATCCCTTAGTTATGTTAGTATACTCTCTAGGTTCTTAACTGGTTTATCTTGTAATGCACAGAAATTAAATATAAGGATTATGAGAAAGAGGGATTCAGGATCTATTTAGAAAGGCTGTGCTTGCTGACCAGCCACCAAGGAGCTTACCCACACCATCAGGGGAGGGCCTGGGGCACAGGCCTGGTAAGGTATTTTGTTGAATACTCACATTTCAGAGTGTTCTTGGCA
This sequence comes from Micromys minutus, assembly GCF_963924665.1. NCBI lineage: Eukaryota > Metazoa > Chordata > Mammalia > Rodentia > Muridae > Micromys > Micromys minutus. The sequence goes on along the minus strand of NC_137970.1, from coordinate 108,752,254 downwards.
GTGCTAAGTTGCAAATGTGTCTTGTCAGCCCAGAGTAAGTTCCTGGACTCTGACAGAGATAATTGTGATCTTTCTGGGCAAGGCAGTGATTGAACATCATTATCTGAGGCAATTTCTACTTCTTCTTACACCTGGACCAGAAGTGAAACTGACATATAGGCTGAGGGGGGTCACACTGTAAGTTCTATTGAGTGGAGGGTCTGTGTTCACTGGAAATGGTTCCTTTTTGTCCTGGAGAAAGTGTCATTTGTACTCAGGGCTCGTGGGCATAGGGCTGAGCTTTAATAACAGCCATAAAGATCTCCCAAACCTGAGATCACAAAGGCAGAACTGAGCCACTTCCACCATAACTCACTGCTTTCCCACAAAAAATTGAACTAAAAAGTCCATTTTCTTTCTGATCGCACTTGCCGCCACAACATTGGGAAAGAATGCATCATTCACATACTACATACAAGACCAGGTATAATCACAGATAAAAGATGGCAATAGGGGCAGAGCGCCGCTCCGGCTCCCCTTTCCCCTTTGCAGGGCGAGAGGTGTCTATGGTGCTCCTGCTGCCACTGCCTACACAGCCACTGCCACCGCCGCCGCTGGGTGCAATCTCTATGGCGAGGAGGAGAAGGAGGAGCGCGAGCTCAGAGACACAAGTACACAAGTAAAGGGTAAAGTATTTTTATGAAACAAATTTTCAATCAAGCATAAGATTTTGATGCTTCGCATCTAGACCCCTTGTGCTGTCACTATGCCAGCAGCAACTGTAGATCTTAGCCAAAGAATTTGTGAAGTTTGGGCCTGTAACCTGGATGAAGAGATGAAGAAAATCCATCAAGTTATCCGAAAATATAATTATGTTGCTATGGACACCGAGTTTCCAGGTGTTGTTGCAAGGACCATTGGAGAATTCAGAAGCAATGCTGACTATCAATACCAACTGTTGAGGTGTAATGTAGACTTGTTAAAGATAATTCAGCTCGGACTGACATTTATGAATGAGCAAGGAGAATATCCTCCAGGAACATCAACTTGGCAGTTTAATTTTAAATTTAATTTGACGGAGGACATGTATGCTCAGGACTCTATAGAGCTACTAACAACATCTGGTATCCAGTTTAAGAAACATGAAGAGGAAGGAATTGAGACCCAATATTTTGCAGAACTTCTTATGACTTCAGGAGTGGTTCTTTGTGAAGGGGTCAAATGGTTATCATTTCATAGTGGTTATGACTTTGGCTATTTAATCAAAATTCTGACCAACTCTAACTTGCCTGAAGAAGAACTTGATTTCTTTGAGATCCTTCGATTATTTTTTCCTGTCATTTATGATGTGAAGTACCTCATGAAGAGCTGCAAAAATCTCAAAGGTGGATTACAGGAAGTTGCTGAGCAGTTAGAGCTGCAGCGGATAGGACCTCAGCACCAGGCAGGGTCTGACTCACTGCTCACAGGAATGACCTTTTTCAAAATGAGAGAAATGTTCTTTGAAGACCACCTTGATGATGCCAAATACTGTGGTCACTTATATGGCCTTGGTTCTGGCTCATCCTATATACAGAACGGCACAGGGAATGCATATGAAGAGGAAACCAGCAAGGAGTCATGACAGGAAATAGTCTTCTTATGTTTATTTTATACGAGTTACACACATGATTGTATATAGGTTTTATCATCCCTAAAATAATAGGCAATACCTCCCCCTCCTTTTGTAGCCTGTCTTTTCTGCTTTCAGTAATAAGTATGGCCTTTCTTAGCTATGATCTTAATAAACTAAAGTACATTCAGGTTAAATCTGGCCTTAATTTAATACACTTCTTATCAAGCTTGTGTGACAAAGCTACATTACTGAATAATTTGATAAACTTTGCCTAGTTGAGCACGTATGGGGTCTAAGAAAAGCCTCTAGAGTTCCCTCACTACTAATATCCAATCACAAGGGCTTCTTTATGAAGAGTGTAAAGCTGGTTTGAAATTCTTCCGTCACATAGCAGCCTATGCATGCCAATTTTAGGAAAAGGGAAAAACAAAACAAAATAAAATTAACTATCATTGACTGTAATTTATTTCCCTCTTCCATGCCTCTCCTCCTATTCTGCAGTACTTATAGGTATTTAAAATTGTGGACCATCAAGTTTGCACTTTATAGAGTGGTTTCAATCCTCTATTTTTTCAAAAATTGTGATTTTTTTTCTTGCTCTTAGCTAGAAAAATGACCATCCACCACCTTTTTACAGTATTTGCTTGTTTTTGACATTCAGCGTACAGCACGTGCATTGTGCAAATTGTTGATTCAGCAGGACTAACAGAAAACAAGAACTACTGAGGAGTCTATTTACTGTTCTGTGTGTAGTGTTTAGCCTTCCAAGCACATCTCATGTCTGTTGGTTTCTAATTGGCATGCATAGGCCAATTAGCTAATAAAATTACCTGAGGAGTGCAATGCTTGTTTATTTTTTGTGTATATCTTTGCAATTTATTTTATATATATTGTCAAGAGACTGTGAAATATTTAGCCATGCAGAATATGTGACCAGACCAGAGCATGTGTTGGAAGATTTTGGTGAACATTAACTCTACCCTGAAGTGATGGACTACAAGTTGTAATGTGTGTTATCTGCACTTCAATCAATAATATTAGCAAGTCTCCAACTGTTAGCAACACAGTTCGTTTCCCTTGTACATTCTGTATACCTGATGCTGTACCTGGACGGTCCTTTTTAAACTAAACGTTATTTGCAAAACAGAGGGTATTATTTGTTTTTAAAGCTTTTGTAAATAAAGGCTTCAAAAATGTTTTCCTATATAAAAAAAAAGATGGCAATAGGAAAGCAAATGAACTTAAGTAATGGAAACCAAGACAATCTGGCAATATCAGAAAAGAGCATCCCCAAAACAGCAAGTTTTGCATTATTAAAAACTCCTGGAATTCAAGGCTCAGACATAAAATCATACAGCACAATGAAGATAGATATCCTCTTCCCTTTTCACCCTTCTATTTCTACTTCTTTTTGAGACTTGTTACTTCTTAACTTCTAGATTCCCAAAATTTTTCTCACTCTTTTTGGTGTCCCCTTCATATTTTCTACCTCCTACAATTCACTCCTTCCCACATATTCTCCATTTTATTCAATTTTCTTCAGTATACTCCAATCTTTTTTTTGCTTTGATTTTTCCTTAATTTCTCTCTCCTTCTCCTCCCTCTTCACTTCATCATCTTATCCTCTTTTCTCATGATATATCTCTGCAAACTCTCCCCTCTTTTAGATCTTAAATCCAAGAAACTTCTCCCATATCACCACTTTTGAAGGCTTGCTTTTGTGTATTATTCTAGTTTTTTTTCTTGTTTTCCTTTCTCATACTCTTTTTTGACCCTTACCTTTCATCTCCTCATTTGCTAAATGCCCTCTTTCTTCCTCTTCTATTAGGTCCTATTTTCCTTTCTCCAACCATTGCACAACATTTTTCCTCCCAATTCTCTCCATTCTTCCTTTTCTTTCTACTTCCTCCTTTTCCCTCCTTCCACATCAGACATCATACTTCTGCTTTCTTTCTCTATCATATTACTTCTACCTGACTTTTTGCTTTTTTCCGACCCCATCCTTTGATCATTTACCATATTCTGAATTCATTCTCAGTCCCTCAATGTTCTTTATCTTTCTGCTTACAACACTCAGATCCTCTTAGGTTTCTAATTTTTTTCTATGCCCTCAATTTCACTTCATTTTGTCCTCCACCAATTTCCGGCCTCCACTTTCCTCCTCATATCAACTCCCACTCTCTTTCCTCTTTTCTCTTTCAACCATTTCTTCTTCTGTTTAATCCCCCCTTTCTCTCTTCTGCTTATCACCTTCACTTCCCTCTTCACCTTTCTTCATATTTCCTTAACCTTCCTTTCCTTCCAGCTTCCATTTCCTTTATGTATACCTCCACCTTCCACTTCCCTTCATTCAATGCTTGTGACTTCTCCCTCCCAATCTCAACTGTTGCTTTATTTATTTTCCCCCATTCTCTTCAGCCTGCTTGCTCTCACACCACCCATGCAGGCTGTATCTTCTTGTCTCATCTGCACAATGCATTACTCTATTTTCCTCTTCTTCCCTGAACAACTCCCATTCCTCATCTTCACTTAAGAAAACTTACTTGCATCCCTGTTTGCCTATGCATCCTCCTTTGTACTCCTACAATGCGTGACCTAAGCTAATTCAGTTTGCATTCTACCATGAAATGATATCTCCTCAGGTGTAGGTGTAAAGAGGAGGTTTCATATTAAAAGCAGACTTTCCCTTACTCTGGATTTTCAAGAGGGCCTTTTCTTACCATTTCTAATGTATTTACAGTTACATTCTATTTCCTAGGCTGACTGCCAAAAAATCACATCATATTAATGTTATTGTTGATATAAAATATAAAATGGATCTTTTCAATTTTATGTAGGCAATTCGTTGTTAATTACTTAAGGAAATATAGTAAAAATGAAATTACCCTAATCAAACATAGATCCCATATGAAGAAATGTTCAATGATGACAAGTTAGTGTCAGCAAATGTATATAGTTGAAAGTTATAGGTAGTAAAAAGCAACAACCATTGAGGAACATGGTACACCTTCCTCTACATAGTATTGATGCTGTCACTTTTTGTTCAATGTGAAAAGCACTATACTATGTAAAGCACTGCTGACAGTATTCTTCATATTAATATTATGCAAATGTGTTCTCTATCCTTTACTGCATCACACATAAAACATGCTACCTGAATACTTGCCTAATTCTTCAATCTTAAGATATGAGTAATTGTACAACACTACATATTTCTTTAAGATTCTGTCCTCTAACATGCTTTTGTTTTTAGAAAATTATTTTCATATCTAAGCTATTAAACTGATCCCTTAGTTATGTTTGTATACTCTCTAGGTTCTTCATTGGTTTATCTTGTAATGCACAGCAATTAAATATAAGAATTATGAGAAAGAGTGAATCAGGATCTATTTAGAAAGGCAGTGCTTGCTGACCAGACACCCAGGAGCTTTCCCAAATCATTCAGGAGAGAGCCAGTGTCACAGGCCTGGTAAGGTATTGTGTTGAATACTCACATTTCAGAGTGTTCTTGGCAGTGCTAAGTGGCAAATGCTCCTTTTCAGCCCAGAGTATGTCAATGGACTCTCACAGTGATAATTGTTATCGGCCTGGTATAGGCAGTGATTAAATATCACTATCTGAGGCAACTTCCACTTCTTGTTACACCTGGACCAGAAGTGAAATTGACATATAGGCTGAGGGGGGTCACAGTGTAAGTTCTATTGAGAGGAGGGTTTGTGTTCCCTGGAAATGGTTCCTTTTTGTCCTGGAGAATGTATCATTAGTACTCAGGGATGGTGGGCATAGGTTTGCGCTTTAAGAACAGCCATAAAGATCTCCCACACCTGAGCTCACAAAGGCAGAACTGAGCCACTTCCACCATAACTCACTGCTTTCCCACAAGAAACTGACCTACAGAGTCCATTTCCTTCCTGATCGCACTTGCCCCCACAACAATGGGAAAGAATGCATCATTCACATACTACATACAAAACCAGGTATAATCACAGATAAAAGATGGCAATTGGAAAGCAAATGAACTTAAGTAATGGAAACCAAGACAATCTGGCAATATCAGAAACAAGCACTCCCAAAAAAGGAACTTGTGCATTATTAAACACTCCCAGAAAACAAGGCTCAGACATGAAATCATACAGCACAATGAAGATAGAAATCCTCTTCCCTTTTAGCCCTTCAATTTCTACTTCGTTTTGAGACTTGTTACTTCTTAACTTCTAGATTCCCAAAAATTTTGTCACTCCTTTTGGTGTCCCCTTCCTATTTTCTACCTCCTACAGTTCACTACTTCCCACATATTCTCCATTTTGTTCAATTTTCTTCTGTATTCTCCAATCCTTTTCTGCTTTGATTTTTCCTTCATTTCTCTCTCTTCTCCTCCCTCTTCACATATTCATCCTATCCTCTTTTCTCCTGATATATGTCTGCATACTCTCCCCTCTTTTAGATCTTAAATTCAGAAATTTCTTCTTCCATATCACCTCTTTTGAAGCCTTACTTTTGTTTATTATTCTAGTTATTTTTTTTTCTTTCTCATACTCTTTTTTTACCCTTATCTTTCATCTCCTCATTTGCCAAATGCCCCCTTTCTTCCTCTTCCATTATATTCTATTTTCCTTTTCATCTCTTCATTTGCCAAATGCCCTCTTTCTTCCTCTTCTATTATGTCCTATTTTCCTTCCTCCAAACATTGGAAAACATTTTTTACTCCCCCTTTCTCTCCATTCTCCCTTTTCTTTCTTCTTAGTCCTTTTCCCTCCTTCACCATCAGACAACATACTTCTGCTTTCTTTCTCTCTCATATTTCTTCTACATGCCATTTTGCTTTTTTTCCAACCTCATCCTTTGATCATTTTCCATATTCTGAATTCATCTTCATTCCCCTCGATTCTCTTTATCTTCCTCCTTCCAACACTCAGATGCTCTTCTGTTTCCAGCTTTTTTCCTGGCCCTCAATTTCCATTCATTTTGTCCTCCACCAATTTCCATCTTCCACTTTCTTCCTCATTTCAACTTCCACTCTTTTTCCTCTTTTCTCTTTCAAACATTTCCTCTTCTGTTTATTCCCCCCTTTCTTTGTTCTCCTTTTCATCTTCACTTCCCTCTTTACCTTTCTTCATATTTCCTTATCCTTCCTTTCCATCCAGCTTCCATTTCCTTTATGTATTTGTCCACCTTCCACTTCCCTCCATTCTATGCTTGTGCCTTCTCCCTCCCAGTCTCAACTGCTGCTTTATTTATTTTCCCCCATTCTCTTCAGCCTGCTTGCTCCAACACTACTCATGCAGGCTGTATCTTCTTGTCTCTTCTGCACAATGCACTACTGTATTTTCCTCTTCTTCCCTCAACAACTCGCATTTCTCATCTTCACTTAAGAAAACTTACTTGCCTCTGTTTGCCTGTGTATCCTCCGTTTTACTCCTTCAATATGTGACCTTAGCTAATTCAGTTTGCATTCTACCATGAACTGATATTTCCTCAGGGATAGGTTCAAAGAGGAGGATTCACATTAAAAACAGACTTTCCTTACTTTGGATGTTCCAGAGAGTTTTTTCTTACCATTTCTAATGTATTTACATTTACATTCTATTTCCTAGGATGACTGCCATAAAATTACATCATATTAATGTTTTTTTCATATAAAATATAAAATGGATTTTTTTCGAATTTATGTTTGCAATTTCGTTGTTAATTACTTATGAAAATATAGTAAAAATGAAATTATCCTAAACAGACAAAGATCCCATATGAAGAAATGTTCAATTATGACAAGTTAGTGTCAGCAAATGTATATAGTTAAAACTTATAGGTAGTAAAAAGCTACAACCATTGAGGAACATGGTAAGCCTTCTTTACATAGTATGGGTGCTGTCACTTTTTGTTCAATGTGAAAAGCACTATACTATGTAATGCACTGCTCACAGTATTCTTCATATTAATATACTGCAAAGGTATCCTTTATTTTTTACTGTATCACTCAAAATACATGCTACCTGAACATATGCCTAATCCTTCAATATTAGCATATAACTAATTGTACAACACTACACATTTCTGTTAGATCATGTCCCCTATATGCCTTTTTTATGATAATTGTTTATATTTCTAAAACGTTAAACTAATCCCATTTATCTTCCACATTTAGTAAACTTCTATAGGTTCTTAATAAGATTTTCTTGAAATGCACAGAAATTTAAAAAGGATTATGAATAAGAGGAATTGGGGATCTGCCTAGCAAAGGCAGTGCTCAAATATCAGCTTCATAAACACTTTTATGCCTGGACCAGAGGTGAGCCTGACACAAAGTACTAGGGAGTGCACCCTGGGATTTCTCATTGAGTAGAGAGTTTTGTGTGCTCTGGAAAAGAGTATTGTTTGCCCTAGAGAAAGCATCAAGTCCCTGCCAGTACTACTCAGTAGCAGTGGGGAGAGGTCTGAGATTCCAAAATAGCCTCAGGAGAGCTCCTACAACAGAGTTCATAAAAACATTACTGAGTAACTGCCACCAGGACTTACAGATTGGCCCCAAAATGCAGAACACTCATAAGAAATATTTTTGAGCCCATGGGCCCTCAGATCCACAGGACAGACAGGCACTAGTCACTGACAACAAAAGCACATATCATGACAGATAACAAGATGGCAAAAGGAAAGCAAAAGAATTTAAGCGATGTAAACCAAGGCAACCTGGCAAAATCAGAACCCAGCTCTCCAACCACAGCAAAGAGTGGATTACCAAACACTCCAGAGAAACAAGGATCCATGATGATGATAGATATCTTGTTGACGTGCATGAATAACTCCCTTAAACAACCACAGGAGAACACACATAAACAAATAGAACCTCTGACAGAGGATGCACAAAAATAATTCAAAGAACTACAGTAAAACACAACCAAACAGCATTAAAAATTATAAATGGAAATAGAAACAATGCAGAAAACACCAAAAGAGACAACCCTTGAGATATTTATCTCAAAAAACGAATCAGGAGTCACAGAACAAGTATCACCAACAGACTACCAGAGATGGAAGGGAGAATCATATTCTTCCTCTTTCCTCCTCTCATTACTTTCCACTTCTCACCTCTTTGTCTTCTTTTATGCCCTTTTTTTGTCCTCCACAAACTTCCCTCTTTTCCGTGCCCCATCTCCTCCTCCAAGTTCGTTATTCAGGCTACCTTCCGGCTCTGACCTGTTTAAGACTCCCTACTCCTTTTAAACTTTACCCTCTTTCTATTTTTTTCTTACAATGTTTCTCCAATCTCCTCTCTCTCATTGCACTCTACTTCCATCACACTTCTCCCCCCTCATCATTTCTTTATCTTATCTTTACTCCTGTTTTCTCTTTAAAGAGGAAACAAGAAAAACACTCAAAGAACTCAAAGAACTACAGGAAAACAGAACTAAAGAGATGAAGGAATGGAAAAAGTAATTTAAAATGAAAATAGACACAATAAAGAAAACACTAAAAGAGACAACCCTAGAGGTAGAAATCCTAAAAAAGCAATCAGGAGTCACAGATGCAAGTATTTCCAACAGACTACAAGAGATGTAAGACTGAATCTCTGGGGCTGAAGACAACATAGAAAACATAGATATAACAGTCAGAGAAGATGCAAAAACCAATAAGCTCCTAACCAAAACTGTCCATGAGATCCAGGACACAATGAGAAGAAGAACAAACCTCATGAAAATAGGAACAAAAGAGGGTGAAGTATATCAACTAAGAGGCACAGTAAATATCTTCAACAAAATTCTAGAAGTAAACTTCCCTACCCTTAAGAATGAGATGACCAAGAGCATAAAAGAAGCCTACAGAACTCCAAATAGGTTGGACTAGAAAAGAAATTTCTCCCAACACATAAAAGTTAAAACACCAAGTGCCCAAAGCAAAGGAAAGATACTAAAAGCAGTAAGGGAAAAAGGTCATGTAACATATAAAGTCAGACCAATCAGAATCACACCTGATTTCTCAACAGAGACTATGAAAGCTAGAAGAGCCTAGACAGACATCATTCAGGCCCTAAGAGAGCACAAGTGCCAGCCAAAACTGCTATACATAGCAAAACTATCAGTCACCATAGATGGAGAGACCAAAATATTCCAAGACAAAACTAAATTTACACAATATCAGATCACAAACACAGCACTACTACGAATTATATGTGAAAATCCAAATACAACGAGGGGAACTACATCCTAATTAAAACAAGAAAACTTCTTAGCACGAAAACAAAAAGAGAAAGACACACAGGCACATTTCAACCTACAAAAGCAATAATAGCAGGAAAAAGCAACCACTATTCCTTGATATCTATTAACATAAATTGACTCAACTCCCCAATAAAAAGACATAGGCTATCAGACTGGATACATAAACAAAACCCAGCATTTTGCTGCATACAGGAAACTCATCTCAGAGCCGAGCGAAGACAGATACTATCTCAGAATAAAAGGTTGGGAAAATACTTCCAAGCAAAAGGCCTCAAGAATCATGCTGGAGTGGCTACTCTAATATTGAATAAAGTAAACTTCCAAGCAAAAGTTATCAAAAAAGTTAAGGAAGTACACTTTTTACTCATTAGAGGGGAAATCTGTCAGGTGGAACAGTCAATATAACATATATGCTCCAAGTACAAAAGCACTCTTATTCATAAAAGAAACCCTACTAAAGCTCAAAAAAAAAAAAATACATTTCACCCAACACAAAAATAGTGGGAGACTTTAATACCCCACTCTCACCAATGGAGAGATAATGGAAACAGAAACTTAACAAGGAGGCTGTGAAACTATCAGAGACTATGAACCAACTGGAATTAACAAATATCTACAGAACATATCATCATTAAACAAAAGAATCCACCTTCTTCTCAGCACCTTCTCTAAAATTGACCACATAATTGGACATAGAAAGAGCCTAAATCGATATAATAATATTGAAATACTCCTATGCATCCTTTGAGATCACCATGGTTTAAGGTTGGTCTTTAATAACAACAAAGACAACAAAATGCCCATATACATGTGGAAACTAAACAATGCACTTTTAAAAGATAGCACGGTCAAAGAAGAAATAATGAAATAAATTAAGGATTTTCTAAAATTCAATGAAAATGGAAACAAGACATACTTATACCTATGGGATGCCATGAGAACAGTACTGAAAGGAAAACTTGTAACTCTGAGTGCTTCCAAAAAGAAATTGAAGAGAGCATACATCAACAACGTGACAGCAGAGCTTAAAGCTGTAGAACAAAAGGAAGCAGATACACTCAAGAGGAGTAGACAGCAAGAAATAAATAAACTTAGGGAAGAAATAGACCTACTAGAAACAAAAATAACCATTGAAAGAATCAACAAAACCAAGAGCTGGTTCTTTGAGAAAATTAACAAGACTGATAAACCCTTAGCCAGATTAACTAGAGGGCAAAGATAGAGTATCCATATTAACAAAACCAGAAAAGAAAGTGAAGAAATAATGACTGAAACTGAGGAAATTCAAGAAATTATCAGATCCTACTACAAAATCCTATACTCAAAAAAGCTGAATAATCTGGAGGAAATGGATATATTACTAGACAGATACAAGATACTAAAGTTAAACAACGGCCAGGCAAGCCATCTATATAATCCCATAACACCTAAAGAAATAGAAGAAGTCATCAAAAGCCTCCCTACCAAAAAAAAAGAAAAAAGAAAAAAGAAAACAAAAAAAAAAAAGCCCAGGTACAGATGGGTTCAATGCAGAATTTAATCCCACATTTATTGATGATATAATAACAATACTCTCCAAACAATTCCACAAATAACAATCAGATGGATTACTCCCTAACTCATTTTTGAGGCTACAATAATTCTTTTTCCTAAACCACACAAAGATCAAAGATAGTACAAGGAAAGAGAACCTCTGAAAAAAAATCTCACTTATGAACATTGATGCAAAAATACTCAAAAAAATCCTTGCAAACCGAGTTAAAGAACACAACAAAATGATCATTCACCATCGTCAAGTAGGCTTCATCCTGGGATGCAGGGATGGTTTAATATATGGAAATCCAACAATGTAATCCAACATATAAACAAACTCAAAGGAAAAAAAAAACATGCTCATCTAACTAGGTGCTGACAAAACATTTGACAAAATTCAGAACCCCTTCATGTTAAAAGTCCTGGAAAGAACAGGAATCCAATGTCCATACTTAAACATAATAAAGGCAATATACAGCAGACCAACAGCCAACATCAAACTTAATGGTGAGAAACTTGAAGCAATCCCGCTAAAATCAGGGACTCCACAAGGCTGGCCACTCTCCCCCTACTTATTCAACACAGTACTGGAAGTCCTGGCTGGAGCAAGTAGACCGCAAAAGGAGATCAAGGGTTTACAAATCAGAAAGGAAGAGATAAACACATCACTCTTTGCCGATGACATGATAGTGTACTTAAGTGACCCCAAAAATTCCACTAGAGTACTCCTACCGCTGATAAACAAGTTCAGCAAAGTGGCTGGATATAAAATTAACTCAAACAAATCAGTAGCCTTCTATATTCAAAGGACAAACATGTGGAGAATGAAATTAGTGAAAAGATACCCTTCACAATAGTCACAAAAACTATGAAATTCCTTGGAGTGACTCTAACTAAGCAAGTGAAGGACCTGTATGAAAAGAACTTCAAACCTCTAAAGAAGGAAATTGAGGATGAACTCAAAAAATGGAAAGATCTCCCATGCTCACGGATTGGAAAGGTCAACATTTTAAAAATGGCCATCCTACTAAAAGCAATCTACAGATTCAATGCAATCCCCATCAAAATTCCAACCCAGTTCTTCATGGAATTGGAAAGATCAATGTGCAATTTCATCTGGAATAACAAAACACCTAGAATAGCGAAATCCATCCTCAAAAAAAAAAAAAAAAAAAAAAATCTGCGGGAATCACTATCCCTGACCTCAAGCTATATTACAAGGCAAATGTGCTAAAAAACTGCATGATATTGGTACAGTGATAGGTACATGGACCAATGGAATAAAATAGAAGATCCAGAAATGAGCCCTCACATATATGTTCACCTGGATTTTGACAAAGGAGCTGTAAACATTCAAGGGAAAAAGGACAGCCTATTCAACAAATGGTGCTGGTCCAACTGGCACTCAGCATGCAAAAGAATAAAAATAGACCCTTTCTTATCTCCTTATACAAAGCTCAGGTGTAAGTGGATAAAAGATCTCCACCTTAAACCAGATACACTGAAATTATTAGATGAGAAAGTAGGGAAAACTTTAGAATATATAGGCACAGGAGAAAATTTTCTGAACAAAACACCACTGGCTCAAGCTCTAAGGTCAAAGATTAATAAATGGGGCTTAATGAGATTGCAAAGTTTCTGTAAGGCTAAGGACATTGTCAAGAAAACAAAACGTTCTCAGTTGAGGAATATCGAATTGTTCAGAAATATCTGAGGAAGTGATTGACATCCTGAGCCATCAGGGAAATGCAAATCAAAACAACCCTGAGATTCCACCTCATACCAGTCAGATTGGCCAAGATCCAAAACTCAGATGACAACAGATGCTGGCGAGGTTGCGGAGAAAGAGGAACACTTCTTCACTGTTGTTGGGGTTGCAAACAGATACAACCACTCTGGAAATCAGTCTTTCGATACCTCAGAAATTTGGACATAATACTACCTGAAGACCCAGCTATTCCACTTCTGGCCATATACCCCAGAGACACTTTAATACACAACAAAGATATATGCACCACAATGTTCATAGCAGCTCTATTTATAATAGCCAGAAGTTGGAAAGAACCCAGATGTCCTTCAGAAGGTGAATGGATACAAAAATTGTGGTACATTTATACATCTCAGCTATGAGAAACAATGACTTAACGAAATGCTTAAGAAAATGGATGCATCTAGAAAATATCATCCTGAGTGAGATAACCCAGTCACAAAAGAACAGACATAATATGCAGTCACTGATAATGGGATACTAACCCCAGAAAGCACTGAACACTCCATAAACAACTCCCCGACTGTGTGAGGCTCAAGAGAAAAAAAGAAAAAAAAGAAAGAAAAGAAAAAAAATCATTATGCTCAATTCTTACACACCAAGAAAATGTTGACTAATTCCAGGTTACATCCTGTTTTACATGTACTTTATGCTCATTGTAACTAGTAAGACCTTAATGCACACTATCAAACCTTTGGGGGAAAAAAGCCAAATATTGACAAAAATGTATTCGTATACTTTTATGTAAAAATCCTTAAAATTTGTACATTCATCTTTGTTTTTTAAAATAAAGTTGTTCAAAAAATTTTTTCTATTTTTCTTTAATATAGTCTTTGTTTAGATTTTCATGAAATTCATTGTAAAAGTAACTTTTATTTGTCAAATATAATTGTCATAATGGAGGCTTACTGATGAATAAACTCATCTTTTCCAGCTCCAAAAATAAATAAATAAATAAATAAACCCTTTGTCCAAGGTTCTCTACCTTCCTAATGATCGTTCCACTGATTTACCTTCTACCAGGCTGAATAACTCAACTTGCTGCTTGGAAGAGACCAATGAAAGTAGGAATTTTCATTCTCCTGTTCTTAATACTCAGTCAGGAATATTGCTTGTTTCCACAGACCTTTGGAAACAGCCCAGATTCAAAACCCATCTAGTTAACAACTTAGAGGAGTTTAGCTAAAGCGTAGCCAATTTAGTCCTAGCAAATACAAAGAAATCCAGAAGACAGTAGCTAAGAGCTATTATCCTTACCTTCTCTTCTCGTCTCAGTTTTCATATTTTCTTACTTTTTGATGTCCCTTATTGTCCTCTTTTCTTTTTATCCAGTCTTGTTCCATGTTCCTGGTTACCTCTCTTTCCTCAAAACCCTTCCCTCCTTCCTTCTCTTGACACTTCCCTCAACCCTACAACTGAAGACACTATTTTTCTGATTCCTCATTTTCCTCACCCCACCTCTTCTATCTTCGATCCTCTGTTTCATTACATTTTGCTCTTCCTCCTTCCTTGCTTTTTTCTTATTATCTCATTCTCCATACTTTCTTCATCTTTCCCATCTACTCTGCTTAGTGTTTTTCATTATTTGTTCTCATCATCTTCTTCTTTTCTTTTTATTGTTGATATTCGTCTCCTTTACCTCCTCCTCTTTCTTTCCTTCATCTTCTTACTTCCTACATCTTCTTCCCGTTCATCCTCTTTTGTATTATGTCCTCTTTCTTCTATTCTTGATTACCTCCTTTCCTCTAATATCCTATTTTTATCTTCCATTTTACTTCTCCTTACCTTCTTGCTTCCACTCCTTTCTCTCCTTTCACTTCCCTCCACTTTCCCCATTGTACTCATCCCTCTCATTATCATCTCTGTCTTCCCTCTTCTTTCCTCTTTCCACATCATTTTTATGCCCACTGTCTCCAGCTACACTCATTCCACATGGGCCCTTCTCTCTGTTCTCAATTCTTTCATACTCCTTCTTCTACACTCCTCTTTCTTTTTCCTTGATCTTCTTGCACCCCCCTACTTCTTATTCTTCACTCATTTTGATTCTCTTCTACTTTTCTACTCTTCTCTCCTTCATATATTTCCCCTTTCCCATCACCTAGTCTCTCTCTAATTCTCTACTTTTTCACTCCACTTGATCACTCTACATCACAATTCTCTATCCTTTCCATCCTTCCTTCTCTTGATTCTACTCTCCTCTTCCGTATCCCCCTATTTTTCTTATATTCATAATTTTATACTCTCTAGTAGTGTTCACACCTACATTTCTCTCCTCCTTTACTTTATCACTTTCTTCCTTTGCTCACTTCTCTCCAGACTCTATTTATACTTGGATTCAACTCTTCTTTACCATCATCCTTTAGCTTACCTTTTGCTGCCTCCTTTTCTTTCTCTCCTTTTCTGTCTTGTACCATTGCAACCCCTTATCTCTTTTATTCTATTTCCTACCTCTTCCTTCTTCTTGTTTGAATCCTAAAGGCCCCCACTGGATAATAGAGAGTGCATTATTAATATGTCTATCCATCTAAGACCATGTATAGTTTTGATGGAAAATTGTGTCAGGAGGGGGTGTGCTTTGAGCCTTAAAGTGCTCAATAGAGGGCCTATAACAGCCTTCTGCTGCCTGCCAATCCAGATGAAAATTCTAAAGAACCTCTCCAGCATCTTATTTGGCAGTGGGATGCCAAGCTAAGAGCCATTAAAGTTTCAAGCCTCTGAGTTGAAAAAGCCATTCTCAACTAAATTTAGTAATTGTAATAGTTCTGGTCGAGGATTCTCTACATAGCAACAAAAACGCCAAGATAATTCTGTTTCTGCTTTCTTTTTCTTCCACTCTTTGATCAATTTTTCTTTTCACTCCTATTTCTTTTGTATTCCTTCTTAATCTTCCATAATCCTCTTCTTCACTCATCTTCCTTCCTCTTGTTTCTTACCTGCACCATTTTCTTCCCTGCCCTGCTCTTCCTCCTTTTCTCATGCCATCTGCTCTTCTGTTACATTATTTGTTCCATTTTTCTTACCCCTCATTCTTCTTCCTGAACCCCTCACCTCTACTCTGATCTTCCCTGAATCCTGCCTCAGCTCCTCTTCCCTTCTGATTCTTTCACCACAGTCCATGATCTTTCCTCTATATGCACATCTTCTTTCTGTCCTCCACCTATGTATCTCTTCCACTCTCTTATCATTCCTCTCCCTCTCATCTCCCTTGTGTCTCCTTCATTTTCTTTCCTACTTCCTTTTTTCTTCCTATGCTCTCCTTCTTCCTTTTCTATCCCCTTACTTTTTAGCCTCTTCTCTATTTTCTTTTATATCCTCTTTTATTTTGTACAATTATCTATTTCCCCTTACACTTTCATGTTCTCACAATATTCCTAGATCTTCTTGGTTTCATCATCATTCTCCCCACGCCCATTATCTTCCTTCTTCTCTTTGACTTCCTCTTTCCTCTTCTCAGAACATCCTTTTCCACATTGTGCCATTTAAAACTTCCACACTGTTCTTTATTTTTCCTCTCCCCATCATACATATTTTTTCTTACCTTTTTTACTTGCTTACCTCTCCATACCTTGGCTAATTGAGTGGGCCTATAGGCTTCATGGGCTACACAAGACTGTAGCCCATGTAGTCTGAATCTCTGGGATAATGATCAACTGTAAATGGCATATATTATAAAATCCCACCCTAGCTCTGCCTTGCACTCACCAGTATGGCATTTCACCAGGACAGTCAGTTGGCTCTTGTAATTGATTGTAGTCAATATCTCTGTAAAAAGACAATGAGTAGAGCCTTAATACTGAATGGTTATGTGCCAGAGACGTATGCATACACAATTAAATATAAGACAAATAATAGAAGAAACATAACATGTAATACAACCTCCAATCCTTCCTGTATCTGTGATCCTACAAGAAATATCCAGATGCATACAATATCTTTCCCAATGCAAACAAAATTTCCAAGTCAAGAAACATAATGTACCATCTTTCCCTTTCTTTCTGCTTCCTTTTCTTCCCTCCTTCCACTTCAGAAACCCACTATCTTCTTTGCTTGTCCCTTACCTTTCTTCTTACTGCCTGCTTTCCCCTCCTTCCTACCTCATCCTTTGTTCACTTTCCTCAGTTCTCTCTCCTCCCTTTGTCTTCTTCCTTTCTTCATCCAGATCCTCTTCTGTTTCCTACCCTTCACCATGCTCTCAATTTTACTTCATTTTTTTTTTACTCCACAAAGTTCTTTTCTCCACTATCTCTATCCTTCCAATTCCCCTCTCTTTTCTCTTTCAACCATTTCCTCTTCTGTCTTTCCCCCTTCCCTCTTATCCATTTCACCTTCTTTTCTCTCTTCAACCCTCCTCATATTCCCTTATCCTCTCTTTCCTTCCCTTTCAGCATCATTTTTTTCTGTATACCTCCACTTTCCCCTTCTCACACTCTACCCTTGTCTCCTGTCCCTTCAAATCTCCATTGCTGCCTTACCTATAATTTCACCATTGTCTTCAGCCTCCTTGCTCTCACTCCACTCATAAGGCCCTTATCTTCTTATCTTCCCTGTACAGTCCAGTATTTTCCTCTTCTGCCCTCCACAACTCTTATTCCTCCTCTTATTTTAAAACAACAGTCTTGCATCCACGTTTACCAGTGTGTCCCCAACTTCAATTCTTCCATGTTTAAACTATGCTAATTAAGTTTGCAGGCTACCATGACTGGATATCTCCTCTGAAGTTGGTTCAAACAGGAGGGATCACTGGATTTTCACTTATCTCTGGATTTTCAAAACAGCCTTTCCCTTGCATTTCCAATCTTATTCTTTCTCTTCCCTCCTCTATTCACTTTATACTTCTGAAACCCTTTTTTTCTTTTTTTTAAATTTTTATTCATTTATCTCCTCCATTCAAATCTCACATTCCCTCATTCTACTTTTTTCCCTCCTTTTTGTCCTCCATACAGCTCCCTTTTTATTCCTGCCCCTTCTCTACATCCCCATTCACTACTCACTCTGCCTCTCTGCTCTGACCACTTTAAGAAACCCTCCTCCCTTTCTTGCTACCTTTCACCCTCCTTCTCCTCTGTCATCCCTTCTTTATGCTATCATCTTCACACCTGTTTTCACTTTGAGTGCTCTCAGCTCCTTTAGATCTTACCTCTGAAAATTTCTTTCTCATATCATGTCTTTTTAAGTATTCCTTTTTTGTTATTCAAGTTCTTTTTCTCTTTTTCTTTCTCATCCTCTGACTTTTATACCTATCTTACTTCTCTTCATTTGCCAAACGTCATCTTTCCACTTTTTCAATTATATTATATTTTCCCTCCACCCACCCTTTCACAACACTTTCTTTCTCCTCCTTCCCTCCATTCTTCTCTTTCTTTCTGCTTCCTCCACTTCCCTCCTTGCACCTCAGACACTCTTGATCTGCATTCTTTCTCTCTCAACTTGCTTCTTCCTGCGTGTTTTCTCCTTCACCTTATCTCACCCTTTGATCACTTTCCATATTCTTAATTCATGCTCAGTCCTCTCAACACTCTTTATCTTCTTCATGTCACCATCCATATCCTTTTTCTCTTTCCTACATTTTCCCTGCCCTCAATTTCACTTCATTTTTTCCTCCACCATTTACTTTCCTCCTCTTTCCTCATACATTCAATTGCCCCCTCTTTTCTTTCAATAATTTCCTCTGCTGTCTTCTTCCCTGTTCCTTTTTCTCCCTCTAAATGTCTCTTCCCTTGTCACCCTTCCTCATATTTCCTTATCCTCACTTTCTTTCCATTTCTGCTTCTGTGTTCTTTTGGTGATCTTACATTTTCCTTTTACCACTACAATATCTTTGTCTCATCTTCGTTCCAACCTCCTCTGATGCCTGGTCTACTCTTTCCACATTCTCTTCCGCCTCTCTGTTCTTCCACCACTATTACAGCTGGTATCTTCTTGTTTCATCTTCCCTATGCACTATTCCAATTTCCTCTTCTCTGCAACTCTCCTTTTTTTTCTTCCTTTAAGACAACAGTCTTGTTTCCCTGTCTACCTGTTGCCCTAGATTTTGCTACTTACATCAGTAACCTCTGCTGCTTAAGTTTGCACACAGCCCCAAACAGATATCTCCACAGAGTTTGGTTGAAAAAGAAGGAATGACATTACAAACAGGACATACTTTTCCCTGGATTGACAAGAGAGTCTTTCCTTTGTTTTTCTAATGTATTTACAGTAAAATTCTATTTACTAGAATGACTGACAAAACAAAATCAATCACATCATATTAATGGCTTCGTTGATGTAAAAGTGGAAATGGATCTTTTCTACTTTTATGTTGCAAATCCGTATGTTATTACTCAAGGAAATATACTAGAAATGAAATTATCTTCAGGAAATTAATTACACATGAATAAATGCTCTATTATGAAGAATTAACTATAACAAAGGTGTATACTTGAAACATACTGGTAGTTAAAAGCATCAACAACTGAGCAACATGGTAAGCCTTCCTCTACATTGTATGGATGCTCTCACTTTTTCTTCCCTGTGAAAAGCACTATACTATGTAAAGAACTGCTCACAATATTCTTCATATTAATATACTGAAAATGTGTCCTCTATCCTTTACTGTATCGCTCATAATATATGGTACCCAAATCCTTGCCTAATTCTTCAATCTTTGCTTATAACTCATTGAAAATACTTAACAGTATTGTAAGATCATGTCCTCTAACTTGCCTTCAGTTTTACAATTATTGTTTATATTTCTAAGATTTAAACTGATACAAATACTCTTTTTTATATTAGTATATTACTTTAGGCACTTGATACATATTTCTTGCAATGGACAGAAATTAAAAATAAGGATTATGAGTAAGAGGAAATCAGGATCTGCCTTAAAAAGGATACTCTAAGATAAGATGCACAGTCCCTGCAACAGTCTTTTTTTTGGCCTAGAGAAAGAGCCAGGTCCCCACGAGTAGTATTCAGGACCTGTTGCCAGAGGGCTGGACTTATAGAACAGCCTCAGAAGAGCTCCCACACCCGAGCTCACAAAGTCAGAACTGTGGCACTGCCTTCAGAACTCACAGCTTTGGCACAAAAGGCTGGACACTCAAAAGCAATTTTGTTTCTGAGCCCATGGGCCAGAAGATCGACAGGAGAGACAGGCACCAGTCGCTGACTAAAAGACCACCCAGGATTACAAGATGGCAAGTGGAGAGCAAAAGAAATTAAGCAAAGGAAACCAAAACAACCTAGCAACATCAGAACCCAGTTCTACCACCAAATTAAGCAGTGCACTACTAAACACTCCAGAAATATGAGGTTCTGAATTGAAATCATACTGCACAATGATGACAGTGGTCTTGGAGATGTACATGAATAACTGCCTTAAAGAACTATAGGAGAGCACACATTTAAAAAAAAAAAGATGTTCTTATATAGGAAACAAAATATTACTCATAAAGTATATAAAACACAACCAAACAGCAGAAGAATAAAAATGGGAATAAAAACTATATTAAATACACCAAAAGAGACAACCCTGGAGATAAGTAATTCGAAAGAAAAAATGTGGAGTAATGCTTGCAAGCATCAACAACAGAATAAAAGAAATGGAACAGAGTATTATTCTTCCCCTTCCCTCCTCTCTTCACTTTCTACTTCACCTCTTTTGATGTATTTTCTTTTTCTTTTACTATCCCTCACATTCAGATCTCTTCCCTCCTTCCACATTTCTCCTATTTTTGTCCTCCATACACTTCTCTCTTTATTTCTGCCCCCATTCTCTACCAATCCTACTGCCCTTCTCTGACTTCTTTAAGACCAACTTCTCCATTTCTTGCCACCCTTTACCCTCCTCATGTTTCTTCCCCTGATTATACTATCACAGCTTACCTTACCTCCTTTTCACACATCACCCCTCTTTCCTCCCTCCTTTTCACCTGCATCTCTTCTTATTTAATCTATTCTTTCCTAGTCAAATTTTGTTTCTCCAACTACATCTACCACTATCACTTCTGTTACTCTTTCCATCCAATTAATTCATTTCTCCTGTTTCAACTAATTGTGTCTTCCCCCATTTCTCTCCTTCTTTCTTTCTTTCTCACTGTCCTATCTTCCTGTCTTCCATACCATCTGACATTCCTCTTCCCTCCCATTCTTCATTCCTCATGATCCCTCTCATCCTCTCTTTTGTTCTCTCTACATTCAAATTCCCTTCACTTTCCTCCACAACTTTCCCTACTCTTTTCACACATTTTCTCTTTCCATCATGATCCTTTCTTGTATTCTCTCTGCCACATTCTCACCCATTTTTTTCTTCTTCCTACCTTCTATTTCCACTTATTTTAAGACTTCTTACCTTTTATATTCTATCACAGATAATAGGATGGCAAACAAAAGCAAAAGAACTTAAATAATGAAAACAAAGACAATTTGGCAACATCAGAATCCTGTACTCCCACCAAAACAAGCAGTGGATTCCCAAACACTCCAGTGAATCAAGGCTCAGACTTGAAATTATACTTCACAATAATGGTAGAGAACTTGGAGATGTGCATGAATAACACCCTTAAAAAGTTTGCAAAAAATAATATACTGTTAATTAAAAAGCAACCACAATTGAGTAACATGGTAAGCCTTCCTCTACATAGTATTAGTGCTCTCACTTATGGTTAAACATGAAAAGCACTATACTACATAAAGCACTGCTCACAATAGTCTTCAAATTAATATACAGCAAATGTATCCTCTATACTATATTGTATGACTCATAATACATTCTACACAAATTATTGTCTAATTATTCAATCTTAGGATATAACTAATTGTGCAAAACTACACATTTCTGTAAGATCATGCCCTCTAATGTGCCTTCTGATTCATAATTGTTTACATTTCTAATATATTATTCTGATACTGTTTCTCTTCCTTATATTTGTACATTCCTCTAGGTAGTTGATATGCTTTTCTCTTAATTAAAAATTAAAAATTAAAGATTATGAGTAAGATGGAATCTGGCTCTGCACAAAAGGCTGTGCTTGAGGACAAGACACCCAGGTTTTTTTCTCACTGGTCCAGTAGGGAAACTGGGAACAGGCCTGGGGTGTGGTGTTGATTTGAGAACCCAGAGCTCAGAGTGTTCATGTCAGTTCTTGTGGCAAATATTCCTTTCCAGCCCACAGTAAGGGCCCAGATTCTGTCAGACAGAATTGTGATCTGCCTGTAAAAGTCAGTTTTCAAAGTTCAGGTTCAGGGGCATATTTGCAACTTGACCAGAGCTTATGCTGACACATAGGCCCAGCGAGGGTACACCAGGAGTTCTGAGTTTTGTGCTTACCAGTAACTGTTCCTTATTGTCATAGAAAAAGACCCAATAGAACTCAGGATCAGTGGCCAGAAGTCTGGGATTCCAGAACATCCTCAAAAGAGCTTCTATATTTGAGCTCACAAAGACAGATCTGAATCACTGACACCAGAACTCACTTCTTGTCCACAAAACCCAAACACTCAGATGTAATTTTCTCCCTGAGCTCACGGGCCTTCACATACAGGGGAAAGACAGGGAACAGTCACAGACTACAAGACCACATATAATCAGAGATAACAAGATGACAAGAGGAAAGCAAAAGAACTTAATCAATGGAAACCAAGAAAACATGGCAACATCAGAACCCAGCTCTCCCACCACAGCAGTAGTGGATTACTAAATACTCCAGAAGAACAAGGCTGAGACTTGAAATCATCTTTCACAATAATGATAGAGATCTTGGAGAAGACCATGAATAACTCCCTTAAAAAACTACAAAAGAACATACAAACAAAAAATAGAAGCTATCAAATAGGAAACAAACAAACAAAAAAATCACTCAGTGAAGTACAGGAAAACACAACCAAAGAGCAGAAGGAGAAAATGGAAATAAAAATGATAAAGAAAATGCAAAGAGAGACAATTCTGGAGATATTTAATTAAAAAAATGAAAAGAAATGATGAGTCACAGATCAAAGCATCACCAACAGACTAAAAGAGAGAGAATGGAGAATTTTATTTTGCCTCTTCCACATTCTCTTCACTTTCCACTTCTCACCTCTTCTTTTTTTTCTTTTTCTTATTTTATCCCCTTCATCAAGATCTCCTATTTCCTTATTCCACTTTTATCCTCCTTTTATCCTTTCATACACATCTGTATTTATTCCTGCCTGCTCTACTCTTCTCCATCACTACTCACTCTACCTCCCTGCTCTGACCTCTGTAAGACTCCCTCCTCACTTTCTTGACACCTTTGACCCTCTTTTTATACTTTCTTACCATTTCTACAATCACCTCTTTTCCTTTTCTTCCTCTTCCTCCAGATCACACTTGTTTCTACTTCCTCCCTCTTTTTTATGTGTATCTTCTCCTAATTTAATCAATTCTTTCCAATCAATTTTCCTTCCTTCTACCACATCTACACTTTCTCTCCTGTTAAAACTCCCTCCAATTATTTTTTTCTCTGTTTCAACTCCCTGTTTCTTCCCTCCTTTCTCCACTTCCTTCTTTTCCTCACACTCCACTTCTATCTGCAGTTCTTCCACATTATCTGACATTCCTCTTCCCTCTTCTGCTTCACCCCTCATATTCCCTCTCGTGCTCTCTTTTCTTCACTCCACATTCAAATGCCCTTCATTTTCCTCTTCCATATTTCCTACTTTTTTACCAGTTTTCTCTTTGCAGTGTGCTCCTTTCCTATCTTCCCTCAGCTTCACTTTCTCTACAATTTCCTCTTTCTCCTCCTCCCTTTTATTTACATTTGCTTTTAAGCATTATTACCTCTTTTCTTCCCCATTCCCTATATTTCTCTTCACTCATATTGATATCCCTTTCCACAGCTCTACTTCCTACAGTTCCATACTGCGCTCATCTTCTCCATCTTCTTCTTGTTTCTTCTGTATCCCTCAATTCATTTCTGCTACTATCTTTCCTCGCCTTCTCCCTCCTCATCCTCCTCTGTCACTTTATCCTATCCTCTTCACTCCTGTTTTCTCTTTCCCTGCTCTCCCCCTTTTATTGCTTACCTCTAGAATTCTTTTATCTCACATCACTTCTTTTCATGTCTTCCTTTTGT
This sequence comes from Micromys minutus, assembly GCF_963924665.1. NCBI lineage: Eukaryota > Metazoa > Chordata > Mammalia > Rodentia > Muridae > Micromys > Micromys minutus. Next base: position 108,728,074 of record NC_137970.1, on the reverse strand, counting down.
TAATCTTTCTAGTTATTTTTCTTTTTTACTTTCTCATCCCATCTTTTACATTTATCTATGATCTCTTCATTTACCAAATGTCCTCTTCTTGTCTTCTATTGTTTCCTATTTTCAGTCCACCCCACCCCTTCAAAACTCTGTATTTGCTCCTTCTTGTCCTTTCACTTTCAGTTCTTTCTGCTTCCTCCACCTCCTTCTTTCGACCGCAGACACCCTCCATCTGCTTTGCTTCTCCCTCATTTTTCTTTTTTCCTGCTGGTTTTCTACTTATCCTTACCTCATTCTTTGATCACTTTCCAATTTCTTAATTCATCCTCAGTCCCCTCTTTATCTTCTTCATTTCTTCATCCAGATCCTCTTCTGTATTCTACCCTTTGTCATTCTCAATTTTACTTCATTTTCTTTCACCAAGTTCCTTCCTCCAAGTTCCCTATCCTACCAATTCACCCTCTCTTTTCTCTTTAAACCATTTCCTCTTCTGCCTTAATATCCTGTACTCCTTCTCTATGTCCCTTTCACTTCCAACTTCCCCTCTCCTCATATTCCCTTATCTTTACTTTACTTTCCATTTTTTCCAGCTTCCATTTTTTTTCTGTACTCATCCAATTTTTTTTTCTCCAATCTTCCCTTGGATCATCATCCTTCCAAACTCCTCTGCTGCCTTGTCCACTCTTCCACATTCTCTTCAACCTGTTTTCTCTCACCCCACTCATAAAGCCATATCTTTTTATCTCATCTTCCCTATGAACTACTTTATTTTCCTCTTCTTCCGTTCTCAACTCTCATACTGTCCCTTCCTTTAAGACAACAGTCTTGCTTCCCTGTTTGCCTGTGTGTCCTCCATTTCACTACTTCTTTGTGTAAACTATGCTAAATAAGTTTGCACCCTACCATGACCTGATATCATCTCTGAGGTTGGTTCAAACAGAACTTCCTTTTCTCTGGATTGTCAAGAGAGCCTTTCCTTTACATTTCCAGTTTATTTACAGTAACATTCTATTTCCAAGAATGACTTCCAAAACAAAACCAATAACATCATAGTAATGTTTTCATTGATATAAATGGGCAAAATGGATCATTTTGACTTTCATGTTTGCAAATCCATGTGATTACTCAATTTAACATAGTAGAAATGACATTATCCTCAGGAATCATAAAACCTGATGAAGAAATGTTCAATTATTGATACATTTTTCTTGCATGCACAGAAATTTTAAAAAAGAATTATGTGTAAGAGGGACCCAGATTCTCCTTGGACAAAGCAGTGCTCAAAGATAAGACTCACAGGTGCTTTTATACCTGGACCAGTGGTGAGCCTCAACAGGGAGGACTCAATGGAAGTTCTCCATGAGTGGAGAGTTCTGTACTCACTATAAAAGGGCAATGTTATCCCTATAGAAAGGACAAGGACCCCATCAGAGGTACTCAGGACTGGTGGGCAGAGGGCAGAGGGCAGAGCTCCCAGAAGAGCCTCAGAAGAGCTCCCACTCTGGAGCTCAGAAAAACATTATTGAATCACTGCCACCAGAATTCACAGCTTGCCCACTGAAAGCCAAACACTCATAAGCAAAGTTCTTCTTGATCCCACACGCCCTCAGATCCACGAGAGAGACAGGCACCAGTCACTGACAACAAGACCACATATCGTCACAGAAAACAAGATGGCAAGAAGAAAGCAAAAGAACATAAGCAAGGGAATCCAATAAAATGTGGAAATATCAGAATCCAGCATTCCCACTGTAGCAAGGAGGCTCTGACTTGAAATCATACTGCACAATTATGATAGAGATCTTGGAGATGTGCAGGAATAACACACTTAAACAACTACGGGAGAATACACATGACCAAATAGAACCTCCTATGAAGAAAACAAAAAAATCACTCAGAGAACTACAGGAAAACACAATGAAATAGCAGAAGGAATTAAAAATGGAAATAGAGGCTCGTAGAGGCTGAGCAACTGGCGGGTGGGAGAACTGGGCTGCCGAGGAGCAGAGAGATCTCTGCAGAGTGCACACAGAAAGTGCACACCCTACGTTGCCCTGCCCTGCCTTGCCCGATCCAGCGATTGGGAACAGAAAATTAGAACTTCTGTTTCCACCCGGAGGCGACCTCAGGACACAGAGCAGAGCCTGGCCAATCTGCCACCCAGAACGGAGGCTCGTAGAGGCTGAGCAACAGGTGGGTGGGAGACCTGGACTGCCAGGGAGCAGAGAGATCTCTGCGGAGTGCACACGGAAAGTGCACCCCCTGCCTTGCCCTGCCCTGCCGTGCCTGATCCAGCAACCAGAAACAGAACATTGGAACTTCTGCTCACACCCAACGACTCTGAGGCATAAAACAGGGCACGGCCCATCTGACACCTGGACCAGTGGAGAACCAGGGACACAGACCAGGTACAAGGGAAAGGCAAGAACATATCACTGACAACAAAATGGCAAGAGGAAAGAGAAAGAGTATATCCCAAGGAAACCAGGACAATCTAGCAACACCAGAACCCAGCTCTCTCATAACAGCAAACATCGGAATTCCAAACACTCCAGAATAAGAAGACACAGACCTGAAATCATACCTCAAGATGCTGATAGAGATACTTAAACAAGAAAAAGAGGAAAAGCAAAAAGTTTCAGAAGCTTTTAAAGAAGAAACAAGAAAAACACTCAAAGAACTCAAAGAACTAGAGGAAAACAGAACCAAAGAAATAAAGGAATAGAAGAGGGAAATTAAAACAGAAATTGACACAATAAAGAAAATGCTAAAAGAGATAACCCTAGAGTTAGAACACTAAAAAAAAAAAAAAAATTCAGGAGTCACAGAAGCAAGCATTTCCAATAGATTACAAGAGATCAAAGAGAGAATCTCGGGAGCAGAAAACAACATTGCAAACATAGAAAAAACAGCCAGAGAAGATGCAAAAAGCAAAAAGCTCCTAACCCAAAATGTCCAGGAAATCCAAGACACAATGAGAAGACGGAACCTAAGGCTAATAGGAATAGAAGAGAAAGAAGAGTATCAACTAAGAGGCACAGTAAATATCTTCAACAAAATCATAGAAGAAAACTTCCCTACCCTCAAGAATGAGATGACCACGAGCATAAAAGAAGCCTTCAGAACTCCAAATAGGTCGGCCCAGAAAAGAAATACCTCCCGACACATAATAGGAAAAACATCAAGTGCCCAAAGCAAAGAAAGAATACTAGAAGCAGTAAGGAAAAAAGGTCAGGTAACATATAAAGGCAGACCAATCAGACTCACACCCGATTTCTCAACAGAGACTATAAAAGCTAGAAGAGTCTGGACAGACATCATGCACAACCTAAGAGAGCACAAGTGCCAGCCAAAGCTGCTATGCCCAGCAAAACTATCAATCACCATAGATGGAGAGATGAAGATATTTCAAGAGAAATCAAAATTTACACAATATCTGACCACAAACCCAGAACTACAATGAATTATAGGTGGAAAACCCAATACAAGGAGGGAAAATACAGCCTAGTAAAAACAAGAAAACTCCTAAACAAGAAAACAAAAAGATGAAAAAAACACAGACACAACTCAACCCAAAAAAGCAATAATGGCATGAAACAGAAACAACTATTCCTTGATATCTATTAACATAAATGGACTCAACTCCCTAATAAAGAGACATAGACTATCAGACTGGATACATAAACAATATCCAGCCTTTTGCTGCATACAGGAATCTCATCTCAGAGACAGAGACAGACACTATCTCAGAGTAAAAGGGTGGGAAAAAAACTTCCAAGCAAACAGCTCCAAGAAGCAAGCTGGAGTGGCTATTCTAATATCGAATAAAGTAAATTTCCAATCAAAAGTTATCAAAAAATATAAGGAAGGACACTTTTTACTCATTACCGGGGAAATCTGTCAGGAGGAACTCTCAATCCTTAACACATATGCTCCAAAAAAAAAAAAATCACCCACATTCATAAAAGAAACCCTACTAAAGCTCAAAAAATATATTTAACCCCACACAATAATAGTGGGAAACGTTAATATCCCACTCTCACCAATGGATAGATCAGGGAAACAGAAACTGAACAAGGACACTACAAAACTAGCAGAGACTTTGAACCAACTAGAATTAATAGATATATACAGAACATACTATCCCAAAGTAAAAGAATACACCTTCTTCTCACCACCCCATGGCACCTTCTCGAAAGTTGACCACATAATTGGACACAGAACGAGCCTCCATCGATATAAGAAGATTGAAATACTCCCATATATCCTCTCAGATCAACATGGTCTACAGATGGTCTTTAACAACAACAAAGACAACAAAAAGCCTACATACACATGGAAACTAAATAACGCTCTGTTAAAGGATAGCAGGGTCAAAGAAGAAATAAAGCAAGAAATTAAGGATTTTCTAGAATTCAACGAAAATGAAAACACAACATACCCAAACCTATGGGATCTAATGAAAGCAGTATTGAGAGGAAAACTCATAGCCCTAAGTGCTTCCAAAAAGAAACTAGAGAGAGCTCACATCAGCAACCTGACAGAACAGCTAAAAGCCCTAGAACAAAAGGAAGCAGATATACCCAAAAAGAGTAGACGGCAAGAAATAATCAAAATTAGGGCAGAAATAGACCAAATAGAAACAAAAAGAACCATTGAAAACATCAACAAAACAAAGAGTTGGTTCTTTGAGAAAATCAACAAGATTGAAAAACCACTAGCCAGACTAACTAGAGGGCAAAGAGAGAGTATCCAAATTAACAAAATCAGAAAGGAAAGTGGAGACATAACAACTGAAACTTAGGAAATTCAAGAAATCATCAGATCCTACTACAAAAACTTATACTCCACAAAATTGGAAAATCTGGAGGAAATGGACGAATTCCTAGACAGATACATGGTCCCAAAGTTAAACCAGGACCAAGTAAACCATCTAAAGAACCTTATAACACCTAGAGAAATAGAAGTCATCAAAAGCCTCCCAACCAAAAAAAGCCCAGGTCCAGACAGGTTCAGTGCAGAATTTTATCAGACATTTATTGAGGATATAACACCAATACTGGCCAAACTATTCCAAAAGATAGAATCAGATGGAATATGACCCAACTCATTTTTTGAGGCTACAATTACCCTCGTACCTAAACCACACAAAGACCCTACAAGGAAAGAGAACTTCAGACCAATCTCACTTATGAACATTGATGCAAAAATACTCAACAAAATCCTTGCAAACCGAATCCAAGAACACATCAAAATGATCATTCAACATGACCAAGCAGGCTTCATCCATAGGATGCAGAAATGGTTTAACATAAGGAAATCTATCAATGTAATCCACCATATAAACAAACTCAAAGACCAAAATCACATGGTCATCTCACTAGACACTGAGAAAGCTTTAGACAAAAACCACCACCCCTTCATGTTAAAAGTCCTGGAAAGAACAGGAATCCAAGGCCCATACTTAAACATAGTAAAAGCAATATAGAGCAAACCAACAGCCAACATCAATATTAATGGCGAGAAACTTGAAGCAATCCCACTAAAATCAGGGACTCTACAAGGCTGCCCACTCTCCTCCTACCTATTCAACATAGTACTAGAAGTCCTGGCTGTAGCAATTAGACAGCAAAAGGAGATCAAGGGGATACAAATCAGAAATGAAGAGATAAAAACATCACTCTTTCCCGATGACAAGATAGTGTACTTGAGGGACCCCAAAAATTCCACCAGAGAACTCCTACAGCTGATAAACAAGTTCAGCAATGTGGCTGGATACAAAATCAACTAAAACAAATCAGTAGCCTTCCTATACTCAAAGGACAAACATGTGGAGAAAGAAATTAGGGAAAAGGTACCCTTCACAATCGTCAAAAAATCTATGAAATGCCTTGGTGTGACTCTAACTAAGCAAGTGAAGGACCTGTATGACAAGAAAATCAAACCTCTAAAGAACGAAATTGAGGAGGATGTCAGAAAATGGAAAGATCTCCCATGCTCATGGATTGGAAAAATCAACATCTTAAAAATGGCCATCCTACCAAAAGCAATCTACAGATTCAATGCAATCACCATCAAATTTCCAACCCAGTTCTTCATGGAATTGGAAAGATCAATGTGCAATTTCATCTGGAATAACAAAACACCTAGAATAGCGAAATCCATCCTCAACAACAAAAAAACATCTGCGGGAATCATTATCCCTGACCTCAAGGTGTATTACAAGTCAATTGTGCTAAAAACTGCATGGTACTGGTACAGTAATAGGCACGTGGATCAATGGAATAGAATAGAAGATCCAGAAATGAGCCCTCATGTATATGGTCACCTGATTTTTGACAAAGGAGCAGTAAACATTCAATAGAAAAAGGACAGCCTATTCAACAAATGGTGTTGTTCCAACTGGCACTCAGCATGCAGAAGAATGAATATAGACCCTTTCTTATGTCCTTGTACAAATCTCAAGTGTAAGTTGATCAAAGATCTCCACGTTAAAACAGATACACTGAAACTATTAGATGAGAAAGTAGGGAAAACCTTAGAACACATAGGCACAGGAGAAAATTTCCTGAACAAAACACCAATGGCTCAAGCTCTAAGGACAAAGATTAACATATGTGACTTAATGAGATTGCAAAGTTTCTGTAAAGCTAAGGACATCATCAAGAAAACAAAACGTCAACCAATAGAATGGGAAAAAATCTTTACCAACACCACATCAGATAGAGGCCTAATATGCAAGGTGTACAAGAAACTCAAAAAGCTAGACACCAGAGAATCAAATAACCCTATTAAAAATGGGGTACAGAGCTAAACAAAACGTTTTCAGTTGAGGAACACTGAATGGCTGAGAAACATCTGAGGAAGTGCTTGACATCCTTAGCCATCAGGGAAATGCAAATCAAAACAACCCTGAGATTCCACCTCACACCAGTCAGATTGGCCAAGATCCAAAACTCAGATGACAACAGATGCTGGCGCGGCTGCAGAGAAAGAGGAACACTTCTCCACTGTTGGTTGGGTTGCAAGCTAATACAACCACTCTGGAAATCTGTCTGGTGATACCTCAGAAAATTTGATACAGTACTACCTGAAGACTCTGCTATTCCACTTCTGGGCATATACCCCAGTGACACTTTAATACACAACAAAGATATATGCACCACTATGTTCATAGCGGCTGTATTTATAATAGCCAGAAGCTGGAAAGAACCCAGATGTCCTTCAAAAGATGAATGGATACAAAAATTGTGGTACATATACACAATGGAATACTACTCATCCACCAGAAACAATGACTTAACCAAATTCTTAAGAAAATGGCTGCATCTAGAGAATATCATCCTGAGTGAGAAAACCCAGTCACAAAAGAACAGACATAATATGCAGTAACTGATAGTGGGATGCTAACCCCAGAGGCTTGCACTCCATCAGAAACAACTCACAAACTGTATGAAGTCCAAGAAATAAAGAAAACAAAACAAAACAAAAAATATTTTCAAAACAAGAAAACTTTAACTATTTCCATGTAACATTTTGTTTACATGTATTTTAGCTCATTGTAAGTATTAAGTTTTCAAGGCATACAATCAAATCTTGAAAAAAATCAAGTACTGACTAAAAAATATATTCATATAGTTTTATATAAAAATTATGTTAAAATATGAAAAAAGTACTGACAAAAATGTATAATTTTAAGCAAAAAATGTTTAAAATCTGTACATTTATCTTTGTTTTGTAAAATAAAATTGTTTAAAAAATGGAAATAGAAACAATAAAAGAAAAGATGAAAAGAGAGAACCCTGGAGATTGTTAACTCAAAGTACACATCAGAATTCACAGATGCTAGCATCACCAATAGAACAAAATATGAAAGAGAGAATCTTGTTCTTCCTCTTTCCTCCTCTCTTCACTTTTCACTTCTTATCTCTTTTTTCTTTAATTCTTTTTATTCTTTTATCCCTTTCATACAGATCTCCCTTTTTCTCATTCCACTTTTTTCTTTAATTTTTCTTGTCAGTTTTACCCTCCTTTTTTCCTTACAAAGTTTCTCTAATCTGCTCTCCCCCATTACCCTCTACCTCCATCAAATTATCCTTTATTTACATCTTTCTATTCAACTGTATCTCTCTTTATTTAATATATTCTTTCCTATTCACTTTTTTCCTTCTGCCTGATCAACCGCTTTCTCTCCACTTAGCTGACCCCTCCAATTCCGTCTTCTCTCCTGTTTCAACAGTCTGTCTTTCCCCACCTTTCCCCACTTTCTTAATTCTATCTTTCTCTCTTTCCATCTTCCTTTTTCACAAACATCAGACATCCCTCTTTTCTCCTATTCTCTACCCCACACATTCCCTCTCTTCCTTTCTCTTCTTCTCACCATATTCAAATTTCCTTCACTTTCCTCCACAATGTTCATTACTCATATACTCTTTTCTCTAAGCTCATTTATCCTCTTTCCTCTGTCTCTCTTTCAATCCCATTTCCTCTACATCCTCCTACCTTTTAGTTCCACTCCTTTCTTAAACCTTTTTACCTCTTAACTTCTGAATTTTCTACATTTCTTTTCACTCATATTCATATCCCCATCCTCTTCCCTACTTCCTACAGTTCCATTTTTCCCACAACTTTACCATCTTCTTTTCCTTTTCTCTTTATGTCCCGTATCATGTTCTGCTTCTGTTATACTCAGCAGAGATTATGAGAGCTAGAAGATCTTAAACTAACATCATATAAACCCTAAAAAACACAATTGACAGCCAGGCTACTGTACCCAGCAAAACTCTCAATCACCATAGATGGAGAAAGCAAGATATCCCAGGAAAAAAACTAAATTTATGCACTATCTGACCACAAATTCAGTCTTATAAGAAATAATAGATGGAAAACCCAACAAAAGGAGGGAAACTGCATCCTAGAAAAAGAAATAAAATAACTAAACAAGAAAAACAAATGTAGAAAGACACAAAGATATAATTCTACCTCTAAAAGCAAAAAATTGCAGGAAACATCAATCACTATTCCTAAATATCTGTTAACATAAATGGACTTAATTCCTCAATAAAGAGACATAGACTGTCAGACTGGATATATAAAGAGAATCCTATTTTGCTGCATACAAGAAACTCATCCCAGAGACAAAGAGAGACAATATCTCAAAATAAATGATTGGGAAATAAAACTTCCAAGCAATCGGCCCCAAGAAACAATTTGGAGTAGATATTCTAATACCTAGTAAAAAAGGTTTTCAACCAAAAGTTATCAAAAAAGATAAGGAAGGGCACTTTTTACTCAATAAAGCAAAGATTTATCAGGAGGAATACTCAATCGTTAACATGCATGCTCCAAATACAAGAGAACACATATTCATAAATGAAACCCTACTAAAGCACAAAACATGCATTGCACTACTCATAATAATAGTGGGAGACTTCAGCACACCACTCTCATCAATGGACAGATCATGGAAGCAGAAAATGAACAAGGACGCAATGAAATTAGCAGTGCTTTTTAACCAATTGTAATTAATAGATATCTACAAAATATTTAACCCTAAAAAAAAGAATACACCTCCTTCTCATCAACTCATGGCACCTTCTCCAAAACTGAACATATATTTGGTAACAAAACAAGCCTCAATATATATATATATATATATAAGAACGTTTAAATACCCTTATAAACCTTATCAGATCACCAAGGACTAAGGCTGGTCTTTAATAAAAACAATAATATCAAAAATCCAATAAACTTCTGGATGCTGAACAATGTTCTACTCAACAATAACATTGTCAAAGAAGAAATAAAGAAGGAAATTAAGAATTTTCTAGAATTTAATGAAAATGAAAGCACACCATACCCAAACCTATGGGATGCAACAAATGAATTTCTAAGAGGAAAGAAAACTCATAGCTCTGAATGCCTCATAAAAGAAACTGGAAGAAGATACACTAGCAACTTGAAAGCACAGTTGAGAACTCTAGAACAAGAAGAAGCAGATACACCAAATAGGATTAGACAGCATGAAACAATCAAACACAGAGCAGAAGTTGACCAAATAGAAAGAAAAATAACTTTTCAACGAATCAACAAAACCAAGAACTAGTTATTTGATAAAATTAACAAGATTGATAAGCCGTTAGGCAGACTAACTAGAGGGCAAAGAGAGTTTGTCCAAATTAATAATATCAGAAATGAAACTGGACACATAACAACTTAAACAGAGGAAATTGAAGAAATCATCAACTCCTACTACAAAATCCTATAGTCAACAAAACTTAAATATCTTGAGGAAATAATGGAATTCCTAGACAGATACCAGATATCGAAGTTACACCTGGGCCAGGTAAAACATCTAAATAATTCCATGACACCTAAAGTAATAAAATCAGTCAACAAAAGCCTCAAAACCAACAAAAGCCCAAGACGAGATGGATTCAGTGTAGAATACTATCAGATACTTATTGACCACCTAAGACCAATACTCTACAAATTATTCCACAAAATAGAGTCAGATAGATCACTACCCAACTCATTTTTGATGCCACAATAACCATCATTCCTAAACCACACAAAGACCATACAAGGAAAGAGAACTTATGGACAATCTTCCCTATGAACACTGATGCAAAAATACTCAACAAATTTCTTGCAAACCGAATCCAAGAACATATCAAAACAATCATTGGCTATGATCAAGTAGGGTACATCTCTGGAATGCAGGGATGGTTTATTATATGGAAATCCATCAATGTAATCCACCATATAAATAAACTCTAAAAAAATGGTCATCTCACTAGATTCTGAGAAAGTATTTGACAAAATTCAACATTCCTCATAAGAAAGACTTGAAAAGAACAGGAATCCAAGGCCCATACACAAATGTAATGAAAGCAATATACAGCAAACGAATGGCCAACATCAAGCTGAACTGTGAGAAACTTGAAACAATCTGACTAAAATCAGGGACTAGACAACGTTTCGCACTTTCCCCCTACCTATTCAACATAGTACTGGAAGTCCTGGCCAGAGCATTTAGACAACATAAGGGATACAAATTGGAAAGGAAGAAGTAAGAACTTCACTATTTGCAGATGACATGATAGCATAATTAGTGACCCCAAAAATTCCACCAGAGAACTTTTACAGTTGATAAACAACTTCAGAAAAGTGGCTGAGAAAGAAATTGGGGGCATTATACACTCCACAAGAGTCAAAAAATATGAAATACCTTGGTGTGACTCTGACTAAGCAAGTGAAAGACCTGTATAAGAAGAATTTCAAATCTCTGAAGAAGGAAATTGAAGAAGATCTTAGAAGACAGAAAGATATTCATTGCATGTGGATTGGAAGGATCAACATTGTAAAAACAGCTATTTTACCAAAAGCAATCTACACATTCAAAGTAATCCCCACCAAAATTCCAACTCAAATCTTCAAAGAGCTGGAAAGTGAAATTTGCAAATTCATCTGGAATAACAAAAACCTAGATTATCAAATCCACCCTCATCAACAAGAAATAATATTTGGGAATCAACATCCCTCACCTAAATCTATATTACAAGGCAATTTTCGTTAAAAATTGTATGGTACTAGTACATAGATAGTCAGTTAGATCAATGAAGGATACAGAAATGAACTCTTACATATATGGTCACTTGATATTTGACCAAGGATCTGAAAATGTTCAATGGAAAAAGGACAGTCTCTTCCACAAATGGTGTTGGCTGGCAGTCAACATGCAGAAAAAATGAAAATATACCCTTTCTTATCTCATTTTACAAATCTCAAGTGCAAGTTGATCAAAGATATTCAGATAATGCCAGGCACACTGAAACTATTAGAATAGAAAGCAGGGAAAACCTTAGATACAAAGGCAAATGGAAAAATTTCCTGAACAGAACAATAGTGGATATGCTTTAAGGGTAAAATCAATAAATAGGACTTAAGGAGAATGCAAGGTTTCTGTAATGGAAAGGACACTGTCAAGAATACAAAATGGCAGCCAACAGACTGGGAAAATCTTTCCCAATCACACATCTGATAGATATCTAATATCCTATATATAGAGAGAACTCAAGAAGTTAGACTCTAGGTAATCAACCAATCCTATTAAAATATAAGATATAGAGCTAAGCAAATAATTCTCAAATGAGGAATATTGAATGGCTGAGAAGCATCTAAGGAAGTGCTCGTCATTCCTTAGTTATAAGGGAAATACAAATCAAAAAAAAAAAAAAAAAAAAAAAAACAAAAAAACAATTAGATTCCACATTACACCAGTCATAATGGCTAAGAATAAAACTCAGAGACCAGGAACAGTTGAGATCCAGGGAGACAGGACTGGTGAAACTGCATTGCAACACAGAGAGGTCTGGGTCAAGAGCTCAGAAATCGCCCCTACCCCTGATTGGATCAAGGAAGCAGGAAATATGCTGTAGGAAATTGTTTTCCAACCAGAGGTCCCATGCATACAAAACAGGCACTCAGGCCATATGCCACCAGGAACAGCGGAGATCCAGGGATGTAGACCTGGTGAGACTGCACTGCCAGTAGGCAGGGCACAGAAACTTAGTGGTCAAGCCTCAAGAAAGTGCACCCCCCATTGGGTCAGTGCAGCAGAAACTCTGTTGAACAGTATCAGTTTTCCACTCTGTGAGCCCATGAGTGCAGACCAGGTGCTCAGGACGACTGCCACCCGGAACAGCAGAGATTCAGGGACACAGGCCTGGTGAGATTTCACTGCTAGTAGCTGGAGTACAGAGATATCTGGGACAAGCCTGTGGAAAGCATGCCTCCCCCATTGGTTCAGGGAGCAGGAACTCTGCCTTAGGATCTCTGTTTCCACCCGGAGTGCCCTTGGTAGCAGAACAAATATTCAGGCCATTTGCCACCAGGAACAGTGGAGATCCAGGGACAGAGGCCTTTTACATGGTAGAGATGGAAAAAAATCACTGACAACAAGATGGCAAGAGGAAAGCAAAAGAACCTAGGCAATGCAAACCAAGACAACCCGACAACACCAGAACCCAGCTCTCTTACCACAGCAAACAGCAGAATTACAAACACTCCAGAATAAGAAGACTCAGACCCAAAATCATACCTCAATATAATGATAGAGTTCCTTAAACGAGAATGAGAGAAAAAGAAAAAAAGAAATAGAAGCTTTTAAAGAGGAAAAATAAAATACTCAAAGAAATCAAAGAACTAGAGAAAATCAAAACCAAAGAGATGAAGGAATAGGAAAAAGAATTTAAAATGTAAATGGAAACAATAAAGAAAACACTAAAAGAGACAATTCTGGAGGTAGAAAACCTTAAAAAGAAATCAGCAGTTACAGATGCAAGCATCTCCAACAGACTACAAGTGAAGGAAGAGAGAATCTCGGGGTCCGAAGACAACTTTGAAAGCATAGAAAACACAGTCAGAGAAAATGCAAAACCCCAGAAGTTCCTAACCCAAAATGTTCAGGAGATCCAGGACACAATGAGAAGGCCAAACCTAAGGATAATAATAGAAGAGGGCAAAGAATATCAACTGAGAGGTACATTAATGTCTTCAACAAAATCATAGGAGAAAACTTCCCTACACTTAAGATTGAGATGACCATGCACATAAAAGAAGCCTACAGAACTCCAAATAGAGCAGACCAGAAAAGAAATGCCTCCCTACACAAATAGTCAAAACAACAAGTGCCCAGAGCAAAGAAAGCATACTAAAAGCAGTAAGGGAATAAGGTCATGTAACGTATAGAGGCAGACCAATGAGAATCACACCCGATTTCCCAACAGAGATTATAAAAGCTAAAAGAGCCTGGACAGAGATCATGCAGGCCCTATGAGAACACAAGTGTCAGCCCAATCTGCTATACCCAGCAAAACTCTCAATCACCATAGATGGAGAAACCAAGATATTCCAAGTCAAAACCAATTTTACACAATAACTGACCACAAACACAGCACTACAATGAATTATAAGTGGAAAACTCAATACAAAGAGGGAAACTGCATCTTAGAAAAAACAAGAAAATACCTAAACAAAAACACCAAAAGTAGAAAGATATACAGGCACAATTCTACCTCTAAAAGCAAAAACATCAGGAAACAGCAACCACTATTCCTTAATATCTGTTAACATAAATCAACTCAATTCTCCAATAAAAAGATAAAGGCTATCAGACTGGATCCATAAATGGGATCCAGGATTTTGCTATATATAGGAAACTAATCTCAGAGATAATTACAGATACAATCTCAGAGTTAAATGTTGGTAAAAAAAGAAAAAAAGAAAAAAAATCTTCCAAGCAAACAGCCCCAAGAAGCAAGCTAGGGTGGCCATTCCAATATGAAATAAAGTAGATTTTCAACCAAATTTATCAAAAACAAAAGAAGGACACACTGTAGTCTTTAGAGTAAAAATTTGTCAGGTGGAACTCTCAATCCTTAACATGTATGCTCCAAAGACAAAAGAACCCATATTCATAAATGAAACCCTACTAAAGCTCGAAAATTATGTTGTTCCCCACACAATAATAGTGAGAAACCTCAACACCCCACTCTCATTAATGGACCAATCAAGGAAACAGAAACTGAAAGAGGACACAGTGAAAGTAGCAGAAGTTAAGAACCAATTGAAATTAATAGTCATCTACAGAACGTATCATGCTAAAACAAAAGCATATACCTTCTTCTCAGCACCTCACAGCACTTTCTCAAAAATTGATCATATTATCGGTCACAAAACAAGCTTCAGTATATATAAGAAGATTGAAATACTCACATGCATTCTGTAAGATCACCATGGTCTAAAACTGGTCTTTAATAACAACAAAGAAAACCAAAATCTCATATACACATGGAAACTAAACAATGTTTAATTAAATGATAACATGGACAAAGAACAAATGAAGAAAGAAATTAAGGAATTTCTAGAATGTAATGAAAATGAAAACACAACATAGCCAAACCTATGGGATGCAATAAAAGCAGCACTGAGAGGAAAACTCATAGCTCTGAGTGCTTCCAAAAAGAAACAGAAGAAAGCATACACTAGCAACTTGACAGCACAGTTGAAAGCTCTAGAAACAAAGGATGCAGATATACCCAAGAGGAGTAGACAGCAAGAAATAATCAAACTCAGGGCAGAAATTGACCAAATAGAAAAAAAAAAGAGAGTCATTCAATGAATCAACAAAACCAAGAGCTGTTTTTTTTTGAGACGATTAACAAGATTGATAAACCCTTTGACAGATTAACTAGAGGACAAAGAAAAAGTATCCAAATTAATAAAAGCTGAAATGAAATTGGAGACATAACAACTGAAACAGAGGAAATTCAAGAAATCATCAGATCCTACTACAAAAGCCTATACTCAACAAAGTTGGAAAATCTTGAAAAAAATGGATGAATTCCTAGAGAGATACCAGACACTAAATTTAAGACTGGACCATGTAAACAATCTAAATAATCCCATAACACCTAAAGAAAGAGAACCAGTCATCCAAAGCTTCACAAAAAAAAAAAAAAAAAAAAAAAAAAAAACTGCATTGTCATCTCACAAGATGCTGAGAAAGCATTTGACAAAATTCAATACCCCTTCATGTTAAACGTCTTGGAAAGAACAGGACTCAAAGGCCCAAGATAAATATAATGAAAGCAATAAACATTAAACCAATATCCAGCTTCAAACTTAATGGTGGGAAACTTGAAGTATTCCTACTAAAATCAGGGACTAGAAAAGGCTGTCTACTCCCCCCCTTTCTTTTCAACATAGTACTGGAAGTCCTGGATGGAGCATTTAGAAAGAAAAAGAAAATCAAAGCAATACAATTTGGAAAAGAAATAGTAAAAACGTTATTGTTTGAAGATAACATGATAGTGTAAGTAAGTGACCCCAAAAATTTCACCAGAGAACTTCTACAGCTGATGAACAAGTACAGCAAATTAGCTGACTATAAAATTAACTCAAACAGTCAGTAGCCATCCTCTCCTCAAAAGACAAACATAGGAGAAAAAATTTAGGGAAGAGATACCCTTCACAATAGTGACAAACAATATAAAATACCTTGGTGTGATTCTACCTAAGCGAGTGAAGGACCTGTATGACAACAACTTCAGATCGCTAAAGAAGGAAATTGAGAAGATCTAAGAAAATGGAAAAATCTCCCTTGCTCATGGACTGGAAGGATCAACATTTAAAAAATGGCCATCTTAACAAAAGCAATCTAGAGATTCAATGATATTTCCATCAAATTTTCAACATAATTCTTCATAGAATTGGAAAGCCAATGTGCAATTTCATCTGTAATAACAAAAGACTTAGAATATTAAAATTCATTCTGAACAACAAGCAAACAGCTGCAGGAATCACTATTTCTGATCTCAAGATATATTACAAGGCAATTGTGCTAAAAACTGCATGGTACTGGTACAGCAATAGGCATGTTGATCAATGGAAATGAATAGAAGATCCATAAATTAGCCTTCTCATACATGATCACTTTATTTTTGACAAAGGATGTGTAAACATTCAATGGAAAGAGGACAGCCTCTTCAACAAATGATGTTGGTCCAACAGGCACTCAGCATGCAGAAGAATGAAAATAGACCCTTTCTTATCTCCCTGTACAAAGCTCGAAAATATCCACATTAAACCAGAAACACTGAAATTATTAGAAGAGAAAGTAGGGAAAATCTTAGAACACATAGGCACAGGAGAAAATTTCCTGAATAGAAGAGCAATGGCTCATGCTCTAAGGTAAAATATTGACAAATGAGACTTAATGAAATGTCAAAGTTTCTGTAAGGCTAATGCCACTCTCAAGAAAACAAAAAGGCAGCCAACAGATTTGAAAATGATCTTTAAGAAGCCCTCATCTGACATAGGGATAATATCTAAGGTTTACAAAGAATTTATGAAGTTAGACAACAGAGAATCAAACAACCTTATTTTTTTTTTTTTCTTCATCAAAGCTTTTAATACAAATAACAGTTCAGGCAAACAAAATATACACGACGTGATACTTTGACATCTATCATAAAAGTATCACTGTAGTAAACATAACTTTTTTTGAAATATTTTAAAATAATTTTTCATACAATAAATCTCAATCTTATTCTTATTTTCAATTATTATTATTTTTTACAGTCCAGTCACTGTTCTCCAGGTCTGCCCTCCATTAATCCCATTTCTCATCCCATCTCCAAGAGGATGTCTCCACTCTACCAGGTCTCCAGCAGACAAAACATTTTTTAAAGAAATATTCCTACCTTCAACTCTAATTCTCAAATATTACAGCTTTTTCAGGCCAGTGTATACTGTGTTACTGTGGAGCAAATCACCTTGCATCGGAAAGTGAACTGATGGCCAAACTGAACTGATGTTCATTTGTGAGATTGCTGTCTTTCATATCCAATTCCAAACAAAGCGTGATTAGTGTTTCCTCTGGTAAATAAGCAGCAGAAAAAAAAAAAAAACATAGACTTTTGTACATTCCTGCTTTTCAGGTGTTAGATGCATTTCAATGTATATTTGCCAGTGTCACTGTTACAAGGGCATCAAGAGGCTAAAGTCTGAAGAGCATTCCTAGTTAAATTACCCCCAAGGACAAGCACTTGCTAAGAGAGTTCCAAGGCGACAAATTATAAATCACCCAAAGGCAATTAGGCTTCTACTCATATCTTATTGAGTACATCAAGATTAAAACTTTAAGCAACATGTTTAATTAATTATGTTTAATCGGATTTCTGAATTACTTTTAGAATACAATCCCAAAATAATATATTTGGTAGTGTAAAGTAATGATTTAAAATGTATAGCTTTTGAAACATGTTTTAAAAATCTCTGACAACACATACATGATATTGTGTAGGTGTCTGGAAGCTTATTCCCTTTTCTTGTGGAACAGCACAGCACCAGGGCATACTATTAGAGTGAGTCTTTCTAAGTAATGGGAGACAAAATTGATGAATGTTGGACATCTTTTTGTGCAGAGACATGAAGACGTTAAAAAGCAAGGACTAATGCTTTAGTTAGTGATAGCAACAGATGTGTGGACAATAAAGGTCATGTTCATAGACATTAATAATAGATTTTAGCACTCTAGCTGTCAAAAACTCACATTGCATTCTCATTTCTTTGATTATTGATATGAAAGTTTATATGCTATTATGTAATTTATAAGGTATATTCTGTTTAACTAATTCATTTTATTTATCTATTTTAGAAGATTTTTATTAACCTATATTTAGATACTGAAAAGCCATATCTGACAAATTTAAAAACATGAAAAAGACATATATTTTTGTTTGCAGTCTGAAAATAGAATTAGTTAAGTAAAATTCAGTTAAAATACAATTTCCTGGATTGAATGTGCTCCTGAAAATGTTGCCTGTTATGTACAATCAAATTGAAAAAACAGGTTAGTGAGTCATAGACTAATTCTCTGGTGCTCACTACTTAAGTGTGCTTGAAAATAAATTAGATTCTGAAATGAGAAGCACAGGAACAAATATTTAACTCGATGGTATTGTTTATGTGAAATTTCAATATTTTTTCCAATGATTCAACTGGAAGACTGAGTGCAGAATTTTATTTATTTACTTTTTCCATCAACAGTAACTCCACAGTGATAAACTCTTTAACACGTTTCCTTACTTTGCCCTTTGGTGAGAACTCATTGTTAGAGTGTGGTCCAACATCACCTTTTCTGCTGAATGCTAATGCTGCCTTGAGAAGCAAGGGACTTTGAGTCACTGGGGATTACTACTCTCTCCTGCTTTCATTAGAACTAAGAAATTCTCAGTAGGCACTGTGGGTCCCTGCGGGTCCTGTGTCATCATTTATGTACAAAGTAGAAAGTGAACCCAGGCACTCACTGTGAACTCATCAATATAGGATTGGATTTTGATATTTGGCAGATAATTGATGATGAATCTTACTGAATTAGACACGTATCATATATTTTATTTTCAAAGGGCATAGTTCTTTTTAAGGCTATATACCTTTTCAGACTGACTATAAACTCAAACATATTCTCTCATGTTTTCAAAGACAACTTATGTTTATGTTCTTCATTTTAGCAAAATGTATACATATGGTAAGTCTTTTAATTATTATAACAGAGAGCAATAAATATTAAAAATGATTAATAGTAATACTAAAATATGCTTCCAAGTTTTCAAAAATAATGTATATCTAAGACTTAAAGTCAAGCTATTTGACTTAAATGATTATTAGCTTTCTGCTGTATATCATAGCAATCCTATTTACATGGGCTTGATGGTAAATCTAAAAGTAATTCAAACAACCTTATTAAAATGGGATAGAGAGCTAAAAAAAAATTCTCAACTGAGGAATATTGAATTACTGAGAGCAGCTATGGAAGTGTTCCACATACTTAGCCATCAGGGAAATGCAAATCAAAACAACCCTGAGATTCCACCTTACACCAACCAGAATGGCTAAGATCAAAAATTCAGATGACAGCAGATGCTGGTGAGGATGTGGAGAAAGAGGGACACTTCTCCACTGTTGGTGTGGTTGTGAACTGGTACAAACACTCTAGAAATCAGACGGGCGATTCCTCAGAAAATTGGACATATTACTACCTGAAGACCCAGCTATTCCACTTCTGGGCATATGCCCTAGAGAAACTCCAACATACAACAAAGACACATGCACCAGAATGTTCATAACAGCTCTGTTTACAATATACAGAATCTAGAAAAAACCAAAATGCTCTTCAGTAGATGAATGGATACAAAAATTGTGGTATATTTACAGAATGGAGTACTACTCAGATATCAGAAAGAATGACTTTATGAAACTCTTAAGAAAATGGATGCATTTAGAGAATATGTTCCTGAGGGGTTTGACCAAGTCTCAAAAGAACAGATATAATATGCAGTCACTGATAATGGGATAGTAACTCCAGTAAGCTCTGAACACCCCAGAAACAAGTCACAGATTATATGAAGTTCAAGAAAAAAAAGGGCCAAAAAAGAAAGAAAATGAAAAGCCATTATGCGCAATCTTTACACACCAAGAAAATTTTTACTCTTTCCAGGTTACATCCTTTTTTACATGTACTTTATGCTCATTGTAACTAGTAAGATCTTTATGCACACAATTAAACCTTTAAAAATTCAAGTACCAATAAAAATGTATTTGTATACTTTTATGCAAATATGATTAAAATTCGTACATTTATCTTTGTGTTTTTTTTTAAACAAAGTTATCTAATTTAAATAATAAGGTACAGAGCTAAAGAAAAAAGTTCTCAGCTGAGGAGTATTACATGGCTGAGAAGCATCTAAGGAAGTGCTGGACATCATTAGACATCAGGCAAATGTAAATCAAAATAAAACTGAAGTTCCCCCTCACACCAACCAAAATGTCTAAGATCAAAATTCAAATGACAGCAGATGGTGGCAAGAATATAAAGAAAGAGGAACACTTCTCTACTGATGGTGGGGTTGTAAACTGGTACAACCACTTTGGAAATCAGTCTGGTGATTCCTCAGAAAACTGGGCATAGTTCTTCCTGAAGACCCAGTTATAACACTTCTGGGCATATACCCCAGAGAAGCTCCAACATACTACAAAGACTCAAGCACCACAATGTTCATAGCAGCCCTATTTATAATAGAGAGAATCTGGAAAAAAAAAAACAGATGTCCTTCCTTAGATAAATAGAAAGAAATATTGTGGTATGTTTGCACAATGGAATAGTACTCAGCTATCAGAAAAAAAAGAACTTATGAAATTCTTAAGAAAATGGATGCAAATAGAGAATATCATTCTGAGGAAGATAACCCAATCACAAAAGAACAGACATAATATGCAGTCATTGATAATTGGATACTAACCCCAGAAAGCTCTGAACACACATGAAACAACTCACAGACTACATTAAGTTAAAAAAAAAAAAGGCTAAAAAAAAGAAAGTGAAAAACTTTTACGCTTAATCTTTACACACCAAGAAAACTTTGATTATTTCCAGGTTACATCCTATTTTACACATTCTTTATGCTCATTGTAACTAGTAAGATTTTAATGCATACTCTCAAACCTTTAAAATAATCAAGTACTGACAAAATTATATTCGTATACTTTTATGCAAAAATCCTTAAATCTGTATATTTATCTTCTTTTTTATTATAAGTGTTCAATAAAAAAAAAACACTCAGATGACAGCAGAGGCCTGCAAGTATTCGGGGAAAGAGGAACACTCCTCCCACATTAAAAGTCTTGTAATCTAGGACAAACACTGTAGAAACCAATCTCCTGGATCCTGAGAAAATTATACACAGTACAACCTGAAGACCGAGGTATTCTACTCCTGCTCATGACCCCAAAGTTGCTTCAACATAAAATAAAAACACATGCTCCACCATGTTCATAGCAGCCTTATCTATAATAGCCAGAAGCTTGAAAGAACCCAATGTCCTTACATTGATGAATGGACATAAAAACAGTAGTATATTTATACAATGGAGTATTACTCAGCTATTATAAACAACGACATTACAAAATTCCTAGGAAAATGGATGTATTTAGAGAATATCATCTTGAATGAGGTAATCGAGTCATGAAACAACATACATAATATTCAGTCTCTGATAACTTGATATTAGCACCGTTAATACACAAGAAGTAGCTTAGAGACCATATGAAGCTTAAAAAAAAAAAAAAAAAAGCTACAGACATTCTTTTTTTTTTTTTTTTTTTTTTTTTTGGTTTAATTGGTTTAATTGTTTCTTTATTTTTTAACAACTTTATTTTACCAAACAAAGATAAATGTACAGATTTTAAGCATTTTTGCATAAAATTATACAATACATTTTTGTCAGTACTTGTTTTTTTTTTTTTTAAAGGTTTGATAGTGTCATAAAGATCCCACCAGTAACAGTGAGCATAAAGTACATGTTAAACAAGATGCAACCTGGAAATAGTCAAAGTTTTCTTGGTGTGTAAATATTTTTTTTTTTTTACAATGAGCAGACAATACATGTAATACAGTGTACAACCCGGAATTTGTCAATGTGTTCTTGGTAGGTAAGGATTGAGCATGACTGGTTTTTTTTTGTTTTGTTTTGTTTTCTTTTTTTCTTGGACTTCATACAGTCTGTGAGTTGTTTCTGGGGCAGTGCGAGCCTCTGGGGTTAGCATCCCACTATCAGTGACTGCAAATTATGTCTGTTCTTTTGTGACTGGGTTATCTCACTCAGGATGATATTCTCTAGATGCAGCCATTTTTTTAAGAATTTGGTCAAGTCATCATTTCTGATAGCTGAGTAGTACTCCATTGTGTAAATGTACCACAATTTTTGTATCCATTCATCTTCTGAAGGAATCTGGGTTCTTTCCAGCTTCTGGCTATTAAAAATAGAGCCGCTATGAACATTGTGGTGCATATATCTTTGCTGTGTACCAAAGTGTCTCTGGGGTATATACCCAGAAGTGGAATAGCTGGGTCTTCACGTAGTACTATGTCCAATTTTCTGAGGTATCGACAGACTGATTTCCAGAGTGATTGTATCAGTTTGCAACCCCACCAAAAGTGGAGAAGTGTTCCTCTTTCTCCGCAACCTCGCCAGCATCTGTTCTCATCTGAGTTTTGGATCTTGGCCAATCTGACTGGTGTGAGGCGGAATCTCAGGGTTGTTTTAATTTGCATTTCCCTGATGGTTAAGGATGTTGAGAACTTTCTCAGATATTTCTCAGCCATTTGATATTCCTCAACTGAGAACATTTTGTTTAGCTCTGTACCTCATTTTTAATAGGGTTGTTTGATTCTCTGGTGTCTAGCTTTTTGAGTTCTTTGTATACCTTGGATATTAGGCTTGTATCTGATGTGGAGTTGGTAAAGATCTTTTCCCATTCTGTTGGCTGCCATTTTGTTTTCTTTACAATGTCCTTAGCCTTACAGAAACTTTGCAATCTCCTTAAGTCCCATTTGTTAATATTTGACTTTAGAGCTTGAGCCACTGGTGTTTTGTTCAGAAAATTCTCTCCTGTGCCTATGTGTTCTAAGGTTTTCCCTACTTTCTCATCTAATAGTTTCAGTGTATCTGGTTTAATATGGAGATCTTTGATCCACTTACACTTGAGCTTTGTACAAGGAGATAAGAAAGGGTCTAATTTCATTCTTAAAAAAATAAAAAAAAATCTGTAAGCTTATAGCGTCCTCTCAGAGAAGGGTATGCCTAGAAATTAAATCATTCATAACTCAAGAACAAAGAAGATATGTTAATTTTTGTAATTTGTAAATCATTATGTTTAATCTTTATACACCAAGAAAACTTGGACTATTGTCATACTAACTTTTCTTTAGCATAGACTTTATGACCATTGTAAATACTAAGATTTCAATGCATACTATCAAACCTTTAGTCAGATCTCCTCTTTCATCACTCCACTTTTCTCCTGTTTTTTTGTCCTCCTTAAACTTCCCACCGTTTCCTGACCTCCTCCTCCATACCATTCTGTACTCATGGTATCTCCCTGCTCTGATCTTTTAAAGACTACCTCCTCTTTTCATGCTACCTTTACCCTCTTTCTATTTTTCTTACAATGTTTCCCAAATTCCTCTACTCCTTTCCTCTCTTCCTCCATCACACTTTGCTCTACTTCCTTTCCCCTATTCACTTATATCTCTCCTTACACAATCCATGCTTTCCTATTCACTTTTTTCCTTCTACCTCATTTGCCCCTTTCTCTCCTCTTACACCACCCCTCCAATGAAGTCTTCTCTCCTGTTTCAACTCTGTCTCTTCCCACCTTTCTCCACTTCTTTTTTTTTATCTCATCCTTAACCCATCTTCCCTTTTCTCAATCATCTGAGATTCCTCTTCTGTCCTCTTCATCACCTGTAACATTCCCTTGCATCTTCTCTTTCCTTCTGACCACATTCAAATTCCCTTCATTTTTTTTCCTCAATTTTTTCTACTCATTTTCTCTGTTCAGTGTGATTTTCATCCTGTTCCCTCAGCCTACCTATCTCTCCAATTTCCTCTTCATTCTCCTTTTGTTTATTTCCACTTCCTACTTAAACCTTTTTACCTCTTTACTTCAGCCTTTCCTACATTTTTCTTCACTCATATCGACGTCTCCCTCTTCTTCCCTACTTCCTACAGTTCCATATTTCCCACATCATCTCCATCTTCTCTTATACTTTTCAATTCAAATCTTTTTAATTTTCCCTGCTTCTTAATCTCCTTTCTCTACTGTCTTTTACACTTATCTATCATCTCTTCATTTCCCAAAGGTCCTCTTACCTCCTCTTTCATTAAATTTTTTTTTTCATTCCTTCTAACCCTTCACAACACTTTCATGGCTCCTCCTTCCTCCCCTTTCTTTGCTTCCTCTTATTCCCTCCTTCAATATCAGACACACTCCATCTGCTTTTCTACTCGCTCACTTTTCTTGTCCCTGCCTGTTTTCTCCTTCTTCTAATCTACTCTTTCCCCATTGTCTTCAGCCTGCCAGCTATAATCCCAATCATGAAGCCAGTATCTTCCTGTCTCATCTGACCAATGCACTACTCTCTTTTTCTCATCTTCCTTCCTTCACTCTCCTTCCTCTTATTAGTTTTAAGACAACAGTCTCCCTTTCCTGTTTGCCCGTGTGTCCTCAATTTCACTTGTTCTATGGCTAAACTATACTAATAATGTTTGAACCCTTCCATGACCTGATATCTCCTCTGAGGTTGTTTCAAACTGGAGGAATTACTTTACAAACAGGAATTCCTTTCCGTGGATATTCAAGAGAGCCAATATTTCCCTTGCATTTCCACTTTATTTACAGCTACATTCTATTTACTAAGATCACTGCTGATAGGAAGCCAATGACATCCTGTTAATATATTCCTCCCATAAATAGGTGAAATGGATCTTCTCTACTGATATTCTTGTAAATTCATGTGTTATTACTCAAGGGAATCTAATAGAAATGAAATTATCCTCAGAAAACATAAAACCCAAATGAAGAACTTTTCAATTATGGCCAGGAAATGATAGCAAATGTGTACACATATATCATATTGATAATAAAAAGCATCCACTATCGAAGAACATGGTAAGCCTTGCTCTACATAGTATGGACGCTTTCATTTTTTGTTCAATGTGAAAAGCACTATACTACATAAAGCACTGCTCACAATCTTCATCATATTAATATACTGCAAAGGTGTCCTCTATCCTTTACTGTATCACTCATAATACACGCTACTCAAGTCCTTGCCTAATTCTTCAATCTTAGGATCTGACTGGTTGTATAATACTACACATTTCTGTCAGAACATGTCCTATAACTTGGCTTCTGTTTTATGATAATTGTTTACAGTTTTAAGATATTAAAATGATTCCATTTCTCTTCCTTACATTAGTACACTCTTTTCCGGACAGATATGGTTTTCTTGCAATGCACAGAAATTAAAAATAAGGATTATGAGTAAGTGAAAACTGGCATCTGCCTGTGAAAGGCAGTGCTATAAGATCAGCTTCACCATCCCTTTACCAACTGGACCAGAGGTGTGCCTGATACATAGGACCTGGGAGGCAAACGTGGAGTTCTCAGTGAGTAGAGAGTTATGTCCTTGCTGGAAAAGGGTACTTTTTGGAACAGAGAAAGTGCCAGGTCCCTGCCAGTAATACTCAGGACAGGGGTTCAGAGGGCTGAGCTCCTAGAACAGCCTCAGAAAGCTCCCACACCTGAGCTCACAAAGACTGGACTGAGTCACTGCCAGCAGAACTCACAGCTTGCCCACAAAATGCTGAACACTCAGAAGGAATTTTCCCTTTGTGCGCGTGGGCCCTCACATCCGCGGGAGAGACTGGCACCAGTCACTGACAACAAGACCACATATAATCACAGATAACATTATGGCAGGATAAAAGCAAGAGAACTTAAGCAATGGGAACCACGACAACCTGACAACATTAGAACCCAGCTCTCCCACCACAACAAGTAGTGGCTTATAAAACACTCCAGAGAAATGAGGCTCCGACTCTAAATCCTACTCAACCATGATGATAGAGATCTTGGAGATAAGTATGAATAACTCCCTTAAAAAACAAGAGGAGAACACACTTAAATAAATAGAACCGCCTACTGAAGAAACACTATAATTACTCAAAGAACTACAGGAAAACACAATCACACAGCAGAAGGAATGAGGCATGGAAATAGAAACTATAAAGAAAACCAAAAAGAGACAACCCAGGAGATATTTATCTCAAAAAATATATCTGGATTCACAGAATCAAGCACCACCAACTGATTACAAGAGATGGAAGAGAGAATCTTATTCTTCCTCTTTCCTCCTCTTTTTACTTTCCACTTCTCACCAATTCTTCCTTTGTCTTCTTTCATCACCTCTATTCAGATCTCCCCTTTCCTCATTCTACTTTTCTTTTCATTTTTCCTCCATACACTTACCACTTTTTCTTGGCCCCTGTCCTCTTCCTCGTTCTGTACTCATGCTACCTCCCTGCTCCGACACCTTTAAGACTCCTTCCTCCCTTTCTTGTCACCTTTACCTTTTTTCTATATTTTGACAATATTTCCCAATCTTCTCTCCTCCTTTCCATTCTTCCTCCATCACACTTTCCTGTACTTCCTTTGTCCTATTCAGCTATAACTCTCCTTTCCTAATCTATTCTTTGCTATTCTCTTTCCCCCCTTCTATCCCATCTACCCCTTTCTCTCCTCTTACCTCACCCCTCCTATTAAGTATTCTCTCCTGTTTCAAATCTCTGTCTCTTGCCACCTCTCTCCACATATTTCTTTCTACCTCTCTTTTACTATCTTCCTTTCTTCCCAATCATGTGACAATCCTCTTCACTCCCCTTCTACACCGCTTACATTCCCTGGAATCCTCTCTTTTCTTCTCACCACATTCAAATTGCCTTCACTTCCCAGTGTTCTTTTATCTTCTATCCTCTGCCTCCCTTTCTCTCCCAGTTTCACTTCCTTCTATTTTCTTTTATTTCCACATCTTTCTTAAACCTAGTCACCTCTTAATTTTCCCATTTCCTCCATTTCTCATCATTCATTTGATGCTCACATTTTCTTCCATCCTCCCTCCAGTTACAGACTTCCCATATCTTCTGCATCTTCTTCTCTTTTCCTCTTTAATCCCACTATGATTTTCTGCTTTTGTTCTTCTCCCTTCTCCCCCTTCTCTTCCCTAGTCACATCTCTATCCTATCCTCTTTACACATGTTTTTTTCCCTGCCCTTCCCTCTCTTAGATCTTACCTCCTTCTCTATTTTCTCTCATATCACCCCTGTTCAAGGCTTCTTTTGGTTGATCTTGCTAGTGATTTTCTTCTTTTACTTCTCACTTCACAACTTTCCTCTTTTACCTATTTCCTCTTCATGTTCTTTCTCTTCTTCTCTGTTTTACCCTTTTCTATCATCTCTTCATTTGACAAATGTCTTCCTACATCTTCTTCCACTTTCTTTCTTTCTCATTACTCCCACCCCTTCACACCTCCTTCTTTGCTCTTCCATTCTCCATGTTCTTCCCTTTCCTTTTCCTTCCTCCCCCTCCCTCCTTCCACCTTAGACACTCTCCATCTGCTTTTCTTCTCTCTCATCTTTCTTCTCCCTGACTGTTTTCTCCTTTTCTAATCTACTCTTTCCCCATTGTCTTCAGCCTGTCAGCTCTAACCCCAATCATGAAGCCAGTATCTTCTTGTTTCATCTGATCAATGCACTACTCTCTTTTTTTCATCTTCCCTCCTTCACTCTCCTTCCTCTTATTAGTTTTAAGACAACAGTCTCCCTTTCCTGTTTGCCCGTGGGTCCTCAATTTCACTTGTTCTATGGCTAAACTATACTAATAATGTTTGAACCCTTCCATGACCTGATATCTCCTCTGAGGTTGTTTCAAACTGGAGGAATTACTTTACAAACAGGAATTCCTTTCCGTGGATATTCAAGAGAGCCAATATTTCCCTTGCATTTCCACTTTATTTACAGCTACATTCTATTTACTAAGATCACTGCTGATAGGAAGCCAATGACATCCTATTAAGATATTCCTTTCATAAATTGGTGAAATGGATCTTCTCTACTGATATTCTTGTAAATTTGTGTGCTATTACTCAAGAGAATCTAATAGAAATGAAATTATCCTCAGAAAACATAAAACCCAAATGAAGAACTGTTCAATTATGGCCAGGAAACTATAGCAAATGTGTACACATATATCATATTGATAATAAAAAGCATCCATTATCGAGGAACATAGTAAGCCTTCCTCTACATAATATGGGCTCTTCCGCTTTTTGTTCTATGTGAAAAGCACTATACTACGTAAAGCACTGCTCACAATCTTCATCATATTAATATACTGCAACGGTATCCTCTTTGCTTTACTGTATCACTCATAATACACGCTACACAAGTGTTTGCCTAATTCTTCAATCTTAGGATCTAACTGGTTGTATAACACTACACATTTCTGTCAGAACATGTCCTAAAACTTGGTTTCTGTTTTATGATAATTGTTTAGAGTTTTAAGATATTAAAATGATTCCATTTCACTTTCTTACATTAGTACCCTGCATGCTCTCCCCACTCATGAAGCAAGTATCTTCTTTTCTCTGCCCCATTCAGTACTTTTTTGTTCCTCTTTTCCCCTTCTCAACTCTCCTTCCCCCTCCTACTTTAGTAAGACAGTCTGTTTCCCTTTTTCCTTGTGTGTCCACCAATTCTCTCATTCCATGGGTAAACTACAATGATCAGGTTTGCACCCTACCATGACCTGATACCTCCTCTGATGTTAGATCAAATAGGAGGAATCACATTAAAAACAAGACCTTTCCCCTGGATTGTCAAGAAAGCTTATCCCTTGCAATTTAAATGTATTTATTGTTGCATTCTATTTACTAAAATGACTGCTAAAAGAAAGCCAATAACATTGTACTAATGTATTTGTTTTTATAAATTGGAGAAATGGATATTTTCAAATTTTGCACATCTGTACCTTATTTCATTAGGTAATATAGTAGAACTGAAATTATCTTCAGAAATCATAAAACCAAGAAGAAAAGTTCAATTTTGACCAGGAAACAATAGCAAATTTGTATACATAAAATATTTGGTAGCAAAAAACAACAACTGAGGAACATGGTAAGCCTTCCTCTACATAGTATGAGCTCTTCCACTTTTTGTTCAATGTGAAAAGCACTATACTACGTAAATCACTGCTCAAAATATTCTTCATATTAATAAACTGCAAATGTGTTCTCTGTCCTTTACTGTATCACTCATAATACATGCTACACTAATCCTTGTCTAATTCTTCAATTTTAACTTCTAAGTGTAAAACACTACACATTTGTGTAAGATCATGTCATCTAACTTGTCCTATGTTTTATGGTAATTGTTTACATTTCTAATATATTAAACTAGTCCCATTTCTTTTCATTTATTAGTACTCTCTTTTAGGGTTGCTCTAAGATCAACTTCACAGTCCCTTTTATGCCTTCTATTTTTTCTTATATTGTTTCTCCAATCTCCTTTCTCCCTTTCCTCTCTTTCTACATCACATTTTCCTCTACTTCCTTCTTCCTTTTCACCTGTATCTGTCATTACTTAATCTCTTCTTTCCTATTATTCTTTTCCCTTTACCCTATATACAGCTTTCTCTCCTCTTACCTCACCCCTCCACTTACGTCTTTTCTCCTGTTCCAAAACTCTGTTTTTTTCCACCTTTTCCCACATCCATCATTCTCTCTCTCTTTCCATCTTTTTCCCCAATTCCTGACAGAGCTCTTCCCTTGTATTCTTCACCCCTCACATTCCTTCTCATCCTCTCTTTTCTTCTCACCACATTCAAATTCCCTTCAATTTCCTCCTCATTTTTCCCTACTCCTTTTCTTTATCCTCTGTGCTCTTTCATGCACTTTCCTCTGCCTCCCTTTCAATTCCATTTCCTCTTCATCTGCCTTTCTTTTATTTCCACTTCCTTCTTAAATCGTTTTAACTCTTAACTTCCCCATTTCCTACATTTTCTTCACTCATTTTGTTGTCCTTCTTCTCTTCTCTACTTCCTACACTTCCATGCTTCCCACATCATCTCTATCTTCTCTTCTATTTCCTCTTTATCTCACATATTCTTTTCTAGTTCTGTCCTTCTCCCTTTTTACCTATTCTCCTCCCTTATTACTTCTTATTCGTATCCTCTTTACTCCTTTTTTCTCTTTGTCTGCTCTACCTTCTCTTAGATGTTACCTCCTCCTCTTTCTTTTCTCATATCACCTCTTTTCAAATCTTCCCTTTGATTATGTTTCTAATTTTTCCCTTTGATTCTCTTTCACTTCACATCTTTTCTCTTTTCCCTATCCCCTCTACATCTTATTTCTCTTCTTCTGTCTTTTACCCTTATAAATCACCTCTTTCCTTGAAAAAAAAAACACTCTTACCTTCTCTTCCATTAAATCCCTTTTTCTTTTCTTCCATCCTTTACATATCTTTATTTGCTCCTAATTTCTCCTCTTTCTTCCCTTTCTTTTTGCTTTTTCCTCTTCCCTCTTTCCACGTGAGACACCCACCATCTGCTGTTCTTCTCTCTCATGGTTTTTCTTCCTGCCTGTATGCTCCTTCTTCTTATATACGTTTTCTTCATTGTCTTCAGCCTGCTTGCTCTCACCCCACTAATGAAGCCCATATCTTTTTGTCTCATCTACCCTATGCACTATTCTATTTTCCTCTTTTCCCCTCCTCAACACACCTTCATCCTCATCCTTTAAGACAGCAGTCTTGTTTCCCTGTTTGCCTGTTTGTCCTCAGTTTCACTCCTTCCATGTTTAAACTATGCTAATTAAGTTTGAGCCCTACTATGACATGATAACCAAACATATCCTCTGAGGTTGGTGCAAAAAGAAGGAATCACATTACAAACAGGAGTTCCTTTTCCCTGGATTATCAAGAGAGCCTTTCCCTTGAATGTATTTTTTTACAGTTGCATTCTATTTACTAGGATGACTTCAAAAAGAAAGTCAATAACATTATATTATTGTATTGATTGATACAAAAAAGGGAAATAGATACTTTCTACATTAATTTTGCAAATCTGCATGTTATTACTCAAGGAATTATAGTAGAAATGAAATTATACTAAGGAAACTTAAAACCCAGATACAGAAATGTTCAATTATGCCCAGGAAAGTATAGAAAAGGTCTATACGTAAAACATATTGGTAGTATAAAGAAACCACTATTGCATAACATGGTAAGCATTCCTCTACATAGTATGGGTGCTCTCACTGTTAAATGTGAAAAGCTCTATACTACATAAAAAACTTCGCACAATATTCTTCATATTAATATAATGCATATGCATTATCTATCCTTTACTGTATCAGTCATAATACATGATACCAGAATACTTGCCTAATTCTTCAATCTTAAAATCTAACTCACTGTAAAATACTAAACATTTCTGTAAAATCATATCAGCTAATTTGGCTTCTGTCTTATGGTAATTGTTTACATTTCTAAGATATTAAATTGATCCCTTTTTTCTTCCTTATATTAGTAAACTCTTTATGTACTTGATACTTTTTTCTTGCAATGCACAGAAATTAAAAATAAAGACTGTGAGTAAGTGGAAATCAGTATCTGCATGGGAAAGGTAGTTCTCTAAAATCAGCCTCACAGTCACTTTTACAACTGTACCAGAGATGATCCTTACATATAGGACCAGGGAGGGCACACTGGGAGTTCCCAGTGAGTAGAAAATTATGTAGTAGTGAAAAGGATTCTTTTGGGTCAAGAGAAAGAACCAGGTCCTCACAGGAGTACTCATGACTGTTTGAGAGAGGGCTGACCTTGCAGAACAGCCCCAGAAGAGCTCACAAAGACAGGACTGTCACTGACTCCAGAGATTAGAGCATGGTCACAAAAAC
The DNA here is from genome assembly GCF_963924665.1 of Micromys minutus. Classification (NCBI taxonomy): domain Eukaryota; kingdom Metazoa; phylum Chordata; class Mammalia; order Rodentia; family Muridae; genus Micromys; species Micromys minutus. The sequence continues at coordinate 108,696,165 of NC_137970.1, read as the reverse complement.
CCAAACACTCAGAAGCAATTTTTTCCTGAGCCCAAAGACCTGGAGATCCACAGGAAGGACAGGCAACAGTCACTGACTTCAAGACCACATATAATCACAGATTACAAGATGGCAAGAGAAAGGCAAAAGAACATACGCAATGGAAACCAAGACAACCTGACAACATCAGAACCCAGCTCTCCCACCACAGCAGGTAGTGGATTATCAAACTCTTCAGAGAAACAAGGCTCTGACTTGAAATCATACTGCACAATGATGATAGAGATCTTGGAGATGCACATGAATAAATGCCTTAAACAACTACCGGAGGGGACACACCTAAAGAGCAAAAAAAAAAAAAAAAAAAAAACACTCAAAGACCTAGAGGAAAACACAATCATACAGCAGAAGGAATTAAAAATGGAAATATAAACAATAATGAATACACAAAAACAAATCAGGAGTCACAGAAGCAAGCATCACCATCAGACTACAAGAGATAGAAAAGAGAATCTTATTCTTTCACATTCCTCCTCTCTTAATTTTCTACTCCTCACCTCTTCTTTCTTTTTTTTTTCTTTTTCTTCTTCTATGCCCTTTATTCAAATCATCTCTTTCCTCATTCAACTTTTCTCCTCCTTTTCTTGTCCTCAATACTCTTCCCAATTTTTCCTGCCTTGCCGTCTCCCAGTTCTGTTTTCATGCTACCATCATACTCTTACCTATTTAAGACTCCATCCTCCCTTTCTTGTCACCTTTATGCTCCTTCTATTTTTTCTTACATTGTTTCTCCAATCTCATCTCTCCCTTTCCTCTCTTCCTCCATCACACTTTCCTCAACCTCCTTCTTCCTATTCACCTGTATCTCTCCTTACTTAATCATTTTTTTCCTATTTACTTGTTTCTCTTCCACCCCATCTACCGCTTTCTACCCTCTTACCTCACTGCTCCAATGAGATCTTCTCACTGGTTTCAATTCTGTCTCTTCCAAACTTTCTCTACTTCCTTCTTTCTCTCTTATTCTTTTTCCATCTTCTTTTTTTAATTATCTGACTTTCTTCTTCCCTCTTCTTCTTCACCTGTCTCTTCCCTTGCATCCTCTCTTTTCTTCTCACCACATTCAAATTCCCTTCACATTCCTCCTCAATTTTCCCTACTCCTTTTCCAGTCCACTGTGCCCTTTTATTCTCTTCTCTCTGTCTCCCTTTCAATCCAATTTTCTCACATTAAAAACAGAACTTTTCCCCCTCGATTTTAAGAAATCATTTAGCTTGCATGTACAATTTATTTACTACTATGACTGCCTTTATCTCTCCTTACATAATTTATTCTTATTAACTTTTTTTCTTTCCACCCCATCTACAGCTTTCTCTCATCTAACCTCACCTCTCGAATTAAGTCTTCTCTCCTGTTTCATCTCTCTGTCTCTTCCCACCTTTCCACACTTCCTTCATTCTCTTTCTCTCTCTCTCCGCCCCCTCTCTCTCTCTATCTATCTTTTCTTCTTACTATCATCTGATAATCCTCTTCCCTTCCTTGCTTCCCCGTTCACATTCCCTAGCATCCTCTTTTCTTCTCACCACATTCAAATTCCCTTCCTCCTCAATTTTCCCTACTTTTTTTCTCTTCTCTCTGTGCTCTTTTATCCTCTTCCCTCTTCCTCTCTTTCTCTTCCATTTTCTCTTTCTCCTCCTTCTTTTATTTCCACCTCCTTCTTAAACCTTCTTACCTCTTTCTTACCTTCTTTATTTCCTTCATTTCTCTTCACTCATCTTGATGTCCACCACCTCTTCCCTACTTCCTACAGTCCCATGCTTCCCACTTCATCTCCATCTTCTTCCCCTTTCAGCTTTATTTCTTCTATACTTTTCTGCTTCTTTACTTCTCCCTTTCTTCCCCTTCTCCTCTCTGATAACTTACCCTATACTCTTTACACGTTTTTTTTTTTTTCCTTTTCATGTAATCTCCTCTCTTAGATCTTACCTTCTGCTTTTTCTTCTCTCATATCACATGCCTTCAAGTATTCCTTTGGCTTCTCTTTCTAATTTCTTACTCTTTTACTTTTCACTTCACATCTGTTCTATTTTTCCTATTACCTCTTCATCTTCTTTCTTGACTTCTGACTTTTACCCTCATCTATCATCTCTTCATTTGCAAAAGGTCCTCTTAACTCCACTCTCAGTTTCTCCCTTTTCATTCCTCCCACCCCTTCAAACCATTTTCTTTTCTCCTCCTTTATCCCTTTTCTTAACTTCCCTTTTTTTCCCTCATCCCCCTCTATCCTCCTCAGACACCCTCCATCTGCTTTTCTTTTGTCTCCTCTTTCTTCTTTCTGCCTGTTTGCTCCTTTTTCTAATCAACTCCTTCCCCATTCTCTTCAGCCTGCTTTCTCTCGCCCCACTCATGAAGCCCTTATCTTCTTGTCTCATATGCCCTATGAACTACCCTATTTTCCTCTTCTTCCCTCCACAACTCTCCTTCCTCCTCTTTATTTAAGACAACAGTCTTGCTTCGCTGTTTGCCTGTGTGTCCTTCATTTCACTCTTTCCATTTGTAAACCATGCTAATTAAGTTTGTACCTAACCATGACCTAATATTTCCTCTGAGGTTGATTGAAACAGCTGGAATTACATTACATACAGGACTTACTTTTATCCAGATTATCAAGAAAGCCTTTCTCTTGCATTTCCACTGTATTTATAGTTACATCCTGTTTACTAGTATGACTGCCAAAAATGCCAATAATATCATATTAATGTATTGGTTGATATGAAAATATGAAATGGATCTTTTCTACTTTTATGTTTGCAAATCCGTAGGTTAATATTTAAGGGAATACAGTAGAAATGAAATTATCTTAAGGACACATAAAACTCAGATAAAGGAATGTTCAGTTATGAACAAGAAACAATAACAAAGGTGTGTACATGAAACATATTGGTAGTAGTAAATAACAACAATTGAGGTACATGGTATGCTTTCCTCTACATAGTATGGATGCTTTCACTTTTTTTTTCAATGTGAAAAGCACTATACTATGTAAAGCACTTCTTACAATATTTTTCATATTAATATACTGCAAATTTGTCCTCTATCCTTTACTGTATCAGTAATAATACATGCTACCCAAATACTTGGCTAATTCTTCAATCTTAAAATCTGACTAATTTTAGAGCACTACACATTTCTGTAAGGGCATGTCCTCTAACTTACATTCTGATTTATGATAATTTTATACATTTCTAATATATTAAACTAATCCCATTTCTCGTCTTTATATTAAAACACGCCTTTAGGTACTTGATATTTTATTCTTTCAATGCACAGAAATTAAAATTAAGGATTATGAATAAGAGAATATCTGGATCTGCCTTTGAAATCAGGTCCTTGAAGATCAGCTTCACAGGTGCTTTCATACCTGGAACAGAGGTCATCCAGACACATAGGACCAGGGAGGTCACACTGGAAGTTCTCATTGAGTAGACATTTCTATGCTCACTGGCAAAGGGTCCTTTTTGGCCTAGAGAAAGAGTTATGTCCCTGCCAGTAATACTCAGGTCTGGTGTGCAGAGGTCTGAGATCCTGAAACAATTTCAAAATAGCTCCCACACCTGAGCTCACAAAGAGAGAACTGAGTCACTGCCACCAGAACTCAAAGCTTACCCACAAAAAGCCTAACACCCAGAACCAATTTTCTTCCTGAGTCCACAGGCCCTCGGTCTCATGGGAGGGACAGGCAGCAGTCACTGACAACAAGACCACATATAACCACTAATGAGAAGAAGGCAAGAGGAAAGTTAAAGGACTTAACCAATGGAAACAAAGTGAACGTGGCATGATCAGAACACAGCACTCCCACCATTGCACTAACTGGATTACCAAACACTCCAGAAAAAAATGTGTCTGACTTGAAATCATACTTCATGATGATGAGAGAGATCTTGGAGAAGCACATGAATAACTCCCTTAAACAAATACGGGATAACACAAATAAAGAAATATAAACCTCTAAAGAGAAAGCACAAAAATCACTTAAGGTACTACAAGAAAAGAAAACCAAACAGAGGAAGGAATTAAAAATGGAAATAGAAACAATAAAGAAAATAGAAAAAGAAACAACCATGGAAATATTTAACTCAATAAAAGAAATCAGGATTCACAGATGAAAGCATCGCCAACAGACCACTAGAGATGAAAAAGAGAATCTTTTTCTTTCTCCTTCCTTCTCCCTTCACTTTCCACTTCTCATCTTTTCTTTCTTTTTTTCTCTTTTACTTTTTTATGCCATTCATTCACGTCTCCTCTTTCCTCATTTTACTTTTTCCCTTGATTTTTGGTGACATTCAGAGCTATGATTTAATTTGCCTCTTACGATGATTTATTACACCCCAAAGTTTGGGCATGTTAGACTTCAATTTCTGCTGAATTCTATAAAACCCTTAATTACTTTTTTTTGTTTTCTTCACTGACCACATTATTTTTGAGTAGAAAATTGTTCAGTTTCCATATAAATGTGGACTATTGTTCTGTCTTCTTTTTTTTGTTTTGTTTTGTTTTTTTTAATTATGAAAGACAAGACTGAGTCCATGGTGATCTGATAGGATGCGTGGGAATATTTTGATCTTCTCATATCTGTTGAAGCCTGTTTTTTTATCAAATATCTGTTCAGTTTTGGTAAAGGTACTGTAAGATGCTGTTTTTTTGATGAAATATTCTATAGTTGTCTGTTAAATACAAATGATTCAAAACCTCTGTTAGTTTCAATTTGTCTCTGGTCAGTTTCTGCTACTGTGACCTGCCATCCATTGATGGGAGTGTGGTGGTGATGACCCCACTATTATTATGTGTTGTGCAATTTATGCTTTGAATAAATGTAAGGTTTTTTTTTTTGAGTGCAGGTGCCCTTGAATTCAGAATATAGATGGTTAGGACTAATAGTTTGTCTTGATAGATTTTTTTTTGATAAGGAAAAAAGTGTACTTCCTATCTTTTTTGATAATGTTTGGTTGAAAATATATGTACTGTTAATTAGAATAGCTACTCCTATTTTTTCTTGTGACAATTTGCTTGGAAGTTATTTTCCCACCTTTTACTTTGAGGTAGTATCTGTTTCTGTTTCTGAGAGGAGGTTCCTGTATAGCAAAATGCTGGACCCTGATTAAGTATCCAGTCTACTCATCTATTTTTTTTAATTGGGGAATTGATTGCATTGATGTTAAGAGACATCAAGTAATAGTGATTGTTTTTTTTTCTGTTATTATTGTTGTTAGAGAAAGAATTATATTTATGTTCTTTCTTTCCTTTTTGCAAACAAATTATTATTTTGATATTCCTTGGGTGTAGTATTCCTTATTATTTTGGAGTTTTCAATTGCTTGTCCTTTGTAGGGTTGGATTTTTGAAAAGTGATTCTGTAATTTTTTTTGCTGAAACATTTTGGTTTATCCATCTATGGTAATTGAGAGTTTTGCTGGATAAACTAAACTGGGCAGGCATTTGTGTTCACTTAGAGTCTGGAGGATGGCTGTACTATATCTTCTAGCTTTCCTAGTTTGGTTGAGAAGACTTGTGTAATTTTGAATGTTCTGAGTTTATATATTATTTGTCTTCTTTCCATTCCTGCCCTTAGTATTCTTTCTTTCTTTTGAACATTCATTTTTTTCTCTATTATGTGTCAGGAGGAGTTTATTTTCTGTTTCAGTCTATTGAGCGTGTTTCACACAAGCAATATTCAAATACTCGTTGACCTCTTAAAAGGGAATAAAGGGCCTGATCTCCAAAAATCCCCTCCATGTAGCAACTGAAGCACTAAATCCATCAATATGGCCCTAAATCCTATGGCTTTCTAGATAAGACACAATAGTGCTAATACATCATTAGCTTTAATTCATTGCCCACACATATTTGAGACCTATATCAATCCCAGGGTGTACTGGAATACCTCAATATTCTTGTGGAATATGCACATAGAAATGTAAATTACATGATTGCATTCAAGAGAATAATTAAGCATGGCAGAACAGAGCCCTTCAAACCTGTGGTACAGAGCCTGACATCCTTGCCATCTCCTTTTCCAATTCAGATATTCCATGCTTACTGAAAAATCGATTCAGTTTTGCTTTTAACTTCACAGATTTCCCAGTACAAAAAAAATAACTATTATTGCAATAACAAACAGGATTTTTTTCTTCCTGTTGTGGGGGCCATGTCCTACGCTGTTCTGTACAAAAGTCTGTATCACTGGGCATTCCTCAATATTTACTGATAGAAGAACTAGGGGAGACATGAAAGTTATGTACTATTTCAAATTTAGTTCATTGTCCTCATGGTGGGATATATGGCAGTATCCAGCCTGGTGTGGTACAAGAGGAGCTAAGCAGTCTATATAGCTCCATCATAATGCTGCCAGGAGACTTTTCCACAGGCAGCCATGAGGAGGTGTTCTAATTTATTTGGTAAAGCCTGAGCACAGGAGCCCCAGGACATATTCCCACAGTGACTTAAATAACCTTCTTATCTAATTAGTCCATAACTCCTAATAGTGACATTTTTTCTTGGACATGCATATTCAATTTACCACAGTATCCCTGCAAGTACTGAATGAAAGGACCACACTGACTAAACAAATGCCTATCACTGATGAAATATGTATGGAGGATGCCACTCTCTATGAAATAAATAGATCTCATATAAGGGTATCCGTGACCTGGTGGCTTTTGTCCACACCATGTGCCACACATAAATTTACCTTTACTGTATTCTTGTGACTGTCTTTGCTTTTTTTATTATAATTGTGTTACAAGATTTCTTCTTTCTAATGCTCCTAGTAGGCACCACCAGTGATTCTTTGTTAGTGATACAGGCACCAGAAAAAAAGCAAAATTATACCCACGTGAATGGTGCTGGACTTTGATGAAGCTTTGGATCAAGCTTGCTGTATCACCAATTCTTCTTCTTTTAATTATCTTATCATAACACAAATGACTGTTTCCAGGGTTCCTTTATGTACAGAGGTTGTAGACATTGGATATGCTGAATTGAATGCTCCAATTGTGATGTTATCATGGCCATCAATCTTAAACTCATTTTCAATATTCATTCAATGATCCCTGGGGCAAACAATGGCAAACATGATTGATGTGTAAGCTCTACACTAATGAGTTTTCTAAATATATTATAGCTTACCTACATTTCTCCTGTCACCTTGTTCTTGCCTCTGAATCTGTCTCTACCAACACCAGTATTCTTAAATAAAATAACCAATCTCAGTTCATCAAAATCAACTCCTCATGACTAACTTACCAACAATATATATTGTATCTCTTTCCACTCACCTCCCTTACCAACTCCTCTCAAAACTTATTCAATTCTTCTTTCTCCAGGGCTATATTTCATTCTGCTACTGTTAACATCTGGAATCATGAATGTCAGAATTCTTTATCCACATTAACTTTAGAAAACATTCCAGTTTTTGACCTGCCCCTCCACATTTCCCTTTAAAACCCCTAGCCATAATCCCATTTACATAATCTCATAACATCACTCATAATTCCAATCTCTGCTTGCTTCCTGTCTTGTTTGGTGTTAGTAACACTATGGATTAGTGCATTAAACACTTTATCCAAGGCTTCTCCACCTTCCTAATGATTGTTCCATTCATTTATCTTCTACCAGGCTGAAAAACTCACCGTGCTTCTGGGAGGAGATCAAAGAAAAGAGGAATTTTCATTCTCCTGTTCTTCATACTAAGTCATGAGTACTGCTTCTTTACACAGAATTTCGAAAACAGCCCAGATTCAAAACTCATTCTATGTTAATAATGGACTCAATTTCCAAATCAAGAGACATAGACTATCAGACTAGATATACAAACAGAGGCAAGTATTTTGCTGCATACAGGAAACTCAATCCCAGAGACAAAGAAAGACACTATCTCAGAGTAAAAGGCTGGGAACAAAACTTTGAAGTAAACAGCCCCACGATAGAAGTTGGAGTAGCCATTTTAATAATGGTTGAAGTAGATTTTCATCCAAAAGTTATCAAAAAAGATAAAAAAGATAAAGAAGGACACTTTTTACTCACTACAGAGAAAAATTATCAGGAAAAATTCTCAATCTATGACATATATGCTCCAAATAAAATAACACCCATATTCATAAAAGAAACCCCACTAAAGCATAAAACATACACTATTCCACACACAATAGTAGTGGGAGACTTCAGCACCTCACTCTCACTAATGGACAGACCATGGAATCAGAAAGTGAACAAGGATACAGTAAAATTAGCAGAGATTATGAGCCAATTGTAATTAACAGGCATCTACAAAACATTTTACCCTAAAAAATAGAATAGACCTTATGGCAGCTTCTTTAAAATTGAACACATATTCAGTCACAAAACAATTCTCAATAGATATAAGAAAATTGAAATATTCCCATGTATCCTATCAGATCACCATGGACTAAGGCTGGTAGTTAATTACAACAAAAACAACCAAAAGCCCATATATGTATGGAAGCTAAACAATGATCTACTCAACAATAGCATGTCAAGGAAGAAATAAAGAAAGAAATTAAGGATTTTCTAGAATTTAATGAAAATTAAAGCACAACATACCCAAAACTATGGGATGCAATGAATGAAGTTCCAAGAGGAAAACTCATAGCTCTGAATGCCTCTAAGAAGAAACTGGAGAGAGCATACATCAGCAGCTTGACAGCACACCTGAAAGCACTTGAACAAAAAGAAGCATATACACACAAAAAGAGTAGACGGCAAGAAATAATCAAAGTCAGAGCAGAAATTAACCAAATAGACATGAAAAGAACCATTCAAAGAGTCAACAAAACTAAGAGAATGGTAACAAGATTAATAAACCTTTATCCAGACTAACTAGAGAGCAAAGAGAGAGTATCCAAATTAAGAAAATCAGATATGAAAATGTAGACATAGTAACTGAAATGGAGGAAATTCAGGAAATCATCAGATCCTACTACAGAAGACTATACACAAAAAAACTGGAAAATCTGGAGGAATTAAAAGAATTCGTAGACAGACGCCAGATACAAAATTAAACCAGGTCAGGTTAGTCATCTAAATAACCCCAGAACACCTAAAGAAATAGAAGCAGTTATAAAAATCCTCCCAACCAAAAAAAAAAAAATCCCAGGTCCAGATGGATTCAGTGCAGAATTTGATCAGACATTTATTAATGACCTAATACCTATACTCTCCAAAATATTGCACAAAATAGAATCAAATGAAATACTACCTGACTCTTTTTTTTTTTTTTTTTTTTTTTTTTGAAGCTACAATAATCATCTTTCCTATACCACACAAAACCCTACACGGAAAGAGAACTTCAAACCATTCTCACTTATGAACACTGATGCAAAAATACTCAACAAAATCCTTGCAAATCAAATCCAACAACACATCAGAATGATCATTCACCATGATCAAGTAGGGTCCATCCCAGGAATGAAGGGCTGGTTTAATATATGTAAATCCATTAATGTAATCAACCATATAAACCAACTCAAAGGAAAAAAAAAACACATGGTCATCTCACTAGATGCTGAGAAATATTTAACAAAATTCAACACCCCTTCATGCTAAAAGTCTTGGAAAGAATAGGCCCATATCTTAACATAATGAAAGCAATATATAGCAAACCAATAGTCAACATCAAATTGAATGGTGAGAAACTTGAAGCAATCCCACTAAAAGCAGGGACTAAAAAAGGTTGTCCACTCTCCCCTTACCTATTTAACATAGTACTGGAATTTCTTCCCGGAGCATTTAGACAGCAAAAGGAAATCAAAGGGATACAAATCAGAAAGGAAGAAGTAAACATATCACTATTTGCAGAATACAAGATAATATACTTATGTGACCCCAAAAATTCCACCAGAGAACTTTTATAGCTAATAAACAACTTTCGGAAAGTGGCTGAATATAAAAAATAGCTCAATCAAATCAGTAGACTTCCTCTACTCAAAGGACAAACGTGCTGAGAACGTAATTGTGGAAATGATACCGTTCATAATAGTCATAAACAATATGAAATACAATTTTGTGACTCTAACTAAGCAAGTGAAAGACCTGTATAACAATATTTTCAAGTCTCTGTGGAAAGAAATTTATAAAGATCTCAGAAAACAGAAAGATCTCTATTGCACATGGATTGTAAGGATCAACATTGTAAAAATGATCATATTAGAAAAGCAATCCACACATAAGATGCAATCCCCATCAAAATTCCAGCGCAATTCTTCAAAGAGCTGGAAAGAGAAATTTACAAATTCATCTGGAATAACAAAAAACCTGGATTATCAATTCCTCCCTCAACAACAAGAAATCATCTCCAGGAATCACGATCCCTCACCTCAAGCTATATTACAAGGCAATTATTTTGAACACTGCACGGTTCTTGTACAGAGATAGGCTCTTAGATAAATGCAACAGTATAGAAGATTCATAAATGAACTCTTACACATATGGACACTTGATTTTGACAAAGCAGCTGTAAACATTCAATGGAGAAAGGACAGCTTCTTCAACAAATGGTGTTTGTTGGCAGTCACCATGCAGAAGAATGAAACTAGACTCTTATTTTCTTGTACAAAGATTAAGTGCAAGTTGATCAAAGGTCTTCACATAAAACCATGTACACTGAAATTATTAGAAGAGAAGACAGGGTAAACCATAGAACACATAGGGACAGGGGAAAGTTTCCTGAACAGAATACCAACAGCTTATGCTTCAAGATCAAGAATCCATAAATGGGACTTAATGAGAATGCAAGGTTTTTGTAAGGCTAAGGACACTGTCAAGAAAACAAAATGGCAGCCAACAGACTGGGAAAATCATTCCCAATCCCACATCTGATAGAAATCCAAATATATATATATATATAAACTAACACAAAAAGGTAGACTCTAGGTAATCAACCAATCCTATTAAAATATGGGGTATAGAGCTAAACAAAAAATTCTCAGTTGAGGAATATTGAATGGCTTAAAAGCATTTAAGATGTGCTTGACATGCCTAGTCATCAGGGAAATGCAAATCAAAACAACCCTGAGATTCCACCTCACACCAGTCAGAATGGCTAAGATTAAAATCTAAGTTGATAGCAGATGCTGGCAAGGATGCAGAGAAGTAGGGATACTCATCCACTCTTGGTGGGGTTGTAAGCCGGTACAAGCAATGTGCAGGTCCTCAGAAATTTATGCACAGTACTACATGAAGACCCAGGTATTCTACTCCTGGGCATGTATTCTACACCCTTCTTTCCATGTTTTTCATATTTTTTCATCCGCTTGTCTCTATCTCCTCTTTCTTCTCCCCTTTTCTGTTTTCAAATGTTTCATATTATTTTCCCTCTATTTCCTTCCTTACTCCTCTTTCCAGATTTTCTTTTTCCTCCTGTTTTCTTTGTCCATTTTTATCTTTATTTTCCCACCTTCCTTTTCCATATTTCTTTTTCTATCCTTTCTTTTTATTTCCCCTCCCTTCCTCTGCCCACACATATTTTTTTCTTTTATTCTCAATTTCCGCTTTCTCCTCTGGTTTCATGTTCTTCCATTTTCATCCCATTACCTGCCTTTCCCACTTCAAATTTTTTCTTTCTTCCCACCTCTTCTTTCTGTGTTGTTCTTTCCTCTTCCCTGATCTTACCCCATTCCCACTTCTTCTCTCTTCTCTTACTTTCCCTCACTCCCCATTCTTCCTATTTCACTGCTTTTCCTCATCTTCCCTTCTCCTTCCTCCATCAACTTCCCTCTTCCACCTACTTTATAACTCCACCAGCTTCTCTCCACTTCCTTCATGTCTACTTCCACTTATTCACTCCTCGCTCTATGTCCAATTTTCTTCTCTCCTCTTCCCTCCACCATCTTTAAAAAATCATCTCTTTCCTTCGATCTATTGTATTCTCCAACCTGTTCTTTTCTCTTTTCTTTTGCCTTTTTGACTTTCCTTCTTTCTTATGTTCTATTCTTTCTATTTCCTATCTTCTTTCATTTAACTCCAACTTCTTTTGTTCTATTCTTCCCCTCTCTCTCCTTCCCTTGCCTTCCTTTCTCTTCTTTACTTATTCTTAATTTTCCAAATTCCTGCCTTCTTTCTCTCTTTCCTTTACTCCTTTATTTTCCCTTCTATTTTCTCCTCCCTGCATGCTCTTCTTATCCCCCTCTCCTTTTCTCCCTTTCTTCTCAGTTGCCTCCCCACTACTCTTCATTTCTTAATTTTTTAATTTTCCTCTCATTCCCTGTTCTTTTCCCCTCCTTTCTCTTATTCATCCCTCCTCTTCATTACTCTCTTTTCTTTTTTATTATCTTTTTCTCTTTGCTTCCTTTCACTTTTTCTTCTATGTAATACTTTGTACTTCTTCATTTCTTTTCCTCTACTTCTACCTTTGCCTTTTTCTTCTCTTTCCTCCTATCTCCTTTTCACTTCTTCCTTCTGTTTAATATTTCTTCCTTTTCCTCTTCCTTTCACAGAACCTCTTCATCTTCCTTTCCTTTCTCTTTTCCTTCCTCATCTTCTACTTTCTCATTTCTCCTTCCTATTCCTTCTTTCTTCCTCCCCTTTACTTGTCTCTCTTCTTTACAAACAAATTCCATCCCTTCCTCTTCAATCTTCTCTTATTCTATTCCATTATACCTACTCTACATTTGTCCTCCTATTTTCCACTCTCTTCTTTCTTTTTTTCACTTCCTTCCTCATTCTTTCCCTTATCCATACTGTGTTCTCTTGCTTTCACCTTTCCCTTGCACTTCCCTCCTCTTTCTAATTCTTCATTCTTTCTTCAACCCTCCTTTGTCCTGGCTGGCTCTACTTCTCTCCTTCCCCACTTCTCTCTTCCTCTCCCCTCCATCCTCATCCCAACTCTTTTATCTTCTTACTTCCTTGCTTTCTCATTTTTTCTCCCTGTGTTTCTCTCTGCCTTTTTCCTCTTCCTTCTTTTCCTTCTCCTTTCACTCTTTTCCATCTTCCTACTTAATCCTACACTTTTCCTTTGTCTCCTTATCTATTTCCTATTTTTCCCTTCTTTTTGATCCTTTTGTATTGCCCTTCTCTACATTCATACTCTTACATTTTATTTTCTTTTTACATTTTATTTTCTTCTTTCTTCTCCATCTTTTCCTCACTGTCCTTCGTTCAGTTTTCTCTTCCCTCCAATTACCTCTTCCTGCCAATTCCCTCTTTCCTCCTGTTAATCTCCTCTTTCTACAAACTTATTCACTGCCTCTTTTCCTCTTCTCCTTTGTCCACCTTTCTTTTCTCCTATTCCCTTTTCTATTCTGTTTATGTATACATGCACTTCCTTCCTCAACCCTCTATCAACTTTGCTTTTCCATCCTCTTTCTGGCTCCCTCCTCTCTCTCTCTCTCTCTCTCTCTCTCTCTCTCTCTCTCTCTCTCTCTCTCTCTCTCTCTCTCTCTCTCCCTCTCTCTCTCTCTCTCTCTCTCTCTCTCTCTCTCTCTCTATCTATCTATCTATCTATCTCTCTCTCTTTCTCTCTCATCACCATACTCTTCTTCCCTTCTTTCTCACCTTTCTGTTTTCCATCTTCCCTCCTCCCTACTCTTCTCTTTCTATTGCACTGCTTTTGTTCCTTTCCTATTTTGTGCTCTGTCCTCTTTCTCCACTGTTGATCATCCTTTCCGCCTTCTATTCAATCCTCCCACATTCTTCTACACTTCTCTACTCCCTAAAGTTCCACTATTTCTTTTCTTCTTTTCTATTCACCTTTCTCCCTTTTCCATTCTCCATTTTTCTCTTTCCTTTTTCCCAATTATCTCTTTTTTTCCTTCCTTCCTCCTTCATTTTTTCTCCTCTCATATCTTTTACCTTAGTCTTCAATGTATCATTATTTCTGCCTTCCCCTTTTTCTCATATCCTCTTTACTTCCCTGCCATTCTTTACTGTCCTCCACTACCCTCTTGTCTTCTCCCTCCTATTCACTCTCTTCTATTTCCTTTTTTCATTATATCTCTCTTTTCTTTACCCTTTCTTCCTCTTCTACTATCTTCCTTCTCTTTCCTCTATCTTCTCATCTTCAACCATCTTTCCCTACTACCTACAGTTTCTTGTTTATCCTGCATCATATTCCCTCACAGTTCCCTTCTTTTGACTTCCTCCCCTTAGTTCAACCTCATTTATTTTCCTCTCTCTTCTCTTCCCTTCACTATCCCCTCCTTTGCTTTTTCCCTTTCTCTTCTTTTGCTGACCTTGTCTATTCCATGATCTCTCTCCATTCCTCCTTCCTACTCCCTTCACTTCTTTTGTTCATCCTCTTTCCCATTCTTCTCCCTTCTGCCTTTATTCTTCTTATTCCTCATAACCCCAAATTCATCTTCTCACTCCTTCCCTCTTTTCTATTCTTTGTGCTTTGTCCTTGTCACACTTTCATCTTCTTCCTCCTCTTCACATTTTTTCCTCTTACCAGACCTTCCTTCCTCTTCCTTCCTCTTCTTCATTCCCTCACCTTCCTCCTTCCTTCCACTTCTTCCTTTCTTCCTCCTCCCACTTCCCCACATTGTCTACCTTTCATTTTTTATGGCTCTTGTACCCTAGTGTCTCCTCTTTTATCCTAAATCTAATTTTCTCTTATCTCCTATACTTATCTCTCTCCATCATCCCTTTGTTTTCTGTTCCAGTCCTTCTCCCTTTCCTCTTTTTTCTTTGTAACTCTACGTCCTTTTACCCCTTATTCCCGTTTTCCTCCCCATACACTCTTCCCTCTTCTTACTTTCTATTTTTCCTCCTTCCATTTCTTTCTTTTCCATACTTACATTCCATTTTCTCCTCTCTCTGCTTCTCCTTTATGTCCTCTTCCCTTCCCTCATTTCCCACTCCCTCTTCTTCCTTCTAACCTTCTCCTTTTTACATTATCCCTCTTCCTTGTTTTTTTTCTTCCCCCTTTTCCTTCTCATACATTCTTTTGCCAGCTACTATTTAATCATTCTCTCTCCTCTTTAAGGCCCTTGCTTATTGTCAGCTGTCCTCTTTGTTTCCTGTTCCTTTTCACTTCTTGGCTGGGGCATCCCTTATATTCTCCCTCCTTCCTACACTTTCCTTCTTTCTCCTGGTCCATTCTTCTTCTTTCTTTTTAATGTTCCTCTTCTTCCATCTTCACTTTATCCTACTCTGTCCTTTTCCAGCCTACCTCTTCACCTCTCCCCTTTTAGCTCCCCTTCTATTCCCTCCCCTTTCCTGTCCCCATATCTTCCATCCTTTGACCTCTCCATCCTCCCTCTTCTTTCCACCTCATTTCAGAATCCATTTTGATTCTTTTTAGACTACTAACCTCTTTGTACAATGCCTAAACTTCCCTATTTGTTCTAATCCTATTTTTTCATCTCTGCTCTGTATTGTTTTCCTCCTATGATGGCAAGCATGCAGCTTCCATTTCAGCACTCTTTTCCCTTAGGTACTCTTGAAACAGATTCCTGAACGTTCCTAATCCTGGTTCTTCCTGACTTTGTAACCCCTCTAGCTTTCTCATGTCTTTATAACTTTGATGCCTTCCATCCAGTCTTTTAGGTTCTTGTTTTTAATCCTGCCCCCATCACAAGTACTGTGTCCATAGCATTTTCTGAATCCCCCCTATGCTTCTACATTATTTCAAAATCCTGAGCTTTTACAAAGATTCCTAAAACCCCAGACACTAGCTCTCTACACCTGATATATAAAATTGACCTGGCTATCCTGTCACCCTCACACTACTTCCCTCTTAATTTCCTGATTTCCTCTGTACTCCTGGCACACAATGAACCTCCTTTCCTCTTATGAGGTTCCTCCTATCTTGTCAGAATTCTCTAGCTCTTTCCAATCTCCTTAAACAAACCTGACACCTGGATTTCTCCCTTACACAGTCTCTGATCTGGGCTTCCTGAGACTCCTGCCTTCATACCTGGCTATTGCTCATTTCATCCAAGATCCTGATATCTCAACAAAGGCATTGTCCTTTACCCAGTCATCTACACTGCCATTTACCCTACTTATGCTCTACATTTCCATTATCCATCTTCTAAGATCCAACTGGACCATGCTGGCCTGGTACTCAGAATCTTAGAAAACCTGAGAATTCTTTTGATACTCCAGTCCTGCTCTCCTTGGGAATTTTCTTCTCTCCTATCAAATTTGTCAGCTGTGTAGGCTCCTATCCCTACCTAGGGAGCTGGCACTTCAGATCTCTCAGATCCTGGCCATCCTTTTCCAACCACTGGCTTTTACCTATGACATGCACTCACCTCATCCCTCCTTCATTCTCTCTTTGTTTCCAGCAACCCTACTGTGTGCCATGCTCTTCTTACTGTCCTCCTCCAAATTTCCTCTCCAGGATCATTGTTCTCCTGATTTTCCTCCTATCCTCTTTTAAGCTTATATCTTTATTAATATTCTGCTGTTCCAGACCCTCACATTCTCAAGAGCTCTTTCTGCATTCTCAGCATCAATTCATCAGGACACCATCCCTACCTAGTTTTGTCACTGGGGACTTGATATCCTCTCCCTGAACCTCCTTAACTTCCTGTCCAGATTTGGTGTCCACCTGCATCCATAAAGACATCTCCTTGAGCCTCTTTCCCCCAGACTTCTCCATTTCCAAAGCCCATGGCCCCCATTTGCTAGGACAACATATCACAGTTCACCTCATCCCAGGTCTTCTCTAGTCTGTGATAATTTCCTATTTTCTCACAAGTGACCTCCTGCTGTGTCTCCTGATATCTCCTTTGGTCTCTTCTCACTAGTATCCTGTCACCCTCATATCATGTCCTCACCTCCATTTTCTGTCCACATCCTTCTAAATATGCTAAGCTTCCTGCACTTCTCACAGTTTTAATTATTTCCCATCCCTCTGCCCTGTCCCTGACCTCCCTGCTCTCTTCCTGAACCTTTATTCTTTTGCCTGCTCACCACTATCCCCCTCTGTGTTCTCCTTCTCTCCTCTTGTTCACATGTCCTCTCTTGTACAATTCTCCACTGAACCACCTGGATGCTCATCACCCCGCCCTTCTTCAGTGTGCTGTGTTTCTGGACAACATCCGGTAGCCTCCACACGCACCCTCAGAATCCATTTTGTTCTGTAAACAGAAATCTGTCCATTTTCATAGTCTCCTAAACTCTTCCTAAGACATAAGCCTTTTGTTGATTTTTGGCCTTCTCTCGATGCCCTTTCATCTCCCCATATACTTCCTTCTCTCTCCATACCATCCTCTGTAGACATTATTCTATATTTTCCTCCCATTATGCTGAGTCTCTGATCCCCTCCTCTGTCTCTTACACCCCTGAGTCCTCATTCTCAGACATTCTGTCCTCTAACTGCCACTGCCCTCCCCAGAGTTCAGTCACTCCTTATTCTTCCTAAACCTGTAGGAATCTTAGAATTTTTCAAACCTTCATCCACAGACCCCCTCATTCTTATTTCCCCATCTAGTGCCTAGCTCCCAATTTGCTACTGTTTTTTGAGCATCTGTCCTTTCTCTTCAGCTTCCTAGCCTACAAGTACACTTCTGAGCTCTGTCAGTGTCCTGCCACCCTCTGAAGCCTCATGTTGTTGTCCTTCCCTCCCTGAAGCCTCCTCTTCTCCCTCCTCTTTTCCGTCTCTGGATGTGAACCATTTTATCCTCCCCTGTTGCCTCCCATCTTGCTCCCCCACTTTATACTTTCCACTCCCAGATTTCTTACCTCCAGGAGCCAAGTAACTTCCTTTAATCTTCCATCTTCCTTTATCCACTGATTTTCTTTCTGCTTTTCTTCTGAGTAGAACACCAGCTTCCCCTGCCTTCTAGTTCAAACTCTTCTGCTTCAATAAGCTTCTGGTCATAGTCCACCTTTCTACTCTGTCCCTGCCCCCTCCACAGCTTTCTCCTCCCTTCTAGGCTCCTCCCCTTACTCCTGCCCTACTTTGAACTCCAATTCCACTGCAACAGTACTATAATACTCCCTAGCCTCCAGCACATTGCCTCAGCCTTCTGCCCTTCCCCCATGACTCTCAGGCTCTACTCAGTAGTCTTAAGCCCTCCCACAGCTTCATTCCTTTCACAGAACACCCTGCTCTCCTCAGTCAACCTTTGCCCTTCTCCTAGTGCCTATTGACTGTTCCCAGTATCATCAGGTGTTACCTCCTCAGTCGACATCTCCTACCTAGTCTTCTGCCTCTCACATCCTTCTAGTGTCTTGCCCTCCCCACCTATGTGCCATTCTCCAAAGTCTTTTATTGTCCCCAGTGTTTGGTTACCTCTCATCTGCCACCTCTCCACAGGTATTTCCCTGTTTCATGCTCTCTGTCCAGCAGACTCCTCAATTTCTCCCTTCTGCCCTCTGTTCTCCAGCCCTCTTACACATTCCCTAGCCCAGCCTCATATCTTCCATGACACTCTGCCTCTCTCTTCAGTCCACTGACCTCACAAGCCCCAGGCCATTCCCTGTCTAGATCAGCTTCCTGCTCGGCCTCCATCCCTAGGGCTGCTGTTAGCTCCTCCCTCCCTCTGTGCCTTCCACTCTCTCCTGCAGCTGGTTACATTCACCTTTCCCCAGCCCCCTGAATCTCTAAGCTTCTTTCTCAGTGTTCTGTCTCGTCCCTTGTAAACCATATACCCAGAGCAGCTGGGCTTTAAGTCTTGAATTTCTGCTCTCCCTAAAGTAGTGCTCTCTGGCTCTGCATGCCTCCTCCCTGCCCTCCAGCTTTTGATATGACCTGTGAGACTCATGCTCTGTTAGCAGATTCATACTCTCTTCTGATCTTCTATCCTGGCTGAGGATCTATACTTCCCGAGCATCCTGCAATCTTCCTGAGTCTCATAACCTTCTGAAACTCAGGGTGTCCTGTAACCTGCCCTACTCTGGCTACATCCTCTTATCTGTAACTTCCTCTTGAGCTGCTGGTCTGCCCCTCTACTTTGATCTTTCTTTATGAACCTCCTGCCTGCTTCCCAATATATTCTTTTCAAGGCTCCTCCTTTTTTTTTAGTGCTTTCTGTATCCAATATCCTACAAGTGTACTCACATCCTACAATGTCCACAGCCCACTATCCCCCCTCCAGAACCTGTGATTTTTTTTTTTTGAGCTCTCTGCCTTCTCATTTCATCTGCCTTCCTCTGCTGCCGGTACTCCTCCACCCCCATCCCAGGCTTTTATTGTACTCCAAGAAGGTCTTGTGTATCTCTTCAGCTTTTTGTCTTTCTCCTTAAATCACTACATTCCAAGGGGTCTACAGTTTCCCTTAATTTCCTGACCTGCTCTACAGTAAGCCCAAACTTCTGGCTCTGTTACTAGTGATTCTACCCTCCCATAAAAATCTCCTGACTCTCTCCCATCTCCATAACTACATGTGAGTTTGATGCCCTCTGTGCCTTTCCAAGGCTTTGTTTCTCCCTTCCTCCCCAATCTGTTGTTTTCCTCCTGCCTATTTTTCTATCCTTCAGTCCTTAAATGTGATTCTTCTTATAATTCTGCTGCCCTAAAACCCCAGGCTCCTCCCCCCTGAGCCTCCTGCACTCTTACTAAGCCACAGCTCACCTCAGTCTTAGAGTCCTGGCTTCTCAGTTAATCTTTCAGAATGGAGTTCTGAGAACACAAACCAGAGGTGGAGAGAGAAAAGCATGCTTTCTCAGTTCCAAAAGAAACTCTGATTCCCTCAATTCGACAAGGCGGTCCAAATATCCGGAAATGAGCTCAACCTATAGGCGGTTTTCTATTGGTTAGATAAAATCCGGAATTCCTCAGGAACTTGTGAAGCAGGTTCAAGACCTGAGGCCTACTGGACAGATAATTACCTGTTGTGTCTGGAATCTCAACATGCACACATGTGTTACACATTCCAAGCAGATTCTTCCAACCTTCTCTACCTTGCAATCACTTCAGGTCAAAGGCTTCCCTGCCCCCAGCTCCTCAATGTTGCTTTTATTGCTATGCACAATCTGTCTCTCTGTCCTGTCTCTCTGTCTCGGTCGCTCTGTCCCTCTGAACCTTCCCCTCTACCTTTCTCTCTCTCTCCCCTCCTTCTTCTTCTCTTTGTATTTTTTCAGGATTCTTTTTGGCCTGCTCTCACCCCCTCTTTCAGTGATCCCTGTGACGTCCAGGATGCTGGCTGTGCTCAATCTACTTCTTTCTCTCCTTACTCTTCTTCCTTATCCAGAAGCCTCCTGCTATTCTTTCATTTTTAAATCAACAATACAGACCTTTTGCCTACACACAGAGTGGAGAATAGTCATGTCCTTAGTTTATACATCATCCAGATTCAGCACCTGCAATTGTTAAACAACAGAAAAGCAATAAGCTCTTTATACCGATACTGCAGAGAGGACTATAGAATGCACACAGTGGCCTCTTCTTTTATTCTTACTCTCAAACTTCAAATTGTATTCAATACCTTGACTCCAGATCCTGGAATGAGAGAAGTCTTTGATTCAGTTTCTTTCTCTGAACAGTGTGAATGAGACCAACTGGAACCTTCTGAACCTTCTGAGCCTGGTTCCACTGTTGCCCATTTAGAGGAAGAGAAAGAGAGAGAGAGAGAGAGAGAGAGAGAGAGAGAGAGAGAGAGAGAGAGAGAGAGAGAGAGAGAGAGGGAGGGAGGGAGGGAGAGAGAGAGAGAGATAATTTGTGTGTGGGGTATCAGAGGGTTGTTGTCCTGTCAAGGATAATCTGGAAGGAGGTTCTGAAGAGTGGAGGTTCTTGCTTAGCCCTGGATTGCCCTCATGGTTTGGAGTTTGTTCTCTTATGCCACACCCAGGAAGAGGTATGGCACCCAGCAGAAAAAAAAGGGGGAGCCTGGCAGTGTTCTGTGTACAGAACTCAAAGATTTTCGTATACATTTGGGAGATAGCAACAGGTAACAACTTCAAAAACCACATCTCTAACTAGATAGAGCTGGTCACAAAGAGTCCCATAAAATGTAATAATGTCAACCAGGTTAAATCTCTAAATTATATGACGCTTCCCTGCGTGCAACACAGACTACAAATAAAGTGCACAATGACATTATACAGTGAGGACACATGGAAGAACAAAGTACCCAAGGGGACAGGAAAGCAGAAACTCACAGACTAATCAGGGCCAGAATGGCACATGAAGTCAAAGCTGAGTCATAGCTCTGCCCCTCTCCTGGCTGACACCACTGGACCCAAAGGCCTAATATCACTTCCTCTGATCTCATACCATAGCCCTGATTATGGAAAGGGATCAGTTTCCCTGTAGGGTGTGTTCTAAGAGAAAGGGAACTCAGACTGAATTTCTCCCAGTAGTCCATGATCCTTCCTGTACCTAGAATACAGGCAATACCCAGGAGGTCCTCTCCCTACCCAATGACCCACCCCTAACACAAACACTTACATACAAGTGCCATACATGCATTCAAATACACACATGCATTCAAACATACACACATGAAGTATTAGTAAAACTAGGGTGACATATGCAAAGAGTCCTGCTCTAAGATGGGAAGCAGAATCCATATGACACCCACCATTCATTTTGTGCCATTTGGGTGAGACAAACTGTGATCTTCATCTGGGTCTCTGCATCTGAGTGGGCAGTGGGACCACTCTGTCCCTGGTGCAGGCTGGCAGTCTGAAGGTTTCTATATCAGAAATGGAATGAGTAGACTTTGAAGCACAAGTGCCAGAGGAACTGGGGGAGTTTGGGATAAGTAATAAAAGTTTACCTTGGGCCATTCATGGGCATTTAGTGAACATAGCTTCTACCCTACATAGGGCTGCCTGGACAGGTTTTCCTTGATTTATCTGGATGAGATTTTCCATGTGATTCCAGGGTTGGGCCTCAAAGCTTGGAAACAGAGAAACAAAGCCATACCATGGGTCTAAGCCCTCATCTCTCAACCTGGAGGAATGCAGGTTTAGATCAGCCTGATCTCTCTCCTCTTCTCTATGTAACTTGAGAAATCACAATTCTATGAGCCCCATCAAGTTCATGAGGTGGGAGAACACATTTCTCCCACAGTGTTTCTAGGAGATAGCAGTGTACATGGCTCCATTTTTTTTTTTTTTTTTTTTTTTTTTTTTTTTTTTTTTTTTTGTGGAAGGAGCAGGATACCTAAGCCACCTCTCCTCTTTTGGCTCAACTGAAAGGACCTACTTCTAGGCAGGCTCTTCACTCAGCTGCTACCTGGGTTGCTACATGAACAGTGGCAGCTTAGGATCCCAGTTGAAATGTTTAGAGAAGGGCTGAGCCATCACCCAGAAGACCAATACCTGAGAAACAAAGAGATTTCAGATTGGCCTCCTGTGCATTCCTTTTCTCGACCTTATTCTGAGAACAGCTCCCTGCTTCTTTTTTTTAATTTTTTTAATATTTGATCATTTTATTTTATTTTTAAACGTTACTTTAAAAAACAAAGACGAAAGAAAAAAAATTAAATATTTTTGCATAAATGTATACAAATACATTTTTGTCAGTGCTTGGCATTTTCTTTTCTTTTTTTTTTTTTCAGGTTTGATATTCTGCATTAAGGTCTTACTAGTTACAATGAGCAAAAAGTACATGTAAAACAGGATGTAACACAGTTAGTCAATTTTTTTTGTTTTGTTTTGTTTTGCTTTCTTTTTTTTTTTTTTTCTTGAACTTTACATAGTCTGTGAGTTGTTTCTGGGGCAGTCCAAGCCTCTGGGTTTAGCATTCCACTATCATTGACTGCATATCATGTCTGTTCTTTTGTGACTGGGTTATCTCACTCAGGATGATATTCTCTAGATGCAACCATTTTCTTAAGAATTTGGTTAAGTCATTGTTTCTGATAGCTGAGTATTACTCCATTTTGTAAATGTACCACAATTTTGTATCCATTTATCTACTGAAGGACATCTGGTTTCTTTCCAGCTTCTGGCTATTATAAATAGAGATGCTATGAACATTGTGGTGCATGTGTCTTTGTTGTATATTGGAGTGTCTCTGGGGTATATGCCCAAAACTGGAATAGCTGGATCTTTAGGTAGTAATATGTTCAATTTTCTGAGGAATCAGCAGACTGATTTTCAGAGTGATTGTATCAGTTTACAACCCCACCAACAGTGGAGAAGTGTTTCTCTTTCTCCACAACCTTGCCAACATCTGCTGTTATCTGAGCTTTGGATCTTGGCCAATCTGACTGGTGTGAGGAGGAAGCTCAGTGTTGTTTTTATTTGCATTTTTTCTGATGGTTAAGGATGTCAAGCAGTTCCTTAGATGTTTCTCAGCCATTCCTCATTCCTCAATTGAGAACATTTTCTTTAGCCCTGTACCCCATTTTTAATAGGGTTGTTTGATTCTCTGGTTTCTAGAGAAAAAAAGAGTTCTTTGTATACCTTGGATATTAGGTCTCTATCTGATGTGGTGTTGGTAAAGATCTTTTCCCATTCTTTTGGCTGTTGTTTTGTTTACTTGACAATGTCCTTAGCCTCACAGAAACTTTGCAATCTCATTAAGTACCATTTGTTAATCTTTGTCAGTAGAACTTGAGCCATTGGTATTTTGTTCAGAAAATTTTATCCTGTGCCTATGTGTTCTAAGGTTTTCCCTACTTCCTCTTCTAATAGTTTCAGTGTATCTGGTTTAATGTGGAGATCTTTGCCTGTTTCTTGAGTCCTTCCCACTTCTCCACATCCAATGGCACACAGCATCCATGCTGTTCATGACTGGTGGATGGGCTTCTGGCTCTCAGGAGTGTCTTTACAGGTGTTTCAGGGAACCGTTGTCAGGGAGGGAGAATGGGAGACCCAGCTTGTAGGATAAGAGGAATGGACAGAATCAACAATTTCCTCTTCTCTGCACATGCAGAGCCTCAAGAATGTCCTCAGACCGGGTTAAGTTCAGTCCTAGGCCTCCAATTGTGTTAGAGACAATTTTGGAAGAGCTGTGCACAGCTACAGAGAGTATACTTTGGCCTCCTTTCCAAGAAGGGACAGGCCTGCTGATTGGTTCTGTGAGTGGGGCTCCTTTCTTATGTACTGGTGATGATCTTACCCTCCAAGATACCATGCCCCCACTCACACTATTAAAGAATTACCTTACCATGGAACATGGGAAAGCCTTGCTTACCTTCTATTTTCTCAGCTTGAACAGGCTTCAGGTGTGCCAGTGGAGCTATCTTCTTCACCCTCTGGTTTTCTGTTCTCCCCAAACCATCTGTTCTAAAGTTAAACCAACCCTCCTGCTCTTGCCCATCCTACAAGTGTCACCTTCTCTCTGACCTTAGTCCCTAGTCTTTTGTCTTGCTTCAGCCTCCTCAGAGGTCCTGCCCAACTTTTCTTTCCACAGTCTTTATGGTGTCTCCCAGCCCTGTACTCTCTTGCTCATCATTCAGCCTATCTTCTCCTGCCATATATCTTGATTCTCCCACCCTCACCTAGACTCCTATGTTCCTCTTCTACTTATTTCAGCTGTCTCCCAAGTCCTTACACCTTATCTTTTTATGACTATGGCTTTTTTTTTCTTTTTCTAGCCTCCAATTTGCTCCTTAAGCATTCCATCTCTGCAAGCTTGAGCCTGCTCTGAGTTTACTACCCTTTATTGTGAGAGCCCCCTCAGATTCCCACTTCATCCCAGCCTCAAATTACCTCACAAGCCCAGCCTTTTGTATGTATTTCTAACCTCCTGCCTTCTTATAAACCTCCTCCAGGTCTTCTACCCCCCACTAGCTTCATGTCTTCAAGTAGCCTGCCATTAACAACCCAAGCCTAATGTTCTCAGACTCACATGCTCTACCTGAGTTTCTCACCTCTTGCTGACATTCAGCCTTTCCTCTCCAGACTCCTGCCTTGACTCTAGGCTTATGTCCTCCTCTGCTGGTAACATAATATTCTCTGAATCTCCAACCTTCCATGTGAAGCATGTATCACTGCAGTCCCTTGATGGCAAGGAAGAAGATCAAAAGCCATTAAAGTGCCTGTAAAACACCCATTCTTCTCCACAAAAAGCCCAAGTCCTAAAGACAGCTCAAAGTTCCAGAAAGCCTTGATATAAGAAAACAAATAAATGGTCTTCAAAGTGATTTTGCTTGGACTAAACATGAATATTTTGGTATATCTTTGTGAGTAACATACAGATTTTGCTAAGGGATTTTAGATAATCACAACGAAATTTTTTTTCTTTTTATATTATATGATGTTATTTAAATAATTTTTGCATACTCCTTTATTTATGTGTTTACATGTGCACATGCATTTGTGAATATATGTTAAATTATGAGGACTATCTGCCAAAAATCAGTTTTCTCCTTCTATTATGTGGGTCCTGGAGACTGAACTCATGTTATTTGCCTTGGCATCATGTCCCTGTAACTTTATGAGCCACCTTGTCAACCCAGAAATTGTCCTTTTCTTAAAATTAGAAATGTGGGAGGTGATTTATTACCTCCATATTGCAAGAATTTCTTTGAGGGACTTCAGCAAGTTGATTACATATAGATTTGGTAGTTAAATGTCTATTGATCAGTGTAACCATGACACATAAGAGTGACTGACCTCCAAAGAAATATTTACCTTTTCAGCTATCTCCCATTATGCTGCTCACCCCATATTTGAGGAACACAGATATTTGCTTATACTGGTGAAGAGAAGTGACTGTTCCTCACTCCCAACTCAGGGAAGAATAAATGAATGAATGAAAGCTTGGGTGGATGAATGACAAAAAGAACAGGGCTTTACATTTTCCCTGATAACAGGAATGGGGTGTTTAAGGAGAGATGTGGCAGTTGCTTATACTTGTATGACCCCATACTGCATGCTCCTTGCACCTTCTACCAATTGTTCAGAGGTAAATAAGAAGAAAAGTAGAACTTTGGAAAAAGCATGTTACATTCATGAAATTAACAGATTGCTATCCTCTTTTCACTCTATATGAATAAAAGGCCTAAGGACATACTGCCTTCATGTCTTACTTTGGTAGATATTTTCACTATGGATAGATATGATGAGTGCAAAATGTAACTCTTCTTTCTCTGCTATGGTTCTCTGGATCTTTGAGCTGTTACAACCAAAGGTTCAGAAATAGGTTCCTCTCTTCAATACCTCCAGCTGTTCTCGATCATATGTTAGCCAATCACTTCCTGCTTAACATTTAATGGGTCTTCTTTAAAGTAAAATATAGTTAAGATTACTGAAAATTACTCAGATCCAATTTAAGTTTCTCAATGACATGAGCTACATCTGAGGTACTCATGATCTACCTGTGGCTAGTATCTCCATCATCTGAACAAATATGAATATTTTTTGCAAAGTTTCCAGCCCATTGACATTCTCTCTGGACCTATTCTTTCTGTAAGTTAGGAACACCTGAAGGTCTGTGGATCTCGGAGTGGGCTGGGCATCCCACTTATTCATAGTAATGCCAGACTGTCACTGCACCCTGTTGAGGAGAGACCTCCTGACTAAGATGAGGCACAGATACACTTCCACTCTGATGGACCACAGGTTTGAGAGCCAGAAAAAGAGCCTGTGTAGGTTCTAACCATTCAGATGGAGGAAAAATACCAACTCTAAACAGCCTGCCTCTGATCAGACAAACTGGTGGCTTCAGGAATATCCACAGGCCTGGTTGGAGACTGCAGAAATGAGAGAGGCTAAGAACCAGACTCCGCCCATATGGAGCTGAAAGTCCAGGCCAGAAGTGTGTCAGTACCCCATATCAAAGGAGGGAAGAGACGAAATCAACGCACTCATCATTTGATTACTCCAACAACTTCATAAGTGTCCATCAGCTTGAAGTGTGCTTCTCCTACTGGTCCAGAAACGTGGAAGCAATGACTGCTACATAGTTTAAGATCTCTGAGAGGTAAACAAATTGGTGGCAGAACTCCACCTCACATTACTTAACCCTTATAAACTTTTGAGCTCATTGCCCTAACAAGAACCTGGTGTACAGTACTTATCTTAAAGAGAATGTATCAATAGATTCATCTAGAGGTAGACAAACTTGTAAAGACTGTCTCTAGGTCAAATTCTTTTGTGCCAGGTTTGAGTAGATAACTGTGTGCCATGCCAGAAAGCAAATGCATGTAAAGTGCCGGGAAGAGAGAAGATAGACCCGAGGGTTACTGAGAAGTGTATTTTACAGAAACTGAGCCAGAAAGATATAGAGATAAGTATCTATTAGACTTTATAGATACCTTTTCTGGGCAGGTGAAAGCCTCCCCACAAAGAGAGAAATGGCAGCAGTGGTCATAGCTAAAAAGATGCCAGAAGAGATCTTCCTTAGGTTTGGCACCCCTAAGGTAATTGGATCATACAATGGGCCATCTGTGTTGCCCAGGCAAGTCAGTTATTAGCTTGTTTATTGGGGAACAATTAGAAATTACATTGTGCTTACCCTAAAAAGTGACCAAAATTGGCCTTAGAGACCGGCAGCAATGACTGAACAGCCCTCCTTCCCTTTGTCCTGTTCTGAGTTTGAAACACACCTAGATGATTTAAACTTACCTCTTACAAAATTCTGATTGGGGAGCCCCACTGCTCACTGAGTCGGGAGGAATATATAACCCTGATGTTGTTCTCCTAAACCTTTGTTTGCCTGCCTAAAGGCCCTTGAGGTGATAAGACATCAAGCTTAAGAACAACTAAAAGAGGCCTGTGAGACTGAGAACATACCCCACCAGTTCAAGGTCATAGACACCATCCTGTTCCGATAACATCAAGTAGGAAACTAAAACCTCACTGGAAGGGGCTGTATCTAATACTTTTAAAAGTTCCTAGCAGTTATATTAGGGTTTAGAGTGGCTGCAGTAGTGGAAACAAACACAGAAGCACTAATACAGACTCCTCAATATTTCCATACATTGAGATCCACAATAGATGAAGTTTTACAAGCCCTAGAGCAATCCATATCTAAGTGTAAGGAGTCACTGATGCCCCTCTTGGAGGTGGTTTTGCAAAACAAAAGGGGACTAGACTTACTGTTCCTTAAAGATAGAGGGCTATGTGCTGCCTTAAGAGAAAAATGTTGCTTTTATGTCAATCATTCAGTGGTGATTAAAGACTCTATGAGTAAGCTAAAAGAAAGACTAGACAAAAGAATAAAAGACAGAGAAAAACAACAAAGATAGTTTAAAATGGTTTAAAATATTTTAACACATCTCCATGGCTGATTATTTTAATCTCCTCATTATTGGGACTTCTGTTAATTTTGCTTTTGTTTCTTACCTTTAGACCATGCATCCTTAAGTAGTCTTTGTTAGGAAAGAGTTAGTACAGTCCAGATTTTAACACTTCGCCAACAATATCATGCAGTAAGAGACTCCAAATAAACTAAATATACTGAGTTCTAAGATTAGAACTAACCACTAAAAGGAATG
The DNA here is from genome assembly GCF_963924665.1 of Micromys minutus. Classification (NCBI taxonomy): domain Eukaryota; kingdom Metazoa; phylum Chordata; class Mammalia; order Rodentia; family Muridae; genus Micromys; species Micromys minutus. Next base: position 108,667,886 of record NC_137970.1, on the reverse strand, counting down.
GGGAATGAAAGAGTTAAAGTTTCAAGTTAGCTCCCACTAACAACTGCTTTGAGGACAAGTATGCTGCAAAACTAAGAAAAAAAAATAACTTGTTTAAAGAAATGGCACAAACTCAGACCAGTTATACTCAATAAGGTCTGGGCTATCCTTGAAGTCCTGAGAGAAACAAAGTATGAAGGTCAGTGTGCCCCAAAACAGAGTGGTCTAGTGTTAAATCATATCCAAAAGCAGACAGACAGTGCCAATTTAAATAAATCAATGAAATTATTATGTGCTTGTTGCTACCTCCTTATGTAATTTTCCCTATAAATATGTCCTCTTCATTGAGTTCAGGGTCATTACCTCTGTCTCCTGTGTGAGATACTTATCAGTCCATAGCTCCATCATTAAACTACCAGTTGCTTTTGCGGCAAAAATGTCTCTCATATTTAATTGGATAACCCTGTGTCCTGACACTCAAGTGGAGGTCCCAGGAAGGGGGTCCTACATTTCATCTTGACCCAGCTGCCTGGCCCCTCTTTTGGTCTGAGAACAATCAACCCCAACATTCTTCGCCTTGTCTCCTGACCTCCCGTGATATCCCTTTAGGTCTTTGATCAGGGTAAAAAAGTCTTTGTCTCATCTCTGGTTTGAATGTCTCAGTCTCTGTGTCTGGGGACAGAATATGTAGAAACTGCTCTAACACAATGAGCTCCAGGATCTCCTGCAAAAACCCCGTCTGTGGCTTAAGCCACTGGGAAAAATGTTTCCAGAGGTTGCACTAGGCTTCCTGAGGCCCCTCTGATTCTTCATACTGGAACTGTATGAAGTGCTAGTGGGAGACTTCACAGCCCATGTCATCCTCTGGAGGCTGAGGGTTCTGTTGGCACAGAGAGGGGCCCTGTGTGGCAGAGTTGCTGGGTGCAGGCATTGTCCTCCCCTGGGTGGCCACTTACAGCTTATCTTGGGCCAGGAGTCACAGGGCTCAGCTGTGTTGGACCCTCAACAGTGATGCCACCTGCAGCAAAGCAGTGGGTGGGGGGGATTCGCAGAGTCTTGCCTGAGCATGACAAACATTGTTTACAGGTTTTGCCCTTTAACCACTCTTCTTCTCCTTTGCTAAAATAGGTTACATTCCTAAAGCTAGTCCCCAGTGCCCATGTTCTTATTTGGCCTCTGACCCATTCCTGAGACAAAACATCAAGATCAAAAATTCCAAATTCATTATTTAGCTAGTATGTGCAGTCAGGATTTAGCAACACTCCTTGGAAAGACTTCTTTATTTTGCCCTTAAAATCCCACTGCTGCACAATCCACCTCTCTTGATCTATAGTAACAAGAATGATTTCTGAGTTAAAGGAACATTAGAAAGTCTAGCTGAAATCCCACCAACATAGCCCTCATGGTGGCCATGTACGCAGTTTAAGACAGTTACCCAATTTTTTAAACATTCCATGATTACAAATCCTTTTGGATCTGGAGAGGTGGTTCAGTGTTTATGAGCACTTGTTTTTCATCCAGAAGACCTGTGTTAGATTATGACATGCATAAAGTGGCTCACAACGAAGTGTAACTCCAGTTTCAGGGGTTATAATGGGTGCTGCTGACCTCCATGTACTCCAGGCATGCATATGGTGCACAGGCATCATTGTTGACAAAATTCAAATAGACTTAAAATCAAAACAATTATTTTCTTAAGAAAAATAATTCACTATATTGAAGGCACATGACAGACTTTGAAAAAGAGGTCTCTCTTTCCTAGATCAGCTGGCTTTTCAAATAAGGTTGTCTTTAATACCACATCATCATTACATGGTTACTATATCTTACATCCAGCATCTGAACTTAAATCCAATAACAACCATTTATCATGTGGCATTATATGACTTGTTTTAATGCTCCTTTCTCATTATTCCAAAGGTAATCCCACCATGTTGTCTGATTACTAATCTCTGGTGAGGGTTAAATTTCAGGACATTTAGGATCTCATCTGACACCTAGCAGAACTTAGTAACTGTCCTTTATTTGTAGCATATTACTCATAGCCACTCCTGTTGAAGTATATTTTTCTACAAGGAAAGTTATTTGGAGGCTATGATGGTTAGATTTTATTGTCCATTTGACACAAACCAGAGCTACATAAGAAGAGGGAACCTCAGGTAAGGGATGCCTAGGTGAGATTGTCCAGTATGTATATCTGTGGGACATTGTCTTTAATGTTGTTTAATGTATGAAGGTCAAGCCCACTATGGGCAAGGCAGTTGGACGAGAAATCTATTTTTTAGATGCAGCTAATTAAATGGGAGTGGGAGCTAGTGCTCGAGTAGGCAGGGCAGAATTACAAGGCAAAAGTCCTTAAAGCAGGAACAATGAAGAAATGGTACTTGCTGGATCACTCAAAGACATTTTATTTTAATTGAACAGCATTATTTAAAAAATGAAGATAAATGTACAGATTTTAAGCATTTTTGCAAAAAAGTATATGAATATATTTTTGTCAGTACTTGGTATATTTAAAGGTTTGATAGTGTACATTAAGGTATTACCAGTTACACAGAGCATAAAGTACACGTAAAACAAGATGTAACCTGAAATTAATAATGAATTTTCATTTTCTTGTATTTTTCCTTTCTTTTTTCTTTAACTTCATATAGTCTGTGAGTTCTTTCGGGGGTGTTCTGAGCTTTCTGGGGTTATTGTCTAATTATCAGTTACTGAATATTAAGTCTCTTCTTTGTGACTAGGTTATCTCATTCTGGATTCTATTCTCTAGATGCATCCATTTTCTTAAGAATTTTATAAAGTCATTGTTTCTGATAGCTGAGTAGTACTCCATTGTGTAAATATACCACAATTTTTGTATTCATTCTTCTATTGAAGGACATCTCAGTTCTTTCCAGCTTCTGGCTATTATAAACAGGGCTGCTATGAACATTGTGGTGCATGTGACTTTGATGTATGTTGGAGCTTCTCTCGGGTATATACCCCGAAGTGGAATAACTGGGTCTTTAGATAGTACTATGTCCAATATTCTGAGGAATCAACAGACTAATTTACAGAGTGGTTGTACCAGTTTACATCCCGTACAAGAAGTGGAGAAGTGTGTCTCTTTTTCCACATCCTCGCCAGCATCTGCTCTCATCTGAATTTTTGTTCTTTGCCATCCTGGTTGGTGTGAGGAAGAATCTAAGTGTTTGGATTTGCATTTTCCTGACAGCTAATGATGTCAAGCACTTCCTTAGATGCTATTGAGCAATTCCATATTCCTCAATCAAGAATTTTTTTGTTTAGCTTTGCACCCCATTTTTAATGGGGCTGTTTTATTCTCTGGTGTCTAGCTTCTTTAATTTTTTGTATACCTTGGATATTAGGTCTCTATCAGATGTGGGGTTGTTAAAGATCTTTTCCCACTCTGTTGGCTGCTGTTTTGTTTTCTTGACACAGTCCTTAGCCTTACAGAAACTTTTCAAACTCATTAAGTCCCATTTGTCAATATTTGACCTTAGAGCAAGAACCACTGGTGTTTTGTTCAGAAAATTTTCTCCTGTCACTATGTGTTCTAAGGTTTTCCCTAATTTCTCTTCTAATAGCTTCAGTATATCTGGTTTAATGTGAAAATCTTTGATCCACTTGCACCTGAACTTCCTACAAGTTTATAAGAAAGGGTCTATTTTCATTCTTCTGCATGCTGAGTGCCAGTTGGACCAACACCATTTGTTGAAGTTGCTGTCTTTTTTCCTTTGAATGTTACAACTCCTTGGTCAAAAATCAAGTGACCATATATGTGAGGGCTTATCTATGGAACTTTCATTCCATTTATTCACATCCCTATCTCTGTACCAGTACCATGCAATTTTTAGCAAAATTTTCTTGTACTATAGCTTGAGGTCAAGGGATTTTGATGGGGATTGCATTTAATCTGTAGATTGGTTTTGGTACAATAACCACATTTACAATGTTCATTCTTTCAATCCATGAACATGGGAGATCTTTCTATTTTCTGAGATCTTCCTCCATTTCCTTCTTTAGAGATTTGAAGTTCTTTTCATACAGTTCCTTCATTTGCTTAGTTATAGTCACACCAAGATATTTTATATTGTTTGTGACAATTTTGAAGGTTATCTTTTCCCAAATTTCTTTCTCTGCATCTTTTCCTTTGTGTACAGGAAGGTTACTAATTTGTTGCAGTTAATTATACATCCAGACACTCTGATGAACTTGTTTATCAGCTTTAAATATTCTCTGGTGGAATTTTCGGGGTCACTTAAGTACACTATCATGTCATCTGCAAACAGTGATGTTTTTAATTCTTCTTTTCAAATTTGTATTATTTGATTTCCTTTTGCTGTCTAATTGCTCCAGCAAGGATTTCCAGTACTATGTGGAATACGTAGGGAGAGAGTAGGCAGCCTTGTCGAGTCCCTTATTTTGGTGGCATTGCTTCAAGTTTCTCAACTTTGAGTTTAATGTTGGCTATTGTTTGCTGTATATTGATTTTATTATATTTAGGTATGTTCCTTGGATTCCTGTTCTTTCCACTTCTTTTAACATGAAGAAGTGTTGAATTTTGTCAAATGCTTTCTCATCACCTAGTGAGATGCCCATGTGGTGTTTTTGAGTTTGTTTCTATGGTGGATTGCATTGATGGTTTTCCATATATTAAACTGTCACTGAATCCCAGGGATTAAGCCTACTTGATCATGGTGAATGATCATTTTGATTTGTTCTTGGATTTTGTTTGTAGGGATTTTGTTGAGTATTTTTGCATCAATGTTCATGAGTAAGATTTGTCTGAAGTTCTCTTTCATTGTAGGGTCTTTGTATGGTTTAGGAACGAGGGTTATGGTGGCCTCAAATAAAAGAGTTAGGAAGTTTTCCATCTGATTCTCTTTTGTGGAGTAGTCTGGAGAGTATTTCTATTAGGTAGTTAATAAATGTCTGATAAACTTCTTCACTGAACCCATGTGGACCTGGGTTTGCTCTCTCCAGTTTCTTTTTGGAAGCACTCAGAGTTATGAGTTTTTCTCTCAGTACTGCTTTCATTTCATCTCATAGGTTTGGGTATGTTGTGTTTTCATTTTCATTAAATTCTAGAAAATCCTTAATTTCTTTCTTTATTACTTCTTTGACCCTGATACAGTTTAATAGTGCATTGTTTAGTTTACATTTGTATATGAGCATTTGTTATCTCTGTTGTTATTAAAGACAAGCCATAGACTATGCTGATATGATAGGATGCATGTGAGTATTTCAATTTCTTATATCTATTGAGGCTTATTTTGTGACCGATTATATGGTCAATTTTGGAGAAGGTGCCTTGAGGTGCTGAAAAGAAGGTGTTTTCTTTTGATTTAGGATGATATGTTCTGTAGATATCTTTTAATTCCAATTTGTTCATAACTCTACTATCTTTACTGTGTCCTTGTTCACTTTCTTTTTCCATGATATGCCCATGGTGAGAGTGGGGTATTGAGGTCTCCAACTATTTTTCTGTGTGTTGAAATGCATATTTTTTGCTTTATTAGGGTTTCTTTTATGAATATGTGTGCTCTTGAATTTGGAGCATATATGTTAAGGATTGATAGTTTCTCCTGACAAATTGTCCCTGTAATGAGTAAAAAGTGTCCTTTCTTATCTTTTTTTGATAATTTTGGTTGAAAATCTACTTTATTTGATATTAGAATGGTCACTCCAGCTTGCTTCTTGTGGGAATTTGCTTTTGAGGGTTTTTATTGTAACCTTTTCATGTGAGATAGTGTCTGTCTTTGTCTCTAAGATGTGTTTCCTGTATGCAGCATCTCTTTCTACAGCAGAGTTCCTGCTCCCCTGAACTAATCGGGGCGTTGCGGTTTCTGCCACCTTACCTCTTAACTTCCTGATTCCCTATATTTCTCTTCACTCATTTTGATGTCCCTCTCCTATTCCCTATGTCGACAGTTCCATAATTACAACATATTTTCCATATTTATATTTCTGTTTGTATCCACACAATCATTTTCTACTTTTTCCTTCATCCATTTCTCCCTCCTTCTCTTCCCTTGTAGCTTTTTTTATCCTATCCTCTGCACTCTGTTCTTTGTTTTGCCTGTTCTCCCCTCTTTTAGATCATATATCCATAAATTTCGTCTTAAACATCACCCCTTTTCAAGTCTTCCTTTTGTTTATCATTCTTGTTCTTTTTTTTTCTTTTTCTTGTCCTCTGTTTTTTATCTTATATTTCACCTCTTCATTTGCCAAATGTCCCCTTTCCTCCTGTTCCATTATCTTATATTTTCAGTTCTCCCACCCCTTCACAACTCCTTCTTTGCACCGTCTACCTTCTATATCTTCCTGTTATTTCTGCTTTCTCTTCTTCTTTCATTCTACCTCAGATGTGCTCCATCTGCTTTGCATCTCTGTTAAATTTATTCTTCCTTCCAGTTTTCTCTTTGTTCCTACCTGAGTCTTTTATCAATTACTTCATACTTTATTCAATCTTAGTCTTCCCTCCTCTCTTAATCAATTTCCATTCTTCTTCCAGATCCTCTTCTGATTCCTAGCATTTGCCATCCTCTCAATTTTAATTATTTTTTTTCCTCCACCATCTTCCATTCTCCATTTTCTCCATCCTTTCAATTACCCCTCTCTTTTTCTTTCAATCATTTCCTCTTCTGTCATCTTCCCTCTTCCCTCTTCTACCTTTCATATTATCTTCCTTCTTCACCCTTTTTTATATTCCCTTATCGTCCCTTTCCATTCCTTCCACCTTCTATTTCTTTCTGTATTCCTCCAATTTCAACTTCACTCCAGTCTGCCTTTGTCTCATTTCCCTTCCAACCTCCTATGCTGCATTATCTACTTTTTCTCCATTGTCTTCAGCCTGCCTGGTCTCACCCCACTCATGCCTCCTGAATCTTATTGTCTCATTTAACTATGCACTACTCTTTTCCTTTTCTTCCCTCCTCAACTCTCATTACTCCTCTTCTTTAAAGACAACAGTCTTGCTTCCAGTTTGCCTTTGTGTCCTTCATTCCTCTCCTTACATGTGTAAGTTTGCACACTACCATGACCTGATACCTTCCCTGAGGTTCAATCAAAAGGGATGAATCACATCACAAACAGTACTTCATTTTCTCTGCACTGACAAGAGAATCTTCCCTTTGCATTTCTAATGTATTTACAGTTACATTGTATTTACTAGGATGACTGCCAAAACAAAGCCAATCACATCATATTAATGTTTTTGTTGATATAGAAAGGCAAAATGAATTTTTTGACTTTCATATTTGAAAATCTGTATGGTAATACTCAAGGAATTATACTATAAATGAAATTATCCTCATGAAAAGAATCAAAGATGAAGAAATGTTAAATTATGATAAATTAACTATATATAGCAAAGGTGTATACATAGAACATGTTGGTAGTAAAATGCATCAACAATTGAGGAACATGGTAAGCCTTCCTCTACATAGTACGGGCGCTGTCACTTTTTGTTCAATGTGAAGAGCACTACACTACATAAAGCACGGCTCACAATATTCTTCATATTAATATACTGCAAATGTGTCCTCTACCTTTTATTGTATCAATCATAATACATGCTACCCAAATCCTTGACTAATTCTTCAATCTTATGATATAACTAACTGTATAACACTACACATTTCTGTAATATCATGTCCTCTAATATGCCTTCTGTTTTTTGAATTTTCTTTATATTTCTAATATATTAAACTGATCCTGTTTCTCTTTGTTATATTAGTATACTCCTCTAGGTAGTTGTTATGTTTTTCTTGTAATGCACAGAAATAAAAATAAGGATCATGATTAAGTGGGAATTGGAATCTGCTTGAGAAAGTTGTACCTGGGGAACTGACACCCAGGCGTGTTCTTACAACATCCAGCAGAGAAAGTGGGGCACAGGCCTGGTGATGTTTTGGCTTGAGTACACAGAGCTCACTGAGTGCTTGGCAGTGCTTGTGGCAAAGTTTCCTTTCCAGACAAAAGTAAGGACTTTTGAGACTTACTCTGTGAGAGAGAATTATGATCTGCCTGGGGAAGGTAGTGCTCCAAGATTAACTTCAGAGGCATGTTTATAACTGGAACAGAGGTGAGCATGTCACTTAGGCCCAGGGAGAGCACACAAGGACTTCTCAGTGAGAGAAGAGTTATGAGATCTCTGGTAAAGGGTTATTTTGGCTTAGAGAAAGAGACTGTAGTACTCAGGACAGCTGGGCAGTGGTCTGATCTCCCAGAACAGCCTCAAAAATGCTCCCACAACGGTGCTTACAAAGAGTAAATTGAGTCAATGTCACCAAAACTCACTTCTTGCCCATAAAAAGCCAAACACTCAAAACTAATTTTGTTCCTTAGGCGCTCACATCCACAAAAGAGACAGTCACGAGTCACTGACTCCAAGACCACTTAAAATCACAGAGAACAAGACACCAAGAAGAAAGTAAAATAAAATCTTTAAGCAATACAAAAAAGACACCCTGGCAAATTCATAAGCTAGCTCTCCCACAATAGCAAGTAGAGGATTACCAAACACTTCAGAAAAACAAAGCTCAGACTTGAAACCATACTGAATGGTAATGATGGAGATCTTGAAGACGCACATGAATAACTCCCTTAAACAACTGCAGGAGACCATACATTAAAAACAGAAGCTCATAAAAAATAGAAAAGAAAAAAAAACAATTATTCAAAGAAGTACAGAAAAAGACAATCATACAGCAGAAGGAATAAAAGTGGAAATATAAACTATAAGCAAAGCACAAAAAGAGACAACAATGAGATAGTAAACTCAAAAAAGAAATCATGCTACACAGATGCAAGCATCAACAGACTAAAGGAGATGGAAGAGAGAATCTTATTATTCCTCATCCTTCCTCTCTTCACTTTCCACTTCTCTCCTTTTCTTTCTTTTTTTTCTTCTGATATCTCCTTAGTTCAGATCACCTCTTGACTCATTCCACTTTTCTCCTCTCTATTCTGTCATCCACACACCTTGTTTTTTATTTCTCCCACCTCTCTACCTCCCCATTCTCTACTCACTATACCTCCATGCTCTGACCTCTTTAAGAGCCCCTACTTTTTTTCTTGCCACCTTTTACTCTGTTTGAATATTTTCTTCCAGATTCTCCAATCACCTCTTACCCTCTCTCCCCTTCACACATGACACTTTCCTCTACTTCCTCCCTCCTTTTCACTTGTATCTCCTCATTATTTAATCTATTCATGCCTATTCAATTTTTCTTCCTTCTACTGCATCTGCTCCTTTATCTCCTGCTATACCTCCCCTCCAGTTAATTCTTATCTTCTGTTTCAACTTCCTTTCTCTTTCCTCCTTTCTCTACTTCCTTATTTTTCTTCTCACTCCCCTTCCATCTGCTCTCCTTTCACATCATGTGACATTACTGTTCCCTCTTTTTCTTCACCCCTCACATTCACTCTAATCCTCTCTTCTATTTTCTCCACATACAAATTCTGTCACTCTCCTCCTCAATTTTCCATAGTCTCTTTACTAGTTTTATCTGTTCACTGTGTAACTTTCTGCTCTGCCTGCTGCCTTTCTCTCCCATTTCATCTTCTTCTTTCTCCCTTCTATTTCCACTTCTTTTTAAACATTCTTACCTCTTTTTTAAGTGAACAACTTTATTAAAAAAACAAAGGTAAATGTACATATTTAAAAGAATTTAGCATAAAAGAATTTGAATACATTTTTTTCAATACTTGATTTTTTATAAAGTTTAATAGTATGCATTAAAATCTTACTAGTTACAATGGGCAAAAAGTACATGTAAAATAAGATGTAACCTGGAAAAGGCTCAAAGTTTTCTTGGTATGTAAAGATTAAGCTTAATGATTTTTCTTTTTTTTTTTTGTCCTATGTTTTTATTCAACTTCATATATTCTGCAATTTATTTCTGAGGTGTTCATAGCTTTCTGGGGTTAGTATCCAATAGTCAGTGACTTCATATTATGATTGTTTTGTGAATGGTTTGCCTCACTCAGGATGATATTCTCTAGATGCATCCGTTTTTTTAAAAATTTCATAAAGTCATTGTTTCTGATAGCTGAGTAGTACTCCATTGTGTAAATATAAAACTATTTTTGTAAACATTCATCTACTGAAGTACATCTGGGTTCTTTCCAGCTCTTGGCTATTATAAATATCGTTGCTATAAACATTGTAGTGCATGAGTCTTTGTTTTATGTTAGAGCATCTATGCAGTATATGCCCAGAAGTGGAATGACTGAGTCTTTAGGTAGTATTATGTCCAATACTCTGAGGAATCGCCTAACTGATTTCTAGAGTGGTTGTACCAGTTTACAACACCACCAACAGTGGAGAAGTGTTCCTCTTTCTCTGCATCCTTACCAGCATCTGCTGTCATCTGAATTTTTGATCTTAGCCATTCTGACTGGTGTGGGGTGGAATCTCAGGGTTGTTTTGATTTGCATTTCCCTGATGGCTAAGAATGTCCAACACTTGCTTAGATGCTTCTCTGCCATTTGAGGATGTTGACCGAGCTCAGAGAGATTAAAAAGATTATTCAATCAACATGTTCCTTGCAGCCTTCCTTGTTATCTAAGGAAGTGCCTATCACAGTGATTTACCTGAAAGGTTGTTTTCTCACAATTCCCTTACATGAATGTGATAATGATTTGCTTTTTCAATACCTAACTTCAACAGAGATCGCCCAGTCAAAAGATATCAGTGGAAAGTTCTGCCTCAAGGAATGTTAAATAGCCCTACCTTGAGTCAATATTTTGTAAAACAGCCATTGGAAATGATTTGCAAGCAGTTTATCCAATCTTTCATTTATCATTATATGTATGGCATATCATTGACTGATTCTTATATAAATATCCTATAAAAAATATTTGATGAAGAAAAACAAAACAAAACAAAACAAACAAACAACCAAAAAATCTTGCCTTGTTGGGGAATGCAAATTGCTTATAAAGATACAAAGCGGGGATTCTGTTAATTATCTGGGGTATAATATCTGCAGAAGGTTAGGCCAGAAAGAGTGAAAATAAAAAGGAACAAATTGAAGACCCTGAACAATTTTCAGAAACTATTGGGAGATATCAACTGGCTGAGGACTGCAATTTGCTTTACCACTCAAGTGCTAAGCAATTTATTTCAACCCTTACTAGGTTTTAAAGTTTTAAATAGCCCAAGGAAAGTATCAGCTAAGACTGAGAATGAGTTAGCTTTGGTAGAAAAGAAATTGCAGGGTGCACATCTATATCATATTGATCCAAAAATTGCCTGCATCTTAATCATTTTGCCTTCTACTCATTCTCCTATAGGTATTCTTATGCAGAGAGAAGATTATATGTTAGAATGGATTTTTAAGCACATAAATGGAGTAAGAAACTAAATACTGTCACTGAGGTCTCTGAATTGATATTAAAGGGTAAATTGAGACTTCCACTATTTATCTGAATGGATCCCACTAAAATTAAGGTACCTTTTACTAATGCAGAAATTGCTTCCTTAAGCGCACAAGATGAACACTAGCAAAAACCATGCAGTAATTTCTTGGAACAGATTAACAACGGATACCCTGAAAGCAAGCGACTCCAGTTCCTAAAAAGAATTAATTGGATTTCCCCTCGTACAGTTAAGGGAACACGTGACACTAAAAATGGCAAGATTTAAGGGGTCTCTTAGCTGGGAAGTAAAGAGAGTAGTGGGATTCTGCCCAATCTAGGTGCTTTGATTGTATTCTTAATTGACTGGTGTTTGCATTTAATGGGTTTCTCCATTTGAAAAATCATTGCAACATCCCTCCTTTCTCTTCTTTGTTTCCTAATTTTCACTTCTCCCCTTTCTTTCTCTTTTCTTCCTTTCCCTCATTTACTTCTTCCTTCTATTTAATATTTTCCCTTTCCTCTTCCTTTCTCACACCATCTTAACCTCCCTTTTCCTTTCACTGTTGTTTCCTCCTCTTCTACTTTCTCCTCTCTCCTTCTTATTCCTTCCTTCTTCCTCCCCTTAATTTCTCTCTCTTATTTCCATCCAAATTCCACTCCTTCCTCTGGCATCTTCTCTTATTATTTTCCATTATACATCTGTCCTCCTTTCTCCCACCGTCTCATTTCTTCCCCCACTTCCTTCCTTACGGTTTTTCTATCCTCACTCTGTTCTCTTACATTCACCCTTGCTTTGCCCTTCCCTCCTCTACCCAATTCCACCTTCTTTCTTCAACCCTCCTTTACCCCTTAGTGTACTACTACCCTCCTCCCTCACTTTTCTCTTCTTGTCTCCTACATCTGCTTTCCAACCTTTTTTCTTCTCACTTCCTTGCTTTCTCAATCTCCCCTTACCTGTCTTTCTCTCCCTGCATCTTCTTCTTTCTTTACACCTCCTTTTGTTCTCCTCTATCTTTCAACTTATTTATACCCAATGACTTTGTCTTCTTATCTCTTTGCATTTATCCCTCCTTTTCGATCCTTCTTTCGTCCCTCCTCCAACAGTCACTTACATAATATTCCCTTCTTTCTCCTCCATCTTGCCCTCTCCCCCCCCTCTCTCTCTTTCCTCATGTCCTTTCTCTTCTTCCCTCCTTACTCACCTTTCTATTTTGCCCTCTACCCTCCTCCCTGTTCTTCTCTTTCTACTGTCCTGCTCTAGTCCCTTCCCTATTTAGTGCTCTTTCCTCTTTCACCACTGTGGAACACCTTGCTTACATCTATTTCTTCCTCCCTCACTTTTCTTCTTCACTTCTCTAATCCCTGCAGTTCCATTTATTCTTTTCTTCATGTTTCTTCACATTTATCTGCTTTGTATCCTACCACCATTTTTTTATTTCCTCCTCTCTCACTTATCTGTTTTCTTTTCTTCCTTCTTCATTTTACTTCTCCTCTTCTCCCAATTATCTCCATTTCAATATCTCTATATTTATACCTTCCCTCTTTGCTCAGAGCCTATATCCTCTTTTCTTTCTTGCCATTCGTTTTTGTCCTCCTCTACCCTCCTGTCTTTTCTCTCTTCTTCACTCTCCTCTATATTCTCCTTTTCATTCTATTTCTCTTTTCTTTCCTCTTTCTTCCTCTTCCACAATCTTCCCTCTCTATCCTCTGTCTCTCTTCATCATCTTCATCACTCTTTTCCTACTCTTACAGTTGATGTTCTCCTCCAAGTTATTCCCTCACAGTTACCTTCTTTTGCCTTCCTCCCCTCCCCTCCATGCTCCTTTACTTTCTTCCCTCTACTCCTTCCTTCACTTTCCTCTCCTCTACTTCTTCCCTCTTCTCTTCCCTTTGCTAACCATGTCTATTCCTTAATTTCTTTCCATTCTTCCCTCCTTCTCACTTCACTTCTCTTTTCTATCCTTTTTCCTACTCTTCTATCTTCCATCTTTCTGTTCTCATTCCTCATAACCTTGTCTTCCTCTTCTCACCCCATTCCCTCTTCCCTATTATTGTGTTTTAAATTTGTCCCCCTTTTATCTTCTTCTTCCTCTTCACTTTTTCTCCTTTACCTGACCTTCTTTGCTCTTCCCTCCTCTTCTTCTTTCCCTCACCCACACTTGTTCCCTAGAATCTCCTCTGTCCTCCTAACTCTAATTTTCTCTTACCTCCTATTCTCAACTCTCTCCATCTCTTAATTTTCTGTTTCCTTCATTCCCTCTTTACACTTTTTTCTTTGTCACTCTACTTCTCTTTACCCCTTCTTTTTTTCCTCCCCATACACTCTTCTTTCATCTTCCTTTGATTTTTCCTCCTTCAACTTTTTTCCACTTTTCTCTCACATTCTCTCCTATCTCTCCTTCTCCCTCCTGTCCTTTTCCCTTCCCTCATTTTCCAGCTTCTCTCCCTGTGACACTTCCTCTTCTTCCCTACAAACCCCTAATTTTTACAGTATTTTTCTTCCCAATTTTTTATTCCTTCCTCTCTTCACTTTTCATTCATTCTCTCCCCTTTTAAGGCCCTTGGTTCTTGTCTTCTGTCCTCTTTGATTGCTGATCTTCTCCACTACATGCTTGTGCCATCCCTTCTATTATCTGTCCCTCCTTTCAACACTTTTGTCCTTTCTCCTGCTCCATTCTTCTTCCTTTCTTTTATAACATCCCTCTTATCCCATCTTCACTTCATCCTAATCTGTCCTTTTCCAGCCTTCCTCTTCTCCTATACCTTTCTTGATCCTCTTTTTCCCTCCTCTTTCCTGTTCCCTCATCTTCCATACTTTAACCTCATCCATCCTTCCCCTTATTTCCTCCTCTCTTTAGAATCCATTTTGTTTTTCTTTTAGACTTCTAACCTCTTTATACAATGGGTAAACTCCCCTCTTATTTGTTCCAATCCTATTGATACTCCTCTGTGCTTTATGGTTTCTTCCTGTGATGTCAAGCATGCAGTCTTCCACTACAGGACTCTTCTCCCTTAGTCTCCTATTCTCAATATTGATTCGTGATCTTTCCTGGTCCTGGTCCTCCCTGACATTCTAATTCCCTATAGCTTTCTCATGTCTTTATGACCCTGCAGCCTTACATCCTAGTCTTTTTACTTCTGGTGTATATCCTTCTCCCCCATCAGAAGTACTTTGTCCACAGCAGTCTCTGAATTTGTCCTGTTTGTCCACACTGTGTCAAAGTCCTGAGCTTCTACATAGATTCATAAAATCCCAGGCACTGGCTCTCTAAACCTGACATATAAAATTTACCTGGGCATTCTGTCACACTCTCAACTTATTATACCCTCTCAAATTTCTGACTTCCTTGGTCCCCAACACACCCTGAACTTTCTGTCCTATTAGGAAGTCCCCCTATCCTCCCAGACTTCTCCAAATCTTTCCAATCTCCTCTTACCACACTAACACCTGGATATCTCACTTACCCCAGTCTCTAACCCAGACTAGCTGAGACACATGCCTTCATCACTGCCAATTGCCCCTTTACCACAAGTTCCTGACACCTCAAACCAGGCATTGGCCTTTACCCAGTCACCTACACTGCCACATACCCTACTGACGTCAGACCTTTCCATTCTGCATCTTGTAATTTTCAACTGGACCCTGCTGGCCTACTACTCATATTCTTTGAAACCCTAGAAATGCTTCTGATCCTCGTGTCCTGCTCTCCCTGGGAATAGGCTTCCCTCCTATTAAAGCTGTCAGCTGCATAGGTTTCTACCCTAATCCAGAGAGGTGACAACTCTGATCAACTAGATGGTGACCATCCTATTCAGATCTCTGTCTTCTACCCATGACATGTGCTCAATCATACCTCCTTCATCTCCTCCTAGTTTCCAACAACCCCACTGTGTGCCATTCTTCCCTCCTAGACATCCTCCTAACCTCCTTTCCAGGATCCTTGTTCTGCTGATTCTCCTCCCATCCTCTTTTAAGCTTATATCCTTATTACCCTTCTGCTGTCAGAGAGCCTCACACTCTCAAGAGATTTTCCCCCATTCTCAGCATCCATTCCACTGGACAACATCCCTCCCTAGTTCTGTCACTGGGGACTTGATATCCTCACCCTGAACCTCCTTAACTTCCTGTCCAGACTTGCACATCATGCCCTCACTTCCATTTTCTGTCTGTCCACATCCTTCTAAATCTGCCAAGCTTCCTGTACCTCTCACACTTCCAGCATCTTCCCTGCCCCTCTGCCTTGGCACTGACCTTCCTGCTCTCTTTCCCAACCTTTATTCTTTAGCCTACTCCACTCTGTCCCCTTCTCTCTGATTTTTCTCATATCCTCTCTTGTGCAATTCTCCACTGAACCACCTGGGTCCTCCTCAACCCTGTCCCTCTTCAGTATGCTATGTTTCTGGAAAACATCCTGTAGCCTCAGCACTCACCCTCAGAATACATTTTGTTTTGTCACCAGAAAACTGTCCATTTTCAGAGTCCCTTGAACTCTGCCAAAGAAGTATGCCTTTTGTTGGCCTTTGGCCTTCTCTTCATGCTCCTTAAACTCCCCATTTTCTACATACTCTACACTCTACCACCCTCTGTAGACATTGTTCTCTACTTCCTCCCCTTATGCTGAGTCTCTGACACCCCTCCTCATTCTCCTACAACCCTGAGTCCTCATTCTCAGACATTCTTTCCTCTAATATCCCTGCTATCTCCAGAGTTCAGTCACTCCACATTCTCCCTAAAGCTCTTTTTCTACACACTATCCTCCTGTCCGCTGCCAAGCTCCTAGTGCCCCTTGAGTCCTCTCTCATTTCCTAGTGTTCCATAGCTCTCAAATAGCTTGATGCATCTCCTCAGACAATTTACTCCCACTGTGAGTACCTTCATCCTCAGATTCATACCCTCCACTTTTCCATTTATCGTCAGACTTTTCTCAACTCAATTTGTCCCCAATAGCCTTGTACTTCATCCCAGCACTTTGGTTAGACTGTCCCTCTTGTCCTGCTACACTGGTTTCTAGGGACCCTCAGAGCTTCTAGTTCTTCGCCCCCTTGAACTTCTTCTCCTTCTACCACCATCTCTGTGCCCTCCTCTGAAAAGCCTGCTGTCCTCCTCACTAACCTTGCCATCTTAACCTATTCTTGCCTCCCTTCTTTCCTCCTTCAGGCCTTTCTGTATTCCTCCAGGTCCTTCTCATTTCCATCCTATGCTCTCTTCAACACAGTCCTCTCAATCCCACCCTCTGTTCCTTCTTCTACTTCTATAAGGTTCTTGCACTTCTCCTCAACCCTGGACCCTCCTTATGTCTGCTACCATACCATATGCCTTAGACTCTGTCCTTGTGTCAAACTTCTCCCCCAGTATGTTGATATTAAAATCTTAAAGATCACCCAATTAGCCTCCTTTCCTTTGTGAGCCTCCTCACAAACACTTCTCTTTCTCCTCACCATTCTATCTTCTGCCAACCTTCCTAACCTTAGCATGGGCCTGTTTCCCCAGACTCTCACCCTGCTCTGTCACCTCTGTTCCTATAGCCTTTTACTAAATTCTTCCAGACCTTTCAAGATCTGAAATATAGTGGTTTTTAAGAATCGTAATCTTTGGGCTCATCTAACCAAGGGGTCTTAGGAGCTTATTTGCTCTCAGACTGCCCTGTTTTGGATGACCATATGCATGGAAAGATAGCAGATAAGGTCGACAGTTTTGGACTTTACTCTTAAAGTATCTGCCTATGCCGACATTGATTGTGCTTGGTGTGCTGGCCCATCTCTTACATATAACCTGCTTTTCCACTTTTGGTCCTATTTCTTCCTACCAGACTCCCCAGCTATTCTACCAAGGCCCTGATGCATTCTACCCATGGTTTTCACTTTTTGAGAAACTCTGGGTTTCTCCTGAGGCTCCCATAAAGCACTCTTAGCCTTTATACTTTTGCCTTCTGCCACACACCCCCAGCCAGTAGCTTGCTTTCTTTCAGCCTTCTGGCATCCCTCAATGTTTCTTTCCATTCCTCTGTTTACTTCAAGAATACTATAACTTTCCAACCTGACATCCTCAGAACCCACATCCATATTGCCCCATCTAGGGCCTAGCTCCCAATTTGCTACTATTTGTTGAGCATCTGGCCTTTCTCATCAGCTTTCTAGCCTACAAGCACACATCTGAGCTCTGACAGTGTCTTGCCCTCCTCTCAAGATTCATGTTGTTGTCCTGCCCTCTCTAAAGCCTCCTCTTCTCCCTCCTCTTTCCCATCTCTGGATGTGAACCATTTTATCCTCCCCAGTTGCCTCCCATCTTTGTCCACAGCTTTCTGCTTTCCACTCCCAGATTACTTACCACCTTGAACCAAGTATCTTCCCTTAATCTTCCATCTCCCTTTAGTCATTTATTTTCTTTCTGTCTTTCTCCTGAGTCAGACTCCAGCTTCCACAGCCTTCTAGGTAAAACAGACTCTTCTGCTTTTATAGGACTCTGGCCATAGTCCATCTTTCTAGTCTGTCCCTGTCCCTCCACAGCTTTCTGCTCTCCTCTAGCTTAGTCCCTTTACTCCTGCCCTTCTTCAAACTCCAATCTTACTACTATAACACTCTCTAGCCTCCAGCACATTGCCTCAGTCGTCTGCCCTTCCCCCAAGACTCTCAGGCTCTCTTCAGTAGACTTAAGTCCTCCCACAGCTGCATTCCTTTCCCAGAACACCTGGCCTCCTCAGTCAACCTTTGCCCTTCACCTAGTGCCTTGGGCCTCATCTCCTCAGTTGTCCTCTCCTCCCTAGCCCCTTGCCTCTCATATCCTTCCTGTGTCTTACCCTCCCACATGTTCTTCTGACAGCCTTCAATACTCCCCAGCATTTGGTTACTTCTCATCTACCACCTCTCCACAGGTGCTGCCTTGTTACCTGATGTTTGTCCATTAGACTCCTCAGTTTCCCCCCTTCTGTTCTCTGTCCTACAGCCCTCTTACTTGTACCCAGTTCATTATCACGTCCTCCATGATGGTCTGTATACCTCTTAAGTCCACTACCATCACAAGCTCCAGGCCATTTACTGTCCATATCAGATTCTGGGTTGGCCTCCCTCCCTTGGCCTACTTTTAGCTCCACCCTTCCACAGTGCCTCCCACTCTCCTCTGCAGCCTGTTAAGTTCCTGCAAAATTTACCTTCCCCAAGCCACCTGAACTGCACATGAATCTTTATGTCAGCTTCTTTCTCAATGTTCTGTCTTGTCCCTTGCATACCATATTCCCAGGATAGCATGGCCCTCAGTCCTGACTTTCTGCTCCTCCTAAGGTAGTACTCCCTGGCTCTGCCTGCCTCCTCCCTGCCTTTCAACTTCCTACATGACCTGTGAGCCACATGCTCTGTTAGCAGATTCATACTTTCTTCTGATCTACTCCCCTGGCTGAGGAACTATACTTCCTGAGTATCCTGCACTCTTCCTGAGTCTTATATCCCTCTTGTGGGACACAGTGTGTCCTCTAACCTGCCCTCCTCTGGCTATCTCCTTTCATCTGTGACCTCCTCTTGAGCATGCAGCCTGCCCCTCTAGCCTGTGACACTTCTTTATGAACCTTTTGCCTGCATTCCAATATAATCTATCCTCAAGTCTCCTACCTTTTTAGGACTTTCTGTACCCAATATTCTCCAATTGTACACCATTCTACCAAGTCCACAGCCAGCTATACCCCTCCCCAGAATCTGGGATTTCCTTTGAATACCCTACCTTCTTTCTCCTTCCTTCATCTGTTGGCTGGACTCCCCTACCCCCAGCCCAGCCTCTTACTGTACTTCAAGAAGCTCTTGGGCATCTCTTCAGGTTTTTATTTTTTTCTGAGACCTCTGCCTTCCAGGAGATCTACAGTTCCCCGTGATTCCTCCCCTGCTCTACAGTAAGCCTGAGCTTCTCACTGTGCTCCCCATGATTCTACCTTCCCATAAAAACATCCCAACTCTCACCCATCTCCCTAACTAAATGTCAGTTTTATGCCCTCCATGACTTTTCCAAGCCTTCTTTCTTGGTTCCGCCCCATTTGTTGTTTTGCTGCTGCCTCTTTCTCTACCATCCCACTCTTTTTTATAACAACTTTATTTTACAAAACAAAGATAAATGTACAGATTTTAAGCATTGTTTGCATAAAATTATATAATACATTTTTGTCAGTACTTTTTTTCAGATTTTAAAATAATTTTTACATAAAACTGTATGAATATATTTTTAGTCAGTACTTGATTTTTTTAAACGTTTGATAGTATGCATTGAAAACTTAGTAGTTAAAATGAGCATAAAGTACATAAAAAACAAAATGTAACATATCATCCCACTCTTAACAATAATTCTTCTTTATGAATCTGCTACCCTAAGACCCCAAGCTCATCCCCACCGAGCCTCCTGCACTTTTATTTAGTCACACCTTACCTCAGTGCTAGAGTTCCTGCTTCTCAGGTAATCCTTTAGAATCCAGTTCTCTGCACACAGAGATGAGGTGGGGAGAGAAAAGCAGGCATCCCACAGTTCCAAAAGAAACTCAGTTTCCTGCATTTCCAAAAGGCGGTCCAAATATCCGGAAATGACCTCAACCTACAGGAGGGTTTCTATTGGTTAGATAAATTCCAGCATTCCTCAGGAACTTGTGAAACCAGTTCAAGACCTGCAGCAGACTGGTCAGATAATTACCTGTTCCTTCTGGAATCTCTACATGCGCACAGGTATCACACTCCCCTGTTACACACTTCAAGAAGATCCTAGAAACCTTCCCTACCTTGCAATGCCTCCAGCTTAAGGGCTTCCCTGTCCCCAGCTACTCAATCTTGCTATTATTGCTATGCATTCTCTCTGTCGCTTACTCTCTTTATCTATCTCTATCTCTTTCCCTCTTCTCTTATCTCTCTCTCTCTCTCTCTGTCTCTGTCTCTCTCTCTCTCTCTCTCTCTCTCTCTCTCTCTCTCTCTCTCTCTCTCACACACACACACACACACCCTCTCTCCTTTCTCTCTTTTTCTTGAGGTTGAAATTGTATTTAACACCTTGAGTCCAGAACTTAGATTGAGAGAGAAGTCTTTGATTCAGCTTCTTTCTCTGAACATTGTGAAAGAGACCTACTGGAACCTTCTGAGACTGGATCCAGTGTTGCCTATTTAGAGAGAGAGAGAGAGAGAGAGAGAGAGAGAGAGAGAGAGAGAGAGAGAAGGAGAGAGAGCAAGAGTGAGAATCTCTCTCTCTCTCTCTCTCTCTCTCTCTGTGTGTGTGTGTGTGTGTGTGTGTGTGTGTGTGTGTGTGTGTGTGGTGTCAGAAGGTTTTCATCTTGTTAAGGATGATCCGGAAAGAGGTACTAAAGGAGAGAAACCTGCCTGATCAGCCCTGGATTGCATGTTTCACTTGAAGTTTCTTGTGCCATGTCCAACCCATGTAGTGGTATGGTATGCACCAGAATATGGGTGAACCAGGCAGTGTTCTGTGTACAGGACTCAAGGAGTTTCTTTTAATTTGAGAGATAGCAACACATGAGAACTTCAGAAATCACATCTCTGATCAGACTGAGATCATCACACAGAGTCTCTTTACACATGGAAACATCAACAGCATTAAATCTGTGAATTTGTTGAAGCTCTCCTGCCAGCAATACAGACTGAAAATAAAGTGCACCACTGCCTTATACAGTGAGGTCACATGGGAAAAGAAAGTAGCCAAGGGGATAAGAAAGCAGAAGATCACAGCCCAATGAGGGTCAGAATGGGACATGAAATCAAAGCTGAGTTCTAGGTCTGCCCCTCTCCTGGCTGACAGCACTGGGCCCAAAGGCCTAATATCACTTCCTCTGATCTCACGCCATAGACATGAGTAAGGACAGGAATGGACTATCCTGTAGGGTGAGGTCTAAAAGTCAGGGACTTCAGACTTAATTTCTCCCAGTGGTGCATGATCCTTTCTGTACTTGAAAAACAGGGAATTCCCATGAGCTCCTCTCCTTACCCAATGGCCTCACCCCCATCACACACATACATAAGAGTGAACCTTCTTCTAGGCAGGCTCTTCACTCAGCTGCTACCTGGGTTGCTACAGGAACAGTGGCACATCTAGGATCCAAGTAGAAATGATTAGAAAACGGCTGAGCCATCACCCAGAAGACCAATGCCTGAGAAAGAAAGAGACTTCAGATTGTCCTCCTGTGCATTCCTCTTCTCGACCCTATTCTAAGAGCAGCTGCCTGCTTGTTGAGCCCTTCCCACTTCTCCACATCCAGTGACACACAGAAGTCATGCTGTTCATGACTGGTGGATGGGCTTCTGGGTCTCAGGAGTGTCTTTACAGGTGCTTCAGGGAGCCATTGGCAGAAAGGGAGGATGGGAGACTCAGCTTGTGGGTTGGGAGAAATGGCCGGGATCAATTATTTCCTGTTATTCTCTGCAATTTCAGAGCCTCAGGAATGTCCTCAGACTGTGTTAGGGGAGCAAGAAGGAGAGTTCAGTCCCAAGCCCAATCCCCTACAATGGCGGATTTATTTTGGGAAGGGCTGTGCACAGCTACAGAGAGTATACTTTGACCTCCCTGCCAAGAAGGGCCAGGCTTGTTAATTGGTTCAAAAATAAGTGTGAATTATTTTTTATGATCACCTGATTTACTTGGAAATGAATGGACAAATCTTTAATCTCTAGGACTTTTCTGGGAGATCAATGGTCCAATCCTCTCCCATTCAGGATTCAGGTGACATCTCCTGAATGCTCTGCATAAAACAAAAATAGATTGGATGCCTGAAAAGTCTGTGAGTCGTGCTTGGCTCACTGTCTGTGCGCTGGTGATGAACTTAACCTCCAAGATACCAAGCCCCCACTCACACTATTAAGAAATTACACTACCAGGGAACATGGGAAAGCCTTGTTTACATTTTATTTTCTCAGCTTGGACAGGATACAATGGTTCCAGGGGAGCTACATTCTTCTTCACCCTCTGTTTTCTGTTCTCTCCAAACCTTCTGTTCTAAAGTTCACCTGACCCTCCTGCTCCTGCATATTCTCCAAGTGTCACATGCTCTCTGACCTTTGTCCCCAGTTTTCTGTCTTCCTTCAGCCTCCTCAGAGGCCTTCCCACCTTATCTTCCCACAGTCTCTATGGTGTCTCCCAGCCCTGTACTCTCTTGCTCATTATTTAGCCTATCTTCTCCTCTCAGATTTCTTGATTCTCCTACACTCACATAGACACCTGGATTTTTGTCCTGCTTATCTCAGCTATCCCCCTAGTCCTTGGACCTTATCTTTTTATTACTATGACTTTTATCTTTCTCTAACCTCCAATCTACTAGTTGATCATTCCATCTCAGCAAGTTCAGACATCTCTGAGCTTACTACCCTTTACAGTGAGATCCCCCTCATATTCCCACTCCTTCACAGCCTCCACTTACCCCATCAGCCTGGCCTGGATTCTGTATTTCTAACCTCCTGCCTTCTTATAAACCTCCTCCATGACTTCTAACCTCCCCTTGACTTTCATGTCTTCATGTAGCCTGCCATTATCAACCTGAGCCTACTGTTCTCAGACCCAAATGCTCTCCCTGAATTTCTCACCACTTGCTGACATTCAGCCTTTCCTCTCCAGACTCCTGCTTTGTCCCTAGGCTTATGCTCTCCTCTGGTGATATTCTAAGAGCCTCTGAATCTCCAACCTTCCATGTGAAGCATGTATGACTGCAGTTCCTTCAAGGCAAGGAAGAAGATCAAAAGCCTTAAAAGTGCCTATAAAGTACCCACTCTTCTCCACAATAGCCCAAGTCCCAAACACAGCTCAAATTTCCAGAAAGCCTTGTCACAAGAAAACATATAAATGGACCTCAAAGGGATTGTGCTTGGACTAAATATAAATATTGTGCTATATTTTTGTTTGTATCAGTGTGCATGAAGACAATCCTCTGTAATTGTACTAAATACATGTTGGGAATGTTTAAAACAATCTTATGCAGTGACATCAAGAGGTTGCTAAGGAATTTTAGATAGTGACAATTAAATGGATGCAGTATCTTACATTTTATATTATATTATACTAATTATATTATATTATATTATTTGAAAAATTTATTTGCATACTCCTTTATTTATTGGTTTACATGTGCACCTGCATTTGTAAGCACATGTCAAAGTCTGAGGACTGTTTGCCAAGAATCAGTTCTTTCCTTCTATGATATTGGTCCTGGAGACTGAACTCATGTTATCTGGCTTGGTATCAAGTGCATGTAACTTGATGATCTATCTTGTCAACCCAAAGGTTGTCCCTTTCTTAAAATTGGAAATGTGGGAGGAGATGTATTATCTCCATATGAGAAGAATTTCTTTGGAGGCATTTCTGCAAGTTGAATACACATACATTGGGTCGTTACATATCTATTGATCAGGAGCAGATCTCCAAGCCCATCACTGGCTCTTCCATGTTCTGACTCAACAGCATCCTGTGTTTCAGACACGTAACCAAATGGTCACTGAACCTCACTTGGAAAAGACTCTACACTGTGATTCCCGCATTCCGGTGGCTGTCACAGCAGACAGGGTCTTACACCATGGAGGAATCACACACACTTCATGAAAGTAGACACCATAGATGTAGCCAAATGATCTGTCTATGGACAGTGGATTCATTTTCATGAAGGTTCCGTTTGGACCCTTACATGTCCACTCCCTGCTCTTCTACCCCATTGCAAGACTTGTGTTCCTCTGAATAACAGGGATATTGCCAACCCCCTGACATTGCTTGGTGGGAATGTAACAGCGGCTTCACCAAATGTGCCTCTTCTGATGCTTTGCAAACAAAGTAAATGGATTAACCAGGACCTGGAGATGCTACAACACTCTCGCAGAAATAATCCCTCAGGACCGGAAACGTCTCAAACTTACCTCTTATAACATGAAGGAGACGATGCATGGCCTCAGAGAAACCTGTTGTTCTTGTGCTAATTGTTCATAAGAAATTCACAAGGCCTTGTCCTTGTTAAAAGATTAATATAAGAACTTCAAAAAGAGAAAGAGACAAAATGTAAGAAAATTGATACCATTTACTGTTCTTTTAGCACCCCTGGGTAACTCTTCCACCATCAGCACCAACTGGACCTTTGGTGCTCATTCTAGTCACTATTAACAGCAGGCCCCCAAATCCTCAACCATCTGGCCAATTATGTTTTGTTTCACAGGAATTAATTATCCTTTGGATCAACTGAGCTTCTTTAGAGCAGCATCACGTCCATGATTTGACTCATTCACTGAACCCAACGGTGAGTGTGATCGGGCTCCACAAGCTTGTATGTCCTGAGACCTCATCACAGCTGAATCTGTGATGACAGTGCCATGTAGGACATAGAACTCAGTCCCATAATGAAATCACCTGCTGAAACCAAAACAAATACTTGATCTATCAAAGCCCTTAGTTGTGGGGATGTTTCTAAATGTAGAAATCTTGCTCTTTGGCTGCTGTGGTTTTGGCTCATTATTCGAGTAAATAGAATCATGTCAACCGAAGACATGGCTGTTGGACTTAAAGACTAGAAAATAAAGATTCATTTTGCTGTTAGCATAAACCATCATGGATATGCCTTCATCCCCACCACCCAGCATTCCTATATTTCACTTGAAACACAGCTATGTGCCTTTGTTAATACAGAGGCTGAACCCAAAAAGCATTCCTATGGCATAAAGTGAAAAATTAGTCATGGAGAAATGTTTCATCATATGCATGGCTTGAAAGACACTTCAGGTAATGCACGGCTTGAAAGACATGTCAAGTAAAGCATGTAGCACAAGCTGTTTACCATGTGCAGCTGCTAAACACTGCATTCAGGATCTTGGATCATGTGGCTTGAATTTGAGCACTGCTCATGTTGTTTTGATTTGACCGTATTACAGAAGTTTAATTTACAGAGTCATGGAGGTGGCTCTTTATGATTTATGGGGAGTTTCAGTGTTCAAAAAGAGTTTGACTTAACCTAAATATTATAAGGGTGTTCTATAAATATTCCCTAATTGATAATTATTCTGATCAATAGGTGTTTGATTTCATCTCTATTGACTACTTACATATTTGGATTTTCAATTTTCCCATTTTGTTTCTTTCGCCTTGTTTATATAATTGATTAAATCAAATTATTTTATATTGAGCCATGCTTGTATGTATGATGAATCATGCTCAGTGATGCTGAATGATATTTTTGCATATTCTTGAATCCAGTTTGACAGTATTTGGAGTATTTATTTTTTATATATTTCCAAGGTCTGTAATTTTTTTTCTTTGATGAGTCTTTATGTGGTTTGGTGACTAAAGCTTTGTAAAAGAAAATTCTCACTGTTTTTGTTTTCTTTTTGTGGGATTATTTGAGGAATATTGGAATTAAATCTCCTTTGAAATTTTGATAAAATGCTGTGTTAAAACCATCTGGCTTTATTTTCTTTGAGGGGAGGATTTTCAATGAATTTTATATTCTCTTGGATACTAGTATTATTTAAGTCATTTTTCTTTTTTATTCATTAATTCTATAAAATATTATTATAGCTCACAAAATTTGTTACACAATAATATATCATGAAAACACGATTCTTTTTTTCTTTTTCTGCCCATGTTTTCTCTCCTAACCACAGTTTGGCCATATTGTCACTTTTACACTACCCGTGAATTCCCATCGGAATGGAAGGGACTTATGGATTTTCATCGCTCACAGTGGGCATTTATTAATAGTTTAGTGGAAGCCGAGTTAAAACCGTAGACCCTGATCACTTTTCAGTGGTGCTTCTGCCTCTCCTCAGTTGGAGGGTTGTGAGGAATTTCAGAAAGTGTGAAAGGGGAAAAATGAGTCATATGCAAATATTAAAAAAACCATGGAAACCTATGAACTGGTCTCAGGTGAGCCTGATCTGAGTTACAGAGTCAGGGTTGAGAACCAAACAGAACTATGAATTTGTAGCAGAACCAGAGAGTCTGTCTTATTACCACACAAATGCATGCACAAGACTGACATACACTATTCTGAAACCTTAAGTTGTCATTCTAACCATAGAACTTCCCAACACACACACAGGGACACACACACATACACACACACATAGGCACACACATGCACACACCTACAAACAGACAAACAAACACACACAAGTAAGTACTGCTCAACACAGATAAGCATGCACAAACATACACACACAACATACACACACACACATAGTCACACACACATATACACAAACACATACACAAGCACTGCCCAACACTCACAAGCATGCACATACGTACACAGGCACATATACACACAAAGTCACACACACACAGGCACACACACAAGCACACACAAAACAAACAGCCATTTTCTTTTTGATTTTGCTCTTCTGGGGGTGCAGATGCCAACATGCAAGCAGTCTAAAGGTTTCTGACCATGCATGTGAGAGCAGGCTGCTGCATGCTGTCTTGTGGCGGTGTGTTAAGTGTTGACATGCCAGCAACAAGCTGTGTTGACATGACTCATGGAAGCCATGAGGAATCTGGTCTTGGCATACCAAGTGGAGGTCTAGGAGCAGCTGGGCGGATAGCACCAGGCATATACTAGAATGGACAAGGTCTGGCTCCCTGGACACGGACACTTACACACTTGCACACTTGCCATGCTCTACATATACTGCTTAGGGAGCTGAGCCTGGTGCCCTTCTTTGAGCCAAGTTGAAGCCACAAAGAGTGGCTTCTGCAGGGCATGAGATTTTTCACAGAAAGGTCCACACCCTGGTATCTGGGAATCTGATGTTGCTTCATCTGCTCAGATCTGTTTTTAAGTTCTGTCTGCCGCTCCCCTGCTTTCTGAGCTTAACCAACAAAAATGTGTTCCAAAAATAAGATCATCATGCTTAATCTATACCCAACAAGAAAATGGTTTCCATGTTACATTCTGTCCTACATGTACTTCATGCTTATGGTAACTAGTGGGATTTCAATGAATGGTATTAAACCTCTAAAAGAATTAAGTACTGATAAAATATTTATATAATGTTATGCCAAAAATGCCTTTAAAATCTGTAAATGTATAACTCTTTTATTAAATAAATTGTAAGAAAAAAAGTGTGTTTTGCATTGAGCTCCTTTCCTTCATCTCACCCACAGGTTTCTGAGCATCTTCCAGCCTTTCAAAGTTCACAAATCCAAACCCTTTGGATGTTCCACTTGCACTTGTCATCGGCCCAAACTTTCAAAAGCACTCTCTCATCATCCCTGTGTTCTCCAAAGCTCCTAATGAAAACCCTGCTGAGCTCTTTCGCTCTGGCTCCAAGCTCTGCTTCTCGCTCCTTCCAGGATTTAATTCATCTGACAGACACTTTACGGCCATTTTAGAAGCATTACCTTCAATTTCCCACTAGCCCATTTGTATTTCAAATTGTACAAACCCAAAGCCCTTGGAGCAATTTGCATCACAAACCACCACATATGAAAGGGTGTCCTTACCAAATGCAGAAAATGTACCATAAAAATTTTGGGGGTGGTATTCAAAGGATATTTTAGATTTTTTTTTTTGATTTTATAATGATAAATGTGTGTTCCGGGCCCAGAGCACACACTCTGCACACTGCCAGGGAGGAGGGGATGTTGTTACTCTTCTATAATGATGAATGGGTTCATTCTTAATGATGTAAAAATTCCTACGATTGTGACAAGGAACAACTCTTGGTCTTCACCTGAATCATAAGTTACTGTTATCTTCATTAAACTATTCAGCATTAATTATCATATACAACTCAAATCACACTAGAAATATTATGTTTAAAAGTCTCTCTTAAGCAGCATCATTTTTTACTTCACCCACCCCCCTGGGGTAATCACTGATTGTGAACAATACATTGGGAAAATTACCGGGTAACCCAGTGTGTTCTGTGTCTCTTACTTTTACCCAAAAATCATGCCAAGGCTTCTCTTTTCTTCCAGCACCGCTTCTTCATACTGAGAAGGAAAGGCAGTAGGGTCTGACCCGTGAATCTTGGCCACAAACTCCAACACCCTCATCTTACTAGTTTCTTCCTTAGCCCGCGGCCCCCACACAAATGCACACTGCATGGGATCCATGTTGCCCAGTGGCTGGTGTTCCAGGTACCCCTCCATCACAAACTCACACGTGATCAGCTCTCTGGGTGCACCGAAGGTGAAATGATCCATCCCAGGGTAGATGCCCATCGGGCTCAACTCTTCCCAAATGTCCTCCTTGGTCACATGGTTGCCCTTCATGAAGACGACGCCCAGGATGAGGATCAGGAGACCAATCTTGGGGAAGCTGACCTCATGGTTGCGCATCCCATCATAGGTGAGGCCTAATTTGATGAAGATGGTGTAGAAGTGGTTGATGGTGCCAACCTCCCTCACACCCAGGCCAAAGACCATCTCCATGTGCTCAGAGGCTCTCATGAAGATTTCCTGATAATGGACAGAATCTTCTCTGACAGTGAGTGCCATGATGTCACTCATGCTCAGCATCTCCCTCGCCTGGTACTTGAACAGCATGTAATTCACCAAGAAATTAACTTTGCCATCTATGGCCATGACAGACAAATCTGGATGATGTGGCGGGACGGCCGGGCCACCCTGTACCTCTCGGTGACCCAGGCCCTCGGCACAGTCCCCTGAAGAGGCACAGGGATGCTGAAGACCCTGGAAGGACTGGGCCTCCCATGTGCAGGATCTTCCTGGTTATCAGCCATGATAAGTTGACGGGAGTTACATGGTTCCTCTGCATCCCAGGGGACCTGGGCCTCCTCGCTGGTCTGACCCTTCAGACTTCCAGCCATAGGGAGATGAGATGAGGAACGAGGCTCCTCAACATGGCCGGAGCCTGCTGTGGTCTGGACTTGACAGGTTTCTTCACAGGTCTTGATTTGGTTATCTGTGTGTTCTGGACTCTTCTGAATTTGGGACATGGCAGGTGTGGAGGAGGGAAGGCAGGGAAACGAGGAACTGTATGGAAGATAAAGGAAGGGGATGGGGGTCATCTGCCTGTAAAATTCGCTCTTCCAGCAGAGTTGTGAAAGTTATGTTATGTACATTCACAAGGAAGACCTGATGTGTGCAAATTAAAAGACATACTGAGTGCCAGGCCACCCAATGTGGAATGAGCAGAGGGCAGCGAGGACACATATGTGGCTCTGTAGCAGTCACTTCTTTTCTAAATGTAGAGAAAAAGTTTCTTAATTTTCACTAGTTTAATAAACATTAAGCCACATTTTTTGCTATAACAAGACCTTTTCCCCACCAAGGTGGGTTTGAACTTCTGTTTGTGGCTGATATGGAGAAATTCAATTTTCTCTAAAGTTGTAATGCATTGTGGTTTGGGCATGCTCTGCTAGATAGTCACACATGCACAGCAAACTACATGGGGAGTAATAGTAGAACCTAATAGATTAACAAAACAAAACAAATTGGGTAGGAATAAAAGGAGGTTGGGTTGAGGAGAAGCTTGGAAAAGAAGGTGAATATGATCAAAATTTTATGAAAATTCATACTACTACTACTACTACTACTACTACTACTAAGGCTACTACTACTACTACTAAGACTACTACTACTACTACTACTACTACTACTACTACTACTACTACTACTACTAATAATAATAATAATAATACAATCCTGCTCCCAAAACTAAAACGGTAAGGCCCCTGCTTATTTGAAATGTTCAGGTCACCTGCACATAGGTCTCTGTGTGCTCAGAAGAGCTGCAGGGACATTTACATCCTAAGTGGAAATACTTGTATATTTTAAAACCTGATCATTAATAACACAAAAGCTAAGAGAAAAACCTTGTGGCAACTTTTGTTAGTTAAAAATCAATATGTTTATTTAACCTTGTCACACCGAGAAAATTCTGACTATTTCCTATGTTATGTTTTGTTCTACATATACTTTATGTTCTTTATAAATAGTACGGTTTCAATGCATACTATCAAACATTAAAAAAATCAAGTACTGACAAAAATATATTCATATATTTTATGCTAAAATTCTTTCATAATCTATACATGTTTCTCTGTTTTTTTTTAAAATAACATTTTAGGGAGAAAAAACCCTGAGCCCTCAGAGAAGCCTTGCAAGTGCTCTACCACCTGAGCCCACACAAGAGAGCCTGGAGATGGCCATCAGGGAAATGCATATCAAAACAACCCCAAGATTCCACCTCACACAAGTCAGAATGGCTGAGATCAAAAACTCAGATGACAGCAGATATTGGCAAGGATGTGAAGTAAGAGGAACACTTCTCCACTGTTGGTGGAGTTGTAAACTGTTACAACCACTCTGGAAAACAGTCTGGCTATTCCTCAGAAAATTGGACATAGTACTATCTGAAGACCCAGGTATTTCACTTCTGGGCATTTACCTCAGAGACACTCCAACATACAACAAAGACACATGCACCACAGTGTTCATAGCAGCCCTATTTATAATATTTAGAAGCTGGAAAGAACAGAGATGTCCTTCTGTAGATGAATGAATTCAACAATTGTGATATATTTACACAGTAGAGTACTACTCATTTATCAGAAACGATGACTTTATGAAATTCTTAAGAAAAAGGATGCATCTAGAGAATATGATCCTGAGAAAGGTAACCCAGTCACAAAAGAACAGACATAATATGCAGTCACTGATAATTGGATACTAACCCCAGAAAGCTCTGAATAACCCAGAAACAACTCACATGCCATATGAAACTCAAAAAGAAGAAAGGCCAAAATGGGGATGCCTCAGTCCTTCTTAGAATAAAGAACAAAACTCTCATGGGAGGAAACACAACGTTAAATAGAGAAACAGGGATTGAAGAAAAGATCACTCAGAAGCTGCCTCAACTGGGGATCCTCCACATATGCAGTCAACAAATCCAAGCAATATAGCTTGTCCAAAAAAGTAGTTCCTGGCAGGAACCAGAGAGGGATTCCACCTCAGGTACTATGCTAGAGTCATATAGATACAGCTGTGCATGCTTGCAGCTAACCAGTGGTCTGAACTTGGGGATCCCAATGAGGTTGCTAAAGAAAGGACCTAAGGAGGAGAAAGGGGTTGCAAACTCATGGGAAGATAACAACATTATCAACCAGCCAAACCCTCCAAAACTCACATCGCCTGAAACACCAAACTGTGTGGGCATTTTGAGAGACCCATTGACCCAGTTGCATATGTAGCTGAAGATATCAGTGTCTGGCATCAATGTGGGAAGATACTTTTGGTCCAGGAAGGGCAGGTTGTCCCAGTGTAGCGGAATGAAAAGGCAATGGGTGGGGAGGGGGATCAAAAGGGAGTGCACCTTTGTGAAGGCAACTGGAGGAGGAGAGGGGATGGAAGCAGGGAGGGATAAAGGGATAACATCTCAAATATAAATACAGAGTATTTAATAAAAAACAATTATACATTAAAAAATAAAATGTTCTAGGCCAAGGGCAGAAACTAAAGACCACAGGGGTGTGTGTGTGTGTGTGTGTGTGTGTGTGTGTGTGTGTGTGTGTGTGTATGTGTGTGTGTGTGTGTGTACCTCCTCTATGCTTAGGAGCCTCAATAGAACCAAAAAGCAGGTATGTCCCCGTCATTGGAAGTTTACCTATATCAATATTCAACTACTGGCCATCCTAGATCCCAGTATATGAAGTGAGGTGTTGGGAGTTTGACTGTCTGTATCTGAGTTATCTACAGGGAAGAACAAAGTAAGTATATGGGTAGTTAATAGTTAATTTGTGGTCACTCCTGTACTTAACTGTATGGATGCTTCATTCATGCTACATACCACACACCTTGATAATGTGTGAGACCCTATCCTGCTGTTGGTTGTATCACAACAAATACTTGTGTCTTGTCAACACCAGGGAGGAACTTGAAGGCATTCAATTCATCTAGCTTTTCTCCCATGCTACCATTTGTAACCATTATGGGCATAGCTGTGTTGAGATCACTCATTTTGGGGTATCAATCAGCATCAATAAATATCCTTTCTTTTTCCAAGAGTAGTGTCTGGGATACAATTTAATTTTCTCAGAAAAAATTATCTATTATCACATCTTTAATCATCAGGAATAAGGAATAACCACATACCTCAGTCTGTGAGTCTTACCCAGGGCCACCTCAGACATGTTGGGAAACTGAGTACTGATATATTAATTAATTCACATATTCTGATGCCTTCAGGCCCTGAGTTGTAGGTTTTATTTGGAGTATTGTTTGAACTGGAATTTCTACATTTCCATAGCTACCAGTTCAATTCCCTGCAAGAACCAGGGTCCATGTCCCAGGACAACTGTGGTTTCTAAGAAATCTGTTTGGCCAATCCCAGCTTATCTCTGTGACAACCATCTCTTGGAGACCTGTGCTCTTGGGAAGTGAGATCTGCGGAATGTCATTCAGGATGCTGCCTCAGATTTTAGACGTGTTATGCTGTGTAACATGATATGGGTCTATGACCACAAACTTTTGTCCTTAAAACTCCCATCAGGAAGGGGATGAATGCTTACCCAAACCTAACATACACTTGCTAAAACTATGGAAGGCACATCAGTCTTGCTAGTCTGTTACTTCTTGTACTAATGACTCAAGGTTTGGACAAAAAAATGAATTAATTTAAAAGTGACTCAAGATTAGGAATTAATTAAAAAAGCGTCCTTCAATAATGTCCAGGTTCTAACATTAGAGGTGGGTATTGAAAAGCCATCTGCTTTCTAAAGTGAGAGCATCTTTCAATGCTGATCTAGAACACTTACCTTAAGTAAAAGAAAAATCCCAAAAGCACCTGTCAATCTTCCCTCTTAATTATCTTGCTTCCCATCAAAGGCCACAGCTCACTAAAGCAAAGTAAGAAAGAAAGGGATGGGACAAAGCTTATATTTTGTAGATGCTCCTTTCAGGTTCTTCCAGGGCTAAGGAAATAGCCAAAAAAAAGCACTGTGATAAGCATTGGACAACGTAGGACATGGGGATGTCTGTTTCTCGAAGAGAGGTTCCTTAAAAGTCGAATGCCTACAATTCTTAGTCTATAATTGACAACCTCATCGTGACACATTCTTCCAAATAAATGCCATGAAACATTTGTCCTCATCTGGTTCTTCAATGCCACAATAAAACCATGACGAAAGGCCATTTAGAACGAAAGGGTTTAGTTCACACTGTAGTTAAATTTCACAACTGAAGGCACTTGAAACGTGAGCTGAAGGCAGCAATCTGGAGACAGGATTATAAAGGAGTAATGAAAAAAACAGAGTGATGATTTTATCTGGGGGGGGGAGAAGGGACAGCAACACAGAGGGGGGAGAGAGAACGGAGAA
The DNA here is from genome assembly GCF_963924665.1 of Micromys minutus. Lineage (NCBI taxonomy): Eukaryota > Metazoa > Chordata > Mammalia > Rodentia > Muridae > Micromys > Micromys minutus. Next base: position 108,634,259 of record NC_137970.1, on the reverse strand, counting down.
AGAACATTTAGAGGAAAAATGAAAAACACACCGGGAAACATTATTTTATGGTAACTTAAATTGTTATATATATAATATATATTATATAATATATTACATAATTTATATATATTATGTAATTTATATACATTTATACACAGTAATTTATACATATTTATATACATATATATAATCACATACACACATACACACACATACACACACACATATATATATACACACACACATACACGCACATACACACACATATATATTTATACACATACACACACATACACACACACACATATATATATATATATATATAAGCACAAACACACATATATATCTACATATAAACACAAACATATATATCTACATATATATAAACACATACACACATACACACTTATATATATATATATCCACATACACAGTCATACACACACACATATATATAAACACAAACACACACATACACCCACATATATATATAAACACAAACATACATATATATCTACATACATATAAAACATACACACACACATATATATATATATATATATATAAACATACACACATACACACAAACACACATACACACACATACAGAATCACATACATACATACACACACACATGTATAATTTGAATAAAATTATGCTGGTAGGGTGATAATGTTCATTCCAAGAGCCAAAGATTATCTTGCACACTATGTTCTCTATTGGGACATACAATGCAGGTACCAGACACATCCAGAGCTACATACTATCTAAACCCTAGTACTGTGCATGGAAAACATATCTGTGAATTGTAGGTCAAAGAGGTTGTGATGGTTTGCATATGATTGGCCCAGGGAGTGGCATTATTAGAAGCTGTGGCCTTGTTGGAGGAAGTGTGTTACACTGGGGGTGGGCTTGAAGACACTCCTCCTAGCTGTCTGAGGATGCTCAGTCTGTTTCTGGCTTCCTTTGGATGAAGATGTAGAGCTCTCAGCTCCTCCTGCACCATGCTTGCCGGGATGCTGCCATGTTCTGACCTTCATGATAATGGACTGACCCCATAAGCCAGTCCCAATTACATGGTGTCATTTATAAGACTTGCCTGGGTCACGGTGTCTGTCCACAGTGGTAAAACCCTGATGAACACAGAGGTCTATGCAACTCTTCAAACAGCACTGGTCATTGTCATTGCCCATTTTTCTCTACTCTGACTTGAATGTGAGACCGTATTGGTAAAGTCACGGCACAATTCAGAAATGGGACACAGAAGACCTGGGCACCAACTGACCTACACACCTCCTACCGGACGACCCTGTCTCATGTCATCTTAAGGGCCTTTGCCACACGACAAAAGATTGAAGCAATCAAATCACACACTCTTTGCAGCTGTTAATTCTACAAACATCACCAATGACCAGCAACAACAAGCTACAGTCCAAGGTACACTTTACAAATTACATATGTAATTTGGCTGTAGCCGACGACAATGTCCTAGGACAAAAGTCTGCTCGAACAGAGGGTCTCCATGACTGGCATCATGAATTCCTTTTACAACACAAACCATAAGAGAAACCCAAAATTGATCACACTAATTTCATAACGCATCCACGGGTAAACCATACTGTGGTGTCGAGCTTCAACTGGTGAATCTACATCATAATAAATAAACCTACATCTCTGAGAACTTTGAAGAAAATAAAAACCTTCAGCAGGGACAGACGGGCTGCCTTGCCCTCAAGATGACCAACTTGGCCTTCAGAGCCAAATACAGGCAACGGCAAGCTACAAGGTAGGAACTTATCAAACACACACACACACACACACACACACACACACACACACACACACAAAGAAAGAAAGAAAAAAAAAACAAACACACTAACAAACAAAATACACCTAAAAATCTCTTTGAAGAACTATTTGTAAGAAATGCCAACTTGAGATGGAAAAGTCAGTTTGGCCTGAGAGACTATATCCATGTTTCAGTACACGGTCCAACACTCATGCACAAAACTCACACATGGGGAGCAAGAAGTGGGCTTTGGTTATTAAAGAGAGGGAAGGATGATCTGCAACAGGAAGTCAGGAAGACAGGTGTTGCTTAAGATGCCGTGTACTTCACAAAGAGGCTACAGCAATGCCATAGCTGGAATATATCTATCACCCACAGTTATCAAAGGGCTGGGTGAACAACAGCCCTGCCCTGCCATGACACCTGTGAACCACAGTCAGAACAAAAGGATACTGAAGCTTCAGTCGTGAAACACACACTTGGCACTAGCCAACAACTGTCTACTTGTGCTTAAGACACACCTAACAAGAGGAAAGCCAAGCTTGAAAACCTAGATAGCATCCCCGTGACAGTGAAGTCATCATCCATATTGGACGGGAACATGCAACCAACTTAGTAACATAAACCCTAAGGTCAATTTTAATATTTGTCCTTAAACCCGCTGATTAAGTTTTATCTTCACCCCTTAACAAGCCAACTTATCTTTGTAGTATATGGAAAAAAATACAGAAAACTCTAACCAATGAACAGCATGAACTCATGAACTGCCCCAGCACCTAAGGTCACATTATGGAGCAGGGGAAAGAAATATTTTAAGAGTTAAAAGATCAGAGATTTTTCTGTGGGCTTTGATTTTCTAGTAGTGTCTGAGACTCATAAATTGTAACCAATAGGAGCTTAATAGGATGAAACCTAGAGATGTACAAGAGTAAGAGTGGAAAAGTCTATGGGCCACACCATTGTACAGAGGTTACTAAAAAATGCTGAGCAGGAATAATCATCTTCTACTGGGTAAAGGGCATCAACTGGTATTCCAATTGTAACTGGTCAGTGATGAAAACATAGATTATAATACATATACCAAGAAACATTAAAGAGACTAAGTAGATTATATATATTTTAATATATATATATATATATATATATATATATATATATATATATATATCAAGTAACATTATATAACATATATAATATATAATATATTATATGTATATATTATATGTATAATATATTATATAGTTATATATAACATACATTATATATTATTATTAATTGTATATAATATATTATATATATATATTATAATATATCTACTTCAACCTTTGTCTTGGTTTGTTTGGTTTGGTCTGGTTTTTTATTTGTTCTCAGGACAGCGTCTCTCCTTAGAACAGCCTTGGCTGTCCTGGTCTCCAGTCTGTACACAAGGCTGGCCTCAAACTCACAAAGGTCTGCATGCCTCTGCCTCCCAAGTGCATGTACCATCCCCACCTGGCTAAATAAATGTTTTAAAAATTATTAAAATTGAAACACTACAATGTCAACTGAACAGACCAAAAGCATAAGATATTGTGGCTACTTCCAGCAGACAGAAACCCAAAAATTCACCTTGCACCTATATTTTTACTATATTTTATTATTAAAGCTTATATTTTATTATTAAAGGTTATATTTGGACTCCTGTAAGCATTATCAAAGCTTATATTCTGACTTCTGCAAGGCTTCTGCCCACTGTGACATCACTTCCGGTGGGCCGCACCACCAGTGAGAATGTCCCCTGGCTCCCTGGCAGAGGTGAGCCTTCTTTCTTCTGCAGTGTTACAGCGGCTTCGGCAAAAACCGCAGATTTTTATATGTCTTCGGTACTTTGTCTGCAGGATTCTTCATTGTGCGTAGAGATTCCTAGGTAATGTTCTAGCAAAGTTTTGACTAGTTACGGTATTTCTTCAGGATATGTATTGTCATGGTTTAACCATGGTTTGAGAAATATGTGTAGTAGAATTAATATGTAGACATGTACCTGGGTAGTGGGGGAGTCTCAGCAACAACACATACTGATAATTTGTTCTCTTCATCTTCTGGGTTACCGCTTTGTGCAAACTTTATTATTAACATACTTTCTACAGGTCAAAGATTGAGATTATAGTTTTATACGGTTTAAATGATATCCTCTATATAGATGGTCATCCAGGCATTAAGTATTTTCTCCTTATATTATTTATTTCATTAGTTTCTTTTTTTTCTTTTTTCTTCTTTTTTTTTTCTCTAGCACTCTGGGCTGTTTTGAAGTTTACCTTTGAAAAATAGGATTAGTATTATACATATTTTTTAACTCCCTAACTTCAGTGAAGATCATGAAGTTTCATATCTTATGTTTCTCTTTGCAAATTAATTACTGTGATTGACATATTAGAATAAGTAAATCGCAACCTAACATAAAACATTTTTATTATGTAGAGGGGATACAGACCACACAAGAAGTCAATAAACATGGAACCTTGGGGGTTCTTAAAGACAGAAACACAAAACAGGAGGATGGGCTCGACCTGGGATATCTCAGCATATCATAGGAGATTTGGAGCTTGGTCTTTATTTGGGTCCCCCCAAAACTGGAGTTGGGGCTACCCCAACAGTGCTGCTTGTGTACAGACCTTTTTCCTATAACTGGACTGTCTTTGTCTGATGTCAATGAGGCAATGAAGGGGAGACTGGGAGAAGAGGAGGAAGGCAATGCTGATGGTAAAAAAAATAATTAATTGATGGAAAGAAAAGTGCCAAAATATAAAAGTCATTGTAGATGCAGTCATCAGTGATGGGTACCAGAACCAGTTCATTCCTTTTTTAAAAATAAACAAATAAATAAATAAATAAATAAATAAGACTAGTTACCATTGCACCTGCGCCCAGACCTGGAGCTGGCCCAATACCATCAGGACTCATGACCTGCCCAAGGAGAGCTGAGCACCCAGAAGCCTTCTCCCTTCAGAGCCCATGGGGCCCCAGGAAAGACAAGCTTGAGTCAGAGACAACAAGGTCACTTAACATCACAGATAATGAGATGGCAAAAGACAAGCACAAGAACATAATCAACAGAAACCAAGACACCCTGGCAACATCAGAACCCACAATGGCAAGTAATGCATATCACAAAATATCAGAAAAAAAGAAAACAAAAGAAAACAAAATTTTGACTTAAAATTATACTTCATGTTGATGATAGAGGGTCTAGAAAAGCACATGAATAACTTGCATAAAAATATAGGAGGACACAGGGAAAAAAATACAAGCCCTTTTGAAATTGCAGCAAAACATGAGCAAAGAGAGGAGGGAACTGAACAAATCCATACAGGATCTAAAAATGGAAATACAAAGAATAAAGAAATCACAAAGTGAGAAAACCCAGGAGATAGAGAACCTAGGATATAGATAAGGAGTCACAGACTCAGGTGTCACCATCAGAATTAAAGGTATGGAAGAGGGCTGAGATTCCCAAATAAAAGGCCCTAGTAAGAATCTTCAACAACATTATAGAATAAAATATCTCTGACCTAAAGAAAGTAATGACAATGGACATACAAGGAGCCTACAGAACTCCAAGTAGATTATACGAGAATAAAAAAAAAATCCTCATAATAGTCAAAATAACAAATTCTCAAAGCAAAGAAAGAATACTAAAAGCAGTAAGGGAAAAAAAGGTCATGTAACATATAAAGGCAGACCAATCAGAATCACACCGGGCTTCTCAATAGAGACTATGAAAGCTATATGATCCTGGACAGACCTCATGCAGACCCTAAAAGAACACAAGTGTCAGACCAAGCTGCTATACCCAGCAAAACTCTCAATCATCATAGATGGAGAGACCAAGATATTTCAAAACAAAACTAAATTTACACAATATCTGACCACAAATCTAGCGATACATAGGATAATGGATGAAATACTCCAACAGAAAAATAAAACTACACATGGGAAAAGCAAGAAAGTAAACTACTTGCAAGAAACCCCAAAAAAGAAAAGCATACAAACATAATTTAACCTCTAACAACAAATAAGAACAGGAAACAACAATTACTATCTTTAATGTTTTTTAACATCAATAAAATCAGTTCACCAATAAAAAGATATAGAATATCACAATGGATGCATAAACCAAACCCAGCATTTTGCTGCATACAGGAAACACATCCCAAGAAAAGTCAGAATGAAAACACAGCATACCCAAACCTATGGGATGCAATGAAAGCAGTGCTGAGAGAAAAACTCAGAGCTCTGAGTGCCTCCAAAAAGAAACTGGAGAGAGTATACACTAGCAAATTGACAGCTCAACTGAAAGCTCTAGAACAAAAGGAAGAAGATACGACCAAGAGGAGTAGAAGGCAAGAAATAATCAAACTCAGAGCAGAAATCAAACAAAGAGAGACAAAATGAACTATACTAAAAATCAACAAAGTGAGGAGACGGTTTTTTTGAAAAAACATCAACAAGTTGGATTAACCCTCAGGTAGACTAGCTTCATGGCGCAAACAAAATCAGAAATGAAAAGGGAGGCATAATAGGAGAGACTGAGAATGTTCAAGAAATTATTAGATCTCAATACAAAAGCCTGTGCTCAACAAAAGTGGAAAATCTAGAGGAGATGGACATTTTTTTCTAGACAGATACCGGGTGCCAAAGGTAAATCAGAATCAGATAAGCTGTATAAATGGTCCCATAATCCTAATAGAAATACAAGCAGTCAGAATTCTGTCAGACCTTGAGAGAAGACTTAATACAAATACTTTCCAAATTATTCCAGTAAATAAACACAAAGGGAACACTACCCAACTCATTTTTGAAACCAAAATTATGCTCATATATAAACCACACAAAGACCCTAAAAGGAAAAAGAACTTCAGACAAATCTCCCTCATGAACTTTGATGCAAAGATACTCAATAAAACTGCCCCCAATGTTTTAATATGAAGAGATTCCTATCTGATATTTGACTTCTGCAAATTGTAAAATAACATGTTGTTTTAACTTCCTAATACTTATAATGATTTTATTGCACCGATAGAAAATGGAAAAAATTCTATTTCAAAGGAAACTTGCTTAGTTATATTAGCACAAGGCAGTATATGTAGTCAGATATATATCAGTAAATACTCATAAAGAAATATTGATGAATAGTTATCTCATTAAGAATATATAACAATCTAATACTAGTGCATGCTGTTGCATCCCTGAGATTGTGACACATAAAACAAAAGGATGATTATTCCAAATTGGATGATAGCCTGGAGAACATGGTAACATTCAAGCCTGGTTTTGGGACCATTTCTCCTTATCTAAAGTTTTTTGTTTTTCTTGCCCCATGTGTCCACACCCATCTCACACTAGATTCCCTTTACCTCTCATGCCCATGTATTCAGTTTTCTTCCTGTGTCTCTTTTCCTCACCACACTTACATTCATCTTTTTAACATTCCTGCAGATATAGAGACAGACAGATAGGAAGACAGATGACTGTGATACACCTTGAGATCCAGGGTTTGCCAAAGAGAGATGGAGGGATGGGGAAACAAGGTATAGAGTGGGAAGGAGAGAGAACATGTGAGAACAGACAGAAATATGAATATAAAAATTGGTCACTATAGATATATCTTGGCATGACATGCCTGCTACAAACTCCTTCTCCCAGAAGCTGTGATCACTCGCACAATACTTACACAATATTAATCAATAAAGATCCCATCCTGGACATACGAATAGCAAAAGGCCTCGTGACATCTCACCCCAGCTGGGGAGATTGCTAATTGGGGCCTCAAGGGAAGGAAAGTCTCTTTTATTTCAGACATGTCCCAGGATATATTCCCCATACTTCAGTAGATGAACTCACAACCATAAAACAGACCTACTTGGAGTCATTGGGCTAAAAAAATAAATATTTTAAAAGGAGGGAATAGAGTTTGAAGGGAGATACTGTGGAGGTTTCCTAGGAGAAGTTGGAGATGGAGAATGAGAGGTAGGAATGATCAATAATTATATGCATGTATAAAATTTTCAAAGAATTATCAATAAAAATTATAATAAAGTACTAGTAAAATGTTTTAATACTAAGGAAGGAAACCATTGTCATTTGAGAGATCAGTATTGAGGACTCATTACAGGGAAAGATATTGAATTATAGCTTCACCCTCACATCTTTTATATAATTCAAATGGCATAGATTTCCATGAAGATACATGCATGTTATGTACTCATTAATAAATTATTACGTGATCTGGTATTGTTTGGGGGGAAAGTACTGAAGCCTTGACAGCCAGAAGAATGGAAAAAGGTGACATTCGGAGGTAGGAAGTTTGGAGGAGCCTCCAGAAAGCACTAGAGACAGGACATAATGGGGGTATATAAAATGCCCTACGTGGGGAGTGGGAACATGTAGAGCCCACTTCCAACAGAAAGATGGGCATTGATTTAGGGACCCCACAGTCAAAACTCTGATCCATAGTTGTTCTTGTCTGAAAGAAATGCAGGGGTGAAATGGAGAAAAGTCTGGTGTGCGATGCAGCCCAAGGGAAGGCACCAAGGCCTTAATCTATTCCTGAGGCTATGGGGGGCTCACAATATGGACTGTCATGGCCACCCTCTGAAAGACACAACAAGGAACTGAAAGAGTCAGATGAAGATTATTTGCACCCAACTAATAGACAGAAGCTACTGATCCCTGAGGTTGAATTAGGGAAAAACTGGATGAATTTGAGAAGGAGGGCAACCCTGTAAGGAGACTGGAGGCCTCAGTTTATCTGAACCCCTGAGATCTCTCAGACACTGGATCACCAACCAGGCATCATACACCAGCTGACATGAGGCCCCAACACATATACAACAGAGGGCGGCTAGGTTGGTGTTCAGTCTGAGATGCACCAAACCCTCAAGTGACTGGAGGCCTCGGGGAGTTTAGATGTCTTCTGTCAGGATGAGTGGGTTGGAAACATCCTTTTGGAGACTGTGGGGTGGGACTTAGAACAGTCCAAGGGTGGACAGGAGGAAAATAAATCTGGAGTGTAAAAATTATAAAAAAAAAAAAAAAAATACACAAAACAGAACATGACTGAAAACTAAAAAAAAAAAAAAAAAAATGAAATAAAAACATCTTAAATTACAAATCCTTTCCAATACAATAAAGGACAATATTTTGAGAACCTTTGATTTGATAAAGAGTTATTATATATATGGCCTAAATGTAACTTGTACAATTGTTAGCAAAGACTTCCTCAAAATTAGAAACAATTGTTTGCTTAGTCTTGTCAACAGAAAATAGAATCAAGTGGTTACACAAAGATGTTTCAAAGTCATGTTTAGAAAAAAAAAAAATCCCTTAAAATGGATCAGGGGAAACAGTAAATTAAAATGGGAGGGTAGCTCACCAGCTGAGTGAGTGCTTAGCATGTGCTATTTATTATACTTTTTCTATGCTGACTCTCACCACATGTCCCCCACCTCCTGGCCAAAAATGGTAAAAGCAAAAAGTGACATTTCACTGAAGAAGGATCATAGCCAGTCAATAAATAGGCACATGGAGAAAAATTACCATCAATTAATACCAGGTAGTTGATAATTAAAAACAATTCTGAAATGCTACAGCATAAATATTAAACATAAAATAAACAATAACGTTGTAATGCAAAGTAGTATGTAATAGTGCCAAGAATTAGACCCCCGATAATTGTCAGGAATATAATATAGTTCAGTAATCACAAAATAGTTGGGGATTTTAAAATGCTGAAACAAACGTCAAACTCCAACTAACCATGCAGCATAGCAGTTGTGTACTTAGCCCAGAAAATGAGACCTTATATCTACAGAGAGCAATCTTCTACATAATTGTTCACTGCAACTTTGTTTGTGGAGGTCCCAATATACAGACAAGCTAGTTGTAGGTTTGGACAAAGGACATATGTTTCAGTAACTGTAGGACATTCACACAATGAGATAAAAAGAGACAACATGTTGGCACATGCAGACAAATATTTCAGTAAAACCTGGGGCGTTAGTACCAAGGGATAAGAAGAAACAAACTCTTGATACACCACAGACTTGTGTCACGCTCAAGGGCATCCTACTGAGTAAAACCAAACTCATTTTTAAAAGTTCCTACACTCTTATGTTTCCATGTTTTATGATGGTCTCAATAGAATAGAGTGATAGAAATATAAAATGTGGTTGATCTTTATTGTATAATAGCATTTGGGAGAAGAACTGAGTTTCTTTCTTAGGACTTGGGACCTGTTAAAAATTTTATGTAATGGTGGTCATACAGATAAACATGTGAGGAAAAACATTTGATCTCAGCCAACACATTTTAGTAATGCTATTTCTTTTGTTACTTTAGTTCTTTGAGATGGGGGTCTCTGATATCACTCTAGTGGAAATCTTCTGCAGCTACCTCTCCCTCACAGGCGTCAGCCGCTATGATGTCCAGTTTCCCAGTTCCACAGGATCTTTAGGAATTACCCTCTTGTCAGGGTTAACCTTGTGAAACCTGGACAAAAATTCAGAATTCTCATGCTGTAGTTTAGATTTACAGATTTGTTAAATAATGCATGAGATTTGTCTTAAGTCATTATATGTATGTTATTTTGTTATTGAAAATATTTTACTATTATGTTACTGAAAATTGTTTTTTCTCATGTTCTTATCTAATTGTATATGAAACAAACATTTTATTTAAATGAAACATCATTTCGTCTTAGTGTACATTTACTCCAGGGAATTTGTTGAGGCAAAAATTTTATTAACTGGGGGAACATGGCCATAATATTTTATATGTTTGTGTGAAAAATTACAAACCCAGTTCATTGCACAGTGAATATATACCAAGAATAATTCCATAAATTGACCATTTGTCTATTAACTAAATTTTACACAAATGTGTTGTTTGTATTTTTTTGCGGAGAGATAAAAAAAAGCCTACTCACCCCATGTACAATACATCCTGTGGACCACAGAAGGTACTGATTTTACACCCAAAATGTGTACAGAGAATGGATCAGGTTAGCTGTCACTGGAGCACATGAGACCCCAAAGCAGACACCACCAAAGTGTTTACGCTGACATGGGCATCAACTTTCTCACATGGCAGAGCACAGGCTCAGTGACCCTTTCACACCTCATGTATTAGGATGGCATCTCCTGAAATCACAGGCAGCTAAGGCAGAATTGCATACAGCTGGCAGGGTGAGGCCGCATTGAGCTCATGATCAATCCAAAAATTTTAATGTGAACAGGTGTTGTATTTTGTCATTGAGATTTTAAGCATTTAACGAGATGGATGTGTTATTTTTCCCCTTTGAGTTTGTTTATACAGGGGACGTCATGTTGATGGATTTCTGTGTATTGAGCTATCCATGAATTTGTGGGATGAAGGCCACTTGATCGCGGCGATTGTTTGGACCTGTTTTTGAATTTAGTTTCTGAGAATTTTGTTGAGTGTTTTTGAATTGTATTTCTATGTGGGGTTGATCTGAAGTTTTCTTTCTTTCTAATAGAGATCAGTATAGCACGGGGCTTTAACCAAATCTGAAGATTAATCAATATGTTGATTATGCCCAATAAAGGAGCTTCCTAAAAATATGCAAGCATATATTGCTGACTTTATCACTAGTGTTTGGTTCTGTGATCATGCAGTGCATATACACGTGAAGACATATAAATCACAATTATTGTAGGGAAACATAGTATAACTAGGAACAGGCAGTAGCTGATTAATTGATGGCCATCTTTTTCTCTAATGTGTTCTCCGCTTTCATATGCACCAGAGTTCAGCGTAGGGATGGTGAACACACACACCATGTTCTGGTCACTGGTAATACACACACACACAGTGTTCTTGTCACTGGTGATGCACTCACCGTGTTCTGGTCACTGGTGATACACACACCATGCTCTGGTCACTGGTGACACACACACACACACACACACACACACACACACACACGTGTTCTGGTCACTGGTGATACACACACTGTTATCTGGTCACTGGTGATACACACACCGTGTTCTGGTCACTGGTGATACACACACCATGCTCTGGTCACTGGTGACACACACACAGTGTACTAGCCAATGCACAAACAGATTATAACATATAATTACACTCTTGTGTGTAAGAGTGTAGGTGGGGGCTGAGACACAGTTGACTTGTTTCTCATTCTTCCTTAGTTATTTCTCACAGATTTACATGCCACACAGGAAAGGATTCTTGGAGGCTTGACAATTCACCATCCTTTGTAAGTCGATTGACAGACAGCCCAGAGGAAACACTTCTGTGAGGACCAATTCCTACTAAATATCACTGACATCGCTAAAGTACAGACATTGGAATATTGATTTTTTTGGCAGCGATTCTGGGGGACAATAAAACAAGTAAGAGATGTGGGGCTGAGGAATAGCGTGTTCTCTGCTATTGTCCTTAGATTTGATTTAATACTTGGTTAATTTTTAAGTGTGACTTGCTGTGAGGGGGGAAGAACGATCCCTCAGTTTTCCTCTGACACCTCCCTCTCTCTGTGTAAATGTCTATGACAAGTGTTCCCACCATTAGTCAGGCGCTCTCACACAGACATTAAGCAAATGGGATGGGTGGGTCTTAATGTTTAAAGCTCCAGAACTGTTAGTAAATAAATAGCATCTTTTGATTGATTTATTTCCTAGGCTCAACTATTTTATAAGAGCAAAATAAAAACTGCATACTTGCAAAAAAATAAAAAAAAAGGAGTCTAGCAAAACCTTCACACAACCACTCAGAATAGTTGATATTTGTTGGGATTTAGTCAGCCTTCGAAAATCTCAAGGGAGGATTACACTGTACTTGTATTGTTTCCCTTGTTATAAGTTACAGTTTCAGTACCACCAACTTCAATTTCAGTTTCAGGAACTTTGTATCTTCTCAAAATTCTCAAAATTTATGTATTATCCATAAAATAATACACAATTAAAATAGGAAAACTAATAAAACATATTAATATCTATACTTAATTAGAAAAATTGATTAGGGGATCTTATGTGAGGTTCTACCAATTAATAAAGCTTCTCACTGAGGATCTGCATAAATATTATCATTGCAAGAAATCTTCAGGAAATTAATTTTGACACATACAATTGATAGACACATAAAATTTGATAGAAATAGCCATTGGTTACGAAGTTAACAATACTGATTAGGAAATATTGTGTTGGCATCAAAAATCAATTAACGTAAGTTGGCCATGTTTCCCATTCAAAGTCTCATTATTCTGTTCTCATGCTCCAGATTAAATAAAAACGTCTTGTATTATTCAAGTTTTCAGAGGAATCACAGTGTGGAATTTAGCACATGTAGTATTATTTGGGCCATGGTTATAGTATATTAATTCCTGAAAATTCCTAGAAAATGATATGATTTATATTTAGTTTTCTTCTCATACTTCTCATGAAATTTGTTATTGGTGTTGTAGATCAAGGATACATTTGGGACAGTATCTTTCAATTAACAATATTAGTTCATTGCTTAATTTATAGACAATCAAGAAAATCAGTCAAGAAAATAATTTTTTGAAGACAGTACTTTCCAAATAACTTTGGTGACTTTTAAATGATCCTATTGTAATAAGAATGAAGGGCTTTACAGACCTATCAGCACAAAACCCTAAATTCCCAGGGCTTTCCTGATGTTGTTTTTGCAAAATACTAGTCAGTATTATTAATTCAGTTTCCTGCTTTCCAAAGCTGTCTGGGGCAGATAAAGTTGATTTCTACAATAGAATTTTCAGAAGACTCTTAGGCTCACAGAAAACCTGAAGATAAAGGACTGATTTCCCCTGGATTCTTTGTGTTCACAAAAGAACAGCCTGTACTGTGCCTATCACAGTGACACGTTCATTACTACTGGGTAAACTACCAACACATATTTATCATCCAAAGACAATAGTTTAATTGTTGCTCTTTGGCTGCAGAGGTTTTCAACCCCATTAGAGCAACATCAACCAACCAGAGCCCTCAGAGCTCCCAGGAACTAAACCACCAACCAAAGAGTACACATGCAGGGACACCTGGCTCCAGCCTTTGGGATCCAATAGGAGATTCCCTTGGTCCTGTGAAAGTTCAATTTCCCCAGTGTAAGGAAATGCCAGGGTGGTGAGGTGGGAGTGGGTGGGGACTCACACTAACAGAGGATGGCCTTGTGTCCTTCAATAGGAAGATGAGCCCTTGGTCCTGTGAAGTGTCACAGAGATAAACAGGGTAGCATTTCCAGTGATCCTTCTTTTAATTGGCATCGTGCATACATTTAGGTCTTCTTGTGATGTGATAGCCTTTTGTTGGCAGCCATAGCTATTAAGAAACTATTGCATAAGACAGTACACAGAATTTAGAGACATGTTACAATCTCACTGATACATTCGCCCACTGCTGGATGTCTTATAATATAGGCTGCTTAACCAGACCTGGATCCTAGATGGTGCAATATTGAACTACAAGGCAAGATGCTTCTTTAATATGACAATAGCATGGCCTGGCTACCAACATTCTGGTCAGACTGGAGACCTTTGTCATAGAGGCAATTTAGTCCTGGCAATGTTCAGAAGTCCATGGATGGGAACATTGTAGGGCCTACAATATAACTTACTAGTTTTTTTTTTTTTTTTTTTTGCTACATGGCCATGCTGTTAAAGGACCTTCTAAGTACATATTTCTTTAGGTTTGTACCCATATACCTGAGGTTCTTCCATAGATAATTTGCAATTCGGGTAGGTACATCTCCTAATGTGCGCTAGTTTATAGCCGGGTGCCAAAAGGAGGCAACAAAGTCAGAGCTAGCCTGTAATCTCACTTCTAAGAATCCCCCATGAAGACCAAAAGGCACAAGCATTGCCTGTTACATGGGGCCTAGGTGGTTCGAAAGCATGCTCTTTGGTTGGGAAGCTCAGTGTCTGGGCCACCATGGCCCTGTGTCACTTGACACTGTAGGCTGTTCCGTCAATCTCTGTCCCAGCCTTTTCACTGCGCATCGTGTAGGCAGCACAGGTTCTCATTTAAAAGTATTGTGGCTGGGCTGGTATCCCAGTCTCTCTACTGGAAGTTAAGCCAGTTACAGGCTCCAAGTCCCCCATTTCTAGGCATCTACTGAGACTTTCCTTGGTACAAGGATTCTATATCATTCGAGAGATCCCCCAGCCCCAACCATTATCCTTTTATCCTTACCTTACAGTGAATATCCACTGATTGATGAGAACAGACTGTGTTTGTGTTTCAGCTCCTGTGCCAGTTCCTTCCTTGCTCAAGCCACGGGTCCTGTTGCATCTGTGTGAACACAGAATATTGATTAAATTTCTGTCCTTCTTTAGAATGTAGATCAAATATTTATTAAATTTCTATTTAGAATGCCTTGGTTGTTTTCTCTGTGTATATATCTGTGTTCTACTTTCTCACCTCATGTGTCACCAGACAGGTCCAACCTAATGATTATCACTATCTCCAAATAAAGCCACAGTTTATAGTTTTATATATATTTTAATTTGAAGTGATACAGTTCACCTTTTAAAAATATGGGTAATCATTCAATGTCTATGAAAATCCAAAAGAGCTCACTGAATGCTGTGTGCTTTCTAGGCTAAGCTATACATACCAAAATCCCACAGTATTGTTCCTAAAATCAGGAATTGTTTGATCTATAAAGTCCTATAAAATTTTTGTTGACTAGACCTAGTGTAGGTAGATGTACAGACAAATGATACTGTAGGCCTGGATTCCTCAATCTTCTGTCCTCAGGGATTTCTCCTTCACATACTTTGCAGGGCTTCTCTTCCACACACTTTCCACCAAAAGGCCCTTGGTATTTTCTCCATAGACACTGAACTGCATTAGGAGGAGGCTTTAAGCTAAGATTTTGTATCTACTTATTTGTAGAACCTTCTCACTTTTTTAACTGAAGTGCTTTATTCCAACTTTTTTTTTTTTTTATTTTTGAAATACGATCTTGTGTAGCCCAGCCTGGCCTCAAACTCACTGTGTAGGTGAGAATGACTTTAATGTGCTCTTCTTCCTGCCCATGCATCATGAGTGTTAAAATTACAAGTGTCTGCTCTCATATTCAACATTATGACAGGTATTCTTTTTAAAGAAGCATTGATAGCAAGTTGGAAAGATAGCAAGGTAGGCCTGCTGAATTCTTCTTTATCTAGCCTTCATCTCAGAGCTGAGGTACACATTGTATAATTGTAATTTAGCATTCAAACAAAGAGAGTAACAGAACAATTGTTGTATAGACTTCTTCCACTCTATCATGGGTAAGCAGATATGCATGTACATCACATTCAATATATATTTTGGAAAGGCTGACTTATGTCTGAAATCTCATGGTTGTTCGAGAGCTTGGGGCTAATCTAGGCTGTGTATTAAGTCTCATGCTAGTTGGAATGAAAACAAAATCAAAACACAGCATTTCAAAAGTCCATGATAAATAGGGGCTATAATAAGCTTTTTATAATTATGTTATGTGCATTCAAACATATTCAAAGCTATATTCAAAGTCACGTTCATTTGAAATCTTCAAAAGATATTCCTGTCTTAGTCACTATTCTGGTATTGTAAAGAGCCATCATGACCACAGCAATCCTTGTACAAGAAAACATTTAACTGGAGGCTTGATTATAGTTTCAGATGCTTAGTCTGTTATTATTATTATTATTATTATTATTATTATTATTATTATTATTATTATTATTATTATTATTATTATTTTGTTGTTGTTGTTGTTGTTGTTGGTGGTGGTGGTGGTGGTGGTGGTGGTGGTGGTGGTGGTGGTGGTGGTGTCATTGTTGCTGCTGCAGTTGGAAGCATGGCGGCATGCACAAACATAGCCCTGGAGTGGAGATCTTTAAATCCTGATCCACAGGGAGCAGGGAGAGAACCTGGGAGGACATGAGCTTTGGAAACTTTGAAGCTCACCCGAAATGATGCACTTTCTTTTTAAAGTCCACACAGAAAAGGGGTGGGGAACAAGCTGTGTAGTCACCAATAATCTGTTTGTGTAAACTCATTTTCCCAGATGAGAAAGCCAGTCAACTAGAAGTCTGTTGGTAAAAATCCATAGGCAATGACTCAGTGAACTCTTTGTTCATAACTGTGAGAGTGAAGGCCCTGTGCAGTTACTCTGGCCTGAGCAACAGTTTGGCCTGGATTCTAATGTTATATTCCTGCAGCTATCCATCAACTTCCCAAGTAATCATGGGAGGACAGAGCACATAGTTCCAATCTATGTCTACACAGATACCAAGTACACTCATATTTCTTGCCCCTCATTTGAGACATGCCTTTATGCAATTTGAGTCACAAAACCTGTAGCTGATAGATTTCTGGGGGGCCCAGGAGGTGGTGGTTACCTTTAATCTCAGAATTTAGAATGTAGGAGCAGATAAACCTTTGAGTTCAAGCACAGCCAAGACTACACAAAGAACCCCATCTCAAAAACAAAGCAAAGCAAAGCAAAACAGAACAATATCTATCCCTGTGGGGCTATTGAAAGTTGTGAGAAATCATTGGTGAATTGGTTTACAATGAGACAAAATTTTGCAAGACACAGTAGGTAAGGTCTTGTAAGCTAAGACCTGAATGTGAGGGATAAGATAGGGCTTCAGAGATGACACAACTAGGACACCCCCAAGTCCACTGTTTTTCTCATTCCTGACTACTTAAGCAGTAGCTTTCTACACAACAGAGTTATGATGAAAGTTAGCAATCCAGACATCTTGGCCAGGAAGTAAGGGTTTAAAACATGACTTCTAGGCCACAGGAAGCATTATGTTAGCAGAGGCCTCTAATACCTTATTACCAATGTCACAGACATCTTAGGTGAGGAGTGGGTATCTGGGTAGTTCCACCATGTATTTTCCATGAGAGAAATAAAGAGTTGTTCAATCTTAAAGTAAGACAAATGCAGAGACAGCTAAGTCACCAGACTAGAGGGAGGTTATAGCCACTAACAACAGGAAAGTGAAGGGTCAGGTAGAGCTGTCAAGGGCTGCAGATTCAGGGACCCTGAGAGCAGTTGCTGCCAAAAAGCAAAAGCAACAGGAAGTCCTGGGATGCACAGACACAGAGAACAATTGGTTATTACCCCGAAATGAAAACTACAGTTAGAGCTCAGAGGCTCTAGACACAGAAGGTGGAGAAACACCAACCAGAGAGAAAAACAAGAACAAAATCAGCAAATCTTATTAGCACAGCAATAACAGCTCCAAATAAGTGGATGGGTAGAGCCCCAGAGATGGGAGTCTTCCTGAAGGCTCTGTGCAAGACTTCTAGGCTCCCTGCTACTCTGACCTTTCCAATCCTTTCCCCTTTCTCCCTCATTTTACTGCCCTCTAGAAATTAGCACTTTGTAATTTTCACAACCTTTAACTGTTGCAAGGAGCAACTTCTCTTAAGGGGCCAGTCCCATTTTTCTAAATTAGTTCTATTTCCTCTGACCTCCTCTATTGCATTCCCTCAGAGACCAGGGATTCACACCCACAGCCATTGTACATGGGGGCATAATCATGATGACCGTTTTCTGATGAGAGAGGGATGTGTTTTATGGTTCCAGGCAGAAATGAAGGGCTCTTAAGGGTGTGCCTTTAGGACCAAGGTAAAGGACCTTGATAGGACTCAGATGGCTGCATAGATTCAGAATGTAGGAGAGACATTTGACATTGTAGATATGTCCAGTGATATCCTGTGGATACAAGGTAGATATTCTGGATAACTGTACCTAATTCTGTGCCAGTGATGGCTGAAAACTTAGATGCCTCACTTGACTGGGGAGCATAGGCAGTTAGAACACTGGATTTTATATTATAGTTAAAGAAGTGATTATTTTCCACAGAACAAAGGTTCTACAAAAGTCAAAGATATGGTTATATTTTCTCTTCATGTTCAGGAGGGTTGGCCATTGGCCCATGAGGAAACAGGTCTTCTAAGTTCACAGTGGAGGCACATTCTTGGGAAATCCATTATGTTTGAATTACCCATTCCCCCTACTATTATTTTTCCTCACTTAAAACATTACAGCCTCCATTCCACCCCAAAATAATAAGCTGACTTTATCTTTTATGCTAGCTAGCGAAGTCTTTTCAATCTGAAGTGTTCTAGAGATTTCAGGGCCTCCAATTCTCCTCTGGGAGTGTGGGGCTTCCCTGAATATCTCCAAACCCTGGCACTTCAAGATTCTTGTCAATTCCTCCCCACATAATAGAAGGTCTTACCAGGGGCACTGCTGATTCAGGACTACATGCCTGCAGTCACCTTCCAGTGAGGTTCCTGGTCTCCATGCATTTCTCCAAAATTCCATCCTCCTTTGGCTCCCAGAGTGAACACATTAAAATCCAAACCAGATGCTTAAATTATTCTTTATTTAAAAAACACTTTATTTATACATGTGTGTGTCTGTGTGTAGAAAACCTTGGAGTACAGATAGCCTTAAGTGGGAGTTACAGGCAGTTATGAGATATCTGACAAGTGTGCTAGAAACTAAATTTAAATCCTCTTCAAGAGCAACAAGTCCTTTGAACTCTATTTGAAATCCATCTTTCCAGTCACCAATCTCCTTACTCTATTTCAAACTAAATGTGAGCTCTCTATTCAGCTAAGCAGGACTGTGTGGGCAGGGATATGCCTACTTTAATGTATCACCACATCATACTTTGTATATGCAGCTTTTTAAAAGATCCTGCTACTCCCAGTCCTTTGCTCTACTTTGTGGCTTCTAAAGTGTCTCTGTGGTCTGAAACTCTGGCATTAGCACTGACAAACTTCTTAGAAATTCAAATTCTCAGAAAAGCTCCAGATCTAGTGTAGTGCAACTTATTTTGGATATGATGTGGTCATCTGTTGGAGAAAACTTCTAGGGTAGGTTTCTGTCTTAGTTAGGGATTTACTACTGTGAACAGACACCATGACCAGGGTAAGTCTTATAAGGACACCATTTTATTGGGTCTGGCTTACAGGTTCAGAAGTTTGGTTCATTATTATCAAGGCAGGAGCATAGCAGGACAGTGTCCAGGCAGGCATGATGCAGGAGGAGCTAGAATTTCACCTCTTCATATGATAGAAGACTGGCTCTCTTGTGGATAGGAGGGTCTCATTGCCCATCCTTCCAATTACACACTTCCTCCAACAAGCACATACCTCCAAATAGCACCACTCACTAGGCCAAGCATATTCAAACCACCACAGTTCTCTTTTGCATCCAATATGCATTCTGGGAATAAGCCAAGGCTAACTGGCAGTAACAGGGATTTAAGTGGTTCCCTAAATGTATCCTTTAGCAATGCCAGTGGAGGTGTCTTCCACAGTATTTCCCTAGCCATATACTACAATTGCTCACAAGGAAAATGGCAACATTGCCTAGCTAGGTCCCTGATTGACAGCTGCTCTGACTCCAAATCTCACTTACACTACCATGTTACTAAACACCTTTACAAGAATGAGTGGCCAAAGATCACATGCCTGTAGCTATTGGGTGTTACCTAATTGGGATTGGAATATATGGCACATGTGAATAAATAAAACCAAAACTAAGTGAAATAAAACCAAACCATAATAAACTCAAGAACAGAAAACATAGCTTCCAGTATAATGTCTCCATTAATGGAGTAATTTGTTGATCCACATCATCTTAATCTTTTTCTCACCATATTATATGATATTTTGACTAATGCCAACTGCAGCCTAATGGTGTTTTGTTAATACGTACAGCCATTCCCATCTCTCTAGCCACCAAGCATCAAATGTTCTTTTGAAAGTTTCCATGGTCATGGTTTCAGTTCACAGCAGTAAAACCACAATACAGCTATTAAGATGAGTTCCACTTGGAACAATCAGTTCTTGTCCTCTTCAAAATGTTATATTTTAGAATATAGACATCCAAAGAGACACACATTCTTGAGTAAAATGAGATAGTTTTTTTCAGGTGAATTGTTTTCCATGAGAATGTAAGGAAGTATTTTATAGGGGAGTAATTTGTGTATCATGCCTAACACATGTGTGCTAATGGGAATTGTACAGTTTTTTTTCATGTTGGTCTATTTTGTTAAAGATTTATTTATTATATGTTAGTACAGTATATCTGTCTTCAGACAAACCAGAAGAGGGCATCAGATCCCCATTACAGATGGTTGTGAGCCAAAATGTGGTTCCCAGGATTTGAAATCAGGACTTCTAGAGTTCCAGTTTTCTTATCCACTGAGCCATCTCTCCAGGCCAGAATTGTACAATTTTGCTTTAATTATTGGATTTTATTGATTGTTTTCCATGATGCTAATGTTTTCAAAATAAGTTTATCAAACTCTATTAAGCCATGTATATCCACAGTGTGTTAATCTTGGTTGTCAGCTTGACTATATCTACAGTTAGCTAAAACCAAAATGTCTGGGCACACCTGTGGAGAATTTGTTCCTTTTATTTTTCTTATTTTTTATTTATTTATTTATTTATTTATTTATTTATTTATTTATTTATTTAGGTGTGGGGATTTTTTGTTAAGTAAATCATTTGAAGCGAGAAGGCCCACTTCTAATCGGGATCATTGGGATGGGAACATTGACCTTTAATTCAGATATTTTGAGACAGGTATCTGGACCTTTAATATGGACCACACTGTCTGTTGGCATCAAATGTTAAAGGCTTGTAAGAAGGAAACTTGTTCTCCTTCTTTTCCCGCTACCTCTTTGAAAAAATGAATATGATCTGTACATAAATTTCAGCAAGTCCCTTTCTTTACTATCCTTAGAGTTTATGTTTTACCTTCCTGGCCTACACTAAAGACCAGTTGAGACACCCAGAGTTAGGAAATGAATAACTATTTGATTCTTGAACCTGTTGTTGGTAAACAACCACCATTGGACTAGCTAGACTACAACCTGAAAGGCATTCTAATAAATCCCCTCTGAATATATAACATTTCTATAGAGAACCCCAACTAATACAGACTGACACCTGGGACTCTCAATGAGTTGTCTATATCTAAACTCACTCCGGTTTTCCATGGACTGAATGAGATGTTCAGTGTGGGGGATAGAATATCTTTTTGTTTTCTCTAGAGGACAGCATTATCAAGAACTGCAATATTGTTTTCATCATAAACTTGGTCTGCTAGAATTCAGGCCCTCCTACAGACAATACCCATGTGAGTCAAACACCAATGCTAACGGCATAGTTGCTACAGAGTAGAGACATGGAAAACACTACACTTTGGCAATTTTGACTATTCATGGCTAACATGTTAGTAATGAAACAGCCCACTGTAAACTGTATAAAGTGTGTATAATAAAAGATGTAAAAAAGAGAAGGCTAATCTAATCACCTAAAAGTGCTTGTTGCTCCTGCAAAGTACCAAAATTCAGTTCTCAGCACACACTTTTGAAGGTTCAAAACCTGGAAGACTAGCTC
This sequence comes from Micromys minutus, assembly GCF_963924665.1. Classification (NCBI taxonomy): domain Eukaryota; kingdom Metazoa; phylum Chordata; class Mammalia; order Rodentia; family Muridae; genus Micromys; species Micromys minutus. The sequence goes on along the minus strand of NC_137970.1, from coordinate 108,612,040 downwards.
CAACCTATACAATACATAACCGTGTCCTCTATGGGTACTTGAAGGTGTGTGTGTGTGTGTGTGTGTGTGTGTGTGTGTGTGTGTGTGTGTGTAAGTTTATGCTTTAATAATTCATAATGTCTGCTGTCTGTAATAGCTCCTTTTGTTTACTGTATCAGCCCAAAACCAGGAGTAGTGGCCAGTGGTTTCATCATAAAAAGGTTACTGTGAGGGTTTTAAGTCCATTGGGCATCATCATAATCTTTGTAAGAACTGACCAATCAGTATCTAAGACAAAGAGAAGGCAGAACTCTCAGGCCTGGTACCAACAGCTCATTTCTTACTGAGATCCTGCAGTGGTCTGAGAGATAAATGGGCAATATTGGTGACCTTTGGGTTTTTCATCATCAACTCACCTGCTGAGTACGTCCTGATCATGTTGGGTACTGGAAAAGATGATAGTTTTGTGTTTAAGCTGATAAGAGAAAATTTCCTTAGAAAGTGTCCAAGGTATAATTATCATGAACTCTCTAGACTGTAGACTATCTACCCTGTAGACTCCCAATACTATAGACTCTCTAGACTACAGACTGTATAGACTATAGATGCTTTAGACTATAGATTTTCTATACTACATAGTCTCTAGACTATAGACTTTCTAATTCCATACCAGGTCAAGAACCAGGTTAAGAACACCTGGTTTGGTTTAGAGCTGTGTCCTTATTTCTTAATTAATCTTTTCCTTTTTTCTTTAGATGTTGACTAAATGTGTCAGGAGATTCCTAGAAATTCAATCTCTTTCTTCTTGAAACCTGTGTACTTGTTTTTGTTTTTTTTTTTGTAATTTTCTTTGTGATAGATACAAAGAGAAAGGCTTACATTCCCCCATGATATTCTCAAACCTTAAACAAAGAGAAATGTAGTAGTTAGCTTGTAGCATAAATATTTTGTTTAGTAAAAGGAGGAGGAATTGAGGGCTACCAAGGTCGCTCAACCACTTGCTGCAAAGACTAATGAACCACGTTCAATCTCTGAAACCCCTATGGTGCTTATGCTTGTGATTTCCATAGGTAAGCTCTCTCTCTCTCTCTCTCTCTCTCTCTCTCTCTCTCTCTCTCTCTCTCTCTCTCTCTTTCCCTCTCTCTCACAAACACACACACATACATACACACTGTCTTTAAAAAAGAAACAGTTATTGGAATGTGTTAATGAAACAAAATAGAACTTCTAAACGCACATCAATGTATATGTCAGGATATAACATAAGGTCATGTGAAATATGATAATGTGGAATATGATAAGGGAGACACTGAAAATCAACTTGTGTCTCAAAGCAACTTTATTTGACTATGACATGTAGAATTTATATTTCAGAAACCCACAGACAAAAAAGTGAGAAGGCAGTAAAATGAGGTCTCTGGGTTGACCTGATTATGTGATTTCATCTACTTTTTCAGGCTTTCTCTGTTGCCTTGAGGACACTGAATATTACCAGTCATGGATAAAGAAAATCCTGAAGCTGTTCACAGTCCCCCAAAGCAGAACATGGAGATGGTTCCCCCAAAAAAGTTGAAATGCCAGAAGCACTTCAAAAATATTCTGATACACTTGATTGACAGGCAAGTGGGGAAGCCCAGAAATGATATGGATTTGTTAGAATGGGCATGGACACTAACCTAAACTACTCCCTTTAAAATAGAGTGGCCATTGCAAAATTCATGTTAATGTCTTCTCGAATTACATGTCTTAAAGAGAAGTAAAGCAAAAAGCCACTCTGATGTTTCAGTCATTAAACTAGTCTTCATTGCAACTGCGTTTGGTACATTGTGTGTTTCTTGAATTGGCCTTCGTGGGTTGCATTGGGCAGGATACTGTACACACCTTGATATTTCTTTTAGGATTTCAGATGCGATAAGGGTGGGAGGTTGCATTGCACGTTATGTTTCTTGTGTTATTTGTGTTATATGTAATTGTGAATGCATAATTCTCTGGCACATAGCCATTCAGTACTAAAGACTCCTTTCATTGTCCATTTTACAAAGATATTGACTTCATCCCATTTTAAAACCCAACTGACCACTCTGGGGAAATGACACACTGGTGAGAGCAAAGAAGAGGTAGGGTGGGATTTTAGAATATATGCCCTTTAGAGTTGATCTTTATTCCCAGAGATTCAAATAACAATGAATGGGAAAGAATTCCTTTGACTAAAGGACATATAACTAATGTAGTCACTCCCAACCAAAAAGCTCTATCCATGAATGAATGTGCTTAGAAAAGCATATCCACTTTGAGAAATTCAGAATGGGAATGGTGTAAGAAATTGGGCATAAACAAATGACAAATTGTGGAGAGCAACACTTCAGCATCTGTCTAGACTGTTACTTTATTAGAGGTTAAAGATAGGTGTCAGTGTTGTCACCAAATTTTTCTATGTCCCTATTTCTCAACTAGGAGTCTATAGTCATCAGTTCTAAGACAAGTGTAGCTTACTTGTTCTTTATAGTCAATGAGAGCATGGATAATGGATTTGCTCATGGTTTCTGGTGACAGCAGAAACCACAGACATCCACATGGTCTCAAATCCCTGTTGGGGGTTGCAACTTAGTAAGGACTCATTTTTTTGAATATTGCAAGTTTGATTGTGCTCCGGGGAGTAGAAAGTGAACAAAATTGGACTTGATTTTTTTTCGTATCCTTTTTTTTTTTTTTTTCTTTTTGTGCGGGGAAGCTACAAAGTTGGGGGACAGACTGGAGAGTACTGGAAGGTGAGTGTAATTGAGATGCATTATGTGAAATTCTCATATAATAAAACTATTATTAGAAAAAGATGACCAATCATAGATATGTTTGTTCATTGAAACACATATGTGGCAATATTTGAAGAGAGGATATAGTGATTTCGAGAAGGTATGGATCAGAAGATCAATCATGGGAAGGGTAGGAGAGAGAAGGAAAAAATATGTCATTATATTTTCATTAAAAATTTAAAAAATAATAGGTGGGTTTAGAATGATGGCTCATTGATTTAGAGCCCCGTTTTTTTTCCCACAGGACCTGTCTTTGATTCTACCAGGTCATGTGGTTCACAACTGCCAGTAACATTAGACCCAAAATATCTGAAACACTCTTCTGGCCACAGTGCTCACACACAAACACACACACACACACACACACACAGAGAGAGAGAGAGAGAGAGAGAGAGAGAGAGAGAGAGAGAGAGAGATACTATTCCATTCCCTGCATATATGCTAGATGATGACAATTTTACCTTATTCCCTGCTAGCTTTCCTATGTTTGCCCATTGTCCCTATAACATCTCAAATTCACTCCATTTTCTTTATTCATTCATATGAATAAATAAACATCAATTACATATATGTATGTATATTAAACAACAGAATAAATGACAGGAGGAAACAGAAATCCAATAACTGGATTGACTGATGGATTAGGTAAGTGTAAACCATAAGAAAAGGGAAAGTTCAGAACATTCCACCATTAAAATGAAGACATCTTGTAAACATCACTCCATTATGTAAAGTGACATTTGAAAGGTGAATGTGTAAAAAAAAGAAAAAAGAAAAGAAAAGAAAGAAAGCTGAATGTATAGTTGTGGACTTTTTATTCCTATCATTTTAGAGACTGAGTTAGGGTAAAACTGCGCTTTTTGAGAGTTTAGCCCTTATAGTGAAAATATAACTTAGAAAAAAGAGTCCAAAACCTGGCAGTGGAGGTGTACCCTTTTAATACCAGCATTAGTTAGGCAGAAGCAGACAAATTTTTAAGTTTGTGGCTAGCCTGGTCTATAAGAATTATTTGCAGGACAGCCAGGACTACAGAGAGGAACCATGTCTCAAAAAAAAAAAAAAAAAAAAAATTACAAAGGAAAAAAAAAAAAAAAAAAAAACAAAAGGAAAGTAAAGACAGGAAGAAAGGAGGGGTGGAGTCCTAGAAGATTGTATTTTTCTCCCCCCCCACCCCCATAGAACACTTCTTCACCTCTTTCTGGCTCTGTCCTTATGCCTACAACCCAGTAACAGTCAACCTTTGCCCTCCTATTCTAAATCTTTCTGAATCCTTATCATGCATTAACATAACATTAACTCTCTGGTCATCTTCCATCCCTCCCCATTATCTGTCTGGGCTCTAATTGTGCAGAGAACAAACACAAGTTCCAATCTATCCTCAGAGATGCATGTTGTACCAGGGACAGTTTGAAGAATATACTAGAGTACTCCCAGGCCTGTGACACTGGCTGGAGATGGTCAGTCAAAGACTCACTAGGAGGGAAAGGGGAAAGATTTGAGGATGAGGAAATGAAAGAGGAAGGAGACAAATGAGAACCAGAGACCTTAGAACAAGCCTCCGCCACCCCAAGGCTGCCCAGGACACAGAGACTGCATCTAATTTTATTTTCCAGATCACATCTATTTGTGTGTATGGTGGCTGAAGCATGGGCACTACTACACAGAAGAAGTGGCATAAGTCTCCCTAAAAGGATTTGAATTGAAAATGGTGCCAATTTTAAAGAGCACACATTCCACACTGCCATGTCTAAAGCCCCTCAGTACTGAGAAAACAAAAATGTTATTAGTCTTCAAATAGAGAGAGATGGGGGCTTTGTCACTGATAAGTTCATGAGATAATGAGATAGATTGAGGTGACTTAGAAGGTGTTGGGGAAACTAGAAGTGAACAACTGTGGGAATATTTGTGTTCACAAACAGATCTGTACATGCCCTACCAATCTCAGAATCCTAGTTGCAATATTGTTGTTAAGTATAGTAAGGGACTGGTGAAAATCCAGGGAAGCAGATAAAGATAAAACTCGGATATATTTCAACTGCATTCAAGTATGTAATTATTTCAGCTTCTCCCACACACGGCCTTGATTCTTACTGTGTATCCCTGGCTGTCCAGGAAATCAGATCTGTTGACCTCTTTCTAAATGTTTAAAGACTGGTGAGTTGGAGATCTAGGCAGCCAGGGAGCAGAGAGATCTCTGCTGAGTGCACATGGAAAGCACACCCCTGCCCTGCCCAATCCAGGGACCAGGAACACAATATTGGAACTTCTGTTCCAACCCGGCGACTTCAGGGCGCAGAACAGGGCACGGCCCATCTGCCACCTGGACCAGTGGAGATCGAGGGACACAGACCAGATACAAGGGAAAAGAAAGAACATATCACTGACAACAAAATGGCAAGAGGAAAGCAAAAGAGTATATCCAAAAGAAAACAAGACAACCTAGCAACACCAGAACCCAGCTCTCCCATAATAGCAAGCATTGGAATGCCAAACACTCCAGAAAAAGAAGATGCAAACCTGAAATCATACCTCAAGATGCTGATAGAGATACTTAAACAAGAAGGGGAGGAAAAGCAAAAAGATTCAGAAGCTTTTAAAGAGGAAACAAGAAAAACACTCAAAAAACTCAAAGAACTAGAGGAAAACAGAACCAAAGAGATGAAGGAATGGAAAAGGGAATTTAAAACAGAAAATGACAAAATAAAGAAAACTCTAAAAGAGATAAACCTAGAGGTAGAACACTTAAAAAAGAAATCAGGAGTCACAGAAGAAGGCATTTCCAATAGATTACAAGAGATCGAAGAGAGAATTTCAGGGGCAGAAGACAACATTGTAAACATAGACAAATCAGCCAGAGAAGATGCAAAAAACAAAAAGCTCCTAACCCAAAATGTCCAGGAAATCCAGGACACAATGAGAAGACCGAACCTAAGGAAAATAGGAATAGAAGAGGGATAAGAGTATCAACTAAGAGGCACAGTAAATATCTTCAACAAAATCGTAGAAGAAAACTTCCCAACCCTCAAGAATGAGATGACCACCAGCATAAAAGAAGCCTTCAGAACTCCAAATAGATTGGACCAGAAAAGGAATACCTCCCGACACATAATAGTCAAAACATCAAGTGCCCAAAGCAAAGAAAGAATACTAAAAGCAGTAAGGAAAAAAGGTCAGGTAACATATAAAGGCAGACCAATCAGAATCACACCTGATTTCTCAACAGAGACTATGAAAGCTAGAAGAGCCTGGACAGACATCATGCACACCCTAAGAGAGCAAAATTGCCAGCCCAAGCTGATATACCCAGCAAAACTATCAATCACCATAGATGGAGAGATGAAGATATTTCAAGAGAAATTAAAATTTACACAATATCTGACAACAAACCCAGCACTATGACAAATTATATGTGGAAAACCCAATACAATGAGAGAAAATACATCCTAGTAAAAACAAGAAAACTCCTAAACAAGAAACCACCTGTGGGGCAGATGTAGCACACATTTATAGGGAAAATATAGGGAGTTGGTTATTCCTTTTTATCCAGTTTTCATTCCTATTTCTATCTTTCCTCGAGTCTTTTTTTTCTTTTCCTTTTTTCTACTTCTCACACACCATCGTCTCTATCTTTACAACACCAAATGGAATATTTCATGTAATAGAGAGATTTTGTTTAAGATTACTCCATTTTAAATTTATTTTTCTAAATAAACACAGATAGAAGAACAAATGTTAAGCATTTTTACATAAATGTATAAGAATACATTTTAGTAAGTGCTTTGCATTTTTTTTAAAGTTTGATATTCTGCATTAAGGTCTTAATAGTTACAATGAGCAAAAAGAACATGTAAATCAGGATGTAACCCAGAAGTAGTCAAAGTTTTCTTGGTGGGTGAGGATTGAGTATAATATTTTATTTATTTATCTTGAATTTCACAGTCTGTGAGTTTTTTCTGGGGTAGGCTGAGCTTTCTGGGTTTAGTATCCCATTATCAATGACTGCATATTATGTCTGTTCTTTTGTGACTGGGTTATCTCACTCAGGATGCTATTCTCTAGATGCAACCATTTTCTTAAGAATTTGGTGAAGTCATTGTTTCTGATAGCTGAGTAGTACTTCATTGATTAAATGTACCACAATTTTTGTATCCATTCATCTACTGAAGGGCATCTTGGTTTTTTCCAGCTTCTGGCTAACATAAATAGTGCTGCTATGAACATTGTGGTGCATGCGTCTTTGTTGTATATTGGAGTGCCTCTGGGGTATATGCCCAGAAGTGGAATAGCTGGATTTTCAGGTAGTACTAAGTCCAGTTTTCTGAGGAATCGCCTGACTGATTTCCAGAGTTGTTTTATCAGTTTACAACCCCACCAACAGTGGAAAAGTGTTCCTCTTTCTCCACAGCCTCTCCTGCATCTGATGTCATCTGACATTTGGATCTTGGCCAATCTGACTGGTGTGATGTGGAATCACAGGGTTGTTATGATTTGCATTTGCCTGATGGCTATGGATGTCCAGCACTTCCTAGATGTTTCTCAGTTATTGGATTTTCCTCAATTGAGAACATTTTGTTCATCTCTGTACTGCATTTTTAATAGGGTTGTTGGGTTATCTGGTGTCTAGCTTTTTCTATTCTTTGTATACCTTGGATATTAGGCCTCTATCTGATGTGGAGTTGATTATGATCTTTTCCCATTCTGTTGGCTGCAGTTTTGTTTTCTTTACACTGTCCTAAGCCTTACAGAAACTTGCAATCTCATTAAGTTTCATTTGTTAATCTTTGACCTTAGAGCAGGGGCCATTGGTGTTTTGTTCAGAAAATTATTTTCCTATGCCTAAGTATTCTAAGTTTTTCCCTATTTTCTCATCTAATAGTTTCAGTGTATCTGGTTTAATGTGGATATATTTGATCCACTTACACTTCAGCTTTGTACAAGGAGATAAGAAAGGGTCTATTTTCATTCTTCTGCATGCTGAGTGCCATTTGGACCAATACCATTTGCTGAATAAGCTGTCATTTTTCTATTGAATATTTACAGGTCCTTGGTCAAAAATCAGGTGACCCTATATATGGGGCCTCATTACGGGGTCTTCTATTCTATTCCATTGATCCATGTGCCTATTTCTGTACCAGTCCCACACAGTTTTCATCAGAATTGCCTTGTATTATAGCTTGAGGTCAAGGATAGTGATTCTCGCAGATGTTTTCTTGTTTTTGAGGATGGATTTCGCTTTTCTAAGTTCTTTGTTATTCCAGGTGAAATCGCACATTTCTCTTCCCAACTCAATGAAGAACTACATTAGAATTTTGATGGGGATATCATTGAATCTGTAGATTGCTTTCGGTAAGATGTTCATTTTTAGAATGTTGATCCTTACATTCCATGAGCATGGGAGATCTTTCCATTTTCTGAGACTTTCCTTGATATCCTTCTTTAGAGGTTTGAAGTTCTTGTCATACAGGTCCTTCACTTACTTAGTTGGAGGCACACCAAGGTATTTCATCGTATTTGTGACTATTGTAGAGGATATCTTTTTCCTAATTTCTTTCTCCTCATGTTTGTCCTTTGAATACAGGAAGGCTACTGATTTGTTTGAAGTAATTTAATATCCAGCCACTTTGCTGAATGTTTATCAGCTGTAGTAGTTCTCTGGTGGAATGTGTGGGATCACTTATGTAAACTATCATGTCATCTGCAAAAAGTTTTTAGCTTCCGAATGTGACAGTTTACATTTCACAGAAAACCCTTTATTATTTATATCTTCAATGTATCTTCAGTTGATTAAAATGATATCAGCAATCCTCTCTTATTAGTAAAAATCTCAAATGGCAAGCAATAGATAAGAAAGTATCATAGTTTGGTATAGTGTCAATACTTAGAGTCAGGTTACTCTGAAGGAGATAACTCTGTAGTTCTCCTGACGAAGATGGGAAGGCAGAGGCAGATGTAGAGGCAAAAGTGGGTGCACAAGGTACAGAACCTCTGCATTCAGTACATGATTTTGGTCCCTTTTTCACAACATGGTTATTTTCTTGTACATTTAACTAGTTAGGCTTTTGATAAAACACAGTGCTACACAATATGTGTGTATATGTGTGTGTGTGTGTGTGTGTGTGTGTGTGTGTGTGTGTGTGTGTAAGAAATTGGCTAAAGATTCTTCTTAAAGTTTCAAATATATCTGTAATTTTAATATAAATTCTCTTCATGTGCACATTTTCATAGACTAATATATACATAGAACGTTAGTTCAGAGATGCTCCTGTTAAGCTTACCTAGTATTACCTAGATCTGACATTGTCTTTATAAATACTCAGCGAAGCAAACAAAGATACTCTAACTTTTGGATCATATCCAAGATTAATTAGAAAGAACAAAAGCAGCAATCCATAGAAGACAGTGAGGTGAGCCCTTTACTATCTTTTGCTTTTCGTTTTAGTTGTTTGAAAAACACTGGAAGCAGACATGAGGTTATCTGTATATCGTCCAAGAACTTGATTTTCTGATTTTAGCTTCAGGTTTTCTTCTTCAACTGCATCTAATCTTGCAGAAATATTTTCAAGTTTGTGTTGTAGTTCAAACTCCTGATTGAGAAGTTGAGTCTTTCTTCCAGTTCCACCTGATTTTCATCATAAACTGTGTCCATATCAGCATTCATTATCTTGGGAACATACATTGAGCTCTTGAAAGCAAACTCCTTAGTGAAGGGTCTTGCATCTGCAGCACATAGAGGAGGTGGGATAGGTAGCCAACTTACATTAAATTAAAGAGAAAAAGTTCAGTATACAGTGTATAGATCTTAGATTTAAAAATCTGGTATTGAAAAAGGATCAGTTGAGATTTCCCTATGCAAATAAATAGATGTGAGGATCACATGGTCCACTTTCAAATTCTAAATGTTAGTTTGTTTGTTCATTTGTTTGTAATCTTCAGGCAACAGTAAAATCTACTTGTTGACAGAGGTGTCCATAGAAACAATAAACCAATTTCAGGGAAGATATTTTTTGAACAGTCAGTTTGTACTGGTAAGTGATGCTTGGGAGTGAGACTTCAGATGCTGCTTGAGGTAACAGGTTCTGGAATAGCTTTTGTTGCAGAGGGGACAAGCATGGGGCCTCTCACCACTGTGCTTTTTTATGTGTCTGTTTAGGTCTGTTGAACGGTAGAATGTCCATTTGCAGCCAGGCACATTGCACTCATAACTCCTCTTTCCAGTGTGTTTCTTCATGTGGTCTTTGAGGTGGTGAGCCTTTGTGTAAGATTTCCCACAAACTGGGTAGGAACATGAGTAGCGCTTCAAAGGTTGAGGGTTGATTGGAGAAACACGGCTCAGTGTCTGCAGGTCTGCGTTCAACTCTGGACCCTTTCCTTGAACCAAATCAGAAGCTGAAAAGCTTGCCTGAGGATGCCTTTGAAAAGAAGGGTAACTTGAAGGATTTGAGGATTCACCTACATCTGGGGCTTGGTTTTTAAGTAAAGTCACATGATGATCAAGGTTTTGCACAACATTGGGTGTTCCATTGCTACTTGGGTAGACATTAGGATCAAGAGAGGTACTCAAATGATCCAAGGAGAATGACTCTTCAGAACTTGGACTTCTCTCTGGATGCCAAGCTAAGTGTTCTTGTATAGGACATGAAGTCACCTGAGGATCAAGTCTTTCTTCCACATCAGGTGTTCCATTCACACTTGGGGAAGCATCAGAATCAAGAAAGGCCATTATGTCATCCAAGAAAAAAGACTCTTCAGAAAGTGGACTTGTCTCTGGGTGCCAAGCTAGGTTGACTTGGTTACTAAGTGAAGTCACTTGAGGATCAAGGCTTTCTTCAAATTTGGGTGTTCCATGCAAACTTCAGGAAGCATCAGAATCAAGAAAGGCAATTATGTCATCCAAAAAGAAAGACTCTTCAGAACTGGGACTTGTCTCTGGGTGACAATCTAGATTGGCTGGGTTACTAAGTGAGGTCACCTGAGGATCAAGGTTTTCTTCAACATTGGGGGATCCATTCAAACTTGAGGAAGTATCAGAATCAAGAAAGGCTATTATCTCATCCAAGAAAAAAGACTCTTCAGAACTGGGACTTGTCTCTGGGTGACAAGCTTGGTTGGCTGGGTTACTAAGTGAAGTCACCTGAGCATTTTGGCTTTCTTCAATATTGGTAGTTTCATTCAGATTTAGGGAAGCATTAGAATCAGGAAACGCTATTATCTCATCCAAGAAGAATGTCCCTTCAGGACTGGGACTTGTCTCAATGTGACAAGCTAGGTGGTCTTCCTTACTAAGTGAAGTCACCTGAGGATCAATGCTTTTTTCACCGTTAGGTTTTCCATTCAGACTTGGATGGATATTTGGATCCACAGATGTTCTCATGGGATCCAAAGAGAACAAAACATCAGAACTGGGGTTTTCCTCTGGATGCCAAGCTAGGTGGTCTTGACCAATATATGAAATCATTTGAGATTCATGGCTTTTTTCAACATTAGGTGTTCCATTCAGTCTTGGGTGGATATTTGGATCCACAGAGGTTCTCATCTGATCCAAGGAGAATAACTCTTTAGAACTGGGACTTGTCTCTGGATCCCAAGCTATGTGGTCTTGATTACAAAATGAATTCACCTGAGGATCCAGCCTTTTTTCAACATTTGGTGTTCCATTCAGACATGGGGAGACATTTGGATCAGAGGACCTCATCTGCTGCAGGTAGCATGACACTTTAGAACTGGGATAATTCTGTGGATGCCAAGTCATATTTTCTTCTGCATTGAATGTTGCCCTCTTAGATCCATGAAAATTTGGGCCTAAACTGGTGTTTGGCATCTGAAAACCATAGAAAGTCTGGCCCCCAATTGGATTTGTCACCCAGTGACTGACCATCAAATCCTGATCATATCTGTGTCCTGATAACTGATACCCAGAGAGAAAGTGCTCACCACAGACCAGGTTATCATGACCTCTGTAGACATTCTGACCACGGAAGGATGACTTCTGGTAGAAGAGCTTCATGTGGTCATGGTTATCTCTCAACGGAGGCTCATAAAAAGCCTGAAATTCATTAGAAGGTATCATCAGGTCTGCATTGAATCTATTATTAGATACTAAATCTCTCTGCTTATACCTAAAAGAACTCTGTTCAGAAAAATAGTCCAGGGAGCGATCTACATTTGAATTCTGGTCTGCATGGCTTCCAGAGGGAGCAGGATGATGATTACCAAAGGGAATCCTCTGACTCTCATTCAAGGCTGTATTTTGGATCACAAGAGTCTTGTCAAAGTTGACTGTCCTCATCCAGTGTCCTTCAATATAGAGAGATTCCATAGCTTCAAGGACAGCTTTATTCTGGGCATGAGGTTGGCATATCTTTGGTGTGCTGTTGAGCTCCTTAAGCTGAGGGTATTCCGGGCATATTTTCTGCTGAAGAGACACAGCTATCTGATTCACAGAGGAAGTCTCACTTGGCTCTCCAGTTTTTCCTGGGTGTGCTGTCGAGTTCAGAGTAAAGGATATCTCAGGTGTGCTAGAGTATGCAGATGCCATCACTGTTGGTTTCCAGGCAAGCATCTCTGAGCTCTGAACTTAGACAGGCTGGCTGGACTCCAAAGGGAAAGGCTGGGGATTACACCTCCCTGGCTGGAATGCACCTGTGGATTCTTCCATGTCTATGCAGGTTTCACAAATGTCCTGGGGACTCTTCAAGTTCCTGCACTGTTAGGAGAAAAATCAACATCTGGCTAAACTAGGTATTCAGTGGTAGAGATTAAAGTTCTTGAGAATACTCAAACTCGGCGGACAGGCAGAACTTAAATGGTAGACACAAGAAGGCAAAAAATGTTCTCTAAAGATCAGGGATTCACAACTTTAACGCTCTGATTAAGGTGGGATGGGGAAACAAAAGCTTCATTACTCTGGGATCTCCTTTTATAAAGCTAGGCCTGATATGTTCAGAACTTCTCAGTCTATGATTTCATAAGACATATGTTTCAATATGTAGGCCCCCATACTTAGAAGACATGTTGAAATATCTCACCCCAGGCTCTTAGAGTTTAGAAGATGCTCTCATTAATAAACTCTTAGGAACTGTGTATGTTAGCTTGCCTCTGATTTACTTTATAAACAATATACTGTTACAGGGATGCATTCATCAACTTTAGAAGAGAATGTGGAATAGGATTTGTTGGTGGCACTTGTGGGTTTTTACAGAAGCAGTAGGTCATGTGGGCATTGTTTTGAATGAAGAGAGTGAATGAAAAGAAACTTGTGTGATGATGAAACCTCTTGCTGTGGAGACTTATAGAGTACAAGAGGTTAATCTTTGTAATGGTGGATATAGAATCTGGTGTGATTATTTTTTTGCAATGCTACAATCTGTTGTGTCCTTTTGGTATGGGATCCCATCCATTTTCTCAAATATTATAGATAAATGCTAAGAGAGGGTTTCACTCTCAGCACACTGACAATAGGACCCAGTTACCAAGAATTGTATCCACATAGTTCATGGATCCTGGATAGATCCTGATGGTGGTAAATGTTGATGAAATGAGACAAAAATCTTATTTTAAATTTTAAAAGCAAATAGTGAAAACAAATGTTTAAGAAAGGAAGATGGAATGAAAGACAGAAAAAAAACAAGAAAAGAAATAATACAAATGGAGAAATCACATCATCATCATGAGACACAACCTGTAGTATTGGAACAAAAGTGAAGTTGTTTGGATGGATAGTTGCACTCTGAAAATTAATAAAAAAGCTGTAAGATAGGAGATTAAAATTGCTTGCACCTTTTCACCAATTAGAAACCACTTGAAAAAAATACACTCTGGATTTGTGAAGGCATCATTCCGTAGGCATCACTTATTAAAACACATACAAGGTGTCCAGATCAACATCCAGCCTCTCTTCCATCCCAGAGAAGTGGGAAATCATTCCTCCCATGAAGATTTACAGGAAGTTACAGGACAACTCATTTTTACAGAAGATATTTATACTTCAATCTGGTCTCATAATCTTTATCTTTTGTCTCTAACTCTTGATTGCAGAAATTAAAAATACTTGCCATAATATAGGCCAAGGATTCTCTTTCTTTGTATTGCCATAACGCATAGCTGCAGTCTACTTCCTAATTAATACCATACCACATAACATATTCAGTTTTTAAATAATTTATATTTTGATATTTATGATTTTCAACTAACAACATCTACAACAACAACAATTAGAATACTATGGTAAGACAATAAAATCAATCACAACAATCTTAACTATCTCTTAAGATCAATGCCCTTGCCATTCAGCTTCATAAGGTAGAATTTTTAGAAAACAAAGTGGAGAAGAGCTTAAAACATGTAGGCACAGGGGAAAGTTTTCTCAACAAAAAACAAATAGATTATACTCTAAGATCAAGAATCAACAATTGGGACCTCATATAATTGGAAAGTTTCTGGAGGCTAAGCATATTATCAAGAAGACAAAATGTCCAACCACAGATTGAGGAAGGATGTTTGATACTCCTGCAACTGATGGAGGGCTAATATACAACATATACAAAGAGCTCAGGAAGTTAGACTCCAGAGAACCAAATATTTATATATAAAAATGGTATACAGAGCCCAACAAAGAATTCTCAGCTGAGAAATTCCAAATACCTATGAAGCACAAAAAGAAATTATAAATATGGCTAGTTATCAGGTAAATGTAAATCTAAACAACCCTGAGAATACACCTTATTTTAATGAGAATGGCTAAGGTCAAAAATCAGGTGACAGAAGATGCTGGCAAGAATGTGGAGAGAAAAGAAAACTTCTTGAGTGTTGGTGGGATTGTAAGCTGGTACAACCACTCTGTAAAACAGTCTGGTGGTTTCGCAGAAAATTGAACATAGTGCTACCTGAAAACCCAGCTATTTCACTCCTAGACATATAGCCCAAAGATGTTCCAACATATGACAAGCACACATGCTCCACCATGTTCTAGCAGGCTTATTTATGATAGCCAGAAGCTGGAAAGAACCCAGATGTTTAAAAAAAGAAGAATGGATAAAGAATGAATGGTACATTTATAAATTAGAAACAATGACTCTATGAAACACCTAGGCAAACGTATGGGTGGAGATAATATCGTGAGTACCCCACTCACAAAAACACACACATGGAATGCACTCACTGTGAAGCAAATACTAGCCACAGAAAACTTTGAGTACCCCAGCAACAATTGACAGACCTTATGATGTGCAAAGAAGAAGGAAGGCCATAATGCCAAACCTCAGTCCTGTTTAGTAGAAAGAACAAAACACTTTAGATAGGAAATACAAGGTAAAATAGAGGAATAGGGAATAAAGAAAAATCATTCAGAGACTTCTTTAAATGGGGATCCACACCATATGAAGCCACCAATCCCTAGCTCTATTGCTGATGCACAAAGTGCTTAGAAGCAAGAAACATATAGAGATGCCTCCTCTGGGTCTCTGCCAGAGTTAAATGCATACAGCTGAGCATGTTAGCATCTAACCATAAGAGTGAACTTGGGGACCTCAATGAAGGTGCTAAAGAAAACCATGAAGGAGCTGAAAGGGGTTGCAACTGCATGGGAAAACAATGTGATCAACAAACAAAATCCTACACAACCCCCAGGTACTATAACACTGATCATTGAGAACACATTGAGAAAACTATGGTTACAGTTGCATATGTAGCTGAACCTAGCAGTATCTGGCATTAATTTGAGAAGAGGTCTTTGGTCCAGAGAGAACATGTTTCCCCAATATAGGGAAATGCCAAAACACTGGGGTTCAGAGGGCTGGAAGGGAGCAAGGTGGAGGAAGAGCATACCATTATAAATATCAAAACAAAGAGTATGTAATAAGAAAGGAAAAGAAGAACCAATAAGAAAGAAGAATTCCCATGTCGGGTCAAGGTCTGGTCATTGGCACTTTGCTACATGTTCCAGTCATCCACCTCTGTTCTGAGCAAATAGTGACATATCTTTGAAAACCATCCCTTAGTCAGACTATTAGACTCCACAAGAAACTGACTTTCTCAGATCAAAAAATTGCCCTCTCTCACCAGTGGTCATCTCCAACTCTAAATATACTGCCCACAGGTGTGGCAGATCAACTCCACAAGGAACAGTATTTTGAAATTTTGTTTCGACACCTGGCTTCACAAATTTTTTTCTCCTATAACTGCTCAAGCATTGTGCTAATCATTGTTGCCTTATCCTTGTGTAGCCTCTTCCTCCTTCCCTGGGAAGGATAGGACTCACAGGAATATGTTCTTAAGCATTCCAAGGCCAAGGCAAGGGGTGGCTCCCACACTGTCTCTTAAGATACAACAGAAATACTGTAAAAACTCTAATTATGGGGCTTAGAATTCCATTCCAAACAACTAAAGGAAAGTCCCACATAAACTGTATATGGATTTTTTATGAACTTCTAAATTCATGCCTATAGCATAAGTTAAGCTTGTGATCATTAAATAAATTTATGAAACCACAATAAACTGCACAGACCGTATGGAGATGAAGAAGGAATTATGGAAGCTTCATTCTAACTTAGAAGAAGGAACTTAGAAGACCTACTTAGAAGTAAGGCCAGATCCTTTCTGAAACCAACACAGATGCTTATAGCCAGCCATCAGACTGAGTACTGCGACCCCATTGGAGGAGTTATGGAATGTCCTAAAAGAGTTGAAGAAGTTTGCAACCCCGTTGTAAGAACAATAATACCAACCAGCCTGACTGTCCAGAGCTCCAAGGGAATAAACCACCCACCAAAGAGCAAATATGGAGGAAGAAACCAAGGTTCCTGCTGCATGTAGCAGAACATGACCTTACTATTGATTTAAGGGGAAGCCCTTGGTCCAGTATAGACTTGATGACCTTGTGTAGGGAAACCTTAGGGTGGTGAGGTAGAACTCTCATAGAAACAACTTGATGTAGATGGAATGAAGGTTTGTGTAGAGGAAACCAGGAAAGAACATATAGATGAAAGTTAAATGAATAAAATATCCCATAAAAATAAAATTATGAAATTAATTTTTCTCTATAAGTGTGTAAAAAAAAGAATTTTTGGATGTACTTACGGTTCTCAGTCCTGTACACTCACAATGGCAAGCTGAGGATGAAAAGTCCAAAAGAATTGTAGTTTTGAGTATTGGAACACAGATTGGTACAGCTGGTCTAATCTAGAGCCTGGAAACAGGAACAGCTGGTGCCAGTACCAGTGTAGGGACAGACTTGTGAACAAGCTGAGGACAAGCTGACAAATAGGCACTCCTTCCTGCTTCCATGGACTTATATAGGCCTCCAGTGGAAGGTGTATCCTGGATTAAAGTATGTCTTCCTGTCACGTGTTCTTGGTCACCAACCAATTAACAAAATTCAACCAGTCACTATCTCACAAGTGTGTCTATCTTGTGTAGATATTTTGGCTTTCTAGGTATTTTCAAGTGGACAAAAAAGGGAAACTTGTTGGAAATCACAACCTTGACCTCAGAAAAATGTGGTTTTCATGGCCTAAAACACATTAAAAGTAGGGGACAACATAGTGTATCATGATTTCATTTCAGAAGATATTTATCAGATGGATGAATACCTAAGTTTGACCAAGTGGACTTGCAAATGATCTCTTTCTTTTACTTACCTCCTGCATTTGCCAGGCTTCTCTAGAGGACCAACACTTTCACAGTGAATCTTTCTATATATGTAAGTAGGCAGAGATTTAGTATAATGGCTTACTGGTTGAGGTAGCTCAGCAACCCGTATCAAACAGAGCATAGCTCCAATCACTAGACTACTCCAAATATGATGAGAGTTTCAAGGTTTTATATAAAAACAAGACCAGCAGTTCTGGATTATTTCCCCAACAAACCTGGTTACAAAGTCAGTGTTTGCCTCAAAACTGTCAATGCAGAGGGAAGCAGATATTAAGTTTATGATATGACTCCCAGCATCACCCAATTACGTTAAAGGCCACAGTAGTATTCCAAGTAGATGTTTGTACCCATCCATTCTAATCGATGCTTTCTATAAAACATTATTCCAGTAGATATTTGGGGTTGCAGTACAATACAAACTATCTTGCCTTACAATTGTAAATGTGGTCATGAGATAGCTTGAATAAGGACCTAGCTGTGAGTTGCATCATTTCAAGCCTGTCTGGTTTTCGGGAGATCACAAATATTTCCCTGGCACTATAGCTTCTTGAGTTCTCTTTGTACCTTTGATACTAGGTCCAAATGGTAGCATGTGCCTTTTATCCCAACTCTCAGAAGACAAATTGGTAGATTTCTAAGTTCTATGTAAGCCTGGGAATGAGCCAGTTCTACTTTAAAAAAAAATATGATTTGGTCGAGGAATGATGACACATGCCTTAAATCCCAGAACTCTGTAATTGAGCATTCAGATCCTTCAGTTAAAAATTACACAAAAAGGCCAAGACAGCTAATACTAAACAGGGAATGACTTAATACAATAAGGGAGACAAGTACCAGGCCCAGGAAGCAGAATCATTTGGGAGCAATGGCCTTGTACCTCTGGCTTTAGAGTCAAGAACCGAAGGGATTGCAGATTCTGGCTAGCTGGAGATAGGATATCAATGGAGATAAGAATAGACCATTTTATTATGAAGAAATATTCTGATAAGTGATTTCTGAGGACATAAAATTGTTGTGTTCCAGAATTAACTAAGTCTGTACTTAGCCCTACAGGGAAATTAATTATTTATAGGTATCACACAGGTGGTAATGATTTTTAAGGCATTTAAGGATCAAGGAGTTTTGATCCAACAATTCCTGCAGAAATTACACAAACTCTGCCAAATAGTTACTGTGAATGCACACCGGAATACTGTTCACATCAATGATGCAGCTCATGTTTTTGAATATGCCTATATGATAGAGAGTAGAATAGAGTGACTAGGGAGTGTGAATATTAGCTGTGACCTTGTTGAAGTAGTTGTGGCTTTATTCAAGGTAGTGTTTCACTATCAGTGTGTGCTTTGATGATCCGATGCTGTGGCTCCACCCAATGCAGAATGAGAGGGCACCCTTGGCTCCCTTTGTATCAAGCAGTAGAATGATCATCTCTGCCAACACCATGTCTGTCATGCTACATGATTCCATGCTTCTTACCATGAAGAAATGGACTGAACCTCTCAGACTGTTAACCAGCCCTAATTAAATGTTTGCCTTTACAAGAAATGACTTGTTCATAGTGTCTCTTCAGAGCAATAAAACCTTAACTAAAACTTATAGGAAATAAAATGTCAGAGACTACTGAAGGTTGGAATCATATGAAAAATGTGAAAGTATTTGAAATGTCTAAGGGACAATCTGAAATAAAGCAGTCTTGAAATAATACCATGGTTTTATAACCATGGTTCAATTTTATACTGTTAAATGAATTAGTAACCTTGAATTTAGTACACAAAATTGTATTGAATTATTGTTCAGAGAGTATGTGTACTTTGGAGAGGCAAGCTTAGGTAGTATATAAGTGGGTAAACAAAAAGAACGTCCAATAGAGAAAAGGAACTCCACAGGAAGACCAATAGAGTCTACTATTCTGGACTCCTGAGAGCTCTCACCAAAGAGCATGCACAGGCTGATCCAATCCCCATCCCCATGCACATATGTAGCAGATTCTTAGTCTCCACTTGGATCCTCCAACAACTGCATAAGGGACTGTACCTAAAGCTGTTGTCTGACTGGAATCTGTTTCCTTAGAAGGTTACCTTGTCTGACCTCAATGAAAAAGGATGGGCCTAATCCTGATGAGATAAGATTAGATGTGCTAGTGTGGGTGGATTCCCACGGAGCCTTCCCCCCTGTAAGAGGAAAGGGGAGATGGTGGGAGAGGGACTCTGTAAGGAAGTGACAAATGAGCAGTGTTTGGGATACAAGTAAATAAATAAAAAAATTAAAAATAAAAAAAATATAGTGATAATGTATTAAAACAAGGGGTACATAATCACTGTCCTTCAGGCAGCAGTAAATGCTCTGGCCAGATGATTCTAGAAATAGAGACAAGAATAAAGGGACCACGGGGAAAACTGATGCTGTTATGCTGGAGCAAAAAAATTAGAGTTGATTAAGAAGAGACCAGCTTAGAGTCAGCCTCGAGTGCTACAAAGATCAGAGCTGGAAAAATGGCACAAGCCCTTTGTCATGGCACAGAAGACAATAGGTGAAGTCCAACTAATGACACAAGGAGCTGGGCATAATTTCTTCCCCAGGGTATTTTACTTCCCCTTCTAAGAATGACTGAAGCATCCACATTTAGTTCTTCCTTCTTATCGATGTTCATATGATCTGTGAGATATATTTTGGGTCTTTAAAACATTTGGGCTGATATCCGTTTATCAGTGAGTGCATACCATGTGTGTTTTTTTGTGAAGGGGTTACCTCACTCAGGAGGATATTTTCTAGTTCCTTCCATTTGCCTAAGAGTTTCATATAGTCAGTATTTTGAATAGCTCTGTAGTGCATCATTGAGTAAATGTTCCATGTATTTGTTGTAAGCATACCTCTTTTGAAGGACATCTGGGTTCTTTCCAGCTCACGGCTTTTATAAATAAGGCTGATATGAACAAATAGGGATCCATCCTGTTATGGTTTACATATACTTGGCCCAGGCAGTGACACTATGGAATGTGTGGCTTTATTGGAGTAAGTGTGTCATTGTGGAGATGGACTTTGAGACCCTCCTCCTATCTACGAGAGGAGACCAAGTCTGTTCCTATCTTCCTTTGGATGAAAATGTAGAACTCTCAACTCCTCATGCACTTTGCATGCCTGGACTTGCCATGTTCCTGCCTTGATAATGAACTGAATCATTGAACCTACAAAGTAATCCCAACTAAATGTTATCTGTAAGACATGCCTTGGTCATGGTGTCTGTTGAAAGCAGTGAAACCTTAAGACAGAAGATGGCACCAGGTGTGGGTTATTGCTTTGAAAGGCCTTATCATTCATTTGAGTGGAAAAATGTGGATTTTGGTATTTTGGATTTAAAGAGTACTTTAATTCTTTAAATGGGGTTTAATAAAATATCCTTGAAGGGATATGGAAGACTATGTTGGTGAGGGTGATCTGAACTGTTCAGACCTGGCCCAAGATCATGTGGTCTATTTCAGTGCAGAATTTCAGTCTGTGGCCTAAACATTGGTTTTCAGGTAGTTGGGTGGAAAAATTCTTAAGCAGTGAAGGAGTTAGAAAATAGGCATGTAGTGATAATGTAATACAACAAGGGGACAGATTCAAGCTCTTGCAAGCAGCATAACTCAGCAGCTTTAAGCCTGGGTCTCTGGCTTTATGTTCAAGGGAATGAGGCTACCCAGACAATTGATGCTTTTGTCTGGAGCTAAAAAATTAGCGATGATTAAGAACAGGCCAGCATCACTGTGGTAAAATCTTCTGAAAAGTATTGGAGAGCAGAAAGAATCTGTGTTCCTGAGACATGGAAAGTTGCACCTCACACTGCAGCTGTACTTAGTAATATGTAAGAATCCCCCATGTGGTCCTGGTTTTGAAGGGGCCATGAAGAACTCTTGAGGCTTGTTACTATGAGAGGCCATTGAAAGCAAAAGGGATTGTGGAAAATACATTATCAGCTGTAAAAGGTTTCTGGTGGAATTCTTGGAATCACATAAGTATACTATCATATCATCAACAAATAGTGATATTTGACATTTGTTTTCTAATTTACATCCATTTGACTGAATTTGTGGTATGATTGCTCTGTTAAGACTTCCAGTACTCCATTACAGAAGAAGAGTAATAGAAGTGTGGGCAGACTTGTCGAGTATCTGATTTTAGTGTGATTGCTTCAACGTTCTCCCTATTTAGATTAATATTGGCTGCTCATTTGCTGTATATTGCTTTTACTATCTTTAAGGATGAGCCTAAAGTTCCAGATATAATCCAAACCATGAACATGAAATGGTGTTTTATTTTCTCAAGTTACTTCTAAGCATCTAAAGAGATCTTTATATGGTTTATTTATATGATTTTGTTTTTGGTTGATTACTTTGATGGATTTTCATATATTGAACTCTCCCTGTATCCCTGGGATGAACTTACTTGATCATGATAAAGGATCATATGTTGTGTTCTAGTATTCTTTTTACAAGAATCCGATTGAATATTTTCACTGCCGTTCATGATGGAATATTGTCTGACACTTTATTTCTTTCTTTGTAGGGTCTCTGTGTGATTTAAGCATTAGAGTAATTTTGGCTTCAAAGAATGAGTTGTGTAGTGTTCCTTCTCTTTCTATTTCTTGAAATAGTGTCGACTGTATTGGTATCAGTTCTTCAATGAATGTCTGATAAAATATGGCATTGAAACCATTGGCATTTCCCCCCCTTTGGATCAGAGGCTTTTGATGAGTTCTTGTTTTTATATAGGGATTATGGGACTGTTGCGATAATTTACTTGATTTAGATTTAAATTTGATCTTTGATAATATGGAGAATATGAGACAATTTCTCCACATTTTCTGTTTGGTTGAATATACACTTTTGTTGCAGGATCTGATGATTTGTTTTTACTTTCTTCAGTTTCTGTTGTTATATCTTCATTTTCTTTTCTGAGTTTGTTAATTATGATAGTCTCTGTGTCCTCTAGTTAGTCTGGCTCAGGTTTCATCAATCTTTTTTGATTTTATCAAAGACTTAGCTCCTGGTTTTGTTGATTTTTTGTATAGTTCCTTTTTGTTTCTACTTTGTTGATTTCATCTCTGATTTTGAATGTTTCCTGCTGTCTATTCCTCTTAGATGTATCTTCTTCTTTTTGTTCTATAAGGTTTAGTTCTTCTGTCAAGCTGGTTGTGTATGCTCTCTGCAGTTTCTTTTGGAATAAATCCAAGCAATGAGTTTTCTTCTTAGTACTGCTTTCATTGCATCCCATAGTTTCAGTTTGGTGTGCTCTCATTTTCAATAAATTTTGAAAATCCTTAAGATTTTATTTATTTCTTCCTTGAACATGGTATTGTTGAGTAGGGCATTGTTCATGTGTATGTGGTCTTTTTGATTTGTTTTTGTTTTTGAAGAGGAGCCTTCGTCCATGGTTATTTGAAAGGGTGCATGGAATCATGTCAATTTATTTTTTTATTTATTTATTTTTTTTTTTTACGAAATGTAGGTGCTCTTGTATTTGGAGCACAGTTCTTCACCTTGATAGAACTTTTCCTCTGATTAGTCAATATTGTCCTTCCTTAACAATGTTGGTAACTTTTGGTTGAAAATTTATCTTATTTGGTATTAGAATAGCCACTCTAGAGTGTTTCTTAGTACCATTTTTCCTTGAAATTTCTTCCTAACCTTTTACTCTGTGGTACTATTTGTGTTTGTTCCTGAGAGGAGTTTCTGGTATGCAGCAAAATGTTGGACTCGGATTGTGTATACATTCTGATAATCTATGTCTCTTTATTGGGGAAATGAATCCAATGATGCTAAGAGATATCAAAGAACCATTATTGGTCCCTGTTATTTTTATTGTTAGAAGTAGAATTATGTTTGTGTGGTTTTCTTTTTTAGGGTTTTCACAAGTGATAGAAAAACACAAGGATTTGGGGGACTCTGAGACTTTTGCAAAAAGCCTCATTTGTATAATGTAAGACACTAAAAACATAGAAATGGTTAAAGTCAAACTCATAGACTTTCCCGTCATTACTAAGCTCTGAGACTCAGCCTGTGCCTGACAAATAAAAACAGTGGCCTAGAATAAATCTCAAAAAAGCCAGAATATACTGACTGATTGCCACCTATCTAGAAAGACCTTCATAGGTTCCTGATGCATGGCATATTCAGTTCATGCTATAATAACACAATTCTGAGAAACAAAACAGAGACACAACTCTTAAAAATTTGGAATGTATAAACAAAGTTCTAAACATGAAAAAGCACAGATTTAGTGGACAGGTTAAGCTATACAGTCCAAGCTGAGTATACCTCTTTTGCTATACTTTCTTTGTTTTGAATATTTGGTATTTTGACTATTTTATGTCAGAGGGAATTTTATTTATCTGGTATAATCTATTTGGAGATCTGTAGATTTCTTCTATGTTCATGGTCATCTCTTCCTTTAGGTTAGTGAATTAGCCTCTAAATTTTGTTCAAGATATTTAGTGACACTTTTATTTGAGAGTCTTTATTTTCTTCTACAACTATTATACCTTGGTTGACTCTTCTCATTGAGTCCTGGAATTACTAGATGCTTTAGGATAATGCTTTTAGATTTTTGCATTATCTCTGACTGATGTGCCAATGTTTACTGTGGTATCTTTTGCCCCTGAGAAACTCTCTTCCATCTCTTGCATTCCCTTGGTAATGCTTGTGTCTAAGACTTCTAATCTCTTTCTGAGGTTTTCTATCTCCAGGGTTGTTTCTTTTTGTGATTATTTTTTTCTATTTTTGTTTCTAATTCCTTCACCTGTGTGGATGTATTTTTCTATAGCTCTTTAACTGATTTTTCTGTTGCCTCTTTAAGGTCTTCTACGTGTTTAATGGTTCTCATGTGTTTCTTCAACTTGTTTACTGGTTCTCATGTAATTAATGTGCCTCTGGAAGACCTTCATCATCCTTATCATGCAGTTTGTTTTTATGTCCAAATCTTGCTTTTCTGGTGTGTTGGGCTGTCTCTTCCTTGTTTCTGTCATTTTCAGGTTGTGTTTGATTCCCTTGATTATTTACTAGCACTACACTCTTAACATCTTGTTATCTGTGATGCCAGGTTTGCTTATTGTCTCTGAATTGTGTGTGTGTGTGTGTGTGTGTGTGGGTGGGTGTGTGTGTGTGTGTGAATGTGAGTGTTCCCTTCAAACTACTCCACATTAGAGAGGTAATCAAAATTATGAAGCACAAAAATTATATAGTCCTATTGAACCAACTGATATCAGTACACATTGATTTGTTTTCATTACATTTTGTATATATCAACTAATCAGTAATATTTATGAGTGACAAATTTATTTTCAAGCTTTTTTGTATACTTTTTACATGTTTGTTTGTCCTGAAGTATATGTATATGCTCTCTAGACACCAGAACATGTTAGATTGCCTCTAAATAATTGTATTACAATTTTAATGGAAATTATTTTGAATCTGTAAATTGCTTTTGGTAAGATAGTTAATTAACTATGTTAATCCTGCTCAGTCGGGATCATGGTAGATCTTTGCATCTTCAGATATCTTCCCCAGTTTCGTCATAGACATGAAATTCCTGTTATATAGGTCTTTGACTTGCTGGGTTAAAGTCATATGAGGAATTTTTTTTAGAATTTTTGGGTATTATAAGAGAATTATCACCTTAAATTCAGTCTCAGCATATCATTTGCACAAATGAGGCCTACTGATTTTTCTTTTATTAATATTTTGTGCAAGCATCTTGCTGAAGGAGTTCATCAGCTGTGTAAGTTTTCTGGTAGAACTTGGAGGTCTGCTATTTATACTTTCAAGTCATCTGTGAACAATAATACTGTGCCTACTTTGTTCCAAATTGAATCTCTTAGATATTCTCATGTTGTCTTACTGCCCTTGTTAGAACTTCAAGTTTGTCTTGCCTACATATTGTGCAGAGATAAAGATGGAACAGATAGTGAGGAAACAGCCCTCCAATGATTATCCCAAAGAGAGATACATTTCATGGGAGAGAGTCCACACTAGACCATATTAATGATACTTGGCTACTCTTCTATGCTTGCATGTAGGAACCTAGCATTATTGTCTCCTGAGTCTTCATCCAGTAGAGTATAGAAACAGACTGACAAACATCATGTGGAGCCCAGGAAGCATTCTGGAAGTTAAACAGGGTCTATCTCAGTCTCTGTTCATTGATATTGGTACTATTTTCTTCTTCCTGGCCTCACTGGTTAGGCCTCAGCAGGAGAGGATATGACTAGACCTGCTGGGAATATATGATCCAGGGTGGGGTAATACCGAGTGGACTCTGTTTCATTGAGGAGATAAGGAGGTAGTAATTAACATAAGGATGAGAACCAATACAAAAAAATAGCATGTGTTCCATGTTTTAAATGTTTTTAACTATTGCAATAAAAACACTCACTACCTTAGCTATCATATTTCCTGGGGAGACATAATATTCATAATATTCATGCCTACTAATCTCAGATATAACTCATGGTATATATATATATATATATATGTGTGTGTGTGTGTGTGTGTGTGTGTGTGTGTGTGTGTGTGTGTCTGTGTGTGTGTGTGTGTGTGTGTGTGTGTGTATGTGTGTGTGTGTGTGTGTGGAGCTAGAAAGAGAGAGATTGAGAGATAGAGAGAGAGAGGGAGGTATGTCGGAAGGGAGGTAGGGAGGGAGGGATCGAGGTAGGTAGGGAAGGAGGTGGGTAGAGAGAGAACTAAATTCCAACTTGGTGAATCAGTAAGTTTTATGGAGGTTATTTTCACAAAAGCAGATGAGGTGTTACAGGGGCAAAAATTACAAAAAAGCAGCTTTATCTCCAATGTCCACCTCATCATTGGTGACAATTCACTAGAGGTAGAAACCTGAAGAAAATTGACAGCACAACAGTTGTATGGTGCCTTTTTCAAGTGACTAAGCTAATATAAACCCCTCCCAGTCTTGTATGTTTGAGCTGCAAAGGAAGAGTGGCATAATGGATATAATGGGTGTTTTGTGCTTATTCAGGGACTTCATGGATGTATTATTAGTCGTTTCCCTTCCTACCTAATATTCCTGAAGATTACTGAATGATGGAATGTTTTAGTCTCAGAGGAAACCACTGACCTTGGCAGCTCAAAACCATTATGTCTTACTCTCTTGGTTGTATCAGAATTCTACCATAGTATCTGAATTTATATTACTTCATTTTGATTTTCTTATGTTAAAACTGTAAGTAATAATTCTACCTGTTGTGAAAGCCCCTTACATATTTATTGGCCTAGTAAATGAATATGTTCCCTTCAACTTGTGTTTCATTTATAAATTTATAAAGCAGTTTATAAATAGTGAGTGTAAATCACGTTAGAAGAAATTTTATACAAGATAGTTCATAACACTTGAGCATCTTAAATAATAGACCCAGAATTTAAACCAAGATTTTGGTATAGTACCATATCCTAACATATGCTCTACAACTCTATTAGGAACTAGAGACATTGCTGTGATGATGTCAAAATGGGGACTGATTTTTTTATAAAGAAATATCATGAAAATTTATTCCTGTGACTGATGGATACCATAGAGAAGCAAAAGAAGTGGCTAATATATAGTGCAAAGATCATATTGTCAAGCTAACATATGTCCAAGAAAATATGAGAAAAATAAGAACTGTCATTATTCTAAATTTTTACATCTCTAGAAATCCAACATCATGATATATGTATAGGAGGAGTAGACTCTAATGTGTATGAATGAGACAGAATTTGTGGACAGTAGTGACTAGGGTTGAAATAAGAAGAGTTGAGACAGGAATATGTGCAAGAAGTCTATTGTAAAGGAGAGTTACTTTATATTCAAGGACTTGCAGATTGTGTTACTGTTAAAACCATCTTTTCTAGAAAGGCTGGATCATTACAAAGACAAACCTAGGTGCACAACAAATATTTATTAGAAAGGCCAATAAATCACACAATTTTAAAGTATCAAAAAAGTCACAGAGTTTAAAAACTAGTGTTTTTACTCATTTTATTTGAGATGCAATTCATGAAAACAAGGTTGAGGAAGGAGGAAAGGGGAGTAAAGGGGAGGCTATAAGGTTAGAAATGTAAATGTTCAGAATAACCAATAAAATTTTAAAAATGTCAAACATAACAAATTTTTTTTCTTAAAAAATTTTATTAAATTGCAAAGCAGAACTTGAACACAAATTTAAATATCAGTAACAAGGTCACAAAACTGTTGCAAAATGTCTGTAATGGGAGGATTATATATCCTTATAACTAAGTCACCCATCCATGCCTACATTAGTACATTAGATAAATCTACAAGTCAGCAGCCCATCGAAGAACTAGAAGTTCCATTATTGGATATTTCCTGTTACAAAAACTTGCTAATATTTTGGGTATCAGCTCTTTATCAGATGGAAACTACAAACTAAACTTTTAAAATTTGTTAAAGAATGACTAAAAACTGTAACTAATTTGGTTTCAAAAACTCTGGGTATACAACTGAGATAAAACACTAAGAATTATACTTATCGCATTGAAAAAACTCTTTTATATTTACGATTTTGGTATTAATATACTCTCAATTAAATTTCCAAAAGTCCATCTAATCATACAAATAAACATTGAGACCAACCTTTCACTGGTCTCATAATCCACTCACATTAGACATAATTCACTTTCATTCATGTCCCAAATTTGCACCTGTGGGGTAGATGTAGCACACATTTATAGGAAAAATATAGAGAGTTGGTTATTCCTTTTTATCCAGTTTTCATTCCTATTTCTATTTTTCCTCAAGTCTTTTTTTCTTTTCCTTTTTTTCTACTTCTCACACACCAGCATCTCTATCTTTACAACACCAAATGGAATATTTCATGTAATAGAGAGATTTTGTTTAAGATTTACTCCATTTTAAATTTATTTTCTAAATAAACACAGATAGAAGAACAAATGTTAAGCATTTTTACATAAATGTATAAGAATACATTTTAGTAAGTGCTTTGCTTTTTTTTAGGGTTTGATATTCTACATTAAGGTCTTAATAGTTACAATGAGCAAAAAGTACATGTAAATCAGGATGTAACCCAGAAGTATTCAAAGTTTTCTTGGTGTGTTAGGATTGAGTATAATGTTTTATTTTTTTTCTTGAATTTCACAGTCTGTGAGATTTTTCTGGGTAGGCTGAGCTTTCTGGGGTTAGTATCCCATTATCCATGACTGCATATTATATCTTTTCTTTTGTGTCTCGGTAATCTCAATCAGGATGCTATTCTCTAGATGAAACCATTTTCTTAAGAATTTGGTTAAATCATTGTTTCTGATAGCTGAGTAGTACTTCATTGATTAAATGTACCACATTTTTTGTATCCATTCATCTACTGAAGGGCATCTGGGTTCTTTCCAGCTTCTGGCTAACATAAATAGTGCTGCTATGAACATTGTGGTGCATGCGTCTTTGTTGTATATTGGAGTGCCACTGGGGTATATGCCTAGAAGTGGAATAGCTGGATTTTCAGGTAGTACTATGTCCAGTTTTCTGAGGAATCGCCTGACTGATTTCCAGAGTTGTTTTATCATTTTACAACCCCACCAACAGTGGAAAAGTGTTCCTCTTTCTGCACAGCCTCTCCTGCATCTGTTGTCATCTGACATTTGGATCTTGGCCAATCTAACAGGTGTGATGTGGAATCACAGGGTTGTTATGATTTGCATTTGCCTGATGGCTATGGATGTCCAGCATTTCCTAGATGTTTCTCAGTTATTGGATTTTCCTCAATTGAGAACATTTTGTTTAGCTCTGTACTGCATTTTTAATAGGGTTGTTGGATTATCTGGTGTCTATCTTTTTCTGTTCTTTGTATACCTTGGATATTAGGTCTCTATCAGATGTGGAGTTGGTTATGATCTTTTCCCATTGTGTTGGCTGCAGTTTTGTTTTCTTGACACTGTCCTAAGCCTTACAGAAACTTGCAATCTCATTAAGTTTCACTTGTTAATCTTTGACCTTAGAGCAGGGGCCATTGGTGTTTTGTTCAGAAAATTATTTTCCTATGCCTAAGTATTCTAAGTTTTTTTCTATTTTCTCATCTAATAGTTTCAGTGTATCTGGTTTAATGTGGATATATTTGATCCACTTACACTTAAGCTTTGTACAAGGAGATAAGAAAGGGTCTATTTTCATTCTTCTGCATGCTGAGTGCCAGTTGGACCAATACCATTTGTTGAATAAGCTGTCATTTTTCCATTGAATATTTACAAGTCCTTAATCAAAAATCAGGTGACCCTATATATGGGGCCTCTTTACGGGGTCTTCTATTCTATTCCATTGATCCATGTGCCTATTTCTGTACCAGTCCCACACAGTTTTCATCAGAATTACATTGTACTATAGCTTGAGGTCAGGGATAGTGATTCTCGCAGATGTTTTCTTATTTTTGAGGATGGATTTAGCTTTCCTAAGTCTTTTGTTATTCCAGGTGAAATCGCACATTTCTCTTTCCAACTCAATGAAGAACTACATTAGAATTTTGATGGGGATATCATTGAATCTGTAGATTGCTTTCGGTAAGATGGTCATTTTTAGAATGTTGATCCTTCCATTCCATGAGCATGGGAGATCTTTCCATTTTCTGAGAATTTCCTTGATATCCTTCTTTAGAGGTTTTAAGTTCTTGTCATACAGGTCCTTCACTTAGTTGGAGGCACACCAAGGTATTTCATCGTTTTTGTGACTATTGTAGAGAATATCTTTTTCCTAATGTCTTTCTACACATGTTTGTCCTTTAAATACAGGAAGGCTACTGATTTGTTTGAAGTAATTTAATATCCAGCCACTTTGCTGAATGTTTATCAGCTGTAGTAGTTCTCTGGTGGAATTTGTGGGATCACTTACGTAAACTATAATGTCATCTGCAAAAAGATTTAGCTTCCAAATGTGACAGTTTACATTTCACAGAAAGCCCTTCATTATTTATAGATTCAATGTATTTTCAGTTGATTAAAAAGATATCAGCAATCCTCTCTTATTAGTAAAAATCTCAAATGGCAAGCAATAGATAAGAAAGTATCATAGTTTGGTATAGTGTCACTACTTAGAGTCAGGTTACTCTGTAGGAGATAACTCTGTAGTTCTTCTCTTGACGAAGATGGGAAGGCAGAGGCAGATGTAGAGGAAAAAGTGGGTGCACAAGGTACATAAGCTCTGCATTCAGTACATGATTTTGGTCTCTTTTTTACAACATGATTATTTTCTTGTACATTTAACTAGTTAGGGTTTTGATAAAACACAGTGCTACACAATATGTGTATATATATATATATATATATATATATATATATATATATATATATATATGTGTGTGTGTAAGAAATTGGCTAAAGATTCTTCTTAAATTTTCAAAAATATATTTAATTTTAATATAAAGTCTCTTCATGTGCACATTTTCATAGACTAATATATGCATATAACGTTAGTTCAGAGATGCTCCTGTTAAGCTTTAGTATTACCTAGATCTGACATTGTATTTATAAATACTCAGCGAAGCAAACAAAGATACTCTAACTTTTGGATCATATCCAAGATTATGTAGAAAGAACAAAAGCAGCAATCCATAGAAGACAGTGAGGTGAGCCCTTTACTATCTTTTGCTTTTCATTTTAGATGTTTGACAAACACTGGAATCAGACAAGAGGTTATCTGTATATTGTCCAAGAACGTGATTTTCTGATTTAACTTCAGGTTTACTTCCTAAACTGCATCTACTCTTGCAGAAAGATTTTCAAGTTTGTGTTGTAGTTCAAACTCCTGATTGAGAAGTTGAGTCTTTCTTCCAGTTCCACCTGATTTTCAGCATAAACTGCGTCCATATCAGCATTCATCATCTTGGGAACATACATTGAGCTCTTGAAAGCAAACTCCTTAGTGAAGGGTCTTGCATCTGCAGCACATGGAGGAGTTGGGATAAGTAGCCAACTTACATTAAATTAAAGAGGAAAAGTTTAATATAGGGTGTATGGAATTTAGATTTAAAAATCTGGTATTGAAAAGGGATCAGTTGAGATTTCCCTATGCAAATAAATAGATGTGAGGATCACATGGTCCACTTTCAAATTCTAAATGTTAGTTTGTTTGTTCATTTGTTTGTAATCTTCAGACAACAGTAAAATCTACTTGTTGACGGAGGTGTCCATAGAAACAATAAACCAATTTCAGGGAAGATATTTTTTGAACAGTCAGTTTGTACTGGTGAATGATGCTTGGGAGTGAGACTTCAGATGCTGCTTGAGGTAATAGGTTTTGGAATAGCTTTTGTTGCAGAGGGGACAAGCATGGGGCCTCTCACCACTGTGCTTTTTTATGTGTCTGTTTAGATCTGTTGAACGGTAGAAGGTCCATTTGCTGCCAGGCACATTGCACTCATAACTCCTCTTTCCAGTGTGTTTCTTCATGTGGTCTTTGAGGTGGTGAGCCTTTGTGTAAGATTTCCCACAATCTGGGTAGGAACATGAGTAGCGCTTCAAAGGTTGAGGGTTGATTGGAGAGACAGGGCTCAGTGTCTGGAGGTCTGCGTTCAACTCTGGACCATTTCCTTGAACCAAATCAGAAGCTGAAGATCTTGCCTGAGGTTGCCTTTGAAAAGAAGGGTAACTTGAAGAATTTGAGGATTCACCTACATATGGGGCTTGGTTACTAAGTAAAGTCACATGATGATCAAGGCTTTGCACAACATTGGGTGTTCCATTGCTACTTGGGTAGACATTAGGATCAAGAGAGGTTCTCAAATGATCCAAGGAGAATGACTCTTCAGAACTCGGACTTCTCTCTGGATGCCAAGCTAAGTGTTCTTGTATAGGACATGAAGTCACCTGAGGATCAAGTCTTTCTTCCACATCAGGTGTTCCATTCACACTTGGGGAAGCATCAGAATCAAGAAAGGCCATTATGTCATCCAAGAAGAAAGACTCTTCAGAAAGGGGACTTGTCTCTGGGTGCCAAGCCAGGTTGACTTGGTTACTAAGTGAAGTCACTTGAGGATCAAGGCTTTCTTCAACTTTGGGTGTTCCATGCAAACTTCGGGAAGCATCAGAATCAAGAAAGGCAATTATGTCATCCAAAAAGAAAGACTCTTCAGAACTGGGACTTGTCTCTGGGTGACAATCTAGGTTGGCTGGGTTACTAAGTGAGGTCACCTGAGGATCAAGGTTTTCTTCAACATTGGGGGATCCATTCAAACTTGAGGAAGCATCAGAATCAAGAAAGGCAATTATGTCATCAAAGAAAAAAGACTCTTCAGAACTGGGACTTGTCTCTGGGTAACAAGCTTGGTTGGCTGGGTTACTAAGTGAAGTCACCTGAGCATTTTGGCTTTCTTCAATACTGGTAGTTCCATTCAGATTTAGGGAAGCATTAGAATCAGGAAAAGTTATTATCTCATCCAAGGAGAATGTCTCTTCAGGACTGGGACTTGTCTCAGGGTGACAAGCTAGGTGGTCTTCCTTACTAAGTGAAGTCACCTGAGGATCAATGCTTTTTTCAACATTAGGTTTTCCATCCAGACTTGGATGGATATTTGGATCCACAGAGGTTCTCATGCTATCCAAGGAGAACAAAACGTCAGAACTGGGGTTTGTCTCTGGATGCCAAGCTAGGTGGTCTTGACCAATATGTGAAATCATTTGAGATTCATGGCTTTTTTCAACATTAGGTGTTCCATTCAGTCTTGGGAGGATATTTGGATCCACAGAGGTTCTCATCTGATCCAAGGAGAATAACTCTTTAGAACTGGGACTTGTCTCTGGATCCCAAGCTATGTGGTCTTGTTTACAAAATGAATTTACCTGAGTATCCAGCCTTTTTTCAACATTTGGTGTTCCATTCAGACATGGGTAGACATTTGGATCAGAGGACCTCATCTGATGCAAGTAGCATGACACTTTATAGCTGGGATAATTCTGTGGATGCCAAGTTATATTTTCTTCTGCATTGGATGTTGCCCTCTTAGACCCATGAATATTTGGGCCAAAACTGGTGTTTGGCATCTGAAAATCATAGAAAGTCTGGCCCCCAATTGGATTTGTCACCCAGTGACTAACCATCAAATCCTGATCACATCTGTGTCCTGATAACTGATACCCAGTGAGAAAGTGCTCACCACAGACCAGGTTATCCTGACCTCTGTAGACATTCTGACCACGGAAGGATGACTTCTGGTAGTAGAGCTTCATGTGGTCATGGTTATCTCTCAACGGAAACTCATAAAAAGCCTGATACTCATTAGAAGGTATCATCCGATATGCATTGAATCTATTATTAGATACTAAATCCCTCGGCTGATACCTAAAAGAGCTCTGTTCAGAAAAATAGTCCAGGGAGCGATCTACATTTGACTTCTGGTCTGCATGGCTTCCAGAGGGAGCAGCATGATGATTACCAAAGGGAATCCTCTGACTCTTATTCAAGGCTGTATTTTGGATCACAGGAGTCTTGTCAAAGTTGACTGTCATTATCCAGTGTCCTTCAATGTAGAGAGATTCCCTATCTTCAAGGACAGCTTTATTCTGGGCATGAGGTTGGCATATCTTTCGTGTGTTGTTGAGCTCCTTAAGCTGAGGATCTTCCGGGCATTTTTTCTGCTGAAGAGACACAGCTATCTGATTCACAGAGGAAGTCTCACTTGGCTCTCCAGTTTTTCCTGGGTGTGCTGTTGAGTTCAGAGTAAACGTTATCTCAGGTGTGCTAGAGTATGCAGATGCCATCACTGTTGGTTTCCATGCAAGCATCTCTGAGCTCTGACCTGAGACAAACTGGCTGGACTCCACAGGGAAAGGTTGGGGATTACACCTCCCTGGCTGGAATGCACCTGTGGATTCTTCCATGTCTATGCAGGCTTCACAAATGGCCTGGGGACTCTTCAAGTTTCTGCACTGTTAAGAGAAAAATCAACATCTGGCTAAACTAGTTATTCAGTGGTAGAGATTAAAGTTCTTGAGAATACTCAAACTCGGCAGACAGGAAGAACTTAAATGGTAGACACAAGAAGGCATAAAATGTTTTCTGGAGATCAGGGATTCACAACTTTAAGGGCTCTGATGAAGGTGGGATGGGCAAACAAATGCTTCATTACTCTGGGATCTCCTTTTATAAAGCTAGGCCTGATATGTTCAGAACTTCTGAGTCTATGATTTCATAAGACATATGTTTCCACATGTAGGCCCCCATACTTAGAAGACATGTTTAAATATCTCACCCCAGGCTCTTAGAGTTTAGAAGATGCTCTCATTAAGTAAACTCTTAGGAACTGTGTATGTTAGCTTGCCTCTGATTTACTTTATAAACAATATACAGTTACATGGTTGCATTCATCAACTTTAGAAGAGAATGTGGAACAGGATTTGTTGGTGGGACTGGTGGGTTTTTACAGGAGCAGTAGGTCATGTGGGGTTTGTTTTGAATGAAGAGAGTGAATGAAAAGAAACTTGTGTGATGATGAAACCTCTTGCTGTGGAGACTTATAGAGTACAAGAGGTTAATCTTTGTAATGGTGGATACAGAATCTGGTGTGATTATTTTTTTGCAATGCTACAATCTGTTGTGTCCTTTTGGTATGGAATCCCATCCATTTTCTCAAATATTATAGATAAATGCTAAGAGAGGGTTTCACTCTCAGCACACTGACAATAGGACCCAGTTACCTAGAATTGTATCCACATAGTTCATGGATCCTGGATAGATCCTGATGGTGGTAAAGGTTGATAAAATGAGACAAAAATATTATTTTAAATTTTAAAAGCAAATAGTAAAAACAAATGTTTAAGAAAGGAAGATGGAATGAAAGACAGAAAAAAACAAGAAAAGAAATAATACAAATGGAGAAATCACATCATCATCATGAGACACAACATGTAGTATTGGAACAAAAGTGAAGTTGTTTGGATGGATAGTTGCTCTCTGAAAATTAATAAAAAAAAAAAGCTGTAAGATAGGAGATTAAAATTGCTTGCACCTTTTCACCAATTAGAAACCACTTAAAAAAATACACTCTGGATTTGTGAAGGAATCATTCTGTAGG
Source organism: Micromys minutus (assembly GCF_963924665.1). Taxonomy (NCBI): domain Eukaryota; kingdom Metazoa; phylum Chordata; class Mammalia; order Rodentia; family Muridae; genus Micromys; species Micromys minutus. The sequence continues at coordinate 108,576,550 of NC_137970.1, read as the reverse complement.
CATCACTTATTAAAACACATACAAGGTGTCCAGATCAACATCCAGCCTCTCTTCTATCCCAGAGAAGTGGGAAATCATTCCTCCCATGAAGATTTAAAGGAAGTTACAGGACAACTCATTTTTACAGAAGACATTTATACTTCAATCTGGTCTCATAATCTTTATCTTTTGTCTCTAACTCTTGATTGCAGAAATTAAAAATACTTGCCATAATATAGGGCAAGGATTCTCTTTCTTTGTATTGCCATAACGCATAGCTGCAGGCTACTTCCTAATTAATACCATACCACATTAACATATTCAGTTTTTAAATAATTTATAATTTGATATTTATGATTTTCAACTAACAACATCTACAATAACAACAATTAGAATACTATGGTAAGACAATAAAATCAGTCACAACAATCTTAACTATCTCTTAAGATAAATGCCCTTGCCATTCAGCTGCATAAGGAAGAATTTTTAGAAAACAAAGTGGAGAAGAGCTTAAAACATGTTGTCACAGGGGAAAGTTTTCTCAACAAAAAACAAATAGATTATACTCTAAGATCAAGAATCAACAATTGGGACCTCATATAATTGGAAAGTTTCTGGAGGCTAAGCATATTATCAAGAAGACAAAATGTCCAACCACAGATTGAGGAAGGATGTTTGATACTCCTGCAACTGATGGAGGGCTAATATACAACATATACAAAGAGCTCAGGAAGTTAGACTCCAGAGAATCAAATATTTATATATAAAAATGGTATACAGAGCCCAACAAAGAATTCTCAGCTGAGAAATTCCAAATACCTATGAAGCACAAAAAGAAATTATAAATATGACTAGTTATCAGGTAAATTTAAATCTAAACTACCCTGAGAATACACCTTACTTTAATGAGAATGGCTAAGGTCAAAAATCAGGTGACAGAAGATGCTGGCAAGAATGTGGAGAGAAAAGAAAACTTCTTGAGTGTTGGTGGGATTGTAAGCTGGTACAACCACTCTGTAAAACAGTCTGGTGGTTTCGCAGAAAATTGAACATAGTGCTACCTGAAAACCCAGCTATTTCACTCCTAGACATATAGCCCAAAGATGTTCCAACATATGACAAGCACACATGCTCCACCATGTTCTAGCAGGCTTATTTATGATAGCCAGAAGCTGGAAAGAACCCAGATGTTTAAAAAAAGAAGAATGGATAAAGAATGAATGGTACATTTATAAATTAGAAACAATGACTTTATGAAACACCTAGGCAAACGTATGGGTTGAGATAATATCGTGAGTACCGCAGTCACAAAAACACACACATGGAATGCACTCACTGTGAAGCAAATACTAGCCACAGAAAACTTTGAGTACCCCAGAAACATTTGACAGACCTTATGATGTGCAAAGAAGAAGGAAGTCCAAAATGCCAAACCTCAGTCCTGTTTAGTAGAAAGAACAAAACCCTTTAGATAGGAAATACAAGGTAAAATAGAGGAATAGGGAATAAAGAAAAATCATTCAGAGTCTTCTTTAAATGGGGATCCACTCCATATAAAGCCACCAATCCCTAGCTCTATTGCTGATGCACAAAGTGCTTAGAAGCAAGAAACATATAGAAATGCCTCCTCTGGGTCTCTGCCAGAGTTAAATGCATACAGCTGAGCACGTTAGCATCTAACCATCAGAGTGAACTTGGTGACCCCAATGAAGGTGCTAAAGAAAAGCCTGAAGGAGCTGAAAGGGGTTGCAACTGCATGGGAAAACAATTTGATCAACCAACCAAACCCTACAAAACCCCCAGGTACTATAACACTGACCATTGAGAACACATTGAGAAAACTATGGTTACAGTTGCATATGTAGCTGAACCTAGCAGTGTCTGGCATTAATTTGAGAAGAGGTCTTTGGTCCAGGGAGAACATGTTTCCCCAATATAAGGAAATGCCAAAACACTGGGGATCAGAGGGTTGGAAGGGAGCAAGGTGGAGGAAGAGCATACCATTATAAATATCAATACAAAGAGTATGTAATAAGAAAGGAAAAGAAGAACCAATAAGAAAGAAGAATTCCCATGTCGGGTCAGGGGCTAGTCATTGGCACTTTGCTACATGTTCCAGTCATCCACCTCTATTCTGAGCAAATAGTGACATATCTTTGAAAACCATCCCTTAGTCAGACTATTAGACTCCACAAGAAACTGACTTTCTCAGATCAAAAAATTGCCCTCTCTCACCAGTGGTCAACTCCAACTCTAAATGTACTGCCCACAGGTGTGGCAGATCAACTCCACAAGGAACAGTATTTTAAAATATTGTATCGACACCTGGCTTCACAAATTTTTTTCTCCTATAGTGCTCAATCATTGTGCTAATCATTGTTGACTTAGACTTGTGTAGCCCCTTCCTCCTTCCCTGGGAATGATAGGACTCACAGGAATATGTTCTTAAGCATTCCATGGCCAAGGCTAGGGATGGCTCCCACCCTGTCTCTTAAGATACAACAGAAATACAGTAAAAACTCTAATTATGGGGCTTAGAATTCCATTCCAAACAATTAAAGGAAAATCCCACATAAACTGTATATGGGTTTTTTATGAACTTCTAAATTCATGCCAATAGCATAAATTAAGCTTGTGATCATTAAATAAATTTATGAAACCACAATAAAATTCACAGACTGTATGGTGATGAAGAAGGAATTACGGAAGCTTCATTCTAACTTAGAAGAAGTAACTTAGAAGACCTACTTAGAAGTAAGGCCAGAGCCTTTCTGAAACCAACACAGATGCTTATAGCCAGCCATCAGACTGAGTACTGCGACCCCATTGGAGGAGTTATGGAATGTCCTAAAAGAGTTGAAGAAGTTTGCAACCCCGTTGTAAGAACAATAATACCAACCAGCCTGACTGTCCAGAGCTCCAAGGGAATAAACCACCCACCAAAGAGCAAATATGGAGGAAGAAACCAAGGTTCCTGCTGCATGTAGCCGAACATGACCTTACTACTGATTTAAGGGGAAGCCCTTGGTCCAGTATAGACTTGATGACCTTGTGTAGGGAAACCTTAGGGTCGTGAGGTAGAACTTTCATAGAAACAACTTGATGTAAATGGAATGAGGTTTGTGTAGAGGAAACCAGGAAAAAACGTATAGATGAAAGTTAAATGAATACAATATCCCATAAAAATAAAATTATGAAATTAATTTTTTTCTATAAGTATGTAAAAAAAAAGAATTTTTGGATGTACTTACGGTTCGCAGTCCTGTACACTCACCATGGCAAGCTGAGGATGAAAAGTCCAAAAGAATTGTAGTTTTGAGTATTGGAACACAGATTGGTACAGCTGGTCTAATCTAGAGCCTGGAAACAGGAACAGCTGGTGCCAGTACCAGTGTAGGGACAGACTTGTGAAAAAGCTGAGAACAAGCTGACAAATAGGCACTCCTTCCTGCTTCCATGGACTTATATCGGCCTCCTTTGGAAGGTGTATCCTGGATTAAAGTATGTCTTCCTGTCACGTGTTCTTGGTCACCAACCAATTAACAAAATTCAACCAGTCACTATCTCACACGTGTGTCTATCTTGTGTAGATGTTTTGGCTTTCTAGGTATTTTCAAGTGGACAATAAAGGGAAACTTGCTGGAAATCACAACCTTGACCTCAGAAAAATGTGGTTTTCGTGTCCTAAAACACATTAAAAGTAGGGGACAACATAGTGTATCATGATTTCATTTCAGAAGATATTTATTAGATGGATGAATACCTAAGTTTGACCAAGTGGACTTTCAAATGATCTCTTTCTTTTACTTACCTCCTGCATTTGCCAGGCTTCTCTACAGGACCAACACTTTCACAGTGAATTTTCTATATATGCAAGTAGGCAGAGATTTAGTATAATGGCTTACTGGTTGAGGTAGCTCAGCAACCCGTATCAAACAGAGCATAGCTTCAATCACTAGACTACTCCAAATATGATGAGAGTTTCAAGGTTTTATATAAAAACAAGACCAGCAGTTCTGGATTATTTCCCCAACAAACCTGGTTACAAAGTCAGTGTTTGCCTCAAAACTGTCAATGCAGAGGGAAGCAGATTTTAAGTTTATGATATGACTCCCAGCATCACCCAATTATGTTAAAGGCCACAGTAGTATTCCAAGTAGATGTTGGTACTCATCCATTCTAATCGATGTTTTCTATAAAACATTATTCCAGTAGATATTTGGGGTTGCAGTACAATACAAACTATCTTGCCTTACAATTGTAAATGTGGTCATGAGATAGCTTGAATAAGGACCTAGCTGTGAGTTGCATCATTTCAAGCCTGTCTGGTTTTCGGGAGATCACAAATATTTCTCTGGCACTATAGCTTCTTGAGTTCTCTTTGTACCTTTGATACTAGGTCCAAAAGGTAGTATGTGCCTTTTATCCCAACTCTCAGAAGAAAAATTGGTAGATTTCTAAGTTCTAGGTAAGCCTGGGAATGAGCCAGTTCTACTTTAAAAAAATATGATTTGGTCGAGCAATGATGACACATGCCTTAAATCCCAGAACTCTGTAATTGAGCATTCAGATCCTTCAGTTGAAAATTACACAGAAAAGGCCAAGACAGCTAATAATAAACAGGGAATGACTTAATAGAATAAGGGAGACAAGTACCAGGCCCAGGAAACAGAATCATTTGGGAGCAATGGCCTTGTACCTCTGGCTTTAGAGTCAAGAACCAAAGGGATTGCAGATTCTGGCTAGCTGGAGATAGGATATCAATGGAGATAAGAATAGACCATTTTATTATGAAGAAATATACTGATAAGTCATTTCTGAGGACATAAAATTGTTGTGTTCCAGAATTAACTGAGTCTGTACCTAGCCCTACAGGGAAATTAATTATTTATAGGTATCACACAGGTGGTAATGATTTTTAAGGCATTTAAGGATCAAGGAGTTTTGATCCAACAATTCCTGCAGAAATTACACAAACACAGATCTCACTCAGCCAAATAGTTACTTTGAATTCACACCCGAAGACTGTTCACATCAATGATGCAGCTCATGTTTTTGAATATGCCTATATGATAGAGAGTAGAATAGAGTGACTAGGGAGTGTGAATATTAGCTGTGACCTTGTTGAAGTAGTTGTGGCTTTATTCAAGGTAGTGTTTCACTATCAGTGTGTGCTTTGATGATCCAATGTTGTGGCTCCACCCAATGCAGAATGAGAGGGCTCCCTTTGCTCCCTTTGTATCAAGCAGTAGAATAATCATCTCTGCCAACACCATGTCTGTCATGCTACATGATCGCATGCTTCTTACCATGAAGAAATGGACTGAACCTCTCAGACTGTTAACCAGCCCTAATTAAATGTTTGCCTTTACAAGAAATGACTTGTTCATAGTGTCTCTTCAGAGCAATAAAACCTTAACTAAAACTTATAAGTAATAAAATGTCAGAGACTACTGAAGGTTGGAATCATATGAAAAATGTGAAAGTATTTGAAATGTCTAAGGGACAATCTGAAATAAAGCAGTCTTGAAATAATACCATGGTTTTATAAACATGGTTCAATTTTATACTGTTAAATGAATTAGTAACCTTGAATTTAGTACACAAAATTGTATTGAATTATTGTTCAGAGAGTATGTGTACTTTGGAGAGGCAAGCTTAGGTAGTATATAAGTGGGTAAACAAAAAGAACGTCCAATAGGGAAAAGGAACTCCACAGGAAGATCAATAGAGTCTACTAATCTGGACTCCTGAGAGCTCTCACCAAAGAGCATGCACAGGCTGATCCAATCCCCATCCCCATGCACATATGTAGCAGATTCTTAGTCTCCACTTGGATCCCCCAACAACTACATAAGGGACTGTACCTAAAGCTGTTGTCTGACTGGAATCTGTTTCCTTAGATGGTTAACTTGTCTGACCTCAATGAAAAAGGATGAGATAAGATTAGATGTGCTAGTGTGGGTGGATTCCCACGGAGCCTTCCCCCCTGTAAGAGGAAAGGGGAGATGGTGGGAGAGGGACTCTGTAAGGAAGTGACAAATGAGCAGTGTTTGGCATACAAGTAAATAAATAAAAAATTTAAAAATAAGAAAATATATTGATAATGTATTAAAACAAGGGGTACATAATCACTGTCCTTCAGGCAGCAGTAAATGCTCTGGCCAGATGATTCTAGAAATAAAGACAAGAATAAAGGGACCACGGGGAAAACTGATGCTGTTATGCTGGAGCAAAAAAATTAGAGTTGATTAAGAAGAGACCAGCTTAGAGTCAGCCTCGAGTGCTACAAAGATCAGAGCTGGAAAAATGGCACAAGCCCTTTGTCATGGCACAGAAGACAATAGGTGAAGCCCAACTAATGACACAAGGAGCTGGGCATAATTTCTTCCCCAGGGTATTTTACTTCCCCTTCTAAGAATGACTGAAGCATCCACATTTAGGTCTTCCTTCTTATCGATGTTCATATGATCTGTGAGATATATTTTGGGTCTTCAAAACATTTGGGCTGATATCCCTTTATCAGTGAGTGCATACCATGTGTGTTTTTTTGTGAAGGGGTTACCTCACTCAGGAGGATATTTTCTAGTTCCTTCCATTTGCCTAACAGTTTCATATAGTCAGTATTTTGAATAGCTCTGTAGTGCATCATTGAGTAAATGTTCCATGTATTTGTTGTATGCATACCTCTTTTGAAGGACATCTGGGTTCTTTCCAGCTCATGGCTTTTATAAATAAGGCTGATATGAACAAATAGGGATCCATCCTGTTATGGTTTACATATACTTGGCCCAGGCAGTGGTACTATGGAATGTGTGGCTTTATTGGAGTAAGTGTGTCATTGTGGAGATGGACTTTGAGACCCTCCTCCTATCTACGAGAGGAGACCAAGTCTGTTCATATCTTCCTTTAGATGAAAATGTAGAACTCTCAACTCCTCATGCACTTTGCATGCCTGGACTTGCCATGTTCCTGCCTTGTTAATGAACTGAATAATTGAACCTACAAAGTAATCCCAACTAAATGTTATCTGTAAGAAATGCCTTGGTCATGGTGTCTGTTGAAAGCAGTGAAACCTTAAGACAGAAGATGGCACCAGGAGTGGGTTATTGCTTTGAAAGGCCTTATCATTCATTTGAGTGGAAAAATGTGGATTTTGGTATTTTGGATTTAAAGAGTACTTTAATTCTTTAAATGGGGTTTAATAAACTATCCTTGAAGGGATATGGAAGACTTTGTTGGTGAGGGTGATCTGAACTGTTCAGACCTGGCCCAAGATCATGTGGTGTATTTCAGTGCAGAATTTCAGTCTGTGGCCTAAACATTGGTTTTCAGGTAGTTGGGTGGAAAAATTCTTAAGCAGTGAAGGAGTTAGAAAATAGGCATGTAGTGATAATGTAATACAACAAGGGGACAGATTCAAGCTCTTGCAAGCAGCATAACTCAGCAGCTTTAAGCCTGGGTCTCTGGCTTTATGTTCAAGGGAATGAGGCTACCCAGACAATTGATGCTTTTGTCTGAAGCTAAAAATTAGGGATGATTAAGAACAGGCCAGCATCACTGTGGTAAAATCTTCTGAAAAGTATTTTTGGAGAGCAGAAAGAATCTGTGTTCCTGAGACATGGAAAGTTGCACCTCACACTGCAGCTGTACTTAGTAATATGTAAGAATCCCCCATGTGGTCCTGGTTTGAAGGAGCCATGAAGAACTCTTGAGGTTTGTTACTATGAGAGGCCATTGAAAGCAAAAGGGATTGTGAAAATACAGCTTATCAGCTGTAAAAGGTTTCTGGTGGAATTCTTTGAGTCACATAAGTATACTATCATATCATCAACAAATAGTGATAATTTACATCTTGTTTTCTAATTTACATCCATTTGACTGAATTTGCGGTATGATTGCTCTGTTAAGACTTCCAGTACTCCATTACAGAAGAAGAGTAATAGAAGTGTGGGCAGACTTGTCGAGTATCTGATTTTAGTGTGATTGCTTCAACGTTCTCCCTATTTAGATTAATATTGGCTGCTCATTTGCTGTATATTGCTTTTACTATCTTTAAGGATGAGCCTAAAGTTCCAGATATTTCCAAACCATGAACATGAAATGGTGTTATATTTTCTCAAGTTACTTCTAAGAATCTAAAGAGATCTTTATATGGTTTATTTATTTGATTTTGTTTTTGGTTGATTACTTTGATGGATTTTCATATATTGAACTCTCCCTGTGTCCCTGAGATGAACTTTACTTGATCATGGTAAAGGATCATATGTTGTGTTCTAGTATTCTTTTTACAAGAATTCGATTGAATATTTTCACTGCTGTTCATGATGGAATATTGTCTGACACTTTCTTTCTTTCTTTGTAGGGTCTCTGTGTGATTTAAGCATTAGAGTAATTTTGGCTTCAAATAATGAGTTGTGTAGTGTTCCTTCTCTTTCTATTTCTTGAAATAGTGTCGACAGTATTGGTATCAGTTCTTCTCTGAATGTCTGATAAAATATGGCACTGAAACCATTGGCATTTCCCCCCCTTGGATCAGAGGCTTTTGATGAGTTCTTGTTTTTATATAGGTATTATGGGACTGTTGCGATAATTTACTTGATTTAGATTTAAAGTTGATCTTTGGTAATATGGAGAATATGAGACATTTCCTCCACATTTTCTGTTTGGTTGAATATACACTTTTGTTGCAGGATCTGATGATTTGTTTTTACTTTCTTCAGTTTCTGTTGTTATATCTTCATTTTCTTTTCTGAGTTTGTTAATTATGATAGTCTCTGTGTCCTCTAGTTAGTCTGGCTCAGGTTTCATCAATCTTTTTTGATTTTATCAAAGACCTAGCTCCTGGTTTTGTTGATTTTTTGTATAGTTCCTTTTTGTTTCTACTTTGTTGATTTCATCTCTGATTTTGAATGTTTCCTGCTGTCTATTCCTCTTAGATGTATCTTCTTCTTTTTGTTCTATAAGGTTTAGTTCTTCTGTCAAGCTGGTTGTGTATGCTCTCTGCAGTTTCTTTTGGAATAAATCCAAGCAATGAGTTTTCTTCTTAGTACTGCTTTCATTGCATCCCATAGTTTCAGTTTGGTGTGCTCTCATTTTCATTAAATTTTGAAAATCCTTAAGATTTTATTTATTTCTTCCTTGAACATGGTATTGTTGAGTAGGGCATTGTTCATGTGTATGTGGTCTTTTTGATTTGTTTTTGTTTTTGAAGAGGAGCCTTTGTCCATGGTTATTTTAAAGGGTGCATGGAATCATGTCAATTTTTTTTTTTTTTTTTTTTTTTTTTTTTTTTTTTTTTTTTTTTTTTTTTTTTTTACTAAATGTAGGTGCTCTTGTATTTGGAGCACAGTTCTTCACCTTGATAGAACTTTTCCTCTGATTAGTCAAAATTGTCCTTCCTTAACAATGTTGGTAACTTTTGGTTGAAAATTTATCTTATTTGGTATTAGAATAGCCACTCTAGATTGTTTCTTAGTACCATTTTTCCTTGAAATTTCTTCCTAACCTTTTACTCTGAGGTACTATTTGTGTTTGTTCCTGAGAGGAGTTTCCGGTATGCAGCAAAATGTTGGACTTGGATTGTGTATACATTCTGATAATCTATGTCTCTTTATTGGGGAAATGAATCCAATGATGCTAAGAGATATCTAAGAACCATTATTGGTCCCTGTTATTTTTATTGTTAGAAGTAGAATTATGTTTGTGTGGTTTTCTTCTTTAGGGTTTTCACAAGTGATAGAAAAACACAAGTATTTGGGGGACTCTGAGACTTTTGCAAAAAGCCTCATTTGTATAATGTAAGACACTAAAAACATAGAAATGGTTAAAGTCAAACTCATAGACTTTCCAGTCATTACTAAGCTCTGAGACTCAGCCTGTGCCTGACAAATAAAAACAGTGGCCTAGAATAAATCTCTAAAAAGCCAGAATATACTGACTGATTGCCACCTATCTAGAAAGATTTTCATAGGTTCCTGATGCATGGCATATTCAGTTCATGCTATAATAACACAATTCTGAGAAACAAAACAGGGACACAACTCTAAAATATTTGGAATGTATAAACAAAGTTCTAAACATGTAAAAGCACAGATTTAGTGGACAGGTTAAGCTATACAGTCCAAGCTGAGTATACCTCTTTTGCTATACTTTCTTTGTTTTGAATATTTGGTATTTTGACTATTTTATGTCAGAGGGAATTTTATTTATCTGGTATAATCTATTCGGATTTCTGTAGATTTCTTGTATGTTCATGGTCATCTCTTCCTTTAGGTTAGTGAATTAGCCTCTAAAATTTTGTTCAAGATATTTAGTGACACTTTTATTTGAGAGTCTTTATTTTCTTCTACAAATATTATACTTTGGTTGACTCTTCTCATTGAGTCTTGGAATTACTAGATGCTTTAGGATAATGCTTTTAGATTTTTGCATTATCTCTGACTGATGTGCCAATGTTTACTGTGGTATCTTTTGCCCCTGAGAAACTCTCTTCCATCTCTTGCATTCCGTTGGTAATGCTTGTGTCTATGACTTCTAATCTCTTTCTGAGGTTTTCTATCTCCAGGGTTGTTTCTTTTTGTGATTATTTTTTTCTATTTTTGTTTCTAATTCCTTCACCTGTGTGGTTGTATTTATCTGTAGCTCTTTAACTGATTTCTCTGTTGCCTCTTTAAGGTCTTCTACGTGTTTAATGGTTCTCATGTGTTTCTTCAACTTGTTTACTGGTTCTCATGTAATTAATGTGCCTCTGGAAGACCTTCATCATCCTTATCATGCAGTTTGTTTTTATGTCCAAATCTTGCTTTTCTGGTGTGTTGGGCTGTTCCTTCCTTGTTTCTGTCATTTTCAGGTTGTGTTTGATTCCCTTGCTTAGTTACTAGCACTACACTCTTAACATCTTGTTATCTGTGATGCCAGGTTTTCTTATTGTCTCTGAATTGTGTGTGTGTGTGTGTGTGTGTGAGTGTGTGTGTGTGTGTGTGTGTGAATGTGAGTGGTACCTTCAAACTACTCCACATTAGAGAGTTAATCAAAATTTTGAAGCACAAAAAGTATATAGTCCTATTGAACCAACTGATGTCAGTAGACATTGATTTGTTTTCATTACGTTTTGTATATATCAACTAATCAGTAATATTTATGAGTGACAAATTTATTTTCAAGCTTTTTTTGTATACTTTTTACATGTTTGTTTGTCCTGAAGTATATGTATATGCTCTCTAGACACCAGAACATGTTAGATTGCCTCTAAATAATTGTATTACAATTTTAATGGAAATTATTTTGAATCTGTAAATTGCTTTTGGTAAGATAGTTAATAAACTATGTTAATCCTGCTCAGTCGGGATCATGGTAGATCTTTGCATCTTCTGATATCTTCCCCAGTTTCTTCATAGACATGAAGTTCCTGTTATATAGGTCTTTGACTTGCTGGGTTAAAGTCATATGAGGAATTTTTTTTAGGATTTTTGGGTATTATAAGAGAATTATCACCTTAAATTCTGTCTCAGCATATCATTTGCACAAATGAGGCCTACTGATTTTTATTTTATTAATTTTTTGTGCAAGCATCTTGCTGAATGAGTTCATCAGCTGTGGAAGTTTTCTGGTAGAACTTGGAGGTCTGCTATTTATACTTTCAAGTCATCTGTGAACAATAATACTGTGCCTACTTTGTTCCAAATTGAATCCCTTAGATATTCTCATGTTGTCTTACTGCCCTTGTTAGAACGTCAAGTTTGTTTTGCCTACATATTGTGCAGAGATAAAGATGGAACAGACAGTGAGGAAACAGCCCTCCAATGATTATCCCAAAGAGAGATACATTTCATGGGAGAGAGTCCACACTAGACCATATTAATGATACTTGGCTAGTCTTCTATGCTTGCATGTAGGAACCTAGCATTATTGTCTCCTGAGTCTTCATCCAGTAGAGTATAGAAACAGACTGACAAACATCATGTGGAGCCCAGGAAGCATTCTGGAAGTTAAACAGGGTCTATCTCAGTCTCTGTTCATTGATATTGGTACTATTTTCTTCTTCCTGGCCTCACTGGTTAGGCCTCAGCAGGAGAGGATATGACTAGACCTGCTGGGAATATATGATCCAGGGTGGGGTAATACCGAGTGGACTCTGTTTCATTGAGGAGATAAGGAGGTAGTAATTAACATAAGGATGAGAACCAATACAAAAAAATAGCATGTGTTCCATGTTTTAAATGTTTTTAACTATTGCAATAAAAACACTCACTACCTTAGCTATCATATTTCCTGGGGAGACATAATATTCATAATATTCATGCCTACTAATCTCAGATATAACTCATGGTATATATATATATATATATATATATATATATATATGTGTGTGTGTGTGTGTGTGTGTGTGTGTGTGTGTGTGTGTGTGTGTCTGTGTGTGTGTGTGTGTGTGTGTGTGTGTGTGTGTATGTGTGTGTGTGTGTGTGTGGAGCTAGAAAGAGAGAGATTGAGAGATAGAGAGAGAGAGGGAGGTATGTCGGAAGGGAGGTAGGGAGGGAGGGATCGAGGTAGGTAGGGAAGGAGGTATGTAGAGAGAGAACTAAATTCCAACTTGGTGAATCAGTAAGTTTTATGGAGGTTATTTTCACAAAAGCAGATGAGGTGTTACAGGGGCAAAAATTACAAAAAAGCAGCTTTATCTCCAATGTCCACCTCATCATTGGTGACAATTCACTAGAGGTAGAAACCTGAAGAAAATTGACAGCACAACAGTTGTATGGTGCCTTTTTCAAGTGACTAAGCTAATATAAACCCCTCCCAGTCTTGTATGTTTGAGCTGCAAAGGAAGAGTGGCATAATGGATATAATGGGTGTTTTGTGCTTATTCAGGGACTTCATGGATGTATTATTAGTCGTTTCCCTTCCTACCTAATATTCCTGAAGATTACTGAATGATGGAATGTTTTAGTCTCAGAGGAAACCACTGACCTTGGCAGCTCAAAACCATTATGTCTTACTCTCTTGGTTGTATCAGAATTCTACCATAGTATCTGAATTTATATTACTTCATTTTGATTTTCTTATGTTAAAACTGTAAGTAATAATTCTACCTGTTGTGAAAGCCCCTTACATATTTATTGGCCTAGTAAATGAATATGTTCCCTTCAACTTGTGTTTCATTTATAAATTTATAAAGCAGTTTATAAATAGTGAGTGTAAATCACGTTAGAAGAAATTTTATACAAGATAGTTCATAACACTTGAGCATCTAAAATAATAGACCCAGAAGTTAAACCAAGATTTTGGTATAGTACCATATCCTAACATATGCTCTACAACTCTATTAGGAACTAGAGACATTGCTGTGATGATGTCAAAATGGGGACTGATTTTTTTATAAAGAAATATCATGAAAATTTATTCCTGTGACTGATGGATACCATAGAGAAGCAAAAGAAGTGGCTAATATATAGTGCAAAGATCATATTGTCAAGCTAACATATGTCCAAGAAAATATGAGAAAAATAAGAACTGTCATTATTCTAAATTTTTACATCTCTAGAAATCCAACATCATGATATATGTATAGGAGGAGTAGACTCTAATGTGTATGAATGAGACAGAATTTGTGGACAGTAGTGACTAGGGTTGAAATAAGAAGAGTTGAGACAGGAATATGTGCAAGAAGTCTATTGTAAAGGAGAGTTACTTTATATTCAAGGACTTGCAGATTGTGTTACTGTTAAAACCATCTTTTCTAGAAAGGCTGGATCATTACAAAGACAAACCTAGGTGCACAACAAATATTTATTAGAAAGGCCAATAAATCACACAATTTTAAAGTATCAAAAAAGTCACAGAGTTTAAAAACTAGTGTTTTTACTCATTTTATTTGAGATGCAATTCATGAAAACAAGGTTGAGGAAGGAGGAAAGGGGAGTAAAGGGGAGGCTATAAGGTTAGAAATGTAAATGTTCAGAATAACCAATAAAATTTTAAAAATGTCAAACATAACAAATTCTTTTTCTTAAAAAATTTTATTAAATTGCAAAGCAGAACTTGAACACAAATTTAAATATCAGTAACAAGGTCACAAAACGGTTGCAAAATGTCTGTAATGGGAGGATTCTATATCCTTATAACTAAGTCACCCATCCATGCCTACATTAGTACATTAGATAAATCCACAAGTCAGCAGCCCATCGAAGAACTAGAAGTTCCATTATTGAATATTTCCTGTTACAAAAACTTGCTAATATTTTGGGTATCAGCTCTTTATCAGATGGAAACTACAAACTAAACTTTTAAAATTTGTTAAAGAATGACTAAAATACTGTAACTAATTTGGTTTCAAAAACTCTGGGTATACAACTGAGATAAAACACTAAGAATTATACTTATCGCATTGAAAAAACTCTTTTATATTTACGATTTTGGTATTAATATACTCTCAATTAAATTTCCAAAAGTCCATCTCATCATACAAATAAACATTGAGACCAACCTTTAACTGGTCTCATAATCCACTCACATTAGACTAAATTCACTTTCATTCATGTCCCAAATTTGCACCTGTGGGGTAGATATAGCACACATTTATAGGGAAAAAATAGGGAGTTGGTTATTCCTTTTTATCCAGTTTTCATTCCTATTTCTATCTTTCCTCAAGTCTTTTTTTCTTTTCCTTTTTTTCTACTTCTCACACACCAGCATCTCTATCTTTACAACACCAAATGGAATATTTCATGTAATAGAGAGATTTTGTTTAAGACTTACTCCATTTTAAATTTATTTTCTAAATAAACACAGATAGAAGAACAAATGTTAAGCATTTTTACATAAATGTATAAGAATACATTTTAGTAAGTGCTTTGCTTTTTTTTAAGGTTTGATATTCTGCATTAAGGTCTTAATAGTTACAATGAGCAAAAAGTATATGTAAATCAGGATGTAACCTAGAAGTAGTCAAAATTTTCTTGGTGTGTGAGGATTGAATATAATGTTTTATTTTTTTTTCTTGAATTTCACTGTCTGTGAGTTTTTTTTGGGGTAGGCTGAGCTTTCTGGGGTTAGTATCCCATTATCAATGACTGCATATTATGTCTGTTCTTTTGTGACTGGGTTATCTCACTCAGGATGCTATTCTCTAGATGCAACCATTTTCTTAAAAATTTGGTTAAGTCATTGTTTCTGATAGCTGAGTAGTACTTCATTGATTAAATGTACCACATTTTTTTGTATCCATTCATCTACTGAAGGGCATCTGGGTTCTTTCCAGCTTCTGGCAAACATAAATAGTGCTGCTATGAACATTGTGGTCCATGCGTCTTTGTTGTATATTGGAGTGCCACTGGGGTATATGCCTAGAAGTGGAATAGCTGGATTTTCAGGTAGTACTATGTCCAGTTTTCTGAGGACTCGCCTGACTGATTTCCAGAGTTGTTTTTTTCATTTTACAACCCCACCAACAGTGGAAAAGTGTTCCTCTTTTTGCACAGCCTCTCCTGCATCTGTTGTCATCTGACATTTGGATCTTGGCCAATCTGATGGGTGTGATGTGGAAGCACAGGGTTGTTATGATTTGCATTTGCCTGATGGCTATGGATGTCCATCACTTCCTAGATGTTTCTCAGTTATTGGATTTTCCTCAATTGAGAACATTTTGTTTAGCTCTGTACTGCATTTTTAATAGGGTTGTTGGATTATCTGGTGTCTAGCTTTTTCTGTTCTTTGTATACCTTGGATATTAGGTCTCTATCAGATGTGGAGTTGGTTATGATCTTTTCCCATTCTGTTGGCTGCAGTTTTGTTTCTTGACACTGTCCTAAGCCGTACAGAAACTTGCAATCACATTAAGTTTCATTTGTTAATCTTTGACCTTAGAGCAGGGGCCATTGGTGTTTTGTTCAGAAAATTATTTTCCTATGCCTAAGTATTCTAAGTTTTTCCCTATTTTCTCATCTAATAGTTTCAGTGTATCTGGTTTAATGTGGATATATTTGATCCACTTACACTTAAGCTTTGTACAAAGAGATAAGAAAGGGTCTATTTTCATTCTTCTGCATGCTGAGTGCCAGTTGGACCAATACCATTTGTTGAATAAGCTGTCATTTTTCCATTGAATATTTAAAGGTCCTTGGTCAAAAATCAGGTGACCCTATATATGGGGCCTAATTACGGGGTCTTCTATTCTATTCCATTGATCCATGTGCCTATTTCTGTACCAGTCCCACACAGTTTTCATCAGAATTGCCTTGTACTATAGCTTGAGGTCAGGGATAGAGATTCTCGCAGATGTTTTCTTGTTTTTGAGGATGGATTTAGCTTTTCTAAGTCTTTTGTTATTCCAGGTGAAATCGCACATTTCTCTTTCCAAGTCAATGAAGAACTACATTAGAATTTTGATGGGGATATCATTGAATCTGTAGATTGCTTTCGGTAAGATGGTCATTTTTAGAATGTTGATCCTTCCATTCCATGAGCATGGGAGATCTTTCCATTTTCTGAGACTTTTCTTGATATCCTTCTTTAAAGGTTTGAAGTTCTTGTCATACAGGTACTTCACTTACTTAATTGGAGGCACACCAAGGTATTTCATCATTTTTGTGACTATTGTAGAGGATATCTTTTTCCTAATTTCTTTCTCCACATGTTTGTCCTTTAAATACAGGAAGGCTACTGATTTGTTTGAAGTAATTTAATATCCAGCCACTTTGCTGAATGTTTATCAGCTGTAGTAGTTCTCTGGTGGAATTTGTGGGATCACTTACTTAAACTATCATGTCATCTGCAAAAAGTTTTTAGCTTCCAAATGTGACAGTTTACATTTCACAGAAAGCCCTTCATTATTTATAGATTCAATGTATCTTCAGTTGATTAAAATGATATCAAGAATCCTCTCTTATTAGTTAAAATCTCAAATGGCAAGCAATAGATAAGAAATTATCATAGTTTGGTATAGTGTCACTACTTAGAGTCAGGTTACTCTGTAGGAGATAACTCTGTAGTTCTTCTCCTGACGAAGATGGGAAGGCAGAGGCAGATGTAGAGGAAAAAGTGGGTGCACAAAGTACAGAAGCTCTGCATTCAGTACATGATTTTGGTCCCTTTTTTACAACATGATTATTTTCTTGTACATTTAACTAGTTAGGGTTTTGATAAAACACAGTGCTACACAATATGTGTATATATATATATATATATATATATATATATATATATATATATATATATATGTAAGAAATTGGCTAAAAATTCTTCTTAAATTTTCAAAAATATATTTAATTTTAATATAAAGTCTCTTCATGTGCACATTTTCATAGACTAATATATACATATAACGTTAGTTCAGAGATGCTCCTGTTAAGCTTTAGTATTACCTAGATCTGACATTGTCTTTATAAATACTCAGCGAAGCAAACAAAGATACTCTAACTTTTGGATCATATCCAAGATTATGTAGAAAGAACAAAAGCAGCAATCCATAGAAGACAGTGAGGTGAGCCCTTTACTATCTTTTGCTTTTCGTTTTAGATGTTTGAAAAACACTGGAATCAGACAAGATGTTATCTGTATATTGTCCAAGAACTTGATTTTCTGATTTAACTTCAGGTTTACTTCCTCAACTGCATCTACTCTTGCAGAAAGATTTTCAAGTTTGTGTTGTAGTTCAAACTCCTGATTGAGAAGTTGAGTCTTTCTTCCAGTTCCACCTGATTTTAAGCATAAACTGCGTCCATATCTGCATTCATCATCTTGGGAACATACATTGAGCTCTTGAAAGCAAACTCCTTAGTCAAGGGTCTTGCATCTGCAGCACATGGAGGAGTTGGGATAAGTAGCCAACTTACATTAAATTAAAGAGGAAAAGTTTAATATAGGGTGTATTGAATTTAGATTTAAAATCTGGTATTGAAAAGGGATCAGTTGAGATTTCTCTATGCAAATAAATAGATGTGAGGATCACATGGTCCACTTTCAAATTCTAAATGTTAGTTTGTTTGTTCATTTGTTTGTAATCTTCAGGCAACAGTAAAATCTACTTGTTGACGGAGGTGTCCATAGAAACAATAAACCAATTTCAGGGAAGATATTTTTTGAACAGTCAGTTTGTACTGGTGAATGATGCTTGGGAGTGAGACTTCAGATGCTGCTTGAGGTAACAGGTTCTGGAATAGCTTTTGTTGCAGAGGGGACAAGCATGGGGCCTCTCACCACTGTGCTTTTTTATGTGTCTGTTTAGATCTGTTGAACGGTAGAAGGTCCATTTGCAGCCAGGCACATTGCACTCATAACTCCTCTTTCCAGTGTGTTTCTTCATGTGGTCTTTGAGGTGGTGAGCCTTTGTGTAAGATTTCCCACAATCTGGGTAGGAACATGAGTAGCGCTTCAAAGGTTGAGGGTTGATTGGAGAGACAGGGCTCAGTGTCTGGAGGTCTGCGTTCAACTCTGGACCATTTCCTTGAACCAAATCAGAAGCTGAAGAGCTTGCCTGAGGTTGCCTATGAAAAGAAGGGTAACTTGAAGGATTTGAGGATTCACCTACATATGGGGCTTGGTTACTAAGTAAAGCCACATGATGATCAAGGCTTTGCACAACATTGGGTGTTCCATTGCTACTTGGGTAGACATTAGGATCAAGAGAGGTTCTCAAATGATCCAAGGAGAATGACTCTTCAGAACTTGGACTTCTCTCTGGATGCCAAGCTAAGTGTTCTTGTATAGGACATGAAGTCACCTGAAGACAAAGTCTTTCTTCCACATCAGGTGTTCCATTCACACTTGGGGAAGCATCAGAATCAAGAAAGGCCATTATGTCATCCAAGAAGAAAGACTCTTCAGAAAGGGGACTTGTCTTTGGGTGCCAAGCCAGGTTGACTTGGTTACTAAGTGAAGTCTCTTGAGGTTCAAGGCTTTCTTCAACTTTTGGTGTTCCATGCAAACTTCGGGAAGCATCAGAATCAAGAAAGGCAATTATGTCATCCAAAAAGAAAGACTCTTCAGAACTGGGACTTGTCTCTGGGTGACAATGTAGGTTGGCTGGGTTACTAAGTGAGGTCACCTGAGGATCAAGGTTTTCTTCAACATTGGGGGATCCATTCAAACTTGAGGAAGCATCAGAATCAAGAAAGGCAATTATGTCATCAAAGAAAAAAGACTCTTCAGAACTGGGACTTGTCTCTGGGTGACAAGCTTGGTTGGCTGGGTTACTAAGTGAAGTCACCTGAGCATTTTGGCTTTCTTCAATACTGGTAGTTCCATTCAGATTTAGGGAAGCATTAGAATCAGGAAAAGTTATTATCTCATCCAAGGAGAATGTCTCTTCAGGACTGGGACTTGTCTCAGGGTGACAAGCTAGGTGGTCTTCCTTACTAAGTGAAGTCACCAGAGGATCAATGCTTTTTTCAACATTAGGTTTTCCATCCAGACTTGGATGGATATTTGGATCCACAGAGGTTCTCATGCGATCCAAGGAGAACAAAACATCAGAACTGGGGTTTGTCTCTGGATGCCAAGCTAGGTGGTCTTGACCAATATGTGAAATCATTTGAGATTCATGGCTTTTTTCAACATTAGGTGTTCCATTCAATCTTGGGTGGACATTTGGATCCACAGAGGTTCTCATCTGATCCAAGGAGAATAACTCTTTAGAACTTGGACTTGTCTCTGGATCCCAATCTATGTGGTCTTGATTACAAAATGAATTTACCTGAGGATCCAGCCTTTTTTCAACATTTGGTGTTCCATTCAGACATGGGTAGACATTTGGATCAGAGGACCTCATCTGATGCAAGTAGCATGACACTTTATATCTGGGATAATTCTGTAGATGCCAAGGCATATTTTCTTCTGCATTGGATGTTGCCCTCTTAGACCCATGAAAATTTGGGCCAAAACTGGTGTTTGGCATCTGAAAACCATAGAAAGTCTGGCCACCAATTGGATTTGTCACCAAGTGACTGACCATCAAATCTTGATCACATCTGTGTCCTGATAACTGATACCCAGAGAGAAAGTGCTCACCACAGACCAGGTTATCCTGACCTCTGTAGACATTCTGACCACGGAAGGATGACTTCTGGTAGTAGAGCTTCATGTGGTCATGGTTATCTCTCAACGGAGGCTCATAAAAAGCCTGATATTCATTAGAAGGTATCATCTGATCTGCATTAAATTTATTATTAGATACTAAATCCCTCTGCTGATACCTAAAAGAACTCTGTTCAGAAAAATAGTCCAGGGAGCGATCTACATTTGACTTCTGGTCTGCATGGCTTCCAGAGGGAGCAGCATGATGATTACCAAAGGGAATCCTCTGACTCTCATTCAAGGCTGTATTTTGGATCACAGGAGTCTTGTCAAAGTTGACTGTCCTCATCCAGTGTCCTTCAATGTAGAGAGATTCCCTAGCTTCAAGGACAGCTTTATTCTGGGCATGAGGTTGGCAAATCTTTGGTGTGTTGTTGAGCTCCTTAAGCTGAGGGTCTTCCAGGAATTTTTTCTGCTGAAGAGACACAGCTATCTGATTCACAGAGGAAGTCTCACTTGGCTCTTCAGTTTTTCCTGGGTGTGCTGACGAGTTCAGAGTAAAGGTTATCTCAGGTGTGCTAGAGTATGCAGATGCCATCACTGTTGGTTTCCAGGCAAGCATCTCTGAGCTCTGACCTGAGACAAACTGGCTGGACTCCACAGGGAAAGGTTGGGGATTACACCTCCCTGGCTGAAATGCACCTGTGGATTCTTCCATGTCTATGCAGGCTTCACAAATGGCCTGGGGACTCTTCAAGTTCCTGCACTGTTGGGAGAAAAATCAACATCTGGCTAAACTAGGTATTCAGTGGTAGAGATTAAAGTTCTTGAGAATACTCAAACTCGGCAGACAGGCAGAACTTAAATGGTAGACACAAGAAGGCATACAATGTTCTCTGGAGATCAGGGATTCACAACTTTAAGGGCTCTTATGAAGGTGGGATGGGCAAAAAAAAGCTTCATTACTCTGGGATCTCCTTTTATAAAGCTAGGCATGATATGTTTAGAACTTCTGAGTCTATGATTTCATAAGACATGTGTTTCCACATGTAGGCCCCCATACTTAGAAGACATGTTTAAATATCTCACCCCAGGCTCTTAGAGTTTAGAAGATGCTCTCATTAAGTAAACTCTTAGGAACTGTGTATGTTAGCTTGCCTCTGATTTACTTTATAAACAATATACAGTTACATGGTTGCATTCATCAACTTTAGAAGAGAATGTGGAACATGATTTGTTGGTGGGACTGGTGGGTTTTTACAGGAGCAGTAGGTCATGTGCGGTTTGTTTTGAATGAAGAGAGTGAATGAAAAGGAACTTGTGTGATGATGAAAGCTCTTGCTGTGGAGACTTAAAGAGTACAAGAGGTTAATCTTTGTAATGGTGGAAACAGAATCTGGTGTGATTAATTTTTTGCAATGCTACAATCTGTTGTGTCCTTTTGGTATGGGATCCCATCCATTTTCTCAAATACTATAGACAAAATGCTAAGAGAGGGTTTCACTCTCAGCACACTGACAATAGGACCCAGTTACCTAGAATTGTATCCACATAGTTCATGGATCCTGGATAGATCCTGGTGGTGGTAAAGTTTGATGAAATGAGACAAAAATCTTATTTTAAATTTTAAAAGCAAATAGTAAAAACAAATGTTTAAGAAAGGAAGATGGAATGAAAGACAGAAAAAAACAAGAAAAGAAATAATACAAATGGAGAAATCACATCATCATCATGAGACACAACATGTAGTATTGGAACAAAAGTGAAGTTGTTTGGATGGATAGTTGCACTCTGAATATTAATAAAAAAAAGCTGTAAGATAGGAGATCAAAATTGCTTGCACCTTTTCACCAATTAGAATCCACTTGAAAAAAATACACTCTGGATTGGTGAAGGCATCATTCCCTAGGTATCACTTATTAAAACACATACAAGGTGTCCAGATCAACATCCAGCCTCTCTTCTATCCCAGAGAAGTGGGAAATCATTCCTCCCATGAAGATTTACAGGAAGTTACAGGACAACTCATTTTTACAGAAGACATTTATACTTCAATCTGGTCTCATAATCTTTATCTTTTGTCTCTAACTCTTGATTGCAGAAATTAAAAATACTTACCACAATATAGGCCAAGGATTCTCTTTCTTTGTATTGCCATAAAGCATAGCTGCAGGCTACTTCCTAATTAATACCATACCACATAACATATTCAGTTTTTAAATAATTTATATTTTGATATTTATGATTTTCAACTAACAACATCTACAACAACAACAATTAGAATACTATGGTAAGACAATAAAATCAATCACAACAATCTTAACTATCTCTTAAGATCAATGCCCTTGCCATTCAGCTGTATAAGGAAGAATTTTTAGAAACAAAGTGGAGAAGATCTTAAAACATATTGTCACAGGGGAAAGTTTTCTCAACAGAAAACAAATAGATTATACTCTAAGATCAAGAATCAACAATTGGGTCCTCATAAAATTGGAAAGTTTCTGAAGGCTAAGCATATTATCAAGAAGACAAAATATCCAACAACAGATTGAGGAAGGATGATTGATACTCCTGCAACTGATGGAGGGCTAATATACAACATATACAAAGAGGTCAGGAAGTTATACTCCAGAGAATCAAATATTTATATATAAAAATGGTATACAAAGCCCAACATAGAATTCTCAGCTGAGAAATTCCAAATAGCTATGAAGCACCCAAAGAAATTATAAATATGGCTAGTTATCAGGTAAATGTAAATCTAAACAACCCTGAGAATACACCTTATTTTTATGAGAATGGCTAAGGTCAAAAATCAGGTGACAGAAGATGCTGGCAAGAATGTGGAGAGAAAAGAAAACTTCTTGAGTGTTGGTGGGATTGTAAGCTGGTACAACCACTCTGTAAAACAGTCTGGTGGTTTCGCAGAAAATTGAACATAGTGCTACCTGAAAACCCAGCTATTCCACTCGTAGACATATAGCCCAAAGATGTTCCAACATATGAAAAGCAAACATTCTCAACCATGTTCTAGCAGCCTTATTTATGATAGCCAGAAGCTAAAAAGAACCCAGATGTTTAAAAAAAGAAGAATGAATAAAGGATGAATGGTACATTTATAAATTAGAAACAATGACTTTATGAAACACCTAGGCAAACGTATGGGTCGAGATAATATCGTGAGTACCCCACTCACAAAAACACACACATGGAATGCACTCACTGTGAAGCAAATACTAGCCACAGAAAACTTTGAGTACCCCAGAAACAATTGACAGACCTTATGATGTGCAAAGAAGAAGGAAGGCCAAAATGCCAAACCTCAGTCCTGTTTAGTAGAAAGAACAAAACAGTTTAGATAGGAAATTCAAGGTAAAATAGAGGAATAGGGAATAAAGAAAAATCATTCAGAGTCTTCTTTAAATGGGGATCCACCCCATATGAAGCCACGAATCCCTAGCTCTATTGCTGATGCACAAAGTGCTTAGAAGCAAGAAACATATAGAGATGCCTCCTCTGGGTCTTTGCCAGAGTTAAATGCATACAGCTGAGCACGTTAGCATCTAACCATCAGAGTGAACATGGGGACCCCAATGAAGTTGCTAAAGAAAAGCCTGAAAGAGCTGAAAGGTGTTGCAACTGCACGGGAAAACAATGTGATCAACCAACCAAACCCTACAAATCCCCCAGGTACTATAACACTGACCATTGAGAACACATTGAGAAAACTATGGTTACAGTTGCATATGTAGCTGAACCTAGCAGTGTCTGGCATTAATTTGAGAAGAGGTCTTTGGTCCAGAGAGAACATGTTTCCCCAATATAAAGAAATGCCAAACCACTGGGGTTCAGAGGGTTGGAAGGGAGCAAGGTGGAGGAAGAGCATACCATTATAAATATCAATACTAAGAGTATGTAATAAGAAAGGAAAAGAAGAACCAATAAGAAAGAAGAATTCCCATGTCGGGTCAGGGTCTAGTCATTGGCACTTTGCTTCATGTTCCAGTCATCCACTTCTATTCTGAGCAAATAATGACATATCTTTGAAAACCATCCCTTAGTCAGACTATTAGACTCCACAAGAAACTGACTTTCTCAGATCAAAAAATTGCCCTCTCTCACTAGTGGTCAACTCCAACTCTAAATGTACTGCCCACAGGTGTGGCAGATCAACTCCACAAGGAACAGTATTTAAAATGTTGTATCGACACCTGGCTTCACAAATTTTTTTCTCCTATAGTGCTCAAGCATTGTGCTAATCATTGTTGACTTAGACTTGTGTAGCCTCTTCCTCCTTCCCTGGGAATGATAGGACTCACAGGAATATGTTCTTAAGCATTCCATGGCCAAGGCTAGGGGTGGCTCCCACCCTGTCTCTTAAGAGGCAAAGAAATACCGTAAAAATACTAATTATGGGGCTTAGAATTCCATTACAAACAATTAAAGGAATGTCCCACATAAACTGTAAATGGATTTTTTATGAACTTCTAAATTCATGCCTATAGAATATGTTAAGCTTGTGATCATTAAATAAATTTATGAAACCACAATAAAATTCACAGACCGTATGGTGATGAAGAAGGAATTATGGAAGCTTCATTCTAACTTAGAAGAAGGAACTTAGAAGACCTACTTAGAAGTAAGGCCAGAGCCTTTCTGAAACCAACACAGATGCTTATAGCCATCCATCAGACTGAGTACTGGGACCCCATTGGAGGAGTTACGGAATGTCCTAAAAGAGTTGAAGAAGTTTGCAACCCCGTTGTAAGAACAATAATACCAACCAGCCTGACTGTCCAGAGCTCCAAGGGAATAAACCACCCACCAAAGAGCAAATATGGAGGAAGAAACCAAGGTTCCTGCTGCATGTAGCAGAACATGACCTTACTATTGATTTAAGGGGAAGCCCTTGGTCCAGTATAGACTCGATGACCTTGTGTAGGGAAACCTTAGGGTGGTGAGGTAGAATTCTCATAGAAACAACTTGATGTAGACGGAATGAAGGTTTGTGTAGAGGAAACCAGGAAAGAACATATAGATGAAAGTTAAATGAATAAAATATCCCATAAAAATAAAATTATGAAATTATTTTTTCTCTATATATATGTCAAAAAAAGAATTTTTGGATGTACTTACGGTTCACAGTCCTGTACACTCACAATGGCAAGCTGAGGATGAAAAGTCCAAAAGAATTGTAGTTTTGAGTATTGGAACACAGATTGGTACAGCTGGTCTAATCTAGAGGCTGGAAACTGGAACAGCTGGTGCCAGTACCAGTGTAGGGACAGACTTTGAACAAGCTGAGGACAAGCTGACAAATAGGCACTCCTTCCTGCTTCCCTGGACTTATATAGGCCTCCAGCGGAAGGTGTATCCTGGATTAAAGTGTGTCTTCCTGTCACGTGTTCTTGGTCACCAACCAATTAACAAAATTCAACCAGTCACTATCTCACACGTGTGTCCATCTTGTGTAGCTCTTTTGGCTTTCTAGGTATTTTCAAGTGGACAAAAACGGGAATCTTGTTGGAAATCACAACCTTGACCTCAGAAAAATGTGGTTTTTGTGTCCTAAAACACATTAAAAGTAGGGGACAACATAGTGTATCATGATTTCATTTCAGAAGATATTTATCAGATGGATGAATACCTAAGTTTGACCAAGTGGACTTGCAAATGATCTCTTTCTTTTACTTACCTCCTGCATTTGCCAGGCTTCTCTCAGGACCAAAACTTTCACAGTGAATCTTTCTATATATGTAAGTAGGTAGAGATTTAGTGTAATGGCTTACTGGTTGAGGTAGCTCAGCAACCCGTATCAAACAGAGCATAGCTCCAATAACTAGACTACTCCAAATATGATGAGAGTTTCAAGGTTTTATATAAAAACAAGACCAGCAGTTCTGGATTATTTCCCCAACAAACCTGTTTACAAAGTCAGTGTTTGCCTCAAAACTGTCAATGCAGAGTGAAACAGATATTAAGTTTATGATATGACTCCCAGCATCACCCAATTATGTTAAAGGCCACAGTAGTATTCCAAGTAGATGTTTGTACCCATCCATTCTAATCGATGCTTTCTATAAAACATTATTCCAGTAGATATTTGGGGTTGCAGTACAATACAAACTATCCTGCCTTACAATTGTAAATGTGGTCATGAGATAGCTTAAATAAGCACCTAGCTGTGAGTTGCATCATATCAATCCTGTCTGGTTTTCGGGAGATCACAAATATTTCCCTGGCACTATAGCTTCTTGAGTTCTCTTTGTACCTTTGATACTAGGTCCAAATGGTAGTATGTGCCTTTTATCCCAACTCTCAGAAGAAAAAATTGGTAGATATCTAAGTTCTAGGTCAGCCTGGGAATGAGCCAGTTCTACTTTAAAAAAAAAAAGATGATATGGTCGAGGAATGATGACACATGCCTTAAATCCCAGAACTCTGTAATTGAGCATTTAGATCCTTCAGTTAAAAATTACACAGAAAAGGCCAAAACAACTAATATTAAACAAGGAATGACTTAATAGAATAAGGGAGACAAGTACCAGGCCCAGGAAGCAGAATCATTTTGGAGCAATGGCCTTGTACCTCTGGCTTTAGAGTCAAGGATTGAAGGGATTGCAGATTCTGGCTAGCTGGAGATAGGATATCAATGGAGATAAGAATAGACCATTTTACTATGAAGAAATATTCTGATAAATGATTTCTGAGGACATAAAATTGTTGTGTTCCAGAATTAACTGAGTCTGTACCTAGCCCTACAGGGAAATTAATTATTTATAGGTATCACACAGGTGGTAATGATTTTTAAGGCATTTAAAGATCAAGGAGTTTGGATCCAACAATTCCTGCAGAAATTACACAAACACAGATCTCACTCAGCCAAATAGTTACTTTGAATGCACACCCTAATATTATTCATATCAATGATGCAGCTCATATTTTTGAATATGCCTATATGATAGAGAGTAGAATAGAGTGACTCGGGAGTGTGAATATTAGCTGTGACCTTGTTGAAGTAGTTGTTGCTTTATTCAAGGTAGTGTTTCACTATCAGTGTGTGCTTTGATGATCCGATGCTGTGGCTCCACCCAATGCAGAATGAGAGGGCTCCCTTGGCTCCCTTTGTATCAAGCAGTAGAATAATCATCTCTGCCAACACCATGTCTGTCATGCTACATGATCCCATGCTTCTTACCATGAAGAAATGGACTGAACCTCTCAGACTGTTAACCAGCCCTAATTAAATGTTTGCCTTTACAAGAAATGACTTGTTCATAGTGTCTCTTCAGAGCAAAAAAACCTTAACTAAAACTTATAGGTAATTAAATGTCAGAGACTACTGAAGGTTGGAATCATATGAAAAATGTGAAAGTATTTGAAATGTCTAAGGGACTATCTCAAATAAAGCAGTCTTGAAATAATACCATGGTTTTATAAACATGGTTCAATTTTATACTGTTAAATGAATTAGTAACCTTGAATTTAGTACACAAAATTGTATTGAATTATTGTTCAGAGAATATGTGTACTTTGGAGAGGCAAGCTTAGGTAGTATATAAATGGGTAAACAAAAAGAACGTCCAAAAGGGAAAAGGAACTCCACAGGACGACCAATAGAGTCTACTAATCTGGACTCCTGAGAGCTCTCACCAAAGAGCATGCACAGGCTGATCCAATCCCCATCCCCACGCACATATGTAGCAGATTCTTAGTCTCCACGTGGATCCCCCAACAACTGCATAAGGGACTGTACCTAAAGCTGTTGTCTGACTAGAATCTGTTTCCTTAGAAGGTTACCTTGTCTGACCTCAATTAAAAAGGATGGGCCTAATCCTGATGAGATTAGATTAGATGTACTAGTGTGGGTGGATTCCCACGGAGCCTTCCCCCCTGTAAGAGGAAAGGGGAGATGGTGGGAGAGGGACTCTGTATTGAAGTGACTTATGAGCAGTGTTTGGGATACAAGTAAATAAATAAAAAAATTAAAAATAAAAAAAATATACTCTCTTGCTCATGATTGAGCCTATATTCTTCTGCCTGACATCTTGTTTCTCTCCCTCTCACCTAGATTCCAGGGTTCCTCCCCTTCTTATCTCATCTGTTTCCCACGTCCTTCCATCTTAACTTTATATAACAATGGCTTTTATCTTTCTCTAGCCTACAATCTGCTCCTTGAGCATTCCATCTCAGCAAGCTTCAGCTTTCTCTGAGCTTACTACCCTTTACTGTGAGATGCCCCTCAGATTCCCACTCCTTACTAGCCTCCACTTACCCCACCATCCCAGCCTGGTGACTGTATTTCTAACCTCCTCCCTGTCTTCTACACTCCCCAATAGCTTTATGTCTTCATGTAGCCTGACATTAACAACCCAAGCCTAATGTTCTCACCCTCACATGTTCTCCCTGAGTTTCTCACCTCTTTCTGACATTCAGCCTTTCCTCTCCAGACTCCTGCCTTGTCTCTAGGCTTATGTCCTCTTTTGCTGGTAACCTAAGAGACTCTGAATCTCCAACCTTCTTTTTGAAGCATGTATCACTGCAGTCTTTTGATGGCAAGGAAGAAAATCAAGAGCCCTTAAACTACCTATAATCCACCCACTCTTCTCCACAAAAGCCCAAGTCCTAAACACAGTTCAACGTTCCAGAAAGCTGTGGTATAAGAAAACATATAAATGGACCTCAAATGGATTGTGCTTAGACTAAATATGAATATTGTAGTATATCTTTGTTTGTATCAGTATATGTTGATATGAAGACAATCCTCAGTAGCTCTACTTAATATAATTTGGGAATGTTTAAATAAATCTTATGCAGTGAGTGACATACAGAGGTTGCTAAGGGATTTTAGACAGTCACAATTAAATGGAAATAGTTACTTTCATTTGATATTATATTATATTATTTGAATAATTTATTTCCTTACTCCTTTATTTATTTGTTTACAGTTGCACTAGCATTTGTAAGCACATGTCAACATCTGAGGACTATTATTCATGAATTAGCTTTCTCCTTTGTTTATGTGTGTCTTACATTGTGAATTCATGTTATCTGTCTTGGCATCAAGTCCCTGTAACTTTATGAGCCACATTATAAACTCAGAAATTGTCCACCTCTTAAAATTAGAAATGTGGGAGGTGATTTATTGTCTCCATATGAGAAAAAATTCTTTGGGGCACTTCAGCAAGTTGAGTACATATTGATTGGGTAGTTACATTTCTATTGATCAGCTTAACCATGAGAAAAAAGATTGACTGCCAAGGAATGAATTATCTATTCAGCTACCATCATGCTGCTTACCCCAACTTTGAAGAACACAGATATTTGCTTATATTTGGTGAAGAGAAGTAACAGTTCCTCACTCCTAACTCAGGGAAGAAGGAATGAATGAATAAAAATGTCAGTCGGTGAATGGCCAAAAGAACAGTGCTTTACATTTTCCCTGATAACAAGAATGGGGTGGGTAACGATGGATGTGGCAGTTGCTTATATTTGTTTGTCCCCCAAAGTGCATGCTCCTTGCAACTTCTACCAATTGTTCAGAGGTAAATGAGATGAAAAGTAGAACTTTGGAAAAAGCATGTCACATTCATAAAATGAACAGGTTACTATCCTCTTTTCCCTCTATATGAAGAAAAGGCCTAAGAACATACAGTCTTCATGTCTCACTTTGGGTAGATATTTTCACTGTGGGTAAATATGATGAATGCACAATGTGACTCTTCTCTCTCTGCTATGGTTCTCTGGATCTTCGAGATGTCACAACCAAAGGTTCAGAAATAGGTTCCTCTCCTCAATACCTCCAGCTGTTCTCTATCATATGGTAGCCAATGGCATTCTGCTTAACATTTAATGGGCCTTCCTTAAAGAAAAATATAGTTAAGATTACTGAAAATTATTCAGATCCACATTAAGTTTCTCAAATGACATGAGCTCTATCTGAGGTACTCATGATCTACCTGTCGCCAGTAGCTCCATCATGTGAAGAAATATGAATTCTGATTGCCAAAGTGTCCATCCCATTGTCAAATGCCCTGAACCTATCTTTTCTGTAAGTTAGGCACTTGCTCACTGCTGACTCCCCGTAGATACTGAAGTGGACATTGAGGAAAGGGAGAATCTGTTTTCTTGTTCCATTTGCCCTGCTCTGTGGGCACTATGGAATAGTAGTACCTGTTATTGCACATCTCAGCTTGAGTGTTCCCATGGACCCCAGACAGGGACTCTTTTTCAAGAAGTTCAGGCCTCACTCCTGGTAAAGTAACATTAATCTTGTGTTTTGAAGTTCATGAGCACTCCAGAAGAATGAGTGAAAACCATATATAATTCTCCTGAATAACCATTAACAAACTCTCTAGTTTTGAGTCTCCCCTAATATCCTTCTATATAAGAGACCAACCCAGAAGCCACAATATCTAAAGACAACAAATCCTTTCACCTCATTTTTTTGATCAGAGGCTACTTGTGAGCTAGGGACCCCCACACAATGTTCCAGTGTCTTATCAGCCTGTGTGGTACACATTACCACCAATGCAACTTTGGGGAGAAAGAATTTATTTCATCAATATGATTTAAAGTACACCATGAAGGAAAGCCAAGGCAGAGTGACATGGAAGATGTCTCAGGCAGAAACCGTAAAATACTGCTGATTATCAAGATAATGCATCCTGTATGTGTAAGCCAAACATGACCTCTCCTACCCAAGTTGCTTTTTGTGGGTATAATTTAACACAGCAGCAGGAGACTAGAACAGAAGGCCATCTATACTCACAAGAATGATTTCTAAGTTGCAAACACATTTTAAAATCTATCTGAAATCTAACCAACATAGCCCTCATTGTGGCCATGACCTGCAACTTAAGACTTTGACCCAGTTGATCTAAATTCTTTAAAACTCCCATGTTTACAAAAGCCTTTTGGGTCTGGAGAGCTGGCGCAGTGGTTATGAGCACTTGTTGTTCATTCAGAAGACCTGGGTTTGTGTACCACACCCATAAAATGGCTCACAACCATGTGTAACTCCAGTTTCAGAGGTTATAATACTCTCTGCTACACTCCATGTTCTCCAGGCATGCATATGGTGCACAGTCATACTTGCTGACAAAATTTAAATAAACTTAAAATCAAAACAATTACTTTTTTTAAAAAATCTTTCACAGTATTGAAGGTGTATGGCAGACTTTGAAAAAGAAGTCGCTCTTTTCTAGTTCAGCTGGCTTCTTAATTAAGGTTGTTTTTCTTATCACAGCATCATTGCATGGTGGGTATATCTTACATCCAGAAGATGAACATAAATACAATAACAACCATTTATCATGTGGCATTGTATGAATTGGTTTAATGCTCCTTTCCCATTATCCCAAGGGGAATCACACAACACTGCCTTATTTGTAATCTCTGGTGAGGGTTAAATTTCAGGACATGTAGGATCTCATCTGACACATAGCAGAACTTAGTAACTGTCCTTTATTCCTGGCATATTACTCATAGCCCTTCCTGTTGCAATATATATTTCTAGTTGGAAAGCTACTTGGAGGGTATGCTGTTTAGTTTTTATTGTCCATTTGACTCAAAGCAGAGCTATATAGGAAGAGGCAGCCTAGGGTGTAAGATTGCCTAGGTGAGATTGGCCACTAGGTATGTATGTCTGTTGGACATTGCCTTGGGTGTTGTTTAATATAGGAAGGCCAAGCTTACTATGCACAAGGTAATTGGACCAGAAATCTATTTTTTAAGTTGAAGCTAATTGAGTGGGAGTGGGAGCTAGTCCAAGTGATGGCAGGGCAGGATATAAGGAAAAACCCTGAAAGCATGAACAACAGAGGAGTGGTACTTGCTGGCTCACTCACAAACATTTTTATATAGCCCAGGCATCCCACACATCCATAGGCTAAGACCTCCATCATCAATTAATAATCAAGACAATCCTCAAAGATATATCCTCTAGAAAATATAATGGAGGCAATTCCCCAAGTGAGATTTCTTTTTTTAAGTGACTCTAGGCTATGCCAGGTTGACAGTTAACAATCTTACCCTCTCAAGCATTACATTAAAAATCATATCCTTGCTTCTGACTATGTACAAAAATAATGGTTACTTAATGACCATCTTTTCTATCTTGTATCTGTCCTATGATATTACTAGTAATCTCTCAAGGTTTAATAGGTCTCTATCTTCTAGAGTTCACAGAAATTTTCTGGAATAAGTTAATGCTCTTGCAAAGAGTTGAGGTTGTAATGTATAATTTTCTGCCATGCTAATGCCAAGAGAGTTAAAAAAATCTTGCTGCAAATTCTATGATAAAGAGGGTAGTTATATAAATGTCTCTTATAGCCCCAAGATTTGGATGTCCCTATGTGCTATGTGTTCTCTCCTGTATCATAGCTTTTGTTGAGACACTTTCTATAGCAGTCCACTTGTGTAAAAAAAAGTCATAGATGAGAAATACTCATGATTCTCATCAGGTGTGCTAATAAAAGCACATGGGAGACTAAAACAGGAGAAACCTTAATTTAAGGTCAGTCTGAGCATCTTAAAATGTGAAGTTAAGGTTGGACTGTATAGAAAGCTCTTGTCTTAAAATAAAAAGAAAATAAAATCTCCAAGAACAGCAATAAAAATCAATGGCCTGTGTCTTAACAACTCAGTGATAGAGTGCTTGCAGAGCATGTGCAAAGCCCTAACTTCTATCTACAGCAAACACACACATACACACACACTCACTCACACACCCATAACACCCACACATATCCTCACAGAATCTCACCCCTCTTCCCCAGTCTGTGACTGAAAAACAATATTTTCTAAGTGAAACCAATTTTGGTGCTAGCCTGTGTGATCATAACTCTCAGTGTGTACATTTGCAACATGTCATTTACTATAAAATATATTTCATAAAATGCCCTGAGTTCAATTTTATAGGAAAAAAAAAAAAAAAAACAAGTATACTGGTTTCCAGTATCTGATAGAGAAATGTGAGTCCATACTCCAGTGCCAGAAAAGAAAGAAGGTCAGGTGAGTCTGAAAAGTTGAAGAAATTGCAAGGAGTCACAGGCAGATACAAGATAGTGTGGTGATTTGTATGATATGTCCCCCATATGATTCAGTCATTTGAATGCTTAGTCACTAGTTGGTAGCTGTTTTGTGTGTGGCTTTCATAGTGCAGTATGTGAATCCAGACAGACTTTGAGGTTTACAACTATTAGTGTGATTCCCAGTGAGCCCTCTCTTCTTGCTAATTATGGATACAGATGTGAGGTCTTAACTTCCCCTGCCACTATCCCTTTGCCCTGTCCTAATAGACACTAAGCTTCTGCACACACAAACCTAATTAAGTAAAAACAATGGTAATAATAATAATAATAATAATAATAATAATAATAATAATAATAATAATTCCTTATTGTTTCTAAGTAAGCCACTAGACAAGCAGATACCAGCAGGCTCACAGGTACACACCAGCACACAAAGGCTGAAACATGCAAAGCAGTCACAAGCAGGATCTTAGGGACACACAGGCCAGTGCAAGCACACACACCAAGCACAAGGAGGCAGACTCATAGAACTCCAAACACTCACAGACAGGCTACTGAAGGCACAAGAGATAGATAAAGGCCTAAGGAAAGGTCCAACCTCTAACATCAAGGACATACTTATACAAAATCAATGCAAAATTAGCATTCTGAAAAATAACTAGTCACATATCAGATTTTAATACTTTTTACTTGGGGGTATACGGGACATCCAGTGTCAATGAGTTTTGATGACTCATAGAGTCCCCTGGATAATCAGAGTTACCCAACTAGGCTCATTGAAGGGATCCATTTTAGCATGTTGTTGTCTAAACATAAATTGGTCATTATTGTCCTCTGTTTTCTACCAGAGGTAGTATTTCAAGCTTATCTATCATGTGGACTCCTTCCTAGGAAGCCTTGGTTTACATGAGCCTAAGCATCTAAACTGTAGAGTTTTTGTTGCTGTTGCTCTTGTTTTGTTTTGTTTTCTTTGAGCTCTCCATTAATTGATTTTCAGCTCAGCATTTGTAGCCTCAACGACCCAAACCTTTCCACTATGTCAAGTAGTATGGCTCAGTGTTAGAGCATTTTCACAGCATGTGATGACCCTGAGTTCCATCCCCAGCACAGAGGAAAATATAAACAAAACACAGAATGTAGGAGGGAAGACTGACTTGGCATGGATCCAGTAGAAGTAGAAACAATAAAATATAAAAAGATCTAGTTTGGGTTAATGTGGATTAGGAATCAACTTCAATTAATTGACAGTTCTGCTGTTAGCTCTGATCAACCCCTCAATAGGCAGCTGGAAACAGGCATCTTGTTTTCACTGGTGATATCTCAAAGGCATGGTTTTCTGTCCTTGAAAACGATTCAATAAAATGTAGATTGTGGGTTTAGAACAGAGTGCTTTGTAAAAGCCATTGTCTCAGAAAACCTCACGAAATTTCCTGGGTTTTTGTCTAGAGCCTTGAATACTCTAAGGAATGATGGTCCCAGGCCATGTGAACAGTCGAGTCTCAAAAGACAAAGTCATATTTGTCTCTCGGGACTTGGGGAAAAAGCAGAGCTCTGTAATCACCTCACCAATACTGACAGTATGGAACATAACCACAGAAAATAATTTCTATCCAGGTCTAGAGGCTCAAGCACACAATTCCTGGTATCTGGCAGGTTGGTGCAGGAGGATTGCAAGTACAAGGGCTTCCTGGACCTGTCCACTAAGTTCAAGGCCAATCTAAGAAAACATGTGAGATAAATGATGCACACCAACATCTAAAAGGTAGAAACAAAGGAAGACCAAAATGTGGATGCTTCAGTACTTCTTAGAAGGGGGAACAAAATACTCACTGGAGGTAGAGGGTGGGATAGAATTGGAAGGAAGAGAGGGAAGGCAGGGTCAGGTATGAGAGGAGAAAATTAGGATGATATACAAAGGATCAGGAAGTTTAACAGAGCTGTGTAGCAATGGGAGGTGGGGACCTAGGGGTAGCCAACAGCAATTCACAGATGCCAGGAATGCAAGAGGCTCACTGGACCCAACAGGGAGAAACTTAATTGAAAATTGTAACAAAGTTGGGGGACAGCCTGTAGAGACTATATCCAGAAGTTAGGTAAGGCTCCTGGTCAGGGGATGGGGCAACCCACACTTCTCCAAATTTTAACACAGAATGGCTCCTGTCTAATGGACATCCATGGACAATAAGTCTATCAGAGACTGAAGGAAAGCCATTCAGAGACTGCCCTACCTTGGGATCCATCCCATATACAGATACCAAACCCAGACACTATTGCTGATGGCAAGAAGTGCATGCTGACAGAAGCCTGATATGGATGTCACCTGAGAGGATCTGCCAGAAAGAACCTTACAGAAAGGTGAGGATGCTTGCAACTAAACATCAGACTGAGCATGGGAACCATAATGGAGGACTTAGAGAAAAGACTGAAAAAGCTGAAGTGGTTTGCAACCCAATAGGAAGGTCAACAGTATCAACCAACAGGACTCCTGAGTTTTCCCAGGGAATAAACCACCCAGAAAGATTACACATGCAGGGAACCATTGCTCCAGTAGCACATGTATTAGAGGATAGCCTTGTTGGACATCAATGGTTGAAAAAGCTCTTGGTCCTGTGAAGGCTCAAACTCTAGTGTAGTTGAATGCCATGGCAGTGAGATAGGAGTGGTCGGGGTCATCCACAGAGAAACATGGGAAGGGGAACTGGTGAGGAGGGAACCAGAAAAGGGGATAACATTTGAAATCCAAATACTTAAAATATCCAATAAATAGGTGGAAACAAATTTCAAGGCCATCCTTGGATACTTAAGCAGGTCTATAGGCTTCATGGGCTACATGAGACTGTATCTTTAAAAACAACAACAAAACAGTTTTTTGAAACTACAGAGGCTAGCCATGGTGGCTGAGACCTTTAGTCCCACAGCTTGGGAGGAAGAGGTCAACAGATCTGAGTTCCTGGACAGTCAGGAATGCATATAAAGAATCAATTCAGTGTGTGGGAGAAGCAGAAATAATTACAGACTTTAATGCAGTTGAAACATATCTGAATTTTGTCTTTATCTGCTTCCCTGGATTTTCACCAGTCCCTTACTATACTTCAGAATAATTTTACAACTAGGATTCTGATATATTTAGGCCATGTACAGAATGGTTTGTGAACATAAATATTCCCACAGTTGTTCCCTTCAAATTTCCTTCACCACCTTCTAAGCCACCTCACTCCACATCATGAACTGATCACTGACAAAGCCCCCATCTTTCTCTATTTGAAGACTAATACCATTTTTGTTTTCTCAGTACCGATGGGGGCTTTAAACATGGCAGTGTGGTATGAGTACCCTGTAAAATTGGCACCATTTTCAATTCTAATCCTTCTAGAGAGACTCATTCCAGTTCTCCTGTGTAGTAGTGCCACCATACACACAAATAGATGTGATCTGGAAAATAAAATTAGATGCCATCTCTGTGTCCTGGACAGACTTGGGGTGGAGAAGGTTTGTTCTCTGTTCTCTGGTTCTCATTTGTCTCCTTCCTCTCTCATATCCTCACCCTCAACTCTTCCCCCTTTCCCTCCTAGTGAGTCTTTGACTTAGCATCTCCAGCCAGTGTCACAGGCATGAGAGTACTCTAGTATGTTCTACAAACTGTCCCTGGTATGACATGCATCTCTGAGAATAGATTAGAACTTGTGTTCAGTCACTGCACAATTAGAGACCAGACAGATAAAGAGGAGGGATGGAAGATGACCAGAGAGTTAAAGTTGTGAGGCATAATAAGGATTCAGAAGGAAGTAGGATAGGAGGGCAAAGGGTGACTCTCACTGGGATGTAGGAACAGGGAAAGAGCCAGCAAGACGTGAAGAAGTTCTCTTTGGGGGGGGGCAGAATAGTACAAGCTTCTGGGACTCCTCCCCTCCTTTCTTCCTGTTTTTCCTTTCCTTTTGTTTTTTTTTTTTTTTTTTTTTTTTTTTCTTATTTGTTTTGTGTTTTGAGACATGGTTCCTCTGTGTAGCCCTGGCTGTCCTGCAAATAATTCTTATAGACAAAGCTAGCCTCAAACTTAAAAATTTGTCTGCTTCTGCCTCACAAATGCTGGGATTAAAGGGGTGGACCTCCACTGCCAGATTTTGGACTCTTTTTACTAAGTTATATTTTCACTATAAGGGTTAAGCTGGCTAGAAGCACAGTATCATCCTGACTCAGCCTCTAAAATGAGAGCAATAAAAAGTCCACAACCACACATTCAGCTTTCAAATGTCACTTTACATAATGGGAGTGATGCTTGCAATATGTCTTCATTTTAATGTTGGAACCTTCAGAACTTTTCCTTTTCTCATTGCTTACACTTGCCTAATCAATCAATCAATCCAGTATGTGGCTTTCTGTTTCCTGCTGTCATTTATTCTGACATTTAATATATATATAATTGATATTTATTCATTCATATAAATGATTAAAAAAGAAGGAGTGAATTTGAGAGGGTATAGGTACAAGGGACAGGCATTGGAAAGCTAGGAGGGAAGAAGGTAAAATTGTCATCTTCTAGCATATTTCCAGGGAGGAAGAGAGAGAGAAAGAAAGAGAGAGAGAGAGAGAGAGAGAGAGAGAGAGAGAGAGAGAGAGAGAGAGAGAGAGAGAAAGTTTGTGTGTGAGTGCTGAGGCCAGAAGAGATTTTCAGATATTTTTGGTCTAATGTTACAGGCAGTTGTCAACCACATGATCTGGGTGAATCAAACACATGTCCTCTGGAAAAACAGCAAGTGCTCTAAATCAAAGAGCCATCATTAAAACCCTCCAATTTTTTAATTTTAATTAAAATATAATGACATCATTTTAGCTCCTCTCTCCTACACTTCTCATGTCTGCACTTCTGCTACATACCTTCTCCAAATCATGATGACCTCTCTTCAACTATTGCTACATATATGTATGAATGAACACATATATCTATGATTTGTCATTTTTTTTCTAACAATTGTTTTATTATATGAGAATTTCACAAAATGCATCTCAATTACACTCACCTTCCAGTACTCTCAGGTCTGCCCCCCACTTTTGTAGCTTCCCCTCACAAAAAAGGATAAGAAAAAAACCGTCCAATTGTGTTCACTGTGTACTCCCTTGAGCACAATCAAACTCCCAACAGTCATAAAATTGAGTCCTTACCAACTTGTAACTCTCACCAGAGAGTTGAGACCATGTGGATATCTGTGGTTCATGCTGTCACCAGAAACCATGAGCAAATTCATTATCCATGCTCTCATTGCCTGTAAAGGACAAATAAGATACTCTTGCCATAATACTGATGACTATAGACTCCTAGTTGAGAAATAGGGACATAAAAGGTTCTGTGACAACACCTGCCATAGAATTGATTATTATAGACGGTTAGTTTAGAAAGAAGGACATAGAAATGTTCTGTGACAACACTGACACCCATCTTTGACCTCCAAAAATGTCACAGTTTATACAGATGCTCAAGTATAGGTCTCCACAATTTGTCATTTGTTTATGCCCAATTTCTTACACAATTCCCATTCTTAATTCCTCAAAGTGGATATGATTTTCTAAGCACAATCATTAGTGAATAGAGCTTTTAGATTGGGAGTGACTACATTAGTTTTATGTCCTTAAGTCAAAGGAATACTTTCCCATTCATTGTAATCTGAATCTCTGGGAATAAGGATCAACCTTAAATGGCATATATTCTAAAATCCCATCCCAGGTCTTCTTTGCTCTCCAAGTGTACCGTTTCACCAGGGCAGTCAGTTGGGTTTTATAATGGGATGCAGTCAATATCTCTAAAAAATGGACAATGAAAGTGTCTTTAGTACTGATTGGTTGGTTATGTGACAGAGATTTCGGCATAAACAATAACATATAAGGCAAATAACAGAAGAAACATGACATTCAATGCAACCTCCTATCCTTACTTCAGCTGAGATCCTACAAGAAATATCAAGATGCATACAATATCCTCCACAGTCCAACCCAAGAAGGCCAAGTCAAGAAACACACAATGTACCTAAAGCAGTTGGAATGAAGGCTAGTTTAATGACTGAAAAATCTGAGTGGCTTTTACTTTACTTCTAAGTCATTTATTTTGAGTAGACATAAACATGAATTTTGCAATGGCCACTCTATTCTAGAGGGAGCACTTTACTTTAGTGACCAAGCCCATTCTAACAAATCCATATCATTTCTGGGCTTCCCCAGCTGCCGGTCAATCAAGTAGATCAGAATATTGTTGGAGCGCTTCTGCAATTTCAACTTTTTCGGGGGAACCACCTCCATGTTCTGTTTTGGTGTAGTGCGAACAGCTTCAGAATTTTCTTTATCCATGACTGGTAATATTCAGTGGCCCCAAGGCAACAGAGAAAGCCTGAAAAAGCAGATGAATCCACATAATCAGGTCAACCCAAAGGCCTGTTTTTACTGCTTTCTCCCTTTTTTGTCTGTCAGTTTCTCAAATATAAATTCTACATGCCATAGTCAAATAATGTGGCTTTGAGACATAATTTGATTTTCAATGTCTCTCCTCATATTCGACATTATCATATTTCACATGACCTTATCTTATATCCTGACATATACATTGATGTATGTTAAGAAGCTCTATTTTGTTTCACCAACACATTTGCATTCCTGTTTCTTTAAAAAAGACATTGTGTGTGTGTGTGTGTGTGTGTGTGTGAGAGAGAGAGAGAGAGAGAGAGAGAGAGAGAGAGAGAGAGAGAGAGAGAGAGAGAGAGAGAGGGAGGGAGGGAGGGAAAGCTTACCTATGGAGATCACAAGGATAATCACCATATGGGTTTCAGGGATTGAACTCAGTTCATTAGTCTTTGCAGCAACTGGTTGAGCAACCTAGGTAGTCCACAATTGCTCCTCCTTATAATAAAACATTTATGCTATATGCTAACTACTACATTTCTCTTTGTTTCTGGTTTTAGAACATTAGGGGGGAGTGTAAGCCTTTCTCTTTGCATCTGTCACAAAGAAAGTTACAGAAAAACAAGTACACAGGTTTCAAGAAGAAAGGGATTGAATTTCTAGGATACTCCTGACACATTTAGCCAACATGTAAAGAAAAAAAAGGGAAATTCAGCCAAGAAATAAGGACACAGCTCTAAACCAAAGCAAGGTGTTCTGAATGCTGAGACCTGGATATGAACATAGAGAGCCTATAGTCTAGAGAGTGTATAATATAGAGAGTCTATAGTATAAAGACTCTGTAGTATAGAGAATTTATATTCTAAAGCATCTATAGTCAATACAGTCTGTAGTCTTGAGACTATAGTATAGAGAGTCTACAGTGTAGAGTCTACAGTCTAGAGAGGTCATGATGATTATACCTTGGACATTTTCTACAGAAAATTTTCTCTTATCAGCTTAAACACAAAACTATCATCCTCCCTCTCCAGTACCCAATATGTTCAGAACATACTCAGCAGATGAGTTGATGATGAAACACCCAAAGGTCACCAATATTGCCTGTTTTTCTCTCAGACCACCAGAGGATCTTAGTAAGAAATGAGCTGTTGGCACAAGACATGAGAGTTCTGCCTTATCTTTGTCTTGAATACTGATTGGTCAGTTTTTACAAGAATTATGATGATGCACAATGGACTTAGAACCCTCAAAGTAACCTTTCTATGATGAAACCACTGGCCATTACTTCTGGTTTTGGGCTTATACAGTAAAGAAAAAGAGCTACTACCAGGCATTATGAATTATGAAAGTATAAAATTACACAAACACACACACACACACACACACACACACACACACACACACACACACACACACACACACACATACCCATATACCACACCCATACAAACAACTGCAAGTGCCCATAGAAGCCAGGGTAATGCATTACATGCCCTGGAGCTAGTCTTCCAGGTTTTGAAGCTTCAAAAGTGTGTGCTAAGAACTGAGTTTTGGTACACTGCAGGAGCAACAAGAACTTTTAGGTGATTAGCATAGACATCTCTTTTTCACATATTTTATAGTAAAAACTTTATACAGTTTATAGTGGGCTGTTTCATTACTAACATGTTAGCCATGAATAGTCACAATTGCCAGTCTTTAGTACCGGCCAGGAAGGTAAAGCATAATCTCTAAGGCTAGTAAAGAAATGGAGTTTCTGAAATGCAAGTACAGACTGTATCAAGTTTTTTTTTTTTTTTTTTAATAGCTAGCTGACAAAGAAAAAAAACAAGATTCCTTCTTCCAAGCCTTTAATATTGGCTGCCAACAGAGGCTGTGGTCCAGATTAAAGGTCCAGATTCCTGCCTCAAAATATCTGGAATAAAGGTCAATTTTCCTATCCCAATTATCCAGATTAGAATTGGGCCCTCTCACTTCAAATGATTTACTTAAGAAACAAACCCCCACACAAAAAAATAAAAAAAAGAAAAGAAACAAATTCTCCACAGGTGTGACCAGACATTTTGGTTTTAGCTACCTGTAGATATAGTCAAGCTGGCAACCAAGGTTAACACACTATGGATACACATGGCCTAATACTGCTTGATAAACTTATTTTGTAAACATTAATATCATGGAATACAATCAATAAAATCCAATAATTACAGCAAAATTGTACAATTCTGGCCTGAAGAGATGGCTCAGTGGTTAAGAGACCTGACTGCTCTTTCAAAGGTCCTGATTTCAAATCTTAGCAACCACATAGTGGCTCACAACCATCTGTAATGGGGATCCGATGCCCTCTTCTGGTTTGTCTGAAGAATGCTACAGTGTACTCACATATAATAAATAAATCTTTAACAAAATAGAACAACATTGAAAAAACTATTCAGTTCCCATTAGCACACATGTTCTATGCATGACACACAACTTACTCCCCTGTAAAATGCTTCATTACACAGGCATGGAAGGCCATTCATCAGAAAATAAACTATTTCATTTTACTCGGTAATGTGTGTGCTTTTGGATGGCTATATTCTAAAATATATCATTTTGAAGAGGACAAAAAAGGATTGTCCCATGTGGAATGTATCTTAATAGCTCTCTTAGTGTTTTACTCCAGTTAACAGAATCAATGACCAAGGAAACTTTCAATAGAACATTTAATGCTTGGTGGCTAGAGAGATAGGAATGGCTGTACTTATTAACACAACACGACCAGGCTAGAGTTGGCCTTGGCCAAAATACCATATAATATGATGATAAAATGATTAAGATGATGTGGATCAACAAATTACTCCATTAATGGAACCATTAAACTGGAAGGTTAGTTTTCTGTCCTTGAGTTAAATATGGTTTGGTTTTATTTCACCTTGTTTGGTTTTGTTTATTCACATGTGCCATATATTCCAGTCCTGAGTAGGTGTCATCCAATAGCTGCAGGCATGTGATCTTTGGCCACTCATTCATGAAAATGTGTTTAGTAGCATTGTAAAGTAAGGGAGATTTGATCAGAGCAGCTGTCAAGTCACCTAAGGACATGCATTGAATGAAAGGAATTCTTGAAAGAATGGGGACCTAGCTAGGAAATATTACCAGTTTCCCTTGTGTCCATTTGGAGTATATGACTAGGGAAACCCTGTGGAAGACACCTCCATTTGAATTGCTAAAGTATATCTTTCTGGAGCCACTTAAACCCCTGTTACTTTCAAGTAGCCTTGGTTTATTCCCAAAATGTCTATTGGATGAAGAAGAGAACTGTGGTGGTTTGAATATGTTTGGCCTAGTGAGTGGTGCTATTAGGATGTATGGCCTTTTTAGAGGAAATGTGTCACTGGGAGGATGGAAAACAAGACCCTCCTTGTAGCCACAAGAGAGCCAGTCTTCTATCATATGAAGAGGTGAAATTCTTAGCTCCTCCTTCATCATGCCTGCTTAGACATTGCCATGCTATGCTCCTGCCTTGATAATAATGGACCAAACCTCTGAACCTGTAAGCCAGCCCCAATCAAATGATGTCCTTATAAGACTTGCATTGGTCATGGTTACTGTTCACAGTAGTAAATCCCTAACTAAGACAGGAACCTACCCTAGAAGTTTTCTCCAAGAGATGACCAGATTGTATCCAAAAGAGGCTGCACTACATTAGATCTGGAGCTTTTTTGAGAATTTGAATTTCTACGAAGTGTGGTAGTGACAATGTTTGAGTTTCAGACCACAGAGCAATTTTAGAAGCCACAAAGTAGAGCAAAGGACTGGGAGAACAGGGTCTTGTAAAAAGCTGCATATACAAAGTATGATGTGGTGATGCATTAAAGAATCAGGAATGTCTCTGACCACACAGACATGCTTGGCTGAATAGGGAGGTTACATTTAGTTTGAAATAAAGTAAGTATATTGGTGACTGGAGAGATGGGACAGTAGTTCAAAGGGCTTGTTGTTCTCAAAGAGGATTTAAATTTAGTTTCTAGTACCCTTGCCAGATATCTCATAACTTCCTATAACTCCAAGTTCAGGCTATCTGTGCTCCAAGGTTTTCTACACACAGACACATACATGTATAAATAATGAAAGTGTTTTTTTTTTAAATAAAGAATGATTTAAGCATCTGGTTGTATTTTAATGTGTCCACTCTGGCAGCCAAAAAAGGATGAAATGGTGGAGAAATGCATGGAGACCAGGAACCTCACTGGAGGTTGATTGCAGGCATGTAGTCCTGAATCAGAAGTGGCCCTAGTAAGATCTTGTTTTATGTGCAGAGAAACTGACAAGAGCCTTGAAATGCCAGGGTGATGAGATATTCATGAAAGACCCATCATACCAGAGGAGAATGTGAGGCCCTGAAAACTCTAGGAAACTTCAGATGAAAAATGCT
This sequence comes from Micromys minutus, assembly GCF_963924665.1. Classification (NCBI taxonomy): domain Eukaryota; kingdom Metazoa; phylum Chordata; class Mammalia; order Rodentia; family Muridae; genus Micromys; species Micromys minutus. Next base: position 108,532,729 of record NC_137970.1, on the reverse strand, counting down.
TCTCTACCTGGTATAAATATAAAGTCAGCTTATTATTTTGGGGTAGAATAGAGACTATAATGTTTTAAGGGAGGAAAAATAAGAATGGGGGAAATAGGTAAGGCAAAAAAAATGGATTTCCCAAGAATGTGCCTCCACTGTGAACTTGGAAGAGCTGCTGGATCATAGGCCAAAGGCCAACCCTCCTGAACCTGAAGAGAAAATATAAACATATATTTGTCTTTTGTAGAACCTCTGTTCTGTAAAAAAAAAAAAATTGCTTCTTCAATTATAATATATAATCCAACATTCTAACTGTCTATGCTCCCCATTCCAGTGAGGCATCTACGTTTCTAGCCATCACTGGCACAGAATTAGGTACAGTTATCAAGAATATCTACCTTGTTCCCACAGGATATCACTGGACATATCTACAATGTCAAATGACTCTCCTACATTGTGAATCTATGAAGCCATCTGAATTCTATCACAGTACTTTATCTTGGTCCTAACAGTCCTAAGAGCCTTCTATTTCTGCCAGAAACCATAAAACACTTTCCCCTCTCATCAGGAAGGAGCCATAGTGGATATGCCCCCATCTGGAATGGCAGTGAGTGTCAATCCCTAATCTCTGAGGGAAGAAAATAGAGAAGGATCAGAGGAAATAGAACTAATTTAGAAAACAGGGACTGGCCTGTTAAGAGAAGTTGCTACTTGTAACAGTTAAAAGTTGTGAAAATTAGAAAGTGCAAATTGTTGAGGACAGTAAAATTATGGAGAAGGGAGAAAGGACTGGAAAGGGCAGAGTCCCAGGGAGCCTAGAAGTATAACACAGAGCTGTCAGAAGACTCCCATCTCTCTGTCTCTCACCATCCCCTTGATTGGATCTGTTATTTCTGTTCTTATAACATTTGCTGATTTTTTTCTTGTTTCTCTCTCTGGTTGGTGTTTCTCCACCTTCTGTGTCTAGGGCCAAATGAGCTCTACCTATATTTTTCATTTTGTGGTAATAGCCACTTACTCTCTGGGTCTGTGAACCCCAGGATCTCCTGTTGCTTTTTCTTTCAGGCAGCAACTGCCCTCAGACTCCCAGAATCTGCAGCCCTTGACAGCTCTACCTGCCCCTTCAGTTTCTTGTTGTTAGTGGCTATAACCTCCCTCTAGTCTGGTGACTTAGCTGTCTCTGCATTTGTCTTATTTTAAGAACTAACAAATATTTATCTCTCTCATGGAACAAACTTGGTGGAACTCCCCAGATGCCCACAACTCACCTAAGATGCCTGTGACCTTGGTTATAAGGAATTAGAGGCCTCTGCTAACCTACTGCTTCCTGTGGCCTAAAAGTCATGTTTTAAACCCTTACATCCTGGCAAAGATGTCTGGATTGTTAACTTTCATCATAACTCTGTTGTGTAAAAATGTACTACTTAAGTAATCAGGAATGAGAAGAAAAGAGGACTTGGGGGAGTCCTTGTTGTGTCACTTCTGAACTTCTGTCTTATCCCTCATATCTCAGGTCTTGGCATATAATTCCTTATCTATGGTGTCTTATGAAATTTTTTTCTCATGTTAAACCCATTCCCCAATAATTTCTCACAACTTTAAATAGACCCACAAGGATAGATTTTGTTCTGCTTTGCCTTGCTTTGCATTTTTAGATGGGTTTCTTTGTGTTGCTTTGGATGCCCTTGATCTCAGAGGCTTATCTGCTCCTACCTTTCAAATGCTGAGATTAAAAGTCACTACCACTTCCTGCCCACCCCCAGGAATCTGTCAGCTACATGTTTTGTGATTCAAATTGTGTAAAGGCATGTCTCAAATGAGGGTCAAGAAATCTGAGTGTACTTGATATCAGTGTGGAATTAGATTGGAACTATGTTCTCTGTCCTCCCATAATTACTTGGGAAGTTGATGGATAGCTGCAGGAATATAACATTAGAATCCAGAACAAACATTTGTTAATGCACAGTAACTACAGAGGGCCTTCTTCTCTCACAGTTATGAACAGGCAGTTCACTAAGGCATTGCCTATGGATCTTTAGCCACAGACTTCTATGTGACTGACTTCATCTGAGAAAATGAGTTTACATGAAAGAGATTATTGGTGACTACACAGCTTGCTCCCCACCTCTTTGCTGCCTCCTGCCTGAGAATGAGAGTCTAAATATAGGCTCCAAGCTGTAATCCCCCATGCTCTTATTGTCATAAAAGACTTCTGTTTCTGCTCAAAGAAGCCTCTGACATGCTGTTTTCTGTCTGTCTGTCCAGGGCATCAATGACTTGTTTATTTTTGAGACAGGGTTTGACTTTGTAGCCCTGGTTGGCCTGGGATTCACTATGTATACCAGGCTATCTTTGATCACACAGAACTATGCCGGTCTCTGCCACTCAAGTGCTGGAATTAACATGTATGTGTCACTACGCCCGAGTAATGGCTTTTGAAATAAACAAATTGCCACCAAACAATCAATCTCAGTGTCCCCTTGATCCCTAACATCTGAGAATTTTTAAGAGCAATTGAGAGAAATGTGTTAGTATGAAAAACTATTCTCATCTTAATGGATTCTCCCACACCCAATGCAGTCTCTGATGACCCATATGGTACTAATCATAATCCATATCAGAGGTAATCCTTCAAAGGTATAGTTGGACCCACAGTTCTTCCCTTGTCTCTTTAATGCTTAGAAAGTCAAGAAACAATGATAACTGGATCTGTGAGGTATTAATGCAGGAGTTCCCTCTCAATATATGAAGGAAGAAAGCTCATGGTAAAAACTTCAAGCTGCTCATTTGTGTTGAAATGAATAGATAAGCTGCAATTAAAATGAGGATTATGGGATAACACAGCAAGACCTATAACATGAGGAATATGCATATGTTATCTATTTTTTTATTTCTGTGTGGACACAACTTGACAAAAGCAACAAATAGATAAAAGCATTTGATTGGGGGCTTGGTTTGAATTTTAGAGAATTAGGCATGATCATCATTTTGGGGAGAGAAGTAGTAGGAAGATTCTAGAGGAATAGATGAGAACTTAAACCCTGATCCATGGAATGGATATATATATATATATATATATATATATATATGTGTGTGTGTGTGTGTGTGTGTGTGTGTGTGTGTGTGTGTGTGTAGAGAGAGAGAGAGATAGAGAGGGAGGGAGGGGTTTGGGGGGGAGATTGGGGCTGGTGGTGTTTTAGAAACCTCCAAAACCATGTCACTAGAATGTAGGATATCAGTGCTTGGGCTGCAAGTGTCCCATACCCTTCTATTTATACCCACACCCCTTCACACACAAAGAAACACAGCTGCGGAGGAGCTCAGTGAAACATTGCTCAACAATAGCCACTAATCCATGCTACCCCATTTTTCTCTGTCTGCAGCACTTCTCCATATCTAATGGCTTTATAGGTTTAGATTTTTTGGCCCATCCATGGCCTTCCAACATAAGAATCGGAATATCTGCTTCGCTCACTTCTGGCTTACATGTGCTTAGCACACTTAATGTCCAAAATGCAGTCTTGGTGTTGCATTTAGTTTTGATTGTTGAAGAGTTGGAACTTTTATTTAGTTTTCAAACTTCCAAAATTGTAATAATATTGCAAGGGAGAGAGCATTCATCATAGCATCTTTTCACAGGACTGCTCGAAATATCTTGTCTTTCTGTCCAGAAAACAACTTGAAAGAGTGTGCCCCAGTGAAAAAATTACATCCTCCTTACAATCCCTCTTTTAGTAATGAGTACATTAAGCCAATGTGGTGATTATTGACATGCAAAACAATCTTAACATGACAATTTACATATTGTCTTTCTGGTTTGACTATTGTCAGTGATTTCCTGTATAGTTCAGTCGTAACCTCCAACACCTCCGTCCTTCTTGTTGTTTTTTCTCCTCCAGTCCTAAAATAGTAGTAGTTTAAAACTCTAATTGTGACATTTACAATACTATACATGGCAACAATATGCTCTTATCTCCTTTCAAGTTTTCTTTACATTGATATTTTTATTCATTAGTGTGTCTCTCTGTCTCTGACTCTGTCTCTCTTTATGAGTGACTCTCTCTCTCTCTCTCTCTCTCTCTCTCTCTCTCTTTGTGTGTGTGTGTGTGTATGTGTGTGTGTTCATGTACTTGTCACAGTCCCTCTCCAGCTTCCTTTTCTGTGCCTGGGGGATACAGCCAAGGCTTTGTGCTTGCAAGGGTTCTTCCACCAACCTTTATCGCAGACTTTATATTTTTAAAAAAATGGTAACAATTATGCATTAGAAAATAATACCCTAGAGTCAAGTGTGGATTCTCATGCTTCTATTTCTAGCACTTGCATAAGGGTAAGCAAGAGGTTTATGAGCTCAAGATCTGCTAGATGGTGAATTGGACCTGGACTACCTAGGGCATCTTCTCAAGATAGGAATGGCCTGAAAAAAATGGCTCAGTGATTAATTAAGATCATATATTTTTCTTACAGAGGACCCCAGCTCCAGGGATACTAATTCAATTCTCAGTACCCACAAGGTCAACTCCAAGCTTCCACATTGGCTACATCCTAAAATACTTTCACTGAAATTCCAAGAAATCTAACATTTCTTCCTTTCCCTGGATTCCTCTGGTAACTTTACTCATGGGCACAGATACAAATGTACACACACATGTGTAAACTTAATAAAAGTATATTTCAGAAGAGGGGATGAGGGAATAGATGGTTCAGAGGGTAATGGGCTTGCCACAAAGACTGACAATCTGAATTATACCACCAGGACACATATGGAAGGAGAAAACCACTTTGTAAGGTTGTATTCTGACCTGTATGCTTGTGCAGAGACATGTGAATATCCCACCTCAGTCTCACTGAAAATAAATTAATAAAGGTAATAATCTGAAATAATGAAGAACAGTCATGCTAGATTTGTGTTAGTTGAGGAGAACCGGAGAAGGAAATTGGGGTTCCATGAGGGGTCAGAAAGAAGGAATTTGCGGAAAATATGTTCAAGGAGTACAAATTACATACATAAAAATTCCAAGGATGAAATAGAAGAGAATGTCATAAAAGAATATTTATTATTTTGAAAAGACCCTTACAAGTTTTTGTTGCAAACTAGAAACAAGATATTGTGCAGGTAAGTTTATACACTAAATTTTTAATTACATTAAAGTAAATGCAAATTAATGTGAAGAAAGTAATGTGATATTCTGGGTTTCTTTTCAAGGTAGCATATGTCAGGTGAATTTGATCTTTGCTTTGCAAGTATTATGAAAATATTACACACTTTAGTTACAGAAGTTAATAAAATGTTCTGAAGTTGTGCAGCTCTGCCATCTTGTGGCTGAACTAGAGATTACTTTTTAAACACCTCGTCAAAAATCTTTGTGGTGTGTGTGTATGTGTGTGTGTGTGTGTGTTTACACATGACATAATCATACACATGAACACATGTCTGTCTTGCATGTTCTTCTTAGATGTCAGAGGATAACTAAGAGTTGGTTTTATCCTTCCACAATGTAGGTCCCAGAAATTAAACTAAGATCATCAGGGTTGAAAACCAACCTTTTGCCCACAGAGCTATATTGCTGGCCATGGAACTGTCTAATTGTAGTCTGATGGACGGATGCTGGAATACAGACTGCAGAGCAAATACTACTCAGGGTATAACCACAGGGTATCACATTCTAATTTCACATGTAGTTAGGATATGTAACTATGCTGATGTCCTAGAAGAGTAGTAGTTTTGAACTCTAACTGCTACATTTACAATACTAAAATGGGGACAATATGCTCTTAGCTCCTTTCAAGTGTTTCTTTACATTTATTCATTATTCCTTCATTGTCTCTCTCTCTCTCTCTCTCTCTCTCTCTCTCTCTCTCTCTCTCTCTCTCTCTCTGTCTCTCTCTCTCTTTCTCTCTCTCTCTCTCTCTCTCTCTCTCTCTCTCTCTCTCTCTGTGTGTGTGTGTGTGTGTGTGTGTGTGTTCATGTGTTCATTTACTTGTCATAAAACAACTTTAAGGAATTTATTCTCATGGTGGGTTCTGAAGATTGAATGCAGGTAGTTAGGCTTGGTGGCAAGTGTCCTTACCCACTGAGCTATCTTACAAGCCCCTCACATAAAACCATTCATCAAGACAATCCTTTACTTGCTATCTTAACAAAAGTGATGATTTTTCCATATTGCTACAGACACCTGAACACCATGATGAGTTCTGAATTTTATTTCACTAGATACCTACTGAGACTAGTTACTTTCTTGCCTATTACCCAACCCCTGCATATATGTTTATTTGAGGGTTAGGTTCAATGCACTTCATATCTCTATGCTGGAGAATTTAAGAAGCTACAATATCTCACTCAGTGGAAGGCAAAACAATGTCTTCACTAAAAGTATGATGTCATAGGAATCTGAAGGTTGCCTATAGTACCACTTGGAGAATACCAACCTGATAAGATTCTTAGTACTTTACAGTCTACTCCTGCATATAAATTAGCAAGAAGTACAAAATTTTAATTAAAAAAATTTTATGAGTGTACAACAGCATGCTGGGTTTGGTTTTGTTGATGTTTATTTTTTTGAAGACAGGCTCTCACCCTGTAGACCAGGCTAGCATTAGACTTGTGTTGACTCTTCTGCCTCAGATAGCTCTGAGTTGCAATGCCTGGCATTCTTCAATCAACTTGTTAGATTTCTGAATTGTCTGAATTAAGAATTAAAATAGAAAATTAACAGTTTGGTGGTTTGAATAACAGTGGCCAACAGGCTAATATATTTGACTTCTTAGTCATCAGAGAAGGGCATTGTTTGAGAAGAGTTAGAAGGATGAGTATGTGTGGACTTTATGGAGGAAGTGCATCATTGGGGGTGAGATTCAAACTTCCCATAGCTCATGTCCTCCCAGGTTCTCTCCCTGCTCCCTGTGGATCAGGATTTAAAGCTCTCCACTCCAGGGCTATGTCTGTGCATGCCGCCATGCTTCCAACTGCTGCAGCAACAATGACAACAACAACAACAAAAATAATACTACTAATAATAACAGACTAAACATCTGAAACTATAATCAAGCCTCCAGTTAAATATTTTCTTGTACAAGGATTTTTCTGGTCAAGATGACTCTCTTCAGTACCAGCATATTAACTAAGACAGGAACATCTTTTGAAGATTTCAAATGAACTTGATTTTGAATATAACTTTGAATATGTTTGAATGCATATAATATACTATAAAAAGCTTATTAGAGCCCCTATTTATCATAGACTTTTGAAGTGTTTTATTTATTTTTTTATTTTGTTTTCATTTCAACTAGCATGGAACTTAATACACAGCCTAGACTGCCCCAAGCTCTCAAACAACCCTGAGATTTCAGGCATGAGTCAGTCTGTCCAAAATGTATCTTGAATGTGATGTACATGCAGATCTGCTTAGCCATGAGATAGAGTTGAAGAAGTTTATACAACCATTGTTCTGTTACTCTCTTTGTTTGAATGCTAATCTACAATTATGCAAGGTGAGGTGAAGGCTAGATAAAGAAGAATTCAAGAGACCTACCCTGCAAAGTATGTGGAGGAGAGAGCCCTGAGGACAGAAGTTTGAGGAATCGAGGCCTACAGCATCATTTGTCTGTACATCTACCTATGCTGGATCTAGTCAACAAAAATTTAGTACAACTTTAAAGATCAAAATTTACTGATCTTAGAGACAGGACTGTGGGGTTTTGGTATGCATAGCTTAGCCTAGAAGGCACCCAGGATTCAGTGAGCTCTTTTGGATTTCAACAGACATGGAATGGTTAACCATGTGTTTAAAAGGTGAACTGTATTACTTCAAAATAAAATGTAGATAAAACTCAAATCCCTGGCTATATTCGGAGATAGTGACAATCATTAGGGTGGCCCTGTCTGGTGACACCTGAGGAGAGAGAGTAGAAAAGAGATAAATACACAGAGGCAACAAACCAAGTCATTCTAAAGAGAAATTTAATCAACATTTGATCGACATTCTAAAGAAAGAGAGAAATTTAATCAATATTCTGCACTCGCACAGATGCTACAGGACCCGTGGCTTGAGCAATGAAGGAACCAGCACAGGAGCTGAAACACAAACACAGTCTGTTCTCATCGATCAGTGGATATTCACTGTAAGGTAAGGATAATGGTTGGGTCCAGGGGATCTCTCGAATGGTCTAGAATCCTCAGACCAAGGAAAGACTCAGGAGATGCCTAGAAATGGGGGACCTGGAGCCTGTAACTGGCTTGACTTCCAGTAGAGAGACTGGGACACCAGCCCAGACACAAAACATTTAACCAAGAATCTGTGCTGCCTACAATATGTGCAGCAAAAAGTCTGGGACAGAGATCAAGGGAACAGTCTACAGTGTCAAGTGACACAGGGCCATGGTGGCCCAGACACTGAGTTTCCCAACCAAAGAGCATGTGTTCGACCCACCTAGGCCCTGTGTAACAGGCAATGTTTGTGCATCTTGGTCTTCATGGGGGACTCCTAAAAGCAATATTACAGGCCAGCTCTGACTCTGTTGCCTCCTTTTGGCACCTGGCTATTAGCTAGTGCACATTAGGAGATGTACCTACTCAAATTGCCACTTATCTGGTTGGTGTCTATGGAAGAACACGGGTATATGGGTACAAACCTAAAGAAATAGGTATTTAGAAGGTCCTTTCACAACATGGCCATGTAGCAAAAAAAAAAAAAAAAAAAAAAAAAAAAAATGAGTAAGTTCTATCATAGGCCCTACAATGTTCCCAGACATGGACTTATGAACAGGGCCAGGCATTAAATTGCCTCTGTGACATAGGTCTCTATTCTGACCAGAATGTTGGTAGCCAGGCCATGCTATTGTCATATTAAAGAAGCATATTGCCTTGTAGGTCAGTATTGCACCATCTAGGATCCAGGTCTGGTTAAGCAGCCTGAATTACAAGATGTCCAACCGTGGGAGAATGTATCAGTCAGTTTGTAACATGTCTCTAAATTCTGTGTACTGTCTTCTACAATAGTTTCTTAATAGCTATGGCTGCCAACAAAAGGCTATCACATCACATGAAGACATACATGCATGTACGGTGACAATTAAAAGAAGGAACACTGGAAATGCTACACTGTTTATCTCTGTGACACTTTACAGGACCAAGGACTCATCTTCCTACTGAAGGATAAAAGGCCATCCTCTGTTACACATGCAGCTGGAGCTGTGAGCCCACATGTGTGATCTTTGGTTGGTGATTTAGTCCCTGGGAGCTCTGAGGGCCCTGGTTGGTTGATGTTGCTCTAATGGTGTTGAAAACCTCTGCAGCTCAAGAGCAACAATTAAACTATTGTCTTTGAATGATAAATATGTGTTGGTAGTTTACCCAGAAGTAATGAATGTGTCACTGTAGTAGGCACAGTACAGGCTGTGCTTTTGTGAACACAAAGAATCCAGTGGAAATCAGGCTTTTATCTTCAGGTTTTCTGTGAGTCTAAGAGTATTCTGAAAATTCAATTGTAGAAATCAACTTTATTCGCCCCAGACAGCTTTGAAAACCAGGAAACTGAATCAATAATACTGATTAGTATTTTGTAAAAACAACATCAGGAAAACCCTGGGAATATAGAGTTGTGTGTTGATATGTCTTTAAAGCCAATCATTCTTATTACAATAACGATCATTTAAAAGCCACAAAAGTTATTTGGAAAGTACTGTCTTCAATAAATTATTTTCTTGACTGATTTCCTTGATTGTCTATAAATTAAGCAATGAACTAATGTTGTTAATTGAAAGGTACTGTCCCAAATGTTTTCTTGATCTACAACACCAATAACAAATTTCATGAGAAGTATGAGAAGGAAAATAAATATAAATCATATCATTTTCTAGGAATTTTCAGGAATTAATAGACTATAACCACAGTCCAAATAAGACTACATGTGCTAATTTCCACACTGTGATTCCTCTGAAAACGTGAACAATACAAAACTTTTTTGTTTAATCTGGAGCATAAGAACAAAATACTGAGACTTTCAATGGGAAACATGGCCAACTTACTTTCATTTATTTTTGATGCCAACACAGTATTTCCTAATCAGTATTGTTAACTTTGCAACCAATGGCTATTTCTATCAAATTTTATATGTCTATACAATGTACGTCTCAAAATTAATTTTGTGATGATTTCTTGCAATTATAATATTTATACGGATTGTCAGTGAGAAGCTTTATTAATTGGTAGAACCTCACATTAGATCCCCTTATCAATTTTTCTATTTAAGTATAGATATTAATATGTTTTATTAGTTTTCTTATATTGCTTATGTATTATTTTATGGATAATACATAAATTTTGAATATTTTGAGAAGATATAAAGTCCCTGAAACTGAAATTGAAGTTGGTGGTACTGAAACCATTACATATAACAAGGTAAATCACACAAATACCCTGTAAGCTTCACTTGAGATTTTCTGCAGCTGACTTAATCCCAACAGATATTACCTATTCTGTGTGGTTGAGTGAAGGTTTTGCTAGATTCAATTTTTTTTGCAGGTAATCAGTTCTGATTTTGCTCTTCTAAAATAGTTGAGCCTAGGAAATAAATAAATTAAAAGAAACTATTTGATTTTCTAACAGTTCTGGAGCTTTAAAATGTGAGACCCTCCCGTCCCGTTTGCTTAATATCTGAGTGAGTAACGAACGGTGGGTACACTTATATATGTTTACATGGAGAGAGGGAGGTGTCAGAAGAAAACTGAGGGATCATTCTTCCTCCCTCACAGCAAGTCCCGCTTAAAAAAATAACCAATCATTACATCAAATCTAAAGACAATAGCAGAGAACACGGCAGACCTCAACCCCATATATTCTACGCGGTTTATTGTCCCCAGAATCGCTGCAATAAAAATCAATATTCCAATATCTTAACTTAAGTGATGTCGGTGATGTTTAGTAGGAATTGGTCCTCGCAGAAGTGTTTCTGCTGGGCTGTCTGTTAATCGACTTACATATGATGGTGAATTGTCAAGCCTCCAAGCATCCTTTCCCGTGTGACGTGTAGCAAACTCCCCAGCTTGTGTGGAGTGTCACGAGGCTTTCTGCAATCCCTGTGTCCAGAATGGAATCTCTATTGGTTAATATTTTGTAAGTTCTGTGTGAGTGATCACAGCTTCTGGGAAAAGGTGTTTGTAGCAGGCATGTCATGTCAAGATATATCTATAGTGACCAATTTTTATATTCATATTTCTGTCTGTCCTCACATGTTCTCTCTCCTTTCCACTCTATACCTTCTTTCCCCATCCCTTCTTCTCTCTTTGGCAAACCCTGGATCTCAAGGTGTATCACAGCCATCTGTCTTCCTATATGTCTGTCTTTATATCTGCAGAAATGTAAAAAAGATGAATGTAAGTGTGGTGATGAAAAGAGACACGGGAGGAGCAGAGGAAGAAAACTGAATACATGGGCATGAGAGGTAAAGGGAACCTAGTGTGAGATGGGGGTGGACACATGAGGCAAGAAAAACAAAAAAAAAGATAAGGAGAAAAGGGTCCCTGAAACCAGGCTTGAATTTTACCATGTTGTCCAGGCTATCATCCAACTTGGGATCATCATCCTTTTGTTTTATGTGTCACAATCTCAGGGATGCACTAGCATGCACTGGTATAAGACTGTTATTATATATTCTTAATGAGATAATCATTCATCAATATTTCTTTATGAGAATTCATTGATATATATATATATATATATATATATATATATATATATATATATATATATATATATATATGTGACTACATAGACTGTCTTGTGCTAATATAACTAAGCAAGTTTCCTTTGAAATAGCATTTTCCATTTTCTATTGGTGCTATAAAATCATTATAAATATTAGGAAGTTAAAACAACATGTAATTTTACAATTTTGAAAAGTCAAATGTTGGATAAGAATCTCTTCATATTAAAACATTGGGGGCAGTTTTATTGAGTATCTTTGCATCAATGTTCATGAGGGAGATTGGTCTGAATTTCTCTTTCCTTGTAGAGTCTTTGTGTGGTTTACATATGGTTGTAAATTTGGCTTCAAAATGATCTGTGCAGTGTTCCTTTTGTGATTATTTACTGGAATAATTTGGAGAATATTTGTATTAAGTTTTCTCTCAAGATCTGACAGAATTCTACTGCTTGTATTTCTGTAGGGGTTATGGGACCATTTATATGGCTTATCTGATCCTGATATACATTTGGCACTTGATATCTGTCTAGAAAAAATGTCCATCTCCTCTAGATTTTCCACTTTTGTTGAGTACAGGCTTTTGTATTTAGATCTAATGATTTCTTGAACATTCTTGTTCTCTTCTATTATGCCTCCCTTTTCATTTCTGATTTTGTTCAGAGATTCTCACTGTGCCCTGTAGCTAGTCTACCTGAAGGTTCATCCAACTTGTTGATGTTTTTCAAAGAACCATCTCCTCACTTTGTTGGTTTATAGTGTAGTTCATTTTGTCTATTTTTGGTTGATTTCTGCTCTGAGTTTCATTATTTCTTGCCGTCTACTTCTCTTGGGTGTATCAGCTTCATTTTGTTCTAGAGCTTTCAGCTGTGCTGTCAAGTTGCTAGTGAATGCTCTCTCAAGTTTCTTTTTGGAGGCACTCAGAGCTATGTGTTTTTCTCTCAGTACTGCTTTCATTGCATGCCATAGGTTTGGGTATGTTGTGCTTTCATTTTCATTAAAATCTAGAAAATTCTTAATTTGATTATTTCTTCTTTGACCCTGCTATTGTTGCATAGAGCTTTTTTTTTTTTTTTTTGCTGTTGTTCAGCTTCCATGTGTATGTGGCCTTTTTGTTATTTTTGTTATATTGCAGGCCAGCATTATTCCATGGTGATCTGATAGAGTGCATGGTATTATTTCAATCTATTTGTATCTGCTGAAGCCTATTTTGTGATTGTGTATGGTCAATTTTGGAAAAGTTGCCATGAAGTACTCAGAAGAAGGTACATTCTTTTCTTTTAGGATGAAATTTTTTATGATGTCTGTTAAATCCATTTGTTTTATAACTTCTGTTAGTTTCACTATGTCTCTTTTCATTTTCTGCTTCCATGATCTGTCCACTGATTTGGGTGGAGTGTTGAAGTCCCCCACTATTATTGCGTGTGGTGTAATATGTGCTTTGAGCTTTAGTAAAGTTATCTATATCAATGTGGGTGGACTTGCGTTTGAAGAATAGATGTTCAGGATTGAGAGTTCATCTTAATAGATATATTCTTTGATTAGTAAAATGTACCCTTTCTTATCTTTTTGATAACTTTTTTTGAAAATCTATATTATTCGATATTAGAATTGCCAAACCAGCTTGTTTCTTGGAACCATTTTCTTGCAAAAATTTCCAAGCCTTTACCCTGAGGAAGTTTCTGACTTCATTCTTGGGATGAGTTTTCTGTATGCGGTAAAATGCTGGGTCTGATTTATGTATCCATTTTGATAATTTATATTTTTTTTATTGGGGAACTGAGTTCATTGATGTTAAGAATTATTATGGAATAGTGATTGTTGTTTTCTGTTTTTGTTTTTGTTGTTGTTAGAGGTAGAATTATGTTTGTATGTCTTTCTTTTTGGGGGTTTCTTGCAAGTAGATTACTTTCTTGCTTTTCCTAGGTATAGTTTTACTTTTGTGTTGGAGTTTTTCATCCATTATCCTTTGTATGGCTGGATTTGTGGACGAATATTGTGTTAATTTGCTTTTGTCTTGGAATATCTTGGTCTCTCCATCTATGATGATTGAGAGTTTTGCTGGGTACAGCAACTTGGGCTGTCACTTGTGTTCTCTTAGGGTCTACAGGATGTCTGTCCAGGACCATATAGCTTTCATAGCCTCTGTTGAGAAGTCGGGTGTATTCTGATTGGTCTGCCTTTATATGTTACATGACATTTTTTCCTTACTGCTTTTAGTATTCTTTCTTTGCTTTGAACATTTGGTGTTTTTACTATTATGAGGATTTTTTTCTCATATTATCTACTTGGAGTTCTGTAGGCTCCATGTTTGTCCATGGTCATCTTTTTCATTAGGTTAGAGATATTTACTTCTATAATGTTGTTGAAAATACTAGGGCCTTTTATTTGGGCATCTTTGCCCTATTCTATACCTTGTATTCTGATGGTGACACTTGTGTCTGTGACTCCTGATTTATTTCCTAGGTTTTCTATCTCCTGGGTTTTCTCTCTTTGTGATTTCTCTATTCTTTCTATTTCCATTTTTGAATCCTGTATGGTTTTTGTTCAGTTCCCTCCTCTCTGTCCTCATGTTTTGCTGTAATTTTCTTAGGGCTTGTAATTTTTTTCCCTGTGTCCTCCTGTGTTTCTTTTTGCGAGTTATTCATGTGCTTTTTGAGGCCCTCTATCATCAACATAAGGTATAATTTTAAGTCAAAATTTTGTTTTGTTTTTTTTTCTGGTGTGTTGGGATATCCATTACTTGCCTTTGTGGGTTCTGATGTTGCCCGGGTGTCTTGGTTTCAGTTGCTTAGTTTCTTGTGCATGTTTTTTGCCATCTCGTTATCTGTGATGTTAGGTGATCTTGTTGTCTCTGACAAAGCTTGTCTTTCCTGGGGCCCATGGGCTCGGGAGGGAGAAGGCTTCTGGGTGCTCAGCTCTCTTTGGGCAGGCCATGAGTCATGATGGGGGTGGGCCAGCTCCAGGTCTAGGTACAGGTGCAATGGTAACTAGTCTTTTGTTAAAAAGAGGATTGAACTGGTTCTGCTACCCATCACTCATGACAGCGTGTAGATTGACTTTTGTATTCAGGCAATTTTCTTTCCATCAATTAATTAATTTTATTACCATCAGCATTGCCGTCCTCCACTCCTCCCAGTCTCCCCTTCACTGCCCCAGTGATGCCAGACAAGGACAGTACAGTTACAGGAACAGGGTCTGTATACAAGCAGCAATGTTGGGTTAGCCTCCACTCCAGTTTTTGGGGGACCCAAATAAAGACCATGCTGCAAATCTGCTACGATATGCTGAGATATCCCAGGTCCAGCCCATCCTCCTCTTTCGTGTTTCTGTCTCTAAGAACTCCCAAGGTTCCATGTTCGTTGACTTCTTGTGTGGTCTGTATCTCCTCCACATAATAAAAATGTGTTATGTCAGGTTGCGATTTACTTATTCTAATATGTCAATCACAGTAATTAATTAGAAAAGTAAAACATAAGAAATGAAATGTCATGATGTTCATCAAAGTTAGGGAGTAAAAAATAATATGTATATTACTAATCCTATTTTTCAAAACTAAACTTAAAAACAGTCCAGAGTGCAATACAAAAAAATAAATAAATAAACTAATGGAATAACTAATAAAAGGAGAAAATACTTAATGCCAGGATGACCATCTATATACAGGATATCATTTAAACCTCATAAAAGTATAACCTTGATCTTTGACCTGTAGAAAGTATGTTGTTAATAAAGTTTGCACAAAGTGGTAACCCGGAAGATGAAGAGAACAAATTATCAGTATGTGTTGTAGCTGACACTCCCCCACTAACCTGGTACATGTCTACATATTATTTCTACTACACGTATTTTGCAAACCGTGGCTAAACCATGACACTTAACACATACCCTGAAGCAACATGGTAACTAGTCAAAACTTTACTAGAACATTCCCCAGGAATCTCTACCTATAAGGTTAAAAAAAAATTAAGAGATACACAATGAAGAATCCTGCAGACAAAGAACCGAAGACATATAAAAAGCGGCGGGTTTTGCAGAAGCCCATGTGACAATGTAAGAAGAAAGAAGCTACACCTCTGCAAGGTTGCCTAGGGACATGAGCACTGGTGGCGCGGCCCATCGGAAGTGATGTCACGGAGGGCAGAAGCCGTGTGTGGAGACCTAGGAAGCTGCTGAGGCTGGTGAGCAGCCAAGTTGGAAGAGATGCGGGTCATTTCAGGTACTGCTGATGGCTGTGAACGAACCCTAAATTAGTGTGTGAGGGATTCTCGTGCATTTTACAGGCACCTGCAGGGCGCTGACCCGAATCTCGCTTTCACCAGGAGGTTTTCATGGGGCCATCTGTGGACTGTGGTAAAATGTCAATTTGTAATAAAATTTATGGGATGTGGTTGGAGGCCTGGCTATAACAGAGGAGTCAACTTTAGAAGACGTCTTCTGGGGAAGGATTAAGGAGTAGGATTTCGTACAGCCATAAGCTTTGATAATGCTTATAGAAGTCAAAATATAAGCTTTCATAATGCTTATCAGAGTCAGAATATAAGCCTTGATAATGCTTATAGAATTCAGAATATAAGCTTTGGTAATGCTTATAGAAGTCAGAATATAAGCTTTGAAAATGCGGAAGTCAGAATATAAGCTTTGATAATGCTTATAGAATTCCAAATATAAGCATTGATAATGCTTATAGGAGTAAAAATATAAGATTTGATTATGCTTATAGAAGTCCAAATATATAAACTTTGATAATGCTTATAGAAGTCAAAATATAAACTTTGATAATGCCTATAGAATTCCAAATATAAGCTTTGATAATGCTCATAGGAGTCAAAATATAAGCTATGATAATGCTTATAGGAGTCCAAATATAAGCTTTGATAATGCTTATAGAAGTCAAAATGTAAGCTTTGATAATGCTTATAGAAGTCCAAATATAAGCTTTGATAATGCTTATAGGAGTCAAGATATAAGCTTTGATAATTCTTATAGAAGTCCAAATATATAAGCTTTGATAATGCTTATAAATTCCCAAATATAAACTTTGATAATGCTCATAGGAGTCAAAATATTAGCTTTGGTAATGCTTATAGGAGTTCATATATAAGCTTTGCTAATACTTATAGAAGTCAAAATAAAAGCTTTTATAATAAAATATAATCTTTAATAATAAAATATAGTAAAAATATCAGCCCCAGGTGAATATTTCGGGTTATGTCTGCTGGAAGTAGCCACAATATCTTATGCTTTTGGTCTGTTCAGTTGACATTGTAGTGTTTCCTTTTTTAATAATTTTTAAAACAGATTTATTTAGTCGGATGGGGATGGCACATGCACTTGGGAAGCAGGCAGGCCTTTGTGAGTTAGCGGCCAGCCTTGTGTACAGACTGGAGTTCAGGACAGCCAAGGCTGTTCCAAAGAGACGCTGTCCTGAAAACAAATAAAAAACCAGACCAAACCAAACAAACCAAGACAAAGGTTGAAGTAGATATATTATAATATATATATAATATATGTTATATATAATTATATAATATATTATATATGTTATAATATATAAAATCTACTTAGTCAATGTTACTTGTATATATATTTAACACACACACACACACACACACACACACACACACACACACACACATATATATATATATATATATATATATATATATATATATATATATATATATATATATTCTACTTAGGCTCTATAATGTTGCTTTGGATAGACATTGTAATATATACGTTTTCATCACTGACCAGTTACAATTGGAAAACTGGTTGATGCCCTTTTCCCTGGAGAAGATGATTTTTCCTGCTCAGCATTCCTTAGTCACCTCTGTTCAATGGTGTGGCACATAGGCTTTTCCCCACTCACTCTTGTACATCACTAAGTTTCATCCTATTCAGCTCCTATTAGTGAGAATTTATGGGTCTCTGGCACGACTAGGAGATCAAATCCCACAGAAAACTCTCTGATCTTCTAACTCTTAAAATCTTTCTTTCCCCTGCTCCATAATGTGCCCTTAACATTAGGTGCTGGGGCAGTTTGTAGAAGGTCATGTTGTTCATTGGTTGGAATTTTCCATATGGTTTTCCATCTACTACAAATATAAGTTGGCTTGTTAAAGGGCAAAGATGACACTTAATCAGTGGGTTTTAGGACAAATGTTAAAATTGTCCTTAAGAGTTATGTTATTAAGCTGGTTGCATGTTCCCATCCAATATGGATGATGACTTCACTGTCACGAGATTGCTATCTAGGTTTTCAAGCCTGGCTTTCCTCTTGTTAGGTGTGTCTTAAGCACAAGTAGACAGCTTGTGTCTAGTGCCAAGTGTGTATTTCACAACTGAAGCTTCAGTTGTTCACTCAGCCCTTTGATAATTGCATGGGTGATAGATATATTCCAGCTGTGCCATTGCTGTAGCCTCTTCGTGAAGTGCATGGCATCTTAAGCAACACCTGTCTTCCTGACTTCTTGTAGCAGATCATCCTTCCTTCTCTTTAATAACTGAAGTGCACTTCATGCTCCCCATGTGTGCATTGTGTGTGTGACTGTTGGACCACGTACTAGAACACAGGTATAGTCTCTCAGGCCAAACTGACATTTCCATCTCGAGTTGGCATTTCTTACCAATAGTTCTTCAAATAGAGATTTTTAGGTGTATTTTGTTTGTTTGTGTGTTTTGTTTTGTTTTGTTTTTTTGTATGTTTGATAAGTTCCTACCTTGTAGTGCGCCTTTGCCTGTAGGCCAAGTTGGTTGTCTTGAGGGTAAGGCAGCCCATTTGTCCCTGCTGAAAGTTTTTGGTTTATTTCCTTCAAAGTTCTTGGAGGAATAGGTTTATTGATTATGTTGTAAATGCACCGGTTGGAGCTCGACACCACATTATGGTTTAGCAATGGATTCTTTATGAATGTATGGTGGCCAATTTTGAGTTTATCTGATGGTCTGTGTTGTAAAACGAATCCATGATGCCAGTCGTGGAGTACCTCTGTTTGAGCAGACTTTTGCCCTGTGACATTGCTGTTGGCCACGGCCAAATTACAAATGTAATTTGTAAAGTCTGCCTTGGAATGTAGCTTGTGATTGTTGGTCATTGGTGCTGTTCATAGAATTCACAGCTGCACAGAGTGATTTGATTGCTTCTCTCCTTTGGCATGTGGCGAAGGCCCTTCAGATGACATGAGAACAGGTCCTCAGGTAAGGGGCATTTAGGTCAGTTGGTGCCCAGGTCCTCTGCGTCCCATGTCTGAATTGTGCCGTGTCTTTACCAATAGGGTCTCTCTTTCAAGTCCGAGTATAGAAAAATGGGCAATGATAATGACCAGTGCTGTTTCAAGATTTCCATAGACCTCTGTGTTCATCAGGGTTTTACCACTGTGGACTGACACCATAACCAAGGCAAGTCTTATAAATGACAACATGTAATTGGGACTGGCTTACATGGTCAGTCCATTATCATGAAGGTGAGAACATGGCAGCATCCAGGCAGGCATGGTGCAGGAGGAGCTGAGAGCTCTACATCTCCATCCAAAGGAAGCCAGGAATAGACTGAGCATCCTCAGGCAACTAGGAGGAGTGTCTTCAAGCCCATCCCCAGGGTGACACACTTCCTCCAACAAGGCCACAGCTTCTACTAGTGCCAGTCCCTGGGCCAACCATATGAAAACTATCACAACTTCCTTGACCTACAATTCACAGATAGGTTTTCCATGCACAGTACTAGGGTTTAAATAGTATGTGCCTCTCGATGTGTCTGGTGCATGAATTGTATGTCCCAATACAGAACATATTCTGTAAGATAATCTTTGACTCTTGGGATGACCATTATCACCCTCCCAGCATAATTTTATTCAAATTATATATGTGTGTGTGTATGTGATTGTGTATGTGTGTGTGTGTGTATGTGTGTGTTTGTGTATATATGTGTGTGTATGTTTGTGTATTTGTGTGTTTATATATATATGTGTGTGCGTGTGTGTGTTTATATATATATGTGTGTGTTTATATATATATGTGTGTGTTTATGTGTATATATAAATGTGTGTGTATGACTGTATGTTTGTGTATGTGTATGTGTGTATGTGTGTGTGTATGTGTGTGTATGTTTGTGTATCTGTTTGTGTTTATATGTATGTGTATGGATATGTGTGTATGACTGTATGTGTATTTGTGTGTATGTGTGTTTGTGTGTGTATGTGTTTATATATGTGTGTATATTTATGTGTGTGTGTTTGTGTGTATGTTTGTGTATATGTGTTTATATATATTGTGTGTATAAATATGTATAAATTACTGTGTAAAATGTGTATAAATTATATAATATGTATAAATTATATAATATATTACATAATATATAATTAATATAATAATTTAAGTTACCATAAAATAATGTTTCCCCGTGTGTTTTTTGTCTGTACTATCTATCCCCCTCTGTGATTCCCTTCCTTCTCCCCCTCAAATAAAACCATCGTCCTGTTTGAACTGTTACTCCTTTATAATCCTGTCTCCAGGTTGCTGCCTTCAGCTCGTGTTTCAACTGCCTTGAGTGGTGAAATTTACCTGCAGTGTTAACTAAACTCTTTCTTCCTAAATGGTCTTTCATCAGGATATTTTAAAGGCATAAAAGAAGCAGACTTGGACAAATATTTCACAGCATTCATTTGGAAGGTTGTGTTAAAATGAGGTTGCCAATTTTAGACAAAGAATTATAGGCATGCAGATATTAAGGAACCTCTATTTGAGAGACAGAGGTTCTCATGTCCTACATTGTCCAAAGAAAATGCCTATTACGGTGCTTTGTTTTGGCTATTTTCTTAGCCCTAGAAAAACCTGGAAGGAGCATCTACAAAATATAAGCTTTTTCCCATCCCTTTCTTTCTTACTTTACTTTAGTGAGCTGTGCCCTTTGATGGGAAAACAGATAATTAAGAGGGAAGATTGACAGGTGCTTTTGGGATTTTTAAGGTAAGTGTTCTAGATCAGCAGTGAAGAGTGCACTCACTTTAGAAGCAGGTGGCTTTGCAATACTCACCTGTAATGTTAGGACCTGGATACTAGTGAAGGGCACTTTTTTAATTAATTCCTAATCTTGAATTGCTTTTTTAATTAATTATTTTTGTCCTAATCTTGAATCTTTAGTACAAGAAATAACAGATTAGCAACAGTGATGTGCCTTCCATAGTTTTAGCAAGTGTACATTATTTTTGGGTAAGCCTTTGTCCTCTTCCTGATGAAAGTTTTAGGGGCAAAGGTTTGTGGTCATAGACCCATGACATGTCACGTGGCATAAAACATCCAAAATCTGAAGCAGGATCCTGAATGAAATCTAAGAGATCTCCCTTCCCTAGAGCACAGGTCTCCAAGAAACAGTTGTCACAGAGATAAGCTGGATTTGCCAGACAGATTTCTTAGAACCCACAGTTGTCCGTGGACATTTACCCTGGTTCTGGAAGGGAATTGAACTGGTAGCTATGGAAATGTAGAAAGTCCAGTTCAATCAATACTCCAAATAAAACCTACAACTCATGGCCTGAAGGCATCAGAATATCTGAATTAATTAATATATCAGTACTCAGTTTCCCAGCATGTCTGAGGAGGCCCTTGGTAAGACAGAATGTGATATGTGGTTATTCCTTATTCCTGAAGATTGAAGATGTGATAATAGATAATTTGTTCTGTGAAAATTAAATCATATCCCAGACACTCCTATTGGAAAAAGAAAGGACATTTATTGACGGTGATGTATACCCCAAAATGAGTGATCTCAACACAACCCATAATGGTTACAAATGGTAGCATGGGAAAAAAGCTAGATGAATTGAATGCCTTCAAGTTGCTCTCTGGTGTTGACAAGACACAAATATTTGGTGTGATACAACCAACAGCAGGTAAGGGTCTCAAACATTGTCAAAGTGTTTGGTGTATAGCATGAATGAACCATCCATACAGTTAAGTACAGGAGTGACCACAAATTAACTATTAACTACCCATATACTCTGTTCATCCCTGTAGATAACTCAGATAAAGACAGTCAAACTCACAACACCTCACTATGTATACTGGGATCTAGGATGGCCAGTAGTTGAATATTGATTTAGGTAAACTTCCAATGAAGGGGACACACCTGCTTTTTGGTTCTAGTAAGGTTCCTAAGTATTGAGGAGGTCAACACCACACACACACACACACACACACACACACACAAACAGACACATACACACATCTTTGGTCTTTAGTTTTTGCCCTTGTCCTAGAGAATTTTCATTTTCTTTAATTTAATGTATAGTTTTTTTATTAGATACTCTGATTTACATTTCAGATGTTATCCCTTTACCCTGCCCTGCTCTCATCCTCCCTCCCCCTCCAGTTGCCTTCACAAAAGTGCACTCCCTTCTGATCCCTCTCCCCACCCATTGCCTTGTCATTCCCCTACACTGGGACAACATGCCCTCCCTAGACCAAAAGTCTCTTCTCACACTGATGCCAGACACTATTATCTTCAGCTACATATGCAACTGGATCAATGTGTCTCTCAGAGTGCCCACAGAGGTTGATGTTTCAGGCTATGGGAGTTTTGGAGGGTTTGGCTGGTTGATAATGTTGTTATCTTCCCATGAGGTTTCAATCTTTTCTCCTCCTTAGATCTTTTCTTTAGCAACCTCATTAGGATCCCCAAGTTCAGACCACTGGGTAGCTGCAAGCATGCTCAGCTGTGTCTGTATGACTTTAGCATAGTACCTGAGGGGGAATCCCTGTCTGGTTCCTGCCAATAAGTACTTTTTGGGACCAGCTTTAGTGCTTGGATTTGGTGACTGCATATGTGGAGGATCCCCAGGTGAGGCAGCTTCTGAGTGATCTTTTCTTCAATTCCTGTTTCTCTATTTAACCTTGTGTTTCCTCCCATGAGAGTTTTGTTCTTTTTCCTAAGAAGGACTGAGGCATCCCCATTTTGGCCTTCCTTCTTTTTGAGCTTCATGTGACATATGAGTTGTTCCTGGGGTATTCAGAGCTTTCTAGGTTTCATATCCAATTATCAGTGACAGCATATTATGTCTGTTCTTTTGTGACTGGGTTATCTCACTCAGGATTATATTCTCTAGATGCATCCATTTTCTTAAGAATTTCATAAGGTCATTGTTTCTGACTGCTGAGTAGTACTTCATTGTGTAAATGTACCACCATTTTTGTATCCATTCATCTACTGAAAGACATCTGGTTTCTTTCCAGCTTCTGGCTACTATAAATAGGTCTGCTATGAACATTGTGGTGCATATGTCTTTGCTGTATGTTGGAGCTTCTCTGGGGTATATGTCCAGAATTAGAATACCTGGGTCTTCATGGAGTACCATGTCCAATTTTCTGAGGAATCACCAAACTGATTTTCACAGTGGTTGTACCACCTTACAACTCCACCAACAGTGGAGAAGTGTTCCTCTTTCTCTGCATCCTTACCAGCATCTGCTGTCATCTGAGTTTTTGATCTCAGCCATTCTGACTTGTGTGAGGTGGAATCTCAGGGTTGTTTTGATTTGCATTTCCCTGATGGCCATCTCCAGGCTCTCTTGTGTGGGCTCAGGGTTTTTACCCCCTTACAATGTTAATTTTTAAAAAAAAACAGAGATGCATGTACAGATTGTTAAAAGCACTTTGGTATAAAATATATGAATACATTTTTGCCAGTACTTAGTTTTTTAAATGTTTGATGGTATGCATTGAAACCTTACTATTTACAATGATCATAAAGTACATGTAGAACAAAATGTAACATAGGAAACAATGTTTTCTTGGTGTATAAAGGTTAAATAAACATATTGATTTGTAACTAACAAAAGTTGCCATAAGTCTATCCTCCTACCTTTTGAGTTATTAATGAGCAGGTTTTAAAATGTACAAATATTTCCACTTAGGATGAAAAGCATCTCTTCAGCTCTTCAGAGCACCCAGGGACCTGTGTGTAGGTCGCCTGAACATTTCAAATAAGCAGGGGCCTTACTGTTTTAGTCTTAGGAGCAGGGTTATATTATTATTATTATTATTATTATTATTATTATTATTATTATTATTAAGTTTTCATAAAATTTTGATCATATCCACCTTCTTTTCCAACCTTCTCCTCAATACCACCTCCTTTTATTCCTACCCAATTTGTTTTGTTTTGTTAATCTATTAAGTTTTACTTTCACTCCCTACATAGTTTGGTGTGTGTGTATCTATCTAGCAGAGCGTGCTTAACCCACAAAGCATTACAACCTTAGAGAAAATTCAATTCTCCATATCAGCAGCTATGTGCAGTTCTTCAGCCACAAACAGAAGGTCAGACCCATCTTGGGAAGGAAAAGTTTTGTTATGGCAAAAAATGTGGCTTAATGTTGATTAAACTAGTGAAGATTAAGGAGCTTTTTCTCTTCATTTAGAAAGGAGTGACTGCTACAGAGCCACATGTGTGTCCTCACTGCCCTCTGACCATTCCATGCTGGCACTCAGCATGTCTTTTAATTTGCACACATCAGGTCTTCCTTGTGAACTTGCATAACACAACTTTCACAACTCTGTTGGAAGAGCGAATTTTACAGGCAGGTGACCCCCATCCCCTTCCTTTCTCTTTCAAACAGTTCCTGGTTTTGCTGCCTTCTCTCCTCCACACCTGCCATGTCCCAACTTCAGAAGAGTCCAGAACATACAGCTAACCAAAGCCAGACCTGTGAAGAAACCTGGCAATTCCAGACCACAGCAGGCTCCGGCCAGTTGAGGAGCCACGTTCCTCATCTCTTCTCCCTATGGCAGGAAGTCTGAAGGGTCAGACCGGCGAGGAGGCCCAGGTCCCCAGGGCTGCAGAGGAACCATGTTCCTCCTGTCAACTTATCATGGCTGAAAACCAGGAAGATCCTGCACATGGGAGACTCAGTCCTTCCAGTGGTCTTCAGCATCCCTGTGCCACTTCAGGCGACTGTGCCGAGGGCCTGGGTCACCGAGAAATACAGGGTGGCCCGGCCTTCCTTCCACATCAGCCAAATTTGCCTGGTATGGCCATAGATGGCAAAGTTAATTTCTTGGTGAATTACATGCTGGTCAAGTACCAGGCGAGAGAGATGCTGAGCATGAGTGACATCATGGCACTCATTGTCAGAGAAGATTCAGACCGTTATCAGGAAATCCTCATGAGAGCCTCTGAGCACATGGAGATGGTCTTTGGCCTGGGTGTGAAGGAGGTGGACGCCATCAACCACTTCTACACCATCTTCATCAAATTAGGCCTCACCTATGATGGGATGCACAGTCATGAGGTCAGCTTCCCCAAGACCGGTCTCCTGATCCTCATCCTGGGTGTCGTCTTCATGAAAGGCAACCATGTGACAGAGGAGGACATTTGGGAAGCATTGAGCCAAATGGGCATCTACCCTGGAATGGATCATTTCACCTTCGGTGAACCCTGAGAGCTCATCACGTTTGAGTTTGTGATGGAGGGGTACCTGGCACGCCAGCCACTGGGCAACATGGATCCCATGCAGTGTGCATTTGTGTGGGGCCCGCGGGCTAAGGCAGAAACTAGTAAGATGAGGGTATTGGTGTTTGTGGAGAAGGTTCAAGGGTCAGACCCTACTGTCTTTCCTTCTCAGTATGAAGAAGCGGTGCTGGAAGAAGAAAGACAGCTTGGCATGATTTTAGGGTCACAGTAAGAGACACAGAAGGAACTGTGTTACCCGGCAGTTTGCTCACTGGATTGTTCCCAATCGTGGATTACCTCTGGGGGGGGGTGGGTGAAGTAAAAAATAATGCTGCTTAAGAGAGACTTTTAAACATAATATTTCTACTGTGATTTGAGTTGTATATGATAATTAATGCTGAATAGTTTAATGAAGATAACAGTAATGAAAATACTTATGATTCAGATGAAGACCAAGAGTTGTTCCTTGTCACAATCGTATGAATTTTTACATCATTAAGAATAAAATCATCTGTAATTTTAAAAGAGTAACCACATCCCCTTATCTCTGGCAGGGTGCAGAGAGTTGCTCTGAGCTCAGAACACACATTTACCAAACACGAAAGAGCTATTGGGAAAATAAAGGGAATGCTTCTAAAATGGCCATAAAGTGTCTGTAGGACGATTTAAATCCTGGAAGTAGCGAGAAGCAGAGCTTGGAGCCAGAGTGAAGTAGCTCAGCAGGGTTTCCATTAGGAGCTTTGGAGAAGACATGTATGATGAGAGAGCACTTCTGCAAGTTTGGGCCGATGGCACGTGCAAGTGGAAAATCCAAAGGGTTTGGATTTGTGAACTTTGAAAGGCAGGAAGATGCGCAGAAGCCTGTGGGTGAGATGAAGCGATAGGAGCTCAATGCAAAACACATTTTTTTCTTACACTTTATTTAAAAAAAGAGAGAAACACATGTAAAGATTTTTAAAGGCATTTTTGGTATAACATTATGTGAATATTTTTGTCAGTACTTAATTCTTTTAGAGGTTTGCTAGCATGCATTGAAATCCCACTAGTTACCATAAGCATGAAGTACATGTAGGACAGAATGTAACATGGAAACCGTTTTCTTGTTGGGTATAGATTAAGCATGATCATCTTATTTTTGAACAACACATTTATGTTGGTCCAGATCAGGAAGTAGGGGAACAGCAGATGAAACTTAAGCGCAAATCTGAGCAGATGAAGCAACATTGGATCCCCAGATACCAGGGTGTGGACTTTTCCGTGAAAAATCTCATCCCCTGCAGAAGTCACTCTATGTGTCTCAGCTTGGCACAAAGAAGGGCACCAGGCTCACCTCCCTAAGCAGTATATGCAGAGCATGGCAAGTGTGCAAGTTTGTAAGTGTGCAAGTGTCTGTGCCCAGGGTGCCAGACTTCGTCCATTCTAGGATATGACTGGTGTTATCTGCCCAGCTGCTCCTAGACCTGTACTTGGTATGCTGAGACCAGCTTCCCTGAGGCTTCCATGAGTCATGTCATCACAGCGTGTTGCTGGCATGTCAACACTTAACAAACAGCCACAAGTCAGCATGCAGCAGCCCGCTGATCACTTGCATGTCCAGGTACCTTTTGACCCCTTGCATGTTGTCATCTGCATGCCCACAAGAAAAGAAGCAAAAAGGAAATAGCTGTTTCTTCTGATTCAAGCCACGTGTCCTTTGCTTGCTGGCAAAATCGCTGGTGTGATTGACACACAACTCATGTCACTTCACATGTTCAAATCTCCAGAGTCTCTCTACTCAAAGTTGGGTGAGACTGTGGAGCAGTGAGCAGTAAACTGGGGTTCCAAGTGTCTACACAGATCATGGACCACAAACAGAAACATGTGCTTCACCAAAGGGAAACAAAAGAAGCAGTGACTGGAATGTGATTTGAATAAATAAAAGTAAAAGGAAAATCAAAAAAAATCATTTATATATACATACATATACACATATACACATACATATACACATATACACATACATATATACATATACACATACATACATAAATATATATGCATGCTCTTAATAGAACACTCCCCCTATGAATGCATTTAAGAAAACACATTCCCAGTGCATGTTCTTAATAGAACCCTTTCCCCTGTGCATGACCTTAATAATATACTCCCCCCCCCCCCGTGCAGGCTCTTAATAGAATACTCCCCTGGTGCATGCATTTAAGAGAACACTTTTCCCGAGCCTGCTCTTAATAGAATATTTTCCCCTGTGCATGCTCTTACTTGAACACTTTCCCCATGCATGCTCTTAATAGAACACTTTTCCTCATTAATGCACTTAATAAAACACATTCCCCCATGCATGCTGTTAATAGAACACCCACCCCTGCATGCATTTAAGAGAACACTTTCCCTGTGCCTGCTCTTAATAGAACACTTTCTCAATGCATGCTCTTAAAAGAACACTCCCCCAGCATGCTCTTAATAGAACACCCCCCCCCGTGCATGCTCTTAATAGAATAATATATAATAATTTCTCCTCCAGTACATGCTCTTAATAGTACACTTTCCCCTGTGCATGCTCTTAATAAAACACTTCCACCTCGTGCATGCTCTTAATAGAACATCCCCCCCCAGTGCATGCATTTAAGGGAACACTTTCCCTGCGCTGCTCTTAATAGAACACTTTCCCCTGTGCATGCTCTTAATAGAACACCCCCGTGCATGCTTTTAAGAGAACACTTTCCCTGTGCCTGCTTTTAATAGAACACTTTCTCCATGCATGCTATTAAAAGAACACTTCCCCGTGTGCATGCTCTTAATAGAACACTTCCCACCCCCAGAACATTCTCTTAATATAACACTCCCCACCCAGTGCATGCTCTTAATAGAACACTTTCCCCCTCTGCATGCTCTTAATAGAACACTTTCCCCATGCATGTTCTTAATAGAACACTTTCGCCTGTGCATGCTTTTAATAGAACACTTCCCCCACATGCATGCATTTAAGAGAAAATTTTCCCCTTGTCTGCCCTTAATAGAACACATCCCCCACCCTGTATAAGCTCTTGATTAAACATATCCCCCACCCTGTACAAGCTCTTAATAGAACAATAACCCTCATGCATGCATTTAATAGAATGCTTTCCCCTGTGCATGCTTTTAATACAACACTATCCCTGGGCATGCATTTAATAGAACACTTTAACCCGTGCATGCTCTTAATAAAACACTATCCCCCCATGCATGCTTATAATAGATCATCCCCTCGTGCATGCTCTTATTTGAACACTTTCCACCATGCATGCTCTAACAGAACATTTTCCCCCATTCATGCGCTTAATAGAACATCCCCCCCCCGTGCATTCTTTTAATATAACACTTCCCACACCTAGTGCATGCTCTTAATAGAACACTTTCTTATCTGCATGCTCTTAATAGAACACTTTCCCCTGGGCATGCTCTTAATAAAATATCTCCCCCTGTTCATGCTCTTAATATAATATTTTACCCCATGCCTTTTCTTAATATAAAACTTCCTTCACAGTGCATGCCCTTAATAGAACACATTCCTCTCTGTATGCATTTAATAGAACACTTTCCCTCTGTGCACTTTCTTAATAGAACACTTTCCCCTCTGCATGCTCTTAATAGAACACTTTCCCTCTGTGCACTTTCTTAATAGAACACTTTCCCCTCTGCATGCTCTTAATAGAACATTTTCCCTCTGTGCATGCTCTTAAAAGAACACTACCACCCTATGCATGCTCTTAATAGAACACTTTCCCCCGTGCATTTTCTTAATAGAACACTTTCCCCCCTGCATGCTCTTAATAGAATATTTCTCCGAATTTATGCTCCTTTTTTTAAGATAAAGAAGATTTTTTTTATTTCCTTCAGAAGGGAAAATTCTGCTTTTTTATTAAAATAGCCGTGTAAGTCTCAGGACCTGGTTGACGTGTGAATGATCAGGGTTAAATATTACAAAGGGATTTTGCTTTAATGATCACAAAAATAAAAGCTTATGCTTTTATACTCAGGATTTACCATAATAGAATGTGGCTCAAGTCTGAATCAAAGATAATTATTGTAATGTTTTCACTACTAAATATTTTACTTCTGGAAATAATAATTGGATCCATAAATTAAAATGGATTTCAGAGTATTTTCAATTATTAAGCTTTAAAACATTCTGTCCTTACTTCCTTTTTTGTTAAAAATTTATTTTAAAAAAACAAAGAGAAAAGAAAAAATTTTAAACATTTTTGCATAAATGTATACAAATACAATTGTGTCCGTGCTTGGCTTTTTGTTTCTTTTTCTTTTTTAAGGTTTGATACTCTGCATTAAAGTCTTACTATTTACAATGAGCAAAAGTACATGTAAAATAGGGTGTAACCTAGAATTAGTCAACGTTTGCTTGGTGTGTAAGGACTGAGCATGACTTTTTTTTTGGTTTCTTTTCTTTTTTTCTTGAACTTCACACAGTCTGTGAGTTGTTTCTTGGACAGTCCGAGCCTCTGGGTATAGCATCCCTGTCCCGCACAACCGTCTCGCCAGCAAGAACTACGCAGCACACGAAATAGGATTCTTCTGCAGTAAAGCTTTAATGCTCTCAAGAGGCAGAGCGTAAGCTTGCAACATGTGAAGACGAAGACCCCGAACTATCTAGCCCATCCCCTTATATAGGAATCAGTCCTCGCCTTGGACGTGGAGCCACCTGATTGGTTGAAACTCATCAGTCCCTATGACACCATGGGAGAGGCAGAGCTCAAGGAGTGGAAAGTTACCCAGCGCGTGCGCACATGACTTGTTTACTGCTAACTCCAGCCGGATGTCAGCGCCATCTTGTAATGGGGAATGTGCAGGCAGCGACCCATATCTCCCCCTTTCTTTTATTCTTTAAGCAAAGTAGGACACCCATATTAGGAGGGCGGAGATAGAAGTCAAATCCTCATTAAGGTGTATAAAGACCATGTACAGGAGTAACCGCTAGGCTTTTTGTAGCCAGTAGTACTCTTGACCTGTCACTCTGCCGTTTTTCTGAGGGAGGGACACTGGGGCAGGCAACCCTCATGCAAAATGACATATCTCCCAGAGATACTCTGCGGCGAGGGGCTCTCAGTGCGATGCTTAGTTCGGCATCCCTCATGGGCTGCTCAAGCCAGACACTTTAATCTTGTGCAATGAACCGAAGTTCTAGAAGTGCAAGAGCTGTCTGGCCGGCTACATACTGCTTAAGTATAGACAACCAGATATGGGCTGATGCTCCATGTTCTAGAGCGACAAGCGCTTGGGCAATAAACCACCTTGTCTCTCTTTTTGTTTGGGTCTTGAGCTTTCAAACCATCCAGAGAAGCAACAGAAGTCTGCAGCAAAGGGTTGGTCCAAAGAGTCCCACCCCCACCCAAGTTGATATCGGTGGTGAAAAACTTAGGGAAGACTGTAGTATCATGTTCCACTGGAATTGGTTTCGGGAATGCCGACAGAATCGCCTATCTCACCTCTCCTTTGACTCTCTGGTTCCAAAGCATCAGGAGCAGGGCTGTCATCAGGAGTCTCCACCATTTTTTGAGTTAGCGTCTCGGGGACCCAGAAGGGATTATTTTCGTCTTGAGGGAAAATAAAAACAGCTCCGCTGGATCTGATCAACACAAGATCCGGTCCTTTTCATTTATTAGTTATGACATCTTTCCATTTCACCATCTCTCTTGGTTTGTCCATGGGTAGGCAATGCCTTTCAGCCGCCATATGACCATGGTCATCAAGATTTAAAAAATTGAAGGTGAACAGTGCCATGGATACTGCGGTCCTAGACACAGGGGGCAAAGCCTGCATAATTCCCCCTTTTTGTTTTATTAGATATGATTTAAGGGTGCGGTGAGCACATTTCACAATACCTTGTCTTTGTGGATTATATGGCAAACCTGTAAGATGAGTCACAGCCATCTGGCTATAAAATTGTTGAAATTTTTTGTGAGGTATAAGCAGGTCTATTATCTGTCTTTAAGAACTTTGGTTTTACCCATGCACTCCAAGCCTCCAAACAATGTTGGATGACACGTGAGGCCTTCTCTCTCGATAAGGGAGTGGCTGCAATTACACCCGAATAGGTGTCAATGGATACATGTACATATTGTAGCTTACCAAAGGAGGAGACATGGCTAACATCTATTTGTCATGGTTGGATGCCCCGAGGATTAACTCTAGAGTGGGGCACAGGCAGAAACTGACTGCAATTTTGGCAATTGACAACAATATCGTGAGCCTGTTTTTGGGAAATTGAAAAGTGGCATTGCAGGGTCTCAGAAGTTACATGAAAGTTTTTGTGAAAACTTTTAGCAGCCTCTAGAGGCAAAGACATGGCTATAACAATCATTTTTGTAGCCCTGTCTGCCAAATCATTGCCTTGAGTCATAGGTCCTGGCAATCTAGAATGAGCTTTAATGTGAGTAATATAAAAGGGTGATCTTTTGACTAGAAGGCAGTTTAGAATTTGCACAAAAATTGAGGCAACTCTGCTAGATGGTTTAATAATGTCAGCCGCCTCAAGCAGATTGACAGCATTAACAACATAAGATGAATCAGACACTATATTTATAGGTTCTGAGAAATGTCGTAAGACCTCAAGAACCACTAGATATTCTACCACCTGTGGAGAGGCTTTTGTATACTGCCTCGAATAGACCTGTCCATTAACCACAAAAGCCCCCAGTCCAGTCTTGGAACCATCAGTATAAATCACTAACCCTTCTTTTAGGGGACTACAGGACGTTATTTTGGGAAAAACTACAGTCTGGGTTAAAGCAAACTGTAAAATTGGATGTTTTGGGTAATGATTATCTATTTTTTCCTGAAAAGGAGGTGACTAAGATAGCCCAATCATTTGAAGTGGCAGCAAGAGTAGAAACTTGTATGGCATTATAGGGAACAATTAGCAAATGTGGTTCAGTGCCAAAATGTGTGATGGCAGATTTTAGTCCCCTCAGCACCAATTGTGCCACAGCATCTGGATACCAGTCAATTATTTTAGCTGGTGAGGCATTAGGATGTACCCACAATAATGGTCCTTGTTGCCAAAGCACAGCAGTAGGGAGTCTTGTTTTTTTTTAAAAACACATAATAAAAAAGGTTTATTATAATTTATGCGAGCCAATTGTGCATCTTGTATAGCTTCTTCTACCAACTGCAATGCTCTTTCTGCTTGCGGGGTCAAACTTCTAGGTGAGGAGACATGAGGATCTCCTTCTAGAATATCAAATAAGGGTTTAAATTCAGCAGAAGGAATCATAAGACAAGGTCTAAGCCAATTGATGTTTCCCAGTAATTTTTGAAAATCATTAAGAGTGTGGAGGTGATCTCTTCTTATCTCGAGATTTTGAGGGACAATCTTATCAGGGAATACCACAGACCCTAGGAATTGACCGGTATCAGAAATCTGGACCTTTTCTGTGGCAATATGTAGGCCCATTTTTTCCAAAGCTTGCTGCAGTAGGGGAAAAGCCTCTGTTAAGGTTGACAAGTCTTTGTCACATAATAAAATGTCATCTGTATAGTGCAGCATAAATAATGATGGAAAATGTCTTTTAACAGGAATAAGGGCTTGGTGAACATATAACTGACATATAGTCAGGCTATTAGCCATGACCTGAGGCAGGACCTTCCATTGGAACCTCTTGTCAGGTTCTGCATGATTAATAGAACGAAGGGTAAAGGCAAACCTAGGCCTATCTTGAGAATGTAAAAATATGGAAAAGAAACAATCTTTAATATCTATTATCATTAAAGACCAATGTTTTGGGAGCGCCGTGAGAACCGGTAGGTCACGTTGTATAGGGCCAAGCAAATGCATTTGTTCATTGATGGCTCTCAAGTCATGCAACAATCGCCATTTTTATGATTTCTTTTTAATCACAAA
Source organism: Micromys minutus (assembly GCF_963924665.1). Taxonomy (NCBI): domain Eukaryota; kingdom Metazoa; phylum Chordata; class Mammalia; order Rodentia; family Muridae; genus Micromys; species Micromys minutus. The sequence continues at coordinate 108,499,710 of NC_137970.1, read as the reverse complement.
AATAGGGGTATTCTAAGGTGAAGTAGAGGGTTCTACATGACCCAATTGTAGTTGTTCTCTAACTAATTGGGTAACAGCTTCTAATTTTTCAGAGGTAAGGGGCCATTGAGGAACCCATACTGGATCATCCGTTTTCCATGGTATGGGCCATACTGCCTCAATGGCTCTTAGGAAAAACCCAGACCCTGCCTTTCTTTGTTGGGGTTAGGCGAGACAGGCTCTAGGCTAGTTCTTTGTTCATAGCATCCCAAGTCTTATCTCTCTTTATATCCCATCTTATCCATAATATAAGCCTCTGCAGAATATTTATTGGACAGATTTGCCAATAATACATCTCCCCCTACTTTCTTAAATAAAAACATAGCCTATCAACCATCAGGCTCTTGTTGGGCCTTTAAGCCAAACAGAGGGAGAGGTGCCCAATTCGAGTGCAGCAAGAGCTTGTGCTATGACCACTTTGTCACGTTATTGTTGAGTACGGAGTTTGCACACCATCCAGAGCAGAAACACAGTCTCTCTGCACAAAAGCATGCCAAAATTACTTGATAAGGCAAGAGTTCTAATCCCCATAACCCTGCTATTTCTGTGTCTAAGGGCAAGTACAGTACATCAAAGGTTACAATGGTGACAAACAAACAAGAAAATAGCTTTGCATTAAGCCAAAAGGGCATTGGTTTTGGAAACACCAACAGAATCGCCTCTCCTCTGACACTCTGGTTCCAAAGTATCAGGAGCAGGGCTGTCATCACCCAAACTATCTAGCTCATCTCCTTACATAGGAATCTGTCCTCGCCTTGGACGTGGAGCCCCCTGATAGGTTGAAACTCATCAGTCCCTATGACACCATGGGAGAGGCAGAGCTCAAGGAGTGGAAAGTTACCCAGCGCGTGCGCACATGACTTGTTTACTGCTAACTCCAGCCGGATGTCAGCGCCATCTTGTAATGGGGAATGTGCAGGCAGCGACCCATATCTCCCCCTTTCTTTTATTCTTTAAGCAAAGTAGGACACCCATATTAGGAGGGCGGAGATAGAAGTCAAATCCTCATTAAGGTGTATAAAGACCATGTACAGGAGTAACCGCTAGGCTTTTTGTAGCCAGTAGTACTCTTGACCTGTCACTCTGCCATTTTTCTGAGGGAGGGACACTGGGGCAGGCAACCCTCATGCAAAATGACATATCTCCCAGAGATACTCTGCGGCGAGGGGCTCTCAGTGCGATGCTTAGTTCGGCATCCCTCATGGGCTGCTCAAGCCAGACACTTTAATCTTGTGCAATGAACCGAAGTTCTAGAAGTGCAAGAGCTGTCTGGCCGGCTACATACTGCTTAAGTATAGACAACCAGATATGGGCTGATGCTCCAAGTTCTAGAGCGACAAGCGCTTGGGCAATAACCACCTTGTCTCTTTTTGTTTGGGCCTTGAGCTTACAAACCAGCCAATGAAGCAATGCAAGTCCACAGCAAAGGATTACTCTAAAGAGTCCCACCCCCACCCAAGTTGATATTGGGGGTGAAAAACTTAGGGAAGACTGTAGCATCATGTTCCACTGGAATTGGTTTTGGAAACACCGGGTAGCACTCAACGTGTTAGACGTTCTGGGATCCAAATCAGGTTTTTTTCTTCCTGTGGAAAAACACAAATAGCTCCCCTGGATTGTATTAATATAGGATCCGGGCCTTTCCAATTATCAGTGAGGACATCGAACCATTTTCTAACTCTTTAGGTGGCACAGGCAATTGTCCATGGCGCTCGGCAGCTGAATGGCCATGAGCATCCAAATTTAAAAAATTAAAATAAGAAGTATAGTAGAAATGGCCATTTTAGGCGTAGGGGGTATTTCTCTAATTCCCCCCTTTGTTTGTTTAAATAAACTTTTTGTGTTCGATGAGCATGTTCAGTGATGCCTTGACCCTGAGGATTATAAGGCAATCCTGTCAGGAGTGAAACTCCCATGTGATGGCAAAATTTTGCTGAGGTATATGCAGGAGCATTGTCCGTTTTTAACACTTTAGGAATGCCCCATGCACTCCACGCTTCAAGACAATGAGTAATAACATGAGAAGCCTTTTCTCCTGATAAAGGAGAAGGAAAAATAACTCCTGAGCAAGTATCAATGGACACATGTAAAAGATACAGAGATAATGGTTTAGAATAATTTGAAGATTTAGTAAAATTTTTATACTAAATAGTGGTCACACATAATCCTGAGAACTTTCATTGGCAACCCAGCTGGGCAACCTGCCACAATATATCCATCCATTTTTGAACCAGATCAAGTCTCTAAGGTATTATCGTAAACAGTTTTTATATTAGAAGAAAAGGTAAAGAGGCCCTTAACTGCCCAATGTACTCTCTGAGATTGACAGCCAGTCTAAGGATGCAGGGCTGAATCTCTTTTTTCTGTACAGAAAGGTGACCACCTAGGTTGGGCTGGAATAAACAAATTACCCTTTGGCTGGGAAATAGGCCAGCTACCGGCAATCCAGGTGGCATTAGCCTATCCAGGTTTATTGTATAATTAGCAGTAACTCTATAAACTCTATTACCTTCTTTCTTTATATGACCTGGCTTTCCGCATTGAAAGCAATTGACACCTTTTTTAAAAAGACCTAGCTGCTTTTGTCCCTGTAGTATGGTGGCAGCCAAACCTGCATTAGTTAATGATCCTCCTATCTCTCTGCAGGCTTTAATCCAGGCTTGTAATCCTTTAGCCTTGCAGGGGGTGATGGCATTATGACATTCCTTAGTACATTGTTCAAAAATTAGTTGCTCTATCAAGTGCATAGCCTGTTTTTGGTCTCCAAATATTTTTCCAGCTGTCTCTATCATTCTGGCCACAAAATCTGAAAAAGGTTCACTTGGACTCTGAATAATTTTTATTAGATTTCCTGAAACTTCCCCCTTATTAGTGAGTGCTTTCCATGCCTTTACGGCACAAAGTGCTATTTGGCCATAGACTTCTACGGGATAGGTGGTTTGATTTACCGCCCACTGCCCCTGTCCAGATAACATATCAAAATCCCAAGCTGGCTGTCTTGCGGCTGCATTGGCGCGAGCCTGGACCTGACAAGCATCCTGCCACAAGGCTTTCCACTCAATGTATTGTCCCATACTTGGGAGACAAGCTTTAGTAACAAACTGCCAATCAGCAGGTGTCATGGCTATAGAGCTTAATCTTTCAATTAACGACATAGTAAAATTAGCAGTGACTCCATAAATTCTGACTGCCTCTGCCAACTCTTTGACTTGGTTATGTTCTAGGGGCTGATAACTGCATATGTTATTCTCCTCAGACACCAGAAACATTTGCCTGAGGGCATGGAATGTCTCTGGTGGACAAAAGGAAAATTCACACTTCCTCTCTGCATGAGGTTAAAAAGCAGAGGCTGCCTTTTGCTTTCCTAAAGTCTTTTGTTTCCCCTGAGACTGCTCTGCCCCAAATTCTTTTGTCTCTTGTTTTTTCAAAATTTTCTCAAATTGAAATTCGGTTTGTGATCCTCTTTCTGCCAGCTCTGTGGCCCGTTCCTTTAACGGATACAATGTATTGGACTCTGGCGCAGTCCTCTCTTTTCCAGGCGGTTCTTCTGCCTGGACCTCTCCGATTCTGACTTGTTTCGAACATGTCTTTCGGAGACTATCTCCTTTAATTCTTTCTGGCAACTCTACGTTTCTGACTTGTTTTGAACATGTCTCTCGGAGACCATCTTCCTTGTCCTTTTCTTTATCACGTTCTGTTTCTGACCCACTCTCTAGGTGCTGCCGGCTAACTTTCTGTCTAGATAACTTCCACAACAGTAATGTTATAACAATTACCACAAATGCAAGCAATACTCCTTCTACTGCCGGAGAAAATCCAAGAAGAGGCATGCCTAAGTTTTTGGCATGTTCTTTTGGCACCCCGTAAAAACTAAAGAGTGAAATGTCTCTCAGAACTTACCTTTTGACTTCTTCCGCAGTTCTGAATATAGTTCAGCAGCCTGAAGGTTCCCCTTGGCACTCCCGGGATTTTCAGCACCACTTGCCACTCACCCACGCTTCCCGCCACTAGGAACAGGCGTGCAACTAACAAACAGCTTCTTCTGTGGATAACCTTTATTGAACAGCACTTTGAGCAGGGGGCTTCTTGAGCAGGAAACTTCTCTCTGAGCCCGGAACTCCCTACAAAGTTTTACTGTCTAGGCGACCTCTCACGCGCAGTCCCCCACGAGCAATCTCTCTGTCCAGTCTCTGTCCATGCGGGACCTCCCGCAATCTCTTTTACCGAGTCTCTCTCCACGTGGTACCTCTCTGCCATCCCTCCACGTGGGGTCTCCCGCAATCTCTCCACTGTCTCCCTCTTCTCCTCACGTGGGGGATAAATGCACTGCTATATATATCTAGGAGACTCGTGTTGCTACCTGATTGGTGCATCCTCCTGTAGCACAATCACGTGCCCCAAGAGTGGGCTGTGACTTATGTGGTGCATGCGCATTAAGTCTCTTGGCTGGGCAACAGCTCTGTTTGCTGAGTTCTCGGCGGGAAGCCGGCGCCATGTTTGGGTGCAGCACAAACGGCTCCCTACAAGAATTAGCCCCATTTTTTGCATTATATCTCTCCCCCATAAGTTAACTGGAAGAGGGAGTACATAGGGGACAAGTCACCCACATTGGCCTTCAGGGGCTTTCCAGGTGAGTGAGGCTGTACTAATGGTGGGGCAGGACTTATAACCCAATCTTTGTAAGGAGTGTGATGACTCTACAACAGGCCAGTGTTTGGGCCACCAATGAATGGATATAATACTTTTATCAGCCCCTGTATTGAGGATGCCCTCAAATTTCTTCTCATTAATCCACAAGTTAAGCCTTGGCCTGGTATTCAAAGATACTGCTAAATAGACTAAGTCGGTCCCAGAGGAACCCATCTGTTTTTCTGCTTTTTCCTTAGTCTTTTTATCAGAGTTATCAGGGAGGAGCAATAACTGTGCAATCTTGTCACCCTGAGTTACAGAGAATATGCCCGTTGGCCTGGAGCACAGTACCTGTATTTCAGAGGAGTGGTCATTGTCTACTATGCCTGGGTGGACTATCAGTCCTTGTTCTGTAAGGGATCCTCGTCTGAGGATCAGTCCTAGGGTTCCTGGAGGCAAGGTGACTGCTCCTACAGGGATGGGCTGAACACCCATCGGAGGCATTAATACCAGTGAGGAGGAGGCACGCAGGTCCATTCTTGTTGGCCTGTTTGTATGCTCACTTTGCTCTCCCCTAGGGGTTTGGTAAATTTGCTCCCATATCTTTGAGGGCCCTGGGAACGGGGGCCCAGTGGCCCATTTTTTGGCATCTCATTGGTCTGGGCGGTCTGGCTCTCTAGTGGAGGGAGCCGGCCTTTGAGGTCTCTGACAGAGCGGCAATGTTCAGCTTTATGGTACCCCTTGACACATCTTGTGCAAAGGGGCGGAGGGTCTCTAGTGACCATCCGATGATCTTTTTTCAAGTGTCCAGATTTTCCACATCTAAAACAGATCCGTCTATCAGGGGCTTGTGGAGGGCCCCACTGGGACTGCAAAATGGCTGCCGCGAGACCTGCATTAGTGAGTGGCCCTCCCAGTTCTCTACAGACTCGAAGCCAATCTTGAAGACCTTTGCCCATTCTAGGGGCAATAGCAGCTCTGCATTCTTGGGTGGCCTGTTCAAAAATAAGCTGTTCAATAAGAGGGGCAGCCTGCTCAGGATCCCCGAAGATCCTTCCTGCCGCCTCGGTCATGTGGGCTAAAAATCTGAAAAAGGCTCTTGAGGTCCCTGAATGATTTTTGTAAGCTGATTATCGGCTCCTCCCTTTTTGAAAGTGCCTTCCAGGCCTTAATGGCTATGCTTGATACTTGGACGTAGGTACCCCAATGATAAGCTGTCTGATCTGCTGCATAGCGACCTTGGCCAGTCAGCAGATCAAATGTCCATTCTTGTTGTTCAGGAGTCAGGGCTGTAGCATTGGCTCTTGCTTGGGTTTGGGCAGCCTCATACCAAACAGCCTTCTACTCCATATACTGTCCCATGCTCTGTAGAGCAGCCTTGGCAATTGTCTGCCAATCAGAGGGAGTTAAGGCAGAGATAGCCAATCTGTCAAGCTGAGCGATAGTAAAGTTGGCGGTTACCCCATATTTTCTGAATGATTCTGCCAATTCTTTTATTTGATTATATTTTACGGGGGCATGAACACGGCTACCCTCAGCTGTCTCAAACACAGGGAAAGCAAGATGCATCTGCCTTCTCACCCTTTTCGGGAGGAACGAGAAGGATTTTACAGGCGTGCATGCTGCATAAGAAGGGGGGCCACGGGTAAAGGAGGCGCTGTCGGAACAATAGAGGACAAGCACATGGGCCTGCACCGCTCATCAGGATAGTATCTGTTCTCCTCATATATTGCTGCCTTTTCATCTATCTCTGCTTCTTTTTCTGGGTCTAAGCCTTCTCGCTCATCATCATCTGAAGTCTCGAGGCAATCAATGTTAAGAGCCTCAAGGTCCTCTACAGGGTACAAGCTGACTCCCCTTTTCTTAATATTAGAGGGCATGAGGGAATGAAAATCTGAAGGTTTGTGGGTAACAACTCTCCTGCTGTGCAGCGTACCTGGAGATCCGTTTTTTTTTAGGGGGGGGATATCTTTCCTGCGCCCGCCCATCCTCTTGCTCTGTTCGGCTTCTGATAGTCTATCTTGGACTTCACTCAATGCCTCTTGCCCTGCAGCGTCAGCGGGCCTACAACTCTCATCTTTTAAACAATTTTGTACCATCATCCAAATGGCCATGGTCCCGGGCCCGAGGTCTCCAGCAGTCTGCGCACAGTCTAAATCTCTACCTCATCTCTTCTTTTCTGTATTCCTCCTTGTACTTCTTCCTTTTCAATCTTCTTTCAGCCTCTTAACTTCTTCCTTCCCTCTTCCTCTTCTCTCTCATTTATTATCCTTATTTCATCTCCTTCTGTCTTTCATCTTCTTTCTTCTTCCTTTCTCTTCAATCTTACATTTGATTAATTTTTTCCTCTGCCATTTTTATTCCTCCTCCCTCTTCTTCCCAATACACTCACTCATTTCCCTTCTTTTCCTCTTACTCCCTGTCTACAGTTTCTTCTTCCTTTTCTTTCCTGACTCTGCCTCATCCCTCCCCATTTCTATTTAATCTTCTTCCCTTGTCATCTTTCTGACATTATCTTTTTTCTTCCATTCATTCAACTTATTTCTCCTCTTCCATCTCTCCCCTTCTTTCCTGTTCCCTCTTTGCTTCTATTCCCCCTTCATTCAGCATTCACTTTTTCAATTTAGTCCTCCTGTCTCCTCTTACCCTCTACTTTCTCTTACCACCACTTTCCTTATTTCTCGCCTCCCTTGCTCTAATCTTCGTCCTTTCCCTCTTACCTAATTTTTCTAACCATCTCTTTTCCCTTTATTATCTACTGGTTCTCTTTCATCCATTTTTCCCCTTGGATTTAATTGCTGTTAATAGGTACTATGCACAAGGCAACCCATTAAAAGAAAACAAATAATTTGGTTGACTAACAATTTTAAAGGTTCAATCCTTTACTATCATGTTGGGAAACATGACAGTGTGCATGCAGACAAGGTGCTGAAGAGGCAGAGCATTTTACATCTTCATTCAAAAGCATCCAAAAGGAAGCCATATTCTGAAGGCAGCCAGGAGAAGGATCTCTTCTACACTTGGCAAAGCTAGAACATGAGAACTCATGTCTAATACCACAGTGTTGCATTTCACCAGCAAAACCATGATATTTTAACAAGGGTACAAACATATCTGAATAGTGCCACTTTTAATGGGCCAAGCATATTCAAACCTGAACATTCTTCCACCTAGTAGTCTATGACCCCATTCATACCTTCATAATTACCAACATCATTTTGGATGTTACAAGTATTTCTGCAAGTATGGTGCCTATCTGAAGGACACAGATTCTTAATGCTCTTCTAAAACAATTCACAGATATTACTTTGGCAATGGTGGTTTCTTTTCAGTGTAGCTAATTTCTTAGTTCTGTTTACAAGCATCAGCTGCCCCAGAAATCCATATGCCAGCACCCTCATGGCCAGAAGGACTTCACCAACTCTTCCAGATTCCTCTGCTTACTACGTGTGGAAACTGCCCCCTTTCCACTATCATCTTGTACTTTCTGTTTTCTAAATCCTTCACTGCCTAATCTTGAATATACTGAAACTTTTTCTGTACTGTGGCCTTGAACTCAGAGAAGTGCATGCCTCTGTCTCCTGATTAGTGGGATTAGAGTCATGAACCACCACATTTGAATTTAAGCCATTGTTTACCTCTTCACAAAATCTTTAAACGTTCTCCACTGTAGTTCATTCAAGATATATTGATGTCAACACCCAAGAAAAGTCATTACAATGCATCCCTTGTCAATTTTACATATACTCCTAATCTTAAAACAAATACTCATATATGCTTATGTCAAAATTAAAATAACAACAGGTCATAGTAAAGCCTAACAAGATATAACTCTCCTTGGAACAACTGAATATGTAGAAACAACTATCTTAGCTGGGTGGCTTCTTGCTCAGAGGTCATTATTTCCTTAATTCTATTTACTATACTTAAGAATAGAATTTACCCCTATTTTATTTCCTGGAGCCCTTTTAATCTGTGAAACAAATAATTTGTATCTTTCCTTTTTAAATTTTCTAGGCTTTCCAAAATACTCGTCATAATATGAGACATACGGTAGAGTTTATAAAAGGCTTTACAGATACCTCCTTCCTAAATGCAACCAATCATAACGTCTTCACATTAGCATCAAGCAGACTTTTCAGATGGGGACAAAACCACATTATTCCCCCAATCATCATAAGAAAAAAATTACAGGCAATATAGTAAAATTGCTCTCTTCTAAAACATCTTAAGTCAGGCCCAGCTGACTTAGGTTAAATCAAGTGTTTCCCGTGTTTCTATTAAAATGACAAAATTAAGCCCCAACAAAGCACTGCACTCTATTCAAGTGTTCCAAATCCACATTCCCCCTTCTCCTCCAACAACAGCAGAAGAAGCAACAGCAACAGCAACAACAACTACAAGTGTGGTGTTGCCTAAGGACTACCACAGCTATATCCCAGTCCCTGGAAGCAACTTTTGCCATAGTTCAGAGATCCTATCTATTATGAACAAATCAGGAACATGATAGCTTCCATGCAGATAAAGCACAAGAGGAGTTCAGAGTTCATCATCTCCTTCAGAAGACAAATGATCTCTCCCCTATTTTCCCCACTTCTCTGTTATTCTCCCCTCTCATCTCTTATACCTCATTTTTCTCATTCTTACTCTTCTCCTCTAGTGAATTCTCATCCAAATTCCATGATCTGCCCTTCTCTGTCCTTCTGTACCTTCTGTGATTTCTATTCTCTTGCTTCCATGTATTTTCTGTCTCTTTCTTCCCCTTTCTACTTTCCTCCAATTACTTTTCACACTTCCTTCTCCATTGTATCCTCCCTCTTTTTGCTTTTCCCTATTTCTACTCTGCCCTGTACCTCATCTTCACTACTCTGTCCTCTTCTATACATGTACTCTTTCTCCCACCACACTCATCCTTCTCACCTCTGCTCTTTCATCTTTCTTCCTAAATCCTACCCCATGTTCCTTCTGTTCCCATTTCCCTCCTTGCTTTGTCCTGCCTGTTCTAACTTCTTCATTTTCATTTTTTTTTCTATTTCCTATTTTTGCCTCATTATTTCTTCCTCATACATTTTATGTCTTTAGTCATCTTCCCTAACCACTTGCTTTTGCCTTCTTCCCACTTTTTCTTTTGGTTTCCTAATTATTTCATCATCTTTTCCTATACCCTAACTTTATCTTTTCCTTCTAATGTTCCCATTCCTCGCTTTCCCATTACCTCCAGTTTTCTATTCTCTAGTTTGATCTTTCGTTTCCTCTAATTTCTCCACTTCCTTCTCCTCTCTCTTCTTCCATCTTCCCTTATATTTTTCCTCTATTCCCACCCATCTGTTCCTCCATTACCCCTCCAAACTTTTCTTCCTTCTCCTTCTATCATCAGTACACTTCCTAGTTCCTTTTACTTCCCATGTTCTTTCTTTTTCTTTTTATTCCCACCTCCTTCCTGAGTAATTCTTACCTATCTGTTCTTCCCACCTTTTCTTCTACACCCCTTTACTGAAAAAGCCTCTGAGGTGACATCAACATTTCCCCCCCTTATCTTTTTCCTCCATCCTCTTTCTTCCTTAGTTTGTCCCTATCCTCTATTCCTCCTTCTCTCTCCTCATCTATACATTATCTACTTTCTTCAATCACTTTCTGTTCTCTTTCTGCCTCTCTTTTCTCTTCTTCTATTACCTTCTCACTCTTTTTTCCTTTTTACTTCACCATCTTCTCTCCTATTGTATCCCCTCTCCTTTTCTTTCTGCCACTTTCTTCAATCACTTTCTGTTCTCTTTCTGCCTCTCTTTTCTCTTCTTCTCTTGCCTTCTCACTCTTTTTTCCTTTTAATTCACCATCTTCTCACCTATTGTATCCCCTCTCCTTTTCTTTCTGCCACTATATTACCCTGTCCTTTGTTCCTACTGTATCCAGCTGTCTCTTACTAACTCTTGTTTTCCCTTACAACCCTTCTTTCTCTTTCCCTCTTCTTACCCTTTCCCTCCCCTTAATTCTTCTCTTCTCTTCCATCTCCACTTTTATATCACAATAGATCCTCAGTTCTTCCCTCCACTTTAACTTTTAACCTTTCCTTGTTCCTCCCTCTTGGCTTTGCCTAATTTCCTCTATTCCTTCATCCATCAATTTTGCCATTTTCCTTTTTGACGAATTTACCTCCTCATCATTCCTCTTCTTTTTTCTTTTATTTTTCTCCTCCCCTCTCCTTTGCACATCTCTGTCCTTTTCTATTTCCCTACACTTCACACTTTCATCCTTCTCTTCTGTTTCTACTGCTCTAAGCTATTTCTTCTATTTTACATGTTTCTTTCTTTTCACTCTTTTTTTTTTTTTTTTTTTTTTTTGGTCCCACTAAAATACACTTCTCTTTATATTTTGTCATTCTCTGTCTACTTCTACTTATTATTCTCTTCCCTCCCCAGCATTCTTTCCTAGTCTATTCAAACACTACTTCCACTCTTTCTTCTTTATTTTTATTCCCCTTTCTTCCCCAATCATCTCTCCTGTTTTACATTTACCTTCTTTCCTTTTTCCCTCTTCTCTTCTCGCTTCATTCTTTCTCCTTTCCTCCTTTCCTACTCTTTTTTTTTCACCTTTTTTTCTTATTTTCTTTTCACTCTCCTTTCAGCTTTATTTAAATTCTCACTTCCCTTCTCTTATCTTTACATGCCTATTTTTTAATATTTCCATTTCAAGTTCACTCTTCTACATTTTCTTTTCACACATCACTTTCTTTTCTGCACTCCTTTTACTATATTGTACTTTCCTTTCCAACTGTCTTCCTCTTCTTCTGTCTTTTCTTACTTTCACATCATTTCTCCACTATTCCCCAATATTCAATCACCCCTTCATCATATTCCCTCTTGGTCCATCTTATATCTATACCCCTCTTTTGTACTTATTCTCACATGTCTTTACCTCCTTCTTCATCTTCGCACTTTTCTCCCCTCTTCTCTACTCTCCTCTACTCTCCGTCCACATTCCTTCCTCTCCTGCCTTCCTTGATCTTTTGTACTCTTTCTTTCTAGGTCCTAATCCTTCTGTTTGCTCTTCCCAATTTTCAGTGTTTTCTCACTTTTTGACTTCCCTTATTGTCCTCTTTTCTTCTGATCCTGTTTTGTGCCATGTTCCTGGTTTTCTCTTTCCTCATTTTCCTTTCCCCTTTTCCTTCTCTTACTACTTCCCTCAACCCTCCAATTTACATCACCATTTTTCTGATTCCTCCTTTTTCCTCATCCCACCTATTACACCCTCCATCCTCTTCTCTTTACAACCTTCTGTCTTTTTGCACATTTTCTCCTCCTTCTTCCTCTCTTTTGTTTCTTATTAACACTTTCCCAGCATTTTTTTCATCTTTCTTATCTACTCTGCTTAATGTTCTACATTGGTGGTTCTCATTTCCTACTTCTTTTCTTTTTCTTGTTGTAATTCTTCTCTTTGTCCTCCTCCTTATCTTTCATTTTTCTACTCCCTACCTTTCTTTCTTCGATTGTTTTCTATCTATTCACTTCCCTCTACTTTCTCCTTTGTCCTCTTCCCTCTCTTTATCATCTCCATCTGCCCCCTTCTTTCCTCTTTGCACATCTTTTTTTATGCAAACTCTCTCCCCGCAAACTCATTCCTCATATTCCCTTCTCTCTCTTCTCACTTCTTTTCTACTCCTTCTTCTACACTCCTCTTTCATCTTCCTTGATCTCCTTGCTTCCCCCTATTTCCTATTCTTCACTCTCCTTGATTCCCTTGTACTTTCTTCTCTTCTTTCCTTCATATTTCCCCTTTCCCTTCACCTATCCCCTCTCTTATTCTCTACTTCTTCACTCCACTTGATCACTCTTCATCACAGTTCTCCATCCTTTCCATCCTTCCTTCTCTTCATTCTACTCTCCTCTTCAATCTTCCCTTATTTTTCTTATCTTCTCAATTTTGTCCTCTCTAGTAGTGTCACACCTACTTTTCTCTCCTCCTCCACTTTGATACTTCCCCCTTTGCTCATTTCTCTCCAGCCTCTATTCCAACTTGGACCCCTCTCTTCTTTATCCTCATCCTTCAGCTTTTCTTTCCCCGGCTCCTTTTCTCTCTCTTTTTAGTCTTCCACCAGCACACCCCATTTCTCTTTTATTCTATTTTCTCAATGCTCATTCTGATTGTTTGAATCCTAATGGCCCAACTGAGTGTATTTTTAAGTGGTCTATTCATGCTCCATCAGGTATAGTTTTGTTGGAAGAAATGTGTCACAAGGGGGTGTGCTTTGAGGCTTCAAGTGCTCAATAGAGGTCTGATAACAGCCTTCTACTGCATGTCAATCCAGATGAAAATGCTTAAGAACCTCTTCAGCACCATATTTGCCTGTAGGATGCTAAACTAAGAACCATTAAAGTTCCAAGCATCTGATTTGAAAAAGCCAGTCACAACTAAATTTATTCATTATAATAGTTTTGGTAGAGTTCTCTTCACAGCAAGAAAAACTCCGAGAGAATTCTTTCTTTTTTCCTTTCCTTTCACTCTTTGTTCTATTCTTCCTTTCACTCCTCTTTCCTTTGTATTCTTTCTTCATCTTCCATACTCCTCTTCTTCAGTCATCTTCCCTTCTCTTGTTTCTTACCTGTACCATTTTCTCACCCTGCCCTTCTCTTCCTCCTTTTCTCATGCCATCTTCTCTTTTCTTACATCATTTGTTCCATTTTCTTACCTTTCATTCTCCTTCTTGAACCCTTTACCTCTACTCTTTCTCCCTGAATCCTGTCCCACCTTCTCTCCCCTTCTGATTCTTTCCTCAAATTCCAGGATCTTTTCTGCACATGCCCATCTTTCTTCCATCCTTCACCTATGTATCTCTGCAACTCTCTTATCATTCCACTTCCTCACATCTCCCTCATGTCTCCTTCATTTTTATTCCTACTACCATGTATTTTTCCTTCCTATTCTGTCATTCTTCCTTTTATATCCCCTTGCTTTCTTTATTGTATTCTCACTTTTATTTTTTATCCACTTTTATTTTGTACTTTACATATTTCTCCTTACACCTTCATTTTCTCACAAGCTTCCTCGATATTCTTGTTTTCTTCAACTTTCTCCCCACTCCCATTATCTTCCATCCTCTTTTGACTTCCTCTTTTCTTTTCTCAGTACATCCTCTTCCACATTGTGCCATTTAAAACATCCACACTCTTCTCTTTTTTTCTCTTTACATCATACATATTTTCTATTACCTTATGTACTTGCTTACCTCTCCATTCCTTGGCTACATAAGCTGGCCTATAGGCTTCATGGGCTACACAAATCTGTAGCCCAGGTAGTTGGGATCTCTGGGAATAATGAGGAACTCTAAATGGCATATATTATAAAATCCCACCCTATCTCTGCCTTGTTTTCAGGAGTATGGCATTTCACTATGGCAGTCAGTTGGCTTTTATAATGGGATGCAGTCAATATCTCTGTAAAAAGCCAATGAATGGAGCCATAATACTGAATCACTATGTTCCAGAGTGTTATGCATACACAATTACATATAAGACAACTAATAGAAGAAGCATGACATACAATGTAACCTGCCTTTCTTCCTGCATCTGAGATCCTAAAAGAAATATCAATACACTATCCTTTCTACTGCAAACCAAAATGGCCATGTCAAGAAACACAATGTTTCAAAAGCAGTTGAAAGGTAGTTTAATGACTGAAACATTAGTGTGGCTTGTTTTTTTTTTTTTTTTTACTTCCCATTAAGGCATTCATTTTGAGTAGACATAAGCATAAATTTTGTAATGGCCATTTAAATCTCAAAGGAACAATTTACTTTAGTTTCCAAAGACATTTTGAAAACTTCATATTGTTTTTCAGCTTCCCAGCTGCCTCTCAATCAAAGAGATCAAAATATTTTTGAAGGGCTTCTGGCATGGTGGAACCACCTTGATGTCCTGTTCTGGTGAGCTGTGAATGGCTTCAGGATTTCCCTTATCCATGACTGGTGTTATTCAATGTCCTCAAGGCAACAGAGAAAGCCTGAAAAAGCAGATGAAACCATATAATCAGCTCAACTCAGAGGCCTCTTTTTACTGCCTTCTCACTATTTTGTCATCTGTTACACAAACATAAATGCTACATACCAGAGACAAATAAAATTTCTTTGAGACACAATTTGATTGACAGTGTCTCACTTATCATAGTCCACATTATCATAATTCACATGACCATATCTTATATACCCAGACATATACATTGATTATGTTGATGTATGTTCTTAGTCTCTATTGTGTTATAGTAACATATTTCAATTCCTGTACCTATTTAAAAGATAGTGTGTGTGTGTGTGTGTGTGTGTTTGTGAGAGACAGAGAGAATGAGAGAGAGAGAGAGAATGAGACAGAGAGAGATAGGGAGAGACAAACAGACAGACATAGATAGAGTAAGAGAGATATCACAGAATAACCACAATATGAATTTCAGGGATTGAATTAAGTTAATTAATCTTTGCATTAATTGGTTGGGAAAATATTTGCCCTCAATTACTCCTTCTTTTTCTAAACAAAACCTTTATGCTACAATCTAAGTACTACACTTCTCTATAGAAAATCAGGGGGCACCTAACTCTTTCTCATTGCATCTTTTAAAGACAAAGTTAAATAAATATGTGTGCACAGGTTTAAAAAATATAAGGATGGAATTTCTAGGATTCTTCTGACTCATTCAGTTATTTAGGTTAGTTCAAACAGGAAGAATCACATTTAAAAGAGGACTTCCTTTTTCTCTAGTTTGTCAAGAGAGCTTTTCACTTTCATTCCCACTGCATTTACAGTTTCATTCTGTTTACAAGGATGACTGCCAAAACAAAGCCAATAACATCATATCAATATATTGGTTGATATAAAAAGGTGAAATGGATCCTTTGGATTTTATGTTAGAAAATATATCTGTTATTACTCAAGGGAGTATTGTAGAAATGAATTTATCGTCAGGAAATATAAAACCATATGAAAAATTTCAATTATGATCAGGAAATAATAGCAAAGGTGTAAAAATAAAACTTATTGGTAGTAAAAAAAAAACCACAATTGAGGAACATGGTAAGACTTCCTCTACATAGTATAGACACTGTCATGTTTTGTTCAATGTGAAAAGCACTATACTATATAAAGCACTTCTCACAATATTCTTCAAATTAATATACTGCAAATGTGTCCTCTGCCCTTTACTGTATGTACATGCTACTTGAATGCTTGCCTAATTCTTCAATATTAGGATATAACTAATTGTACAACACTACACATTTCTGTACAATCATGTCCTCTAACTAACCTTCTGTTTTATGATAATTATTTACATTTGTAAGATATTAAACTAATCCCATTTGTCTTCCATATATTAGTATACTTCTATAGATACTTGAAATGTTTTTCTTCTAATGCACAGAAATAAAAGTAATGATTATCAGTAATAGGGAATAGGTATCTACTTTGAAATGCTATGCTTGCTGACCAGATACCCAGACACTTTCCCACCAGTATCAGAGAACCTAGGGTACATGTCCTGGTAAAGTTTTGCTGTGATACCCAGAGCTCAGACAGTGCTTGTCAGTGCTTGTTTCAAAGGTTACTTTCCAGCATACAGTAAGGGCTGGGAATCTGTCAGAGATTATTATGATCTGCCTGGGAAAGGTAGTGTGCAAAGAAAAGCTTCAGAGGCAGATTTACACCTGGATCAGAGGTGAGCCTGAAACATAGGCCCAGGGAGGGCAAAACAGGTGGTGTCAGTGAGTGGAGAGTTCTGTGTTCACAGGTAAAGGGTCCTTTTTGACCCATATAAAGAGACAAGTTCTCAGCCAAAGTACTTAAGACTGGTGTGCAGAGGGTTGAGCTCCCAAAAAAAGCCTCAGAAATGCTCCCACAGCTGAGCTCACAAAGATAGAACTCAGTAACTGCCAACAGAACTCACTGCTTTCCCACAAAAAGCTGAACACCCAGAAGCATTATTCTTACTGAGCCTATGGGCCCTCAGTTGCACTGGAGAGACAGGCACCAGTCAGTGACTATAAGACTACATAATATCACAGATAACAAGATGGCAAGAGGATGTTGATAGAACTTATGCCATAGAAGCCAAGGCAATGTTGCAACATCAGAACCCAGCTCTCCTATCACAGCAAGAAGGAGATTACCAAACACTCTACATAAACAAGGCTCAGACTTGAAAACATACTTCAAGATGATGATAGAGATCTTAGAGAAGCACAAGAATAACTCCCTTAAACATCTACAAGACAACAAACATAAAAATAGAAGCTCTTGCATAGAAAAGAAAAAAAAAATCATTCAAAGAAAACCACATAGAGGAAAACACAAACAAACAGCAGAAGGGATAAAAATAAAAATGGAAATTATAATGAAAAATCAAATAGAGACAAACCTGGGGATAGTTAAATTAAAAAAAAAAAGAAAACCGAAGTTACAGCTGCAGGCATTACCAACAGACTATAAGTGATAGAAAAGAGAATCTTATTCTTCCTCTTCCCTTTCCATGTCTCACCTCTTCTTTATTTTTTTTTTCTTTTTATTCTTTTATTTTCTCCATTCAGATCTCACCTTTCCTCATTCTTATTTTCTCCCACTTTTTTGTCCTCCATACACTTCCCTTTTTATTCCTGCCCCCTCTCTAGCTCCCCATTCACTACTCCCTCTGTCTCCCTGCTCTGACCTCTTAAAGACAGCCTCCTCTTTTTATTACCACCTTTGACACTCTTTATTCATTCTTTTTCTATTTTTCCAATGACCATTTACGCTTTCTATATTCCCACATAATCACACTTACCTCTACTTCCTCCCCCCTTTCAAATGTATGTCCTCCTTATTTAATCTATTCTTTCCTATTCAATTTTTCTTCCTGCTACTGCATCTGCCCCTTTCTCTCCTGTTACACTTGCCCTCTAACTAATGTTTCAACTCCTTGTCCCGTTCCCTCCTTTCTCAACTTCCTTCTTATGCTCTCTCTCTCCTTCCATCTGCCCTTCTTCCACATCAAATGACATTCCTCTTGCCTCCTCTCCTTCACCCCTCACATTCCCTCTCATCCTCTCCCTTCTTTCTTCACATTCAAAACCCTGCCACTCTCCTCAATATTTTCTACTATTTTTGCTAGTTTTCTCTGTCCATGGTGTTGTTTTATTCTCTTCCCTCTGCCTCACTTTCTCTCCCATTTTCTTCCTCCCTTCTATTTCCACTTCTTTTCAAGCTTTCTTACCACTTAATTTCCTGATTTCTTACCTTTCTCTTCACTCATCTTGATGTCCCCCTCCTATTCCCTACTTCCTACAGTTCAATGTTTTGCACATCTTCTCCATCCTTTTCTCTTTTAGTCTGTATCCCCGAATCTCTTTCTGTTTCTTTCTTTGCTCCCTCTTTCCCTCCATACCCTCCGTCATCACTTCTTCATCCTATCTTCTTCACTCTTGTTTCCTCTTTGCCTGCTGACCCCTCCATTAGATCTTACCTCCAGAAATTTCAACTCTCATATCAATTCAAGTATTCCTTTAATCATTCAAGTTCGTTTACTTTGTTCCTTTCTTGTCCTCTGTCTTTTACCCTTATCTTTTATCTCTTCATTTGCCAAATGTCCTCTTTCCTCCTCTTCCACTATCTCCTATTTTTAGTCCCCTAATCCTTCACACCTCCTTTTTTTGCTCCTCCTTCCTCCCCTTTCTTCCCTTTCTTTCTGTTTCCTACTCTTCTGTCCTTCCACCTCAGACACCCTCTATATGCTTTGCTTCTTCTTCATTTTTCTGCCTGTTTTCCCCTTCTTCCTACTTCATCTTTGATCATGTTCCTTATTCTTAATTCATCCTCAGTCCTCTCTCCTCTCTTTATCTTCTTCCTTTTTGATCCAGATCCTCTTTTGTTTCCTACCCTTTGCCATGCTCCCAATTTCACTTCATTTTTTTGCTCTATCAACATCCTTCCTCCACTTTCCCTATTCTTCCAATTACCCTCTGTTTTTTCTTTCAAACATTACCACTTCTGTCCTTTTCCTCATTCTTTCTTCTCCACTTCCCCTTCTCTTCTCTCCTCACCCTTCCTCATATTTCCTTATTTTCCCTTACCTTCCCTTAAAGCTGCCATGTTCTTTCTGTATTCATCCAATTTCCACTTCCCTCAACTGTACCCTTGTCTCATCTCCGTTCAAACTCCTCTAATGACTTATTGAATCTTTTCTCATACTTTCAGCCTTTTTTCTTACCCCAATTATGCAGCCTGTTTCTTTTTTGTCTCATATTCCCTATGAACTTCTCTAATTTCCTGTTCTTCCCTTTACAACTTTCATTCCTCCTCTTCCTTTAAGACAACAGTCTTGCTTCTCTGTTTGCTTGTTTGTCTTTCATTTTTCTCCTTCCATCTGTAACCTATGCTAATTAAGTTTGCACACTACCATAATGACCTGATATCTCCTCTAAGGTTAGTTCAATCAGGAAAAATAACATTACAAACAGAACTTCCTATTCTTTGGATTGTCAAAAGAGTTTTCCTTTGCATTCCCAATGTATTTACAATTACATTCTATTCACTAGGATTACTGCCAAAACAAAGCCAATTACAGTATATTAATGTTTGATTGATATAAACCAGAAAATGGATCTTTTCAAATTTCATGTTTGCAAATTCATATGTGATTACTAAAGGGGATGTCATAGAAATGAAATTATACTCAGGAAAAGTAAAAACCAGATGATGAAATGTTCAATTATTACAAGTAAATAATAGAAAATGTATATATTTGAAACATATTGGTAGTAAAAAGCAACAAAAATTGGTGAACATGTTAAGCCTTCCTCAACATAGTATGGGCTCTTCCACTTTTTGATCAATGTGAAAAGCACTATATTACTTAAAGCACTGCTCACAATATTGTTCATATTAATATACAGCAAGTGTGTCCTCTATCCTTTAATGTATCACTCATAATACATTCTACCTGAATTCTTGCCATATTCTTCAATCTTACGATCTAACTAATTGTATAATACTACACATTGTTGTAAGATCATATTCTCTAACTTTCCTTCTGATTTATAAAATTTGTGCTCATTTCTAAGATATTAAACTGATCCCTTTTCTCTTATTTATATTAGTACACTCTTCTAGGTTCTTTATATGTTTTTCTTGTAATTCACAGAAATTAAAAATAAGGATTATGAGTAAGAGGGAATTGGGATCTATTTAGAAAGGTTGTGCTTGATGACCAGACACATAGGAGCTCTCCCAAACCATTCAGAAGAGACCCTGAGGCACAGGCCTAGTAAGGTGTTGTGTTCAGTACCAAGAGCTCAGAGTGTTTGTGTCAATGCTATGTGGCAAATGTTCCTTTCTAGCCCATAGTAAGTGCCGGGACTCTGAGAGAGATAACTGTGATCTGCCTGGGAAAGGCAGTGATTGAACATCAGCTTCAAAAGCAACTTCTTATTTCTTCTTACATCTAGACTATAAGTGAAACTGACACACAGGCCCTGGGAGGTCACACTGGGAGTTCTAAGTGAGTGGAGAGTCTGTGTTTACTAGAAAAAGGGTCCTTTTAGGCCTAGAGAAAGTGCCAGTAGTACTCAGGACTCGTGGGCAAAGGGCTGAGCTCCCAGAAGTCCTTAAAGAGCTCCCACACCTTAGCTCACAAAGGCAGAACTGAGTCACTTCCACCAGAATTCACGGCTTTCCCACAAGAATCCAAACAACAGACTCCATTTTCTTCCTGAGCCCATGGGACCTCACATACATGGGAGATATAGGCACTAGTCACTTACTACAAGACCACATATAATCACAGTAATGCAGCTGGTATCTTCTAGTTCCATCTTCCCTATGCTCTTTTCCATTTTCTTCTTCTTCACAACTCTAATTTTCTTCTTCTTTTAAGATAACATTCTTGGTTCCCTGTTTGCTTCTTTGTCCTCCATTACATTCCTTCCATGTTTAAACTACCCTAAGTAATTATTAGGTTATTTTAGGAATTAAAAATGAAAATTGAAACAAAAAAGAAAACACAAAAAAAGGCCATCTTAGAGATAGTCAGTTCAAAATGGGACATCAGGAGTTACAGATACAACATCACCAACAGACTAAAAGAGATGGAAGAGAGAATCTTATTCTTCCTCGTCCCTCCTCTCTCCACATTCCAATTCTCACCTCTTTTTTTCTATTTTATCTCTTTCATTCAGATATCCTCTTGCCTCATTCTACTTTTCTCCTCATTTTTTGGCCTCCATACACTTCCCTCTTTATTCATATCCCCTCTCTACCTCCCTGTCACTACTCAATCTAACTCACTGTTCAGACCTCTTCAAGACCTCCTCTAATACTCCCTCTTTTGCCACATTTGACAATCTATTTATTGTTTCTTCCCCTGTTCTCCAATCACCTTTTTCCCTTTTTCCTCTTCCCATATCACACTTTTCTACTTCCTCCCTCCTTTTCATCTGTATCTGCTCCTTATTTAATATATTCTCTCCTATTCAATTTTTCTTTCATCTAATGGATCTATGCCTTTCTTGCCTGTTATAACTTCTTCCAGTTAATTCTATTCTGTTTAAACTCCCTGTTTCTTCCCTCCTTTCTCCACTTCCTTCTTTCCCTCTAATTACCCTTCCATCTGCCCTTCTTCCATATCATCTGAAATTCCACTTTCCTCCCTTTCTTCACCACTCACATTCCCTCTCATCATCTCTTTTTTCCTTCACATTTAAATTCCTGACACTCTCCTCCTCAATTTTCCCTGCTCTTTTCACTTGTTTTTTGTGCTCTTTTATCCTCTACCTCTGCCTCAATTTCCCTTCCAATTCCTCTTCCTCATCATCTCTTCTATTTCCACTTATTTTAAGCTTTCTTAAGTTTTTTAATTTCCTACATTTCTATTTACTCATCTTGATGTCCCCTTCCTATTCCCTACTTCCTACTGTTCCATACTTCCCATATCTTTTCCATCTTATTTTTCAGTCTTTTTCACACCCTATCCTGTTCTGCTTCTATTTTTCATCCCTCTCTCCCTCTTTCTCCTCCCTCGTCACTTCTTTATCATATCCTCCTCACACAGTATTCTCTTTGCCTGCTCTTCCCTCCTTTAGATTTTATCCCTAGAAATTCATCCTTTCATATCATCTCGTTTCAAGTATTCCTTTTGTTTATCATTCCAATTCTTTTGTTTTTTTTTCTTTTCACAACATCTGTCTTTTACCCTTATTTTTAATCTCTTCATTTGCCATATGTCCTTGTTCCTCCTCTTCCATCATGTCCTATTTTTAGTATTCCCACTCTCCATAACTCCTTGCTTCTCCCTCATTTTTTCTTCTTACAGTCTGTTTTCTCTTTCTTCCTACCTTGTACTTTTATCACTTTCCTCATTCTTAATCCAATCTCAGTCCTCTCTCCTCTATTTATATTCTTCCTTTCTTTATCCAGATCCTCTATTGTTTCCTACCCTTTGCTATGCTCTCAATATTACTTCATTTTTCTCTACCAACTTACTTCCTCCACTTTCTAAGTCCTTTCAATCCACCCTCTCTTTTCTCTTTCATTCATTTCCTCTTCTGTATTCTTCCACTTTCTCTCTTCTCCCTCTTCTCTTTCCTCTTCACCCTTTGTCATATTCCCTTATCCTCCCCTTTCTTCCATTCCAGCTTCCATTCTCTTTCTGTATTCATCCAATGTCTACTCTACCGTTTTCTCATCTCCCTTCTAACCTCCTTTGCTGCCTTATCTACCTTTTTTCCATTCTCTTCAGCCTACTTCCTCTTACAACACTCATGAAGGCCTTATCTTCCTGTCTCATCTTCCTTATGCACTACTCTACTTTCCTGTTCTTCCCTCTACAACTCTCATTCCTCCTCCTCTTTTAAGAAAATAGTTTTGCTTCTTTGTTTGCCTCTGTGTCCTCCATTACTTTACTTCCATGTTTAAACTACCCTAATTAATTTTGCTCTCTACCATAAAGGGATATTTCCTCTGAGGTTTGTTCAAACAGGAGGATCACATTACAAACTGAACTTCCTATTCTCTGGATTGCCAGGAGAACCTTTCCTTTATATTTCCAGGGTATTTCCAGTTACATTCTATTTTTTAGGATGATTGCCAAAACAAAATCAACAATACTGTAGTAATGTTTTAGTTGATATAAATAGGCAAAATGGATAATTTCACTTTTATGTTTGCAAGTCCATATGTAATTACTCAATGGAATATACTAGAAATGAAATTATCCTCAGGAAACATAAAACCAGATGAAGTTCAATTATTGACAGGACATGATAGCAAAGGTTTATACTTGAAACATATTGGTAGTAAAAGTCAACAAAAATTGAATAACATGGTAAGCTTTACTCTACATAGTATAGGCAATGTCACTTTTTGTTCAATGTGAAAAGCACTATACTACATAAAGCACTGCTCATAGTTCTCTTCATCTTAATATACTGCATAGGTATCCTCCATTTTTTACTGTATCACTCATAATACATGCTACCTGAACACATGCCTAATCCTTCAATTTTAGCTTATAACTAATTATACAATACCACACTACACATTTCTGTAAGATCATGTTCCCTATGTGCCTTCTGTTTTACAATAATTGTTTACATTTCTAAAACATTAAACTAATCTCATTTCTCTTCCACATATTAGTAAATTTCTATAGGTACTTAATAAGTTTTTCTTGAATTGCACAGATATGAAAAAAAAAGGATTATGAGTAAGAGGGATTAGGGATCTGCCTGGGAAAGGTGGTGCTCATATATCAGCTTCACAGGTGCTTTTATGCCGGACCAGAGGTGAGCCTGACACAAAGGACTAGGGAGGGCACACTGGGAGTTCATAGTGAGTAGAGAGTTATGAGTAGTCTAGAAAAGAGTACTGTTTGCTGTAGAGATAGGGTCAGGTCCACGCCAGTATTACTCAGGATCAGTGGGGAGAGGTCTGAGCTCCCAGAACAGCTTCAGGAGAGCTCCCACAACTGAGCTCACAAAAACATTACTGAATAACTCCCACCAGAACTTACAGCTTTCCCAAAAAAGCAGAACACTCAGAAGCATGTTTCTTCCTGAGACCACAGTCCTTGACACACTTCCCACTTTTTCCTGCCCCATCTCCTCTTCCTAGTTATTTACTCAGGCTACCTCCCTGCTCCGACATCTTTAGGAATCCCTTCTCTCTTTATTTTAACCTTTACCCTCTTTCTATTTTTTCTTACACTTCTCCAGTCTCCTCTCTCTCATTCCCCTCTACCTCCATCACACTTCTGTTTAATTCCTTCTTCCTATTCACCTGTATTTCTCCTAAATGTATCTATTCTTTACTATTCACTTTTTTCCTTCTACCCCATCTACTGCTTTATCTCCTCTTAGCTCACCCCTATAATTAAGTTTTGAATCCTGTCTTGAACTCTATGTCTCTTCCCAGCTTTCCCCACTTCCTTCTTTCTATCTCACTCTCTTTCCATCTTCCCTTCTTTTCAAACATCTGACATCCTTCTTTTCTCCCCTTCTTCACCGCTCACATTCCCAGGAAAAGCCTCTTCTCTTCACATTCAAATTCCCTTCACTTTCCTTCTCAATTTTCCCTACTTGTTTCTCTATCCTCTGTGCTCTTTTCTCTTCTTCCCTTGGCCTCTCTTTCTTTCGTTTTTTATTTTTTAAACACCTTTATTCTAAAAAACAAAGATAAATGTACAAATTTTAGGGATTTTTGCATAAAAGTATACGAATACATTTTGGTCAATGTTTGGCTTTTTTTTTCAAAGGTTTGATAGTGTGCATTAAGGTCTTACTAGTTACAATGAGCACAAAGTACATGTAAAACAGGATGTAACCCAGAATTAGTCAACATTTTCTTGGTGTGTAAAGATTGAGCATAATGATTTTTTTTTCTTTTCTTTCTTTTCTTTTCTTTTTTCTTGAGCTTCACACAGTCTGTGAGTTGTTTCTGGAGTGTTCAGTGCTTTCTGGGGTTAGTATCCCATTATCAGTGACTGCATATTATATCTGTTCTTTTGTGACTGGGTTATCTCACTCAGGATGATATTCTCTAGAATATCCATTTTCTTAAGAATTTCGTTAAGTCATTGTTTCTCATAGCTGAGTAGTACTCCATTTTGTAAATGTACCACAATTTTTGTATCCATTCACCTTCTGAAGGACATCTGGGTTCTTTCCAACTCCTGGCTATTATAAATAGAGCTGCTATGAACATTGTGGTGCATATATCTTTGTTGTGTACTAAAGTGTCTCTGGGGTATATGCCCAGAAGTGGAATAGCTGGTTCTTCAGGTAGTATTATGTCCAATTTTCTGAGGTTTCGCCAGGTTGATTTCCAGAGTGGTTGTATTAGCTTGCAACCCCACAAACAGTGGAGAAGTGTTCCTCTTTCTCCACAAACTCGCCAGCATCTGTGTTCATCTGAGTTTTGGAACTTGTCCAACATGACTGGTGTGAGGTGGAATCTCAGGGTTGTTTTGATTTGCATTTCCCTGATGGCTAAGGATGTCAAGCACTTCCTCAGATATTTCTCAGCCATTCGATATTCCTCAACTGAGAACATTTTGTTTAGCTCTGTACCCCATTTTTTAATAGGGTTATTTGATTCTCTGGTGTCTAGATTTTTGAGTTCTTTGTATACCTTGGATATTAGGCCTCTATCTGATGTGGAGTTGGTAAAGATCTTTTCCCATTTTGTTGGCTGCCATTTTGTTTTCTTGACAATGTCCTTAGCCTTACATAAACTTTGCAATCTCATTAAGGTCCACTTGTTAATCTTTGACCTTAGAGCTTGAGCGAGTGGTGATTTGTTCATAAAATTTTCTCCTGTGCCTATGTGTTCCAAGATTTTCCCTACTTTCTCATCTAATAGTTTCAGTGTATCTGGTTTAATGTGGAGATCTTTGATCCACTTACACTTGAGCTTTGTACAAGGAGATAAGAAAGGGTCTATTTTCATTCTTTTGCATGCTGAGTGCCAGTTGGACCAGCACCATTTGTTGAATAGGCTGTCCTTTTTCCTTTGAATGTTTACGGCTCCTTTGTCAAAAATCAGGTGACCATATACATGAGGGCTCATTTCTGGATCTTCTATTTTAATCCATTGATCCACATTCTTATTTTTGTACCAGTATCATGCAGTTTTCAGCACAATTGTTTGTAATATTGCTTGAGGTCAGGGATAGTGTTTCCCACAGATGTTTTCTTGTTGTTGGGGATGGACTTCACTATTCTAGGTCTTTTGTTATTCCATATGAAATTGCACATTGATCTTTTCAATTACATGAAGAACTTGGTTGGAATTTTGATGGGGATTGCATTGAATCTGTAGATTGCTTTTGGTAGGATGGCCATTTTTAAAATGTTGATCTTTCCAATCCATGAGCATGGGAGATCTTTCCATTTTCTGAGATCATCCTCAAGTTCCTTCTTTAGAGGTTTGAAGTTCTTGTCATACAGGTCCTTCACTTCCTTAGTTAGAGTCACACCAAAATATTTCATAAATTTTGTGACGAATGTGAAGGGTACCTTTTCCCTAATTTCTTTGCCCACATGTTTGTCCTTTGAGTATAGGAAGGCTACTGATTTGTGTGAGTTAATTCTGTATCCAGCCACTTTGCTGAACTTGTTTATCAGGTGTAGGAGTTCTCTGGTGTAATTTTTGGCGTCACTTAAGTACACTATCATGTCATCGGCAAGGAGTGATGTTCTTATCTCTTCCTTTCTGATTTGGATCCTTTTGATCTCCTTTTGCAGTCTAATTGCTCCAGCCATGACTTCCAGTACTATGTTTAATAGGTAGGGGGAGAGTGGGCAGCCTTGTTAGGTCCCTGATTTTATCAGGATTGCTTCAAGATTCTCACTATTAAGTTTGATGTTGGCTGTTGGTTTGCTGTATATTGCCTTTATTATGTTTAAGTATGGATTTTGGATTCCTGTTCTTTCCAGGACTTTTAACATGAAGGGGTGTTGGATTTTGTCAAATGCTTTCTCAGCATCTAGTGAGATGACCATGTGATTTTGTTCTTTGAGTTTGTTTATATGGTGGAGTACATTGATGGATTTCCTTATATTAAACCTTCCCTGCATCCCAGGGATGAAGCCTACTTGTTCATGATGAATAATCATTTGATGTGTTCATGGATTCGGTTTGCAAGGATTTTGTTGAGTATTTTTGCATCAATGTTCATAAGTGAGATTGGTCTGTAGTTCTCTTTTCTTTACGGTCTTTGTGTGCTTTAGGTACAAGGGTTATTGTAGCCTCAAAAAATGAGTTAGGTATTATTCCATCTGATTCTATCTTTTGGAATAGTTTGCAGAGTATTGGTGTTATATCCCCAATAAATGTCTGATAAAATTCTGCATTGATCCTGTCTGGACCTGGGCTTTTTTTTGGTCGGGAAGCCTTTGAAGACTTCTTCTATTTCTTTAGGTGTTATAGGATTATTTAGATGGTTTACTTGGTCCTGATTTAACTTTAGGATCTTTTATGTGTCTAGGAATTCATCTATTTCCTCCAGATTTTCCAATTTTGTGGAGTATAAGTTTTTGTAGTAGGATCTGATGATTTCTTGAATTTCCTCAGTTTCAGTTGTTGTGTCACCACTTTCCTTTCTGATTTTGTTAATTTGGATACTCTCTTTTTGCCCTCTAGTTAGTCTGGCTAGGGGTTTATCAATCTTGTTGATTTTCTCAAAAAACCAACTCTTGGTTTTGTTGATTTTTTCAATGGTTCTTTTTGTTTCTTTTGGTCTATTTCTGCCCTAATTATGATTATTTCTTGCCGTCTACTCTTTTTGGGTGTATCTGCTTCCTTTTTTCTAGGGCTTTTAGCTGTGCTGTGTGGTTTCTGATGTAAGCTCTCTCCAGTTTCTTTTTGGAAGCACTTAGGGCTAAGAGTTTTCCTCTCAGTACTGCTTTCATTGTGTCCCACAGGATTGGGTATGTTGTGTTTTCATTTTTGTTGAATTCTAGAAAATCCTTAATTTCTTTCTTTATTTCTTATTTGACCCTGCTATTATTTAACAGAACATTATTTTGTTTCCATGTGTATGTGGGTTTTTGTTGTCTTTGCAGTTGTTAAAGACCAGCCATAGACCATGGTGATCTGAGAGGATGCATGGGAGTATTTCAATTATCTTATATCAATTGAGGCTCGATCTGTGTCCAGTTATGTGGTCAATTTTCAAGAAGGTGCCATGAGGTGGTGAGAAGAAGGTGTATTCTTTTACTTTAGGAAAAATGTTCTGAATATATCTATTAATTCTAGTTGGTTCAAAGTCTCTGCTAGTTTTTCAGTGTCCTTGTTCAGTTTCTGTTTCCATGATCTGTCCATTGGAGAGAGTGGGGTATTAAAGTCTCCCACTATTATTGTGTGGGGTAAAATGTAGTTTTTGAGTTTTAGTAGGGTTTCTTTTATGAATGTGGGTGCTTTTTTATTTGGAAGAGATATGTTAAGAATTGAGAGTTCCTCCTGACAGTTTTCTTTGGTAATGAGTAAAAAGTGTCCTTCTTTATCTTTTTTGATAACTTTTGGTTGGAAATTTACTTTATTCAATATTAGAATAACCTCTCCAGCTTGCTTCTTGGGGCTGTTTGCTTGGAAGTTTTTTTCCCACACTTTTAATCTGAGATAGTGTCTCTCTTTGTCTCTGAGATGAGTTTCCTGTATGCAGCAAAAGGCTGGATTTTGTTTATGTATCCAGTCTGATAGTCTATGTCTCTTTATTGGGGAGTTGAGTCGATTTATATTAATAGATATCAAGGAATAGTTGTTTGTGTTTCCTGCCATTATTGCTTTTGTGGGTTGAGTTGTGTCTGTGTCTTTTTAGTCTTTTAGTTTTCTTGTTTAGGAGTTTTCTTGTTTTTACTAGGCTGTATTTTCCCTCATTGTATTGGGTTTTCCACCTATAATTCATTGTGGTGCTGGGTTTGTGGTCAGATATTGTGCAAATTTTGTTTTGTCTTGAAATATCTTCATCTCTCCATCGATGGTGATTGATAGTTTTGCTGGGTATAGCAGCTTTGGCTGGCACTTGTGCTCTCTTAAGGAGTGCATGATGTCTGTCCAGGCTCTTCTAGCTTTCATAGTCTCTCTTGAGAAATCGGGTGTGATTCTGATTGGTCTGCCTTTATATGTTACTTGACCTTTTTCATTTACTGCTTTTAGTATTCTTTCTTTGCTTTGGGCACTTGGTGTTTTGACTATTATGTGTCGGGAGGTATTTCTTTTCTGGTCCAATCTATTTGGAGTTCTGAAGGCTTCTTTTATGTTTGTGGTCATCTCATTCTTGAGGGTAAGGAAGTTTTCTTCTACGATTTTGTTGAAGATATTTACTGTGCCTCTTAGTCAATATTCTTCTCCCTGTTCTATTCCTATTATCCTTAGGTTCGGTCTTCTCATTGTGTCTTGGATTTCCTGGATATTTTGGGTTAGGAGCTTTTTGTTTTTTGCATCTTCTATGGCGGTTTTGTCTATGTTTACAATATTGTCTTCTGCCCCCAAGTTTCTCTCTTCGATCTCTTGTAATCTATTGGAAATGCTTGCTTCTGTGACTCCTGATTTCTTTTTTGGGTGTTCTTCCTCTAGAGTTATCTCTTTTATTGTTTTCTTTATTGTGTCAATTTTTGTTTTAATTTCCCTCTTACATTCCTTCATTTCTTTGGTTCTGTTTTCCTCTAGTTCTTTGAGTTCTTTGAGTGTTTTTCTTGTTTCCTCTTTAAAAGCTTCTGAATCTTTTTGCTTTTCCTCCCGTTTTTGTTTAAGTGTCTCTATGAGCATCTTGAGGTATGATTTCTGGTCTGTGTCTTCTTTTCCTGGAGTGTTTGGCATTCCGATGTTTGCTGTTATGGGAGAGATGTGTTCTGGTGTTGCCAGGTTGTCTTGGTTTCCTTGGGATGTACTCTTTCTCTTTCGTCTTGCCATTTTGTTGTCAGTGATATGTTCTCGCCTTTCCCTTGTATCTATCTGGTCTGTGTCCCTGGTTCTCCACTGATCCAGATGGCAGATGGGCTGAGACTTTTTCTGCACCTCAGAGTCTCCAGGTAGGAACAGAAGTTCCAAAGTTGTGTTCCTGGTCCCTGGATCGGGCAGAGCAGGGGTGCGCTTTCTGTGCACACTCAGCAGAGATCTCTCTGCTCCCTGGCTGCCTCGATCTCTTACTCTCAAGTTTTTAAACCTTTAGTGCCTGCCGGACCGTGTGGCAGATGGGCTGTGCTCTGTTCTGTGCCCCTTTGACCTCTCTTTCAATCTCAATTCCTCTTCCTCCTCCTTTCTTTAATTTCCACTTCCTTCTCAAACCTTTTTACCTCTTAACTTTTGCATTTCCTACATTTCTGTTAACTCACCTTGATGTCCCCATCCTCTTCATTCTTTTCTACAGTTCTGTAGTTCTCACATCTTCTCCATCATCTATTAATCTTTAGGTCGGTATTCTTTTCTACTTTTGTCCTTCTCTCTTTCTTTCCCTTCACTTCCTTATCATATCTTTATTCCTGTTTTGTCTTGTCCTGTCCTGCCCTCTCTTAGATCTTACCTCCTTCTCTTTGTTCTCTCCTATCACCTCTTTAACAGTCTTCATTTTGTTTTTCTTTCTGCTTTTTTCCTTTTCCTTTTCACTTCAATTTTTTCTCATTTCCCTATTTCCTGTTCATCTCCTTTCTCTTCTTCTGTCTTTTAACCTTATCTATCATCTCTAACCCATTTACACCTGGACCAGAGTTGAGTCTGACACATAGGACCTGGGAGTGCACACTGGGGGTTCTCAGTGAGTAGACAGTTCTGTGCTCACTGGAAAAGGGTTCTTTTTGCCTAGAGAAAAAGTCATGTCCCTGGCAGTAACATTCAGGTTGTATGGGAAGAGGGCAGAGCACCCAGAACAGCCTCAGAAGATCTCCTACACATGAGCTTACAAAGGCATAAGTAAGACACTGCCATCAGAACTCAAAGCTTGCTGAAGAAAAAGCCAAACACTCAGAATCAATTTTCTTCCTGAGCCCAAGGGCCTGCAGATCTATAGGAGGAACAGACACCTGTCACTAACAAGACCACACATAATCACAGATATCAAGATGTCAAGAGGAAAGATAAATAACTTAGGCAATACAAACAAAGACATCTTGGCAACATTAGAATCAGCTCTGCTACCTAGCAAGTAGTAGATTACCAAACACTCTAGAGAAATGAGGCTCAACTATCAGAAACTATGACTTTATGAAATTCTAAAGAAAATGGATGCATCTAGAGAATCTCATCCTGAGTGAGATAACCAGTCACAAAAGAACAGACATAATATGCAGTCACTGATAATTGGATACTAACCGCAGGAACTATATATAATTCAAAAAAAAAAGAAAAAAATAAGAAAAGAAAAAAACCATTATGCTCAATTCTTACACAGCAAGAAAACTTTGATTAATTCCAGGTTACATCCTGTTTTACATGTACTCTATGCTCATTGTAACTATCAAGATCATAATGCACAGTACTAAACCTTTAAGAAAAAACATCATTGACAAAAATATATTTGAATACTTTTATGCAAAATGCTTAAAATTTGTACATTTATCTTTGTTTTTTAAAATAAATTTTTTAATAAAAATTTTAAAAAAGAAATGAAAAAAAAAAAAGAAACACAATGTACCAAAAGCAGTTGAAATGAAGAATAGTTTAATGACTGAAATATCAGTGTGGCTTGTTTTTTAATTATCATTAAGTCATTCATTTTGAGTGGACATAAACATGAATTTTGTAATTGCCATTTTAGTCTAGAGGGGGCACTTTACTTTAGTGTCCAAACCCATTCTGACAAATCCATATTGTTTTTGGGCTTCCCCAGCTGTCTCTCAATCAAATACATCAGAATATTGTTGGAGGGCTTCTGGTATTTTAACTTTTTTGCTGGAACTACTTCCATGTTCTGTTCTGGTGGCCTATGAACAGCTTCAGAATTTTCTTTATCCATGACTGGGATTATTCAATGGCCTCAAGGCAACAGAAAAATCCTGAGAAGGCAAATGAAACAAAATAATCAGTTCAGCCCAGAGGCCTCTTTTGACTGCCTTCTTAACTTTTTGTCTGTCAGTTTCTCAAACATAAATGCAACATGCCTGAAACAAATGAAATTGCTTTGAGACACAATCTAATTAGCAGTGTCCCACTTATCATAGTCCACATTACCATATTTCACATGACCATATTTCATATCCGGACATATACTTTGATTACATTGATGTATGTTCAGAAGCTCTATTCTGTTATAGTATCTTTTTAAAAGACAGTGTGTGTGTGTTTGTGTGTGTGTGTGCGTGTCTGTGTGTCTGTGAGAGAGAGAGAGAGAGAGAGAGAGAGAGAGAGAGAGAGAGAGAGAGAGAGAGAGAGAGAAACAGATGGACAGAGACAGAAACAAAGAAGGACAGAGAAATCACAGAATAACCACAATATCATTGTGAGAATAAGAGAATAATCGTTGCAGAAACTGGTTGAGCAAACTTGATAGCCCTCAATTCCTCCTTCTTTTACCAAATAAAACCCTTATGACTCATGCTAACTACTATATTTCTCTATTTTTCTGGTTATAAAAATCAGGGTATGTCAGGTTTCTCTTTGCCTCTGTCAAAGATAAAGTTAGAGAAAAACCAGTATACATGTTTCCAAAGTAAAGGGATGGAATTTCTTGGATTCTACTGACTCATTTAGATATTTAGGTTGATTTAAACAGGAAGAATCACATTACAAACAGGACTTCCCTTTCTGTAGATTGTCAAGAGAGCTTTTCCCTTGGATTTCCAATGTATTTACAGTTACATTTACTAGGGTGACTGCTAAAACAAAGCCAATAACAACATATTATGTTATTGGTTGATATAAAATGGCAAAATGTATTGAAATTTTATGTTTGGAAATCCATATGTTATTACTCAAGAGAATATTGTAGAAATAAATTTATCCTTAGGAAACATAAAACCAGATGAAGAAATGTTCAATTATGACTAGGAAATTATAGGAAAGGTGTATACATAAAATATATTGGTAGTAAAAACAACAACCATTGAGGAACATGGTAAGCCTTCCTCTACATAGTATGGGTGCTGTCACTTTTTGTTCAATGTGAAAAGCACTATACTATGTAAAGCACTGCTCACAATCTTCTTCATAATAATATACTGCAAATATATCCTCTAGCCTTTACAGTATGTCCATGCTACTTGAATGCTTGCCTAATTCTTCAATCTTAGGATATAACTAATTTTATAACACTACACATTTCTATAAGATCATGTGCTCTAATTAACCTTCTGTTTTATCATAATTTTTAACCTTTGTAAGATTTTAAACTCATCCCATTTTTCTGCCTTATATTAGTACACTCCTCTAGGTACTTGAAACATTTTTCTTGTAATACACAGAAATAAAAATAATGATTATCAGTAAGAGGGAATCTATATCTTCTTAGAAAGGCTGTGCTTGAGGACCAGACACTTAGGCACATTCCTACCAGTATCAGCCAAGAACCTAAGGTACATGGCCTGGTAAGGTTTTTCTCTGAGTAATCAAAGCTCAGAGAGTTCTTGCCAGTGCTTGTGGCAAAGGTTTTTTTCCAGCCTAGGAATCTGTCAGAGATTATTATGATCTGCCTGGGAAAGGTGAAGATCAACTTCAGAGGCATATTTAAACCTGAACCAGAGGTGAGCCTGACACATAGGTCCAGGGAGGGCACACTAGGAGTTTGCAGTGAATGGAGAGTTCTGCGCTCCCAGGTAAAGGGTCCTTTTGACCTAGAGAAAGATACAAGTTTGCCAGTAGTATTTAGGACCTGTGAGCAGAGGGCTGACCACCACAGCAAGTATTGGATTACCAAACACTCTATAAAAACAAGGATCAGACTTGAAGTCATACTTCACGATAATGATTGAGATTTTAGAGAAGCATATGAATAACTCTTAAACAACTGCAGGAGAACACAAGTAAAAAATAGAATCTATTAAATAGGAAACAAAAAAATAAATCATTCAAAGAACTATAGGAAAACAAAACCAAACAGCAGAAGGAATTAAAAATGGAAGTAGAAAGTATAAATAAAACACAAAAATCGACCGCTCTGGAGATAGTTAACTCAAAATAAGAAATCAGGAGTTACAGATGGGAGCATCAACAACAGACCAAAAGAGATGGAAGAGAGAATCTTACTCTTCCTCTTCCCTCCTCTCTTCACATTCGACTTCATCTTTCTTTTTACTCATTTATCCCCTCCATTCAGATCACACCTTTCCTCATTCTCCTTTAATTGTGCTTTTTTGAACTCCATAATCTTCCCTCTTTATCCTGCCCCCTCTCTACCTTCCCATTCGCTACTCACTCTGCCTCCCTTCTCTGTCGTCTTTAAGACACCCTCTTTCCTTTCTTGCCACCTTTGACCCTCTTTTATTGTTTCTTCCTGTTTCTCCAATCACCTATTTCCCTTTCTCCTCTTACTCCACATAACACTTTCTTCTTCTCCTTCCCACTTTTTTCACCTGTGCCTCCTCCTTATTTAGTCTATTCTTTCCTATTAAATTTTTCTTCTTTCAACCACATCTTCTCCTCTTTCTACTGTTACATCTCACTCCAATTAATTCTCACTGTTTCAACTCCCTGTCTCTTCCCTACTTTCTCCACTTCCTTCTTTTCATCACACTCCCCTTCCATCTGCCCTTCTTCCACACCATCTGACATTCCTTTCCCTCCTCTTCTTCACCCCTCACATTCCCTCTCATCCTCTTTCCTCTTTTCACCACATTCAAAATCCTGCCACTCAATTTTTCCTAATTTTTTAACTAGTTTTCTCTGTCCACTGTTCTAATTTCTCCTCTTCCCTCTTCCTTGCTTACTCTCCCTTTTTTCCTTCTCTTCCCCCCTTTGATTTCCACTTTTTTTAAAGCTTTCTTACTTCTTAAATTCCTGATTTCCTACATTTCTCTTCACTGATCTAGATGTCCTCCTCCTATTTCCTACTTTCTACAGTTTAATACTCCCCACATCTTCTCCATATTCTTCACATTTAATCTGTATTCCTCCAATTTTTTTCTGCTTCTATTTTTGCTCCCTTTCTCCCTACTTCTCCCCTTCATTGATTTTTATGCAATCCTCTTAACTCCTGTTTTCTATTTGCCTGCTCTCTCCTTCTTTTGGTCTCATCTCCAGAAATTTCTTCTCTCATATCCCCTCTTTTCAAGTATTACTTTTGTTTATATTTCAAGTTTTTTCTTTTTTCCTTTATCTCCTCTGTCATTTACCATTACCTTTCATTTCTTCATTTTCCAAATGTCCTCTTCCTCCTCTTCCATTATCTCCTATTTTCAGTCCTCCCACCCCTTCACACCACATTCTCTGTACTTCCTTCCTTCCTTCCCTATCTTCCCTTTTTTCGGCTTCCTCCTCTTCCTTCCTACAACCTCAGACACCCTCCATCTGCTTTGCTTCTCCCTCATTTTTCTTATCCTGGTGTTTTCCCCTTCATCCTAGCTGATCCTTGATCACTTTCCTCATTCTTAATTCATCCTCAGTTTGCTCTCCTCTTTGTCTTCTTCCTTTCTTCATCCAGATCTCCTTTTGTTTCCTACCCTTTAACATGTTCTCAGTTTAATTCATTTTTCCTCTACCAACTTCCTTACTCCACTTTCCACATCCGACCAATTCCAATTCTCTTTTTTCTTTCAACCATTTCCTCTTCTGTCCTCTTCCTTATTCTTTCTTCTCCTTCTCTTCCCTCCTCACCTTTCCTCATATTCCCTTATTCTCCTTTCCATTGCAGCTTCCATTTTCTTTCTGTATTCATCTAATTTCAACTTCCCTCCACTCTACCCTTGTCTCACCTCCCTTGCAAACTCTGTAATGACTTATCGACCTTTTCCTCTTCTCTTCAGCTGTTTTCTCACCCCCATCATGCAGCCTGCATCATCTTATCTAACCTTCCCTATACACTACACTACTTTCCTGTTTTTTTCTTTACAACTCTCATTCCTCCTCTTCCTTTAAGACAACAGCCTTGTTTCTCCAATTGTTTGCATGTTTTCCTTTTTATTCCTTCCATCTGTGAAAGGTAGTGCTCAGAGTTCAGCTTCTACAGCAATTTTACAACTGGAACAGAAGTCAGCCAGACATATAGGATCAGAGAGTGCACCCTAGAAGTTCTCAGTGAGTACAGAGTTATTTTCTCACTGTTAAAGGCTCATTTTGACCGAGAGAATGAGCTAATAGTACTCAAGACTGGTGTTCTGAGGGCTGAGCTCCTGGAATAGCTTCAAAAGAGCTCTCACACCTGAGCTCACAAGACAGAACTGAGTCACTGCCACCAGAACTCACAGCTTACCCACAAAAAAGTCTAACACTCAGAAGCAATTTTCTTCCTGAGTCCATGGGTCCACAGTTCCATGGGGGAAACAGGCAGAAGACACTGTCAACAAGACCACATATAATCACAGATAAGAAGATGGCAAGAGGAAAGCAAATGAACTTAACCAATGAAAACCAAGACAACCTGGCATGAATAGGACCCAGAACTCCCACCACAGCAAGTAGTGGATTGCCAAACACTCCAGAAAAATGAGGGCCTGACTTGAAATCACATTTCACAATGATGATAGTGATGTTGGAGTTGCACATAAATAACTCCTTAAACAACTACAGGAGAACACACATAAACAAATAGAACCTCCTACAGAGGAAACACATAAAGCACTCAAAGAATAGCAGGAATACACAATCAAACAGCAGGAGGAATTAGAAATGAAAATAAAAACAATAAAGAAATTACAAAAAGAGGCAACACTTGATATATTTAAATCTAAGAAGAAATCAGGAGTCACAGAATCAAGCATCACCAACAGACTACAAAAAATGGAAGAGAGAATTTTATACTCTCTTTCCTCTTTCCTTCACTTTCCACTTCTCACCTCTTCTTTCTTTTTATTTTCTTCTTTTATCACCTCTATTTGGATCTCCCCTTTCATAATTCCACTTTTCTTTTCATTTTTCTCCTCCATACACTTCCCACGTTTTCCTGCCCTCCTCTCCTTCATGTCATTCTGTACTCATGCTACCTCCCTGCTCTGACATCTCTAAGAAACTTTCCTCCCTCACTTGTCACCTTTATCTACTGCCTATTTTTGTACAATGTTTTTTTGATCTCCTCTCACCCTTTCCTCTTCCTCCATCACACATTCCTCTACTTCCTTTTTCCTATTCACCTCCATCTCTCCTTATTTAATTTATTCTTTCCTATTCACATTTTCCTTCTACCTCATCTACTGCATTCTCTCCTCTTACCTCACCCCACCAATTAAGTCTTTTCTTCTGTTCCAACTCTCTGTCTCTTCCCACCTTTCCCTACATCCTTTTTTCTATCTCTCTTTCCATGTATTTTTCTCCCAATCATTTGACATTCTTCTTCCCTTCCCTAATTCACACCTCACATTCTCTCGAATCCTTACTTTTTTTCTCACTACATTCAAATTTTCTTCAGTTTCCTATTAAATTTTGGCTACCCAATTTCTCTTTCCTCTGTGCTCTTTTATCCTCTTCTCTCTGCCTCCCTTTCTCTACCATTTTTCTTCCTCCTCCTTCTATTTCCACCTCCTTCTTAAACCTAGTTACCTCTTAACTTCCCCATTTCCTACATTTCTCTTCACTCATCTTGATGTAGCCCTCCCATTCCCTACTTCCTATAGTTCCCTACTTCCCAGATCTTCTCCATCTTCTTCCCTTTTCTTTATTCCCGCTATAATTTTATTCTTCTGTCCTTCTCCCTTTCTTTACCTCCTTCCTCACTTTTCATCCTATCCTCTTTACACCTGTTTTTGCTTTCCCTGCTCTCTCCTCTCTTACATTTTATTTTCTGCTCTTTCTTCTCTCATGTAAAATCTTTTCAAGTTTTCCTTTTATTATCTTTTCAGTTTTTTACATCTTTTTCTTTTCACTTCACATCTTTTCTTTTTTCTACATTTCATCTTCATCTACTTTCTCTTCTTCTGTCCTTTATCCTTATTTATTATCTCTTCATTTGCCAAAGGTCCTCTTACCTCCTCTTCCACTTTCTCCCTTCGTCATTTCTCCCACCACTCCACATATCCTTCTTTGATCCTCCATTCTCCCCATTTTCCCTTTCTTTTGGCTTGCTCCTCCCTCTTCCTCCCTCATCAGACACTCTCCATCTGCTTTTTTTCTCTTCTTTCTTCTTCCTGCCTGTTTTTTCCTTCTTCTAATCTACCCTTTCTGCATTCTCTCAGCTTGCTTACTCTCACCCCACTCATGAAGCCTTTACCTTCTTGTCTCATATGCCAGATGCACTACTCCATTTTTATCTGCTTCCTTTCTCAACTCTCCTTCCTCCTCTCCCTTTAAGACAACAGACTTAGACTGGTGCGGAGGTGGTGTGGAGCGTGTCGGCTTTGAACTACTCTCAAAGTGTGGCCTTGCTCGAGGCTGCAGCAGAGCCTCTGTAAGGAAGGCGGGAGCTTGACAGCTTCAGTAAGGGCCAGCAGTGGTGACAGCAACCCGGAGTCATAAGCGACAGCGGAAAGCAGAACTTCAGCGAGCAGGAATCCCGTTCTGCTTCCCAAAGTGGAAGTGCTCATGGATCGGGGAAATCTGCATGGCATACACCTGCAAGGTCTCGCTCCAAGGAAGATTCAAGGTGTTCTAGATCAAAGTCAAGATCCAGATCTGAATCTAGGTCTAGATCAAGAAGAAGTTCAAGAAGGCATTATACAAGGTCAAGATCATGATCTCTCTCTCATAGACGATCCCGGAGCAGGTCTTACAGCCGTGATTATCGCAGACGCCACAGCCACAACCATTCTCCCATGTCTGCTCGGAGGCATCATGTTGGGAACCGGGCAAATCCTGACCCAAACTGTTGTCTTGGAGTGTTTGGATTGAGCTTATACACCACAGAAAGAGATCTAAGAGATGTGTTCTCTAAATACGGCCCCATTGCTGATGTGTCTATTGTGTATGACCAGCAGTCTAGAAGGTCAATAGGATTTGCCTTTGTATATTTTGAAAATGTAGATGATACCAAGGAAGCTAATAAACGTGCCAATGGAATGGAGCTCGATGGATGTCAAATTAGGGTCGATTTCTCTATAACAAAAAGGTCCCATACCCCAACACCAGGAATTTATATGGGGAGACCCACTTACTGCAGTTCACGGCTCCGGGACTATTATGATAGAGGATATGATCGGGGTTATGATGACCGGGAGTATTATAGCAGATCATACAGAGGAGGTGGTGGAGGAGGAAAGAGATGGAGAGCAGCTCAAGACAGGGATCAGCTTTACAGAAGGTGGTAACCTTCTCCTTACTACAGTCGTGGAGGATACAGGTCTTGTTCTCGATCACGATCCTACTCCCCTTGTCGCTATTAAAGCCTGAAGTTGAAGGCGTTCTGAAACATGCCATAGAGCTGGGATATTGTTTGTCGGCAATATTTTCTATTGACTCCTGCCTAAAAAGTGAACAGTGCCTAGTGAAGTTAGGTGACTTTTATACCTTTTATGAAGACTACTTTTGGTGGAGTTGAAATGCTGTTTTCATTCTGCATTTGTGTATTTCGGTGCTTTGTTCAAAGTTAAGTGTTTTCAGAAAAGTATGTTTTGCATGTATTTTTTACAGAACAGTCCAAATTTTGACTGCTGAGAAGTTTCTACTGTACAAAACTTCATTTAAAAGTTTTTTCTACTGAATCCAGGGTATTCTGATGATTGTCGCCTGTGTGTAAAATGCTACAAGATGGCAAAAAGCAACAATAAACAAGTTTGGTTTTTACTTTTCTTTCTAAATATCAATGCTTAACAAGAACCATTTTTAAGTTATCAGTAAAATAAATAAATAAAAATAATTCTTTCAGGAAAAAAAGACAACAGACTTGCTTCTCTGTTTGCCTGTGTGTCCTCCATTTCACTCCTTCCATGGGTAAACTGCTAATTAATTTTGTACCCTACAATTACCTGATATCTTTCCTTTTATTTCCCCTTCCTTCCTCTGGACACTCACAGACTCTTTTCTCTTTCCCTCCATTTCCTCTTTCTTTTCTTCTTTCCTGCTCTTCCATTTTCATCATTATTACATCCTCTTTCCACTTTGTATTACTTACTTCTTCAATACTCTTCCTGCTTTGTTGTTCTTTCCTCTTCCCTGATCTTCCCCCACTCCTACTACTTCACTCTATTTGGTCTTTCTTTCCTTCACTCCACATTCTTCCTACCTCACTGCTTTTTATCTTCTTCCCTTCTCCTTCCCCCATTAACTTCCCCCTTTCACCTACTCTTACTCCATCAACTTCCCTCCATCTCCTCTTTTCCTTCTTCCTTTTCTTCTTACCTACATTTTCCTCCAATTATCTTCTCTCGTCTTCTGTACATCTTTTTTAAGTTTTCATTTCTTTCCTCCTATCTATTCTCTTCCCCATCCTGTTCTCTTTTCTTGTTCCATTTTTCTTTTCTTTTTTCTTTTGTCTTCTTCTTACTTCTCCCCATTCTTTCTTTTCATTCCACCCTTCGTTTTT
The DNA here is from genome assembly GCF_963924665.1 of Micromys minutus. Lineage (NCBI taxonomy): Eukaryota > Metazoa > Chordata > Mammalia > Rodentia > Muridae > Micromys > Micromys minutus. The sequence goes on along the minus strand of NC_137970.1, from coordinate 108,459,507 downwards.
CTATTCTCTCTTACTCCTCTTCCCCTGCAATGCTCACACTTCTTTCTCCTTTCTTTATTTTCCTCTGTCCTCCAATTTCTTCCTAATTTCTGTCTTTTCTTCACTCCTTTGCCTCCCTTCTATTTTCTCCCCTTCCTGTTTCCTCTTCTTTCCTCCCCTCTCCTTTTCTCCCTTTCCTTTTATTTGCCTCTTTCTTACTTTTCTCTTCTTCATTTTCCTATTTTTCTCTCTACTTTCCAGTTCTTTTCTCCTTTGTAGATTGTTTTGAAACTGTTCCTATTTTAATGTTAATTCTGTTTCCCCAAGAAGAGCAATTTAGTCACATGCTCATGAGGTGACTTCAGTTGTACCTTTCCATTTTTATTTGATAAATAAAGGAGAGATCCAGTGATTTAGCAGGAAAAAGTGAAATTTGCATTGTCCTAAATCTATTCCTATATTAATGTCAATTACACTTCCCCAAAAAGGGTTATCTATTTATGTGCTCAAGAGATCTCTGCATTTATACCTTCCCATTTTTATTTGTTAAATAAAAGAAATAGCCAGTTATTGGGCAGGGGGAAAGGAGGTGGATGGAGGGTTCAGGAGAAGCGTTTGGAGGAGGTTTTAATGAAGGAGAGGAAGTTGGAGATGAAACACATGGCATCAATAATGACAGTTTTATGGAGTCTCTTAGACAACAGTAGGCACCCAACCTATGGATAAGAACCCAACTTCCCTGAGTCTAAACTCCCTGTGAGGTAGGTTTTCTACAAACAAGTGAACAGGTTTGGACATCTACACCTTGGAGAGCCTTGCTGTGTTTATATCCCCATTTTCCCTCCAACCGCACATCTACACAGGGAACAAACAGACACACTGGGTTCCAAGCCTACAGGTTGCATGAGATCAATCGCACAAGAAAGGGCCCTAAATCAAACATTCCTTGCCTTAGAAAAGAAATTGCCAGTTGACCTCCAGACGATAAACATCCACAGGGTTATGAAGAATTAAAATGGCAACCCATGGATGTGGAAGAACTGAGGAAATTTAAGGAAAGCATTACAAAGTTTGGAATGCACTCCCCATTTGTAAAACAACTCCTCATTTCTTGGGCTAGTAAAATAGTATAATTCCCCAAGACTGGAGAGATATGGAAAGTGCAATACTAGAGCCTGCTGCAAATTTACAGAGGATCTCATGGTGGAGAGAAGAGGTAAGGGAGATAGCAGGACAAAATAGAGCCAGGAGTGGAGAAATTTTTGTAAATCAGCTGCTTGTGGAAGGTCACTTTGCTGAGGTAGAAGTGCAGGCTGTATATGAAGAAGAAACTCTGGCATTATGTCGATGGTTAGCTTTAAAATCCTGCGACAAGATTGCAGAATCAGGGAAAAAAACTTGAACCATTCCTTCAAGTCATACAAGTTCCTAAAGAAACTTTCCCTGACTTTTGAAAATGGCTAACCTCAGCTGTGGAATGCAGTGTATCAGACTCAGCAGCAGGAAAGGCAACAATAGGATCCTTAGCATTTGGAAATGCAAATAATGAATGCAAAGATATAATCGGACTGCTGATTGCAAGGTTGGCATCAATGGAAGAATGTATTAGATATACTGCTGATGATGGATCCTGCTCACCTGATATACTAAGAGTAGTTGCCACTAGACAGCTAGAGATGACCCAATATTTCAAATGTTTTAATTGTGGTGAACAAGGTTATCTCATGTATGACTGCAAGAAAAATAAAAATAATACAGAAAAGGGGCCTATGCCTCCTGGAATATGTCAAAGATGTGGCAAAAACCAACACGTGATGAGGGAATGGAGAGCAAAAAAAGACAAATGGGGCAACACCCTGCCAAAAACTTCCAGGGGAACTCTCACTGGCCACAATGACAGGCAGGGAGAGTTCTCTCTCTCAGAACAATTAAATGTCACTGATTAGAAAACAGATGTTCTGAGAGAAAACAAGGCTGAGGTGACTTCTGTAAACAATTTCAAAAGCCTTGAAGTGAGCCAAAAACATATATTTGGCAAACATCTATAGAAGATCAAAGAACCAAACTAAAATTACTAGTAAACACTATTGAAAATGAAGGAATTGTTGACACTGAAAGAGATGTCACCATCATCTCTCCAAAATCTTGGCCTGCTAGTTGGCTACTTCAAAAGGTAGATATACAATTTCAAGGTATTGGCATTTTAACCTAAATAAAGCAAAACACCAAGTGGCTTAAATATATAGGACCAGAAGGTCAAATAGAAAAACTGATGACATATATTGTTCATATAGCCATTAACCTATGGGGAAGAGATTTATTACAGCAGTGGAAAACCCATATTAATATTCCCTCTGTTTCACTGTCTGGCCAGGAAAACTGTCAATCTGCTAATAAAGATTTCAAAATAGTCAGAAAATATTATCAAAGACAGATACAGACTGTTCAAGAAATTGCAGGATGCACATCTAGATCATATTGATCCAAAAATGGCCTACATCTTAGTCATTTTGCCTTCAACTAATTCTCCTACAGGAATTCTTATGCAGAGAGAAGATTATATGTTAGAATTGATTTTTTGGCACATAAACAGAGTGAGAAACTAAATACTGACAGTGAGGTCTCTGAATTGTTAAAGAAGGGTAAAATGAGACTTCGACAATTAATCTGAATGTATCCAGCTAAAATTGGGGTACCTTTTACTAATGCAGAAATTGCTTTCTTAAGGGCACAAGAAGAATACTGGCAAAGAGCATGCAGTAATTTCTTGGAAAAGATTAACAACAGATACCCTAAAAGCAAGCGACTTCAGTTCATAAAAAGAAATAATTGGATTCTCCTAAGTATAATTAAGGGAACTCTAATATCTGGAGTCCCTACATTTTATACTGATGCCAGTAAGTCAGGAAAGGCAGGATATAAATCAGAAGATGTCAGTAAGTTGGCTAAGAGTCCTTATAAGTCACTTCAAAACTCTGAATTATACATAATACTCATGGTGCTGTCAGATTTTCCTGTTTCTCTTAATACAGTAACTGACTCACAATATGCAGAAAGGGTTGTTTTACACATGGATACTGCTGAATTTATTCAGAATAATCCTGAATTTAATTCACTATTTATTCAGCTACAACAAATGATCAGAAATAGGAGTTATCCAATATGTATAACACACATAAGATCTCATACAAGTCTGCCAGAGCCTCTGGTGCAAGGTAATAATGAAATTGACTTGCTATGGATAGGATGTGTAATAAAGGCTTCTGAATTCCATAAAAACAGCATGCTAACAGCAAAACTTTAAAGAAAGAATTCTGTATAATTCTTGGCAACAAGCTACAGAAATTGTGAGGCAAGATCCTAGTTTCTCATTATATAGTCAAACTCCATTGCCAACAGGAACTAACCCCAAGGGTACCCAAAGAAATGAAATTTGGCAGATGGATGTCTTCCACTTTACAGAGTTTGGTAAATTGAAATATGTGCACCACACTATAGACACATATTCAGGGAAGGGGGTGGAGGAGAAATGATAGATACAGTAATATTATGGAAGTTAGAGAAATAGAAATATGATAGGTTAGTAAATTTACTCTTAAACAAAATATTACATAGCTATATCTTATTAGTAGAAATAATTGTAATTGATATGAGGTTGAAGTTATACTATTTTCATTTTAATGGAATTCATTTAATACAAATCTAATATTTTCACTAGTATAATTTCTTATTGAACTAAAATCGATATCAATACTGTTACTTTCATATACGCATAATGTCTATTCAGTACATTGGGAAATATAAGGCTTAGACCTAGTCCTGTAACTGCTATTTACACTGATTCAAGTTAATCAAACAAAAGAAAGTATTGGAATATTCCAATTAGAAATAGCCAAATGTAGTCAAGACTTTACAAAATCATTACTATATGCTTTGTGTAGATATATCATCTTCAAAGGCATTGGAATTTCACAGAAAATGATATTTACAGACATGTTTTATTAAGAATCATTTTACTAGAGAACTGTCTCCTCCTGACAGTACCCCTTCTTACATTCGAAGACGAAATTGAACATCGATGGATTCGCTCTAGTTGGGTCATGATAGCCACTAGACAAGAATTGCCTCATTCATCTACAGACAGTACTGTCCAGAAAGGGACACTTTTGCAGAATAGTCGACTGATAATCTTTGACAACTCAAAATTATCAGCCCTTCAAATTTCTACATTACAAAGGTCTGTCAGATATGATCCAGGACCAGAAGGCTGAAGACTGTTACTCCAATATTTGAAAGATGAGGGATAGTCTAAGTGGACAGCGGTCTCTATAAATTGACTAGTTTTGGAAGCTGTGTTGTGTGCTTCTCAATATCATGTATTATTAGTCATTATGAGATTTCTGACATTGTACAAGAATGGGCGCCTCATAGCCCGACCAGCTTTTTGGCATTAAAAAGGTTAATATAGATCATTCAAAAGGTGACTTTCAGATGATATACAATCTAAACCTGAGATATAAATTAGACCTAGAAATATATCTTTCCATATTGAAAAGGGGCTTTATTTAACAGACAAAATTGATAGGCAAGATGTTAATGCTGTCTTATACTTTATAAATTGTAAAATGGTAATAGTTATATTCATCTTATAGCTGAAAAAACTTTAACTGGACAAAAAGGAGGAAATGTAGATTGTCCTGAAGCTATTCCTATCTTAATGTTTATTCCACTTCCCCAAGAATGGCTATCTAGCCATGAGGAGACTGCATTTATACCTTCCCATTTTCATTTGTTAAATGAAGAAAAGAACCATTTATTGGGTAGGGGGGAAGGGAGGTGCAAAGAGGAGACTGGAGAAGGAGTCAGAGGAGGTTTTAGTGAAAAACAGGAAGATGGAGATGGAACACGTGACATTGAAAAATGGCAAGTATTAAGGGATCTCTTAGCTGGGGAATAGAGAGAGTAGTGGGATTCTGCCCAATCTAGGTGGTTTGATTGTATTTCTAATTACTGTCTGGTGTTTTCATTTAATGGCTAGCTAGGGTTGAAAATCATTGCAACACCCCACCTTTCTCTTTTTTCTTTCCTCCTTTTCACTTCTCCCTTTCTTTCTCTTTTCATCCTTGCCCCCTTTTACTTCTTTCTTCTATTTAATATTTTTCCTTTACCTGTTCCTTTCTCACATCATCTTCACCTCCCTCTTCCTTTGTTGTCTCTTTCCTTGTCTTTTATATTCTCATCTCTCCTTGCTATTCCTTTTTCTTCCTCCTTCTAATTTCTCTCTTCATCATCTTCATCACTCTTTTCCTACTCCTTACAGTTGATTGTTTCTCCTCCATCTTATTCCCTCACAGTTACCTTCTTTTGCCTTCATCCCCTCGCTTTTACCCTCCTTTATTTTCTTCCCTTTTCTACTCCCTTCACTTTTCCCTCCTCTACTTCTCCCCTCTTCTGTTCCCTTTGATAACCCTGTCTATTCCATAATCTTTCTCCATTCCATCCTCCTTCTCCCATAACTTCTCTTTTCCATCCTTTTTCCTACTCTTCTCTCTTCCATCCTTCTGCCTTTTCTCTTCAAATTTCTCATAACCTCGACGTCCTCTTCCCACCCCATTCACTATTTCCTATTATTTGTGCTTTACCCTTGTCCTGCTTTCATCTTCTTCTTCCTCTTCACATTACCACCTTTACCGTACATTCCTTCCTCTTCCCTTTTCTTTCCCTTCCCTCCTCCTCCGTCTTCCCCACATTCTCTTGCCCCTCACATTTTTTCTCATTCTTGTTCCATAGTGTCCTCTCTTTCCTCCTAACTCTAATTTTCTCTTACCCACTATTCTCATCTCTCAATCCCTTTATTTTCTGTTCCCTTCCTTCACCCTTTCCTCCTTTTTCTTTGTATCTCTTCTTCCTTTTACCACTATTTCCTTTTTTCCTCCCAATACACTCTTCCAACTTCTTTCTATTTTTCCTCCTTCCACTTTGTTTTTTTTCCATTTCTCTATCACATTCTCTCCTATCTCTGCTTCTAATTTCTGTCCTCTTCCCTTCCCCCATCTTCCCACTTCTCTCCTATTGCCACACCCTCTTCTTCCCTACAAACATCTCCTTTTTACAACATTTTCCCTCTTCCCTATTTTTCATACTTCCCTTCTTACCTCTTCATTCATTCTCTCCTCTTTTGTGGCCCTTGCTTATTTTCTTCTGTCCTCTTTGATTCTTGTTTCTCTCCACTTCTTTCCTGGGCCATCGCTTATATTTTCTTTCCCTCCTTCCAACACTTTTCTCCATTCACCTGCTCCATTTTCCTTCCTTTCTTTTATAACATTCCTCTTTTTCCATCTTCACTTTATCATACTCTGTCATTTTCCACCCTACCTCTTCTCCTCTCCCCTTCTTGCTCCTCTTCTTTTCCCTCCTCTTTCCTGTTGCCCCATCTTCCATACTTTCACCTCATCCCTCCTCCCTCTTCTTACCTCCTCTCTACAGAATCCAGTTTGTTTCTTTTAGACTTCTAACCTTTTTATACAATGTATGAACTCCCCTCTTATTTGTTCCAATTCTCTTGATCCTCCTCTGTGCTTTATGGTTTCCTCCTATGATGCCAAGCATGCAGCCTTCCACTACAGGACTCTTCTCCCTTAGTCTCCTACTCTCGGAATAGTTTCCTGATCTTTCCTGGTGCTGAACCTCCCTGACCTTCTAAGCCCCTCTAGCTTTCTCATGTCTTTATGACTCTGCTGCTTTACATCCAAGTCTTTTTACTTCTGGTGTGTATCCTGCCCCCCATCAGGAGTATTGTGACCAGAGCAGTCTCTGAATTTGCCCTGTTCTTCCACACTGTGCCAAAGTCCTGAGCTTCTACATAGATTACTAAAGCCCCAGACACTTGCTCTCTACACCTGACATATAAAATTGACCTGGTCATTCTGGCACACTCTCAACTTATTAAACCCTCCCAAATTCCTGAATTCCTCTGTCCCTGACATACCCTGAACTTCCCTATTCAACATAACACTATCTACCTCATCCCAGGTCTTATCTCCTCTGTGATAATTTCCTATTTTCTCACAAGTGACCTGCTCTTGTGTCTCCTGATATCTCCTTTGGTCTTGTCTCACTAGTATCTTGTCACCCCAACACAATATCTTGACCTCCATTTTCTGTCTGTCCACATCTTTCTAAATCTGCCAAGCCTCCAGAACCTCTCACACTTCCAGCTTCTTCCCTGCTCCTCTCTCCTCTCCCTGATCATCCTGCTCTCTTCCCCTACCATTATTCTTCAGCCTGCTCCCCTCTATCCCCTTCTCTGTGCTCCTTCCCTCCTCTTGTTCACATGTCCTCTCTTGTACAATTCTCCACTGAACCACCTGGATGTTCATCACCCCTGACTCTCTTCAGTATGCTGTGTTTCTGGACAACAACCTGTAGGTTCCACACTCACCCACAGAATCCATTTTGTTTTGTCACCAGAAATTAGTCTATGTCCAGAGTCTCTTGAACTCTTCCGAAGACATATGCCTTTTTGTTAGCCTTTGGTCTTCTATTCATGCTCTTTCACTTCCCCATGTACCTTTTTTCTCCTCTACCACCCTCTGTAAATATTATTCCATACTTCCCCCCTTTATGCTGACTCTCTAACCCCCTCCTCATTATCTTACTTCCCTGAGTCCTCATTCTAAGACATTCTGTCCTCTAGTCGACCCTCTTCCTTTGAAGGTGTTCAGTCAGTCCACATTCTCCCTAAACATCTTTTTCTACACACTAGCCCCCTGTCCCCTGCCAAGCTCCTAGTGCCCCTTGAATTATCTCTCATTTCCTAATGTCCCCCAGCTATCACATAGCCTGCTGCTTCTCCCCAGACATTCCACCCCCACTGTGAGTATCTTCAAACTCAGATTCATACCCTCCACTGTCCCATTTCTCCTCAGACTTTTCTTACTTCCATTTGTCCCCTATATCCTTGTACTTTGTCCCTGCACTTTGGTTAGCTTCTCCCTCTTGCCCTGCTACTCTGGTTCCTAGGTACCCTCCAGGCTTCCAGTCCTTCTCCCCCTTGAACTCCTTTCTTTTTCTACCATCAGCTCTGTGCCCTCCACTGAGAAGCCTGCTGTCCTCCTCACTAACCTTACCCTCTTAACCTGCCCTTTCCTCCTTTCTTTCCTCCTTCAGGCCTTTCTGTTTTCCTTCAGGTATTTTTCCTCATTTCCATATTTTGGTCTTTTTGGCACAATCCTCTCAATCCCACCTTCTGTTTCTTCTTCTATTTCCATAAGTTTCTTCCACTACTTCTCTTTCCTAGACTCTCCTTTTGTCTGCTACCATCCCATATGCCTTAGACTCTGTCCTCATCTCAAGCTTAGTCGCCAGTTTGTTGATATTCACATCTTAAAGATAACCCACTTAGCTTCCTTTCATTTGTGAGCCTCCTTCCAAACACTTCTTTTTCTCCTCACCATCCTATCTTCTGTCAACCTTTTTACCCTTAGCATGGGCCTGTCTCCCTAGACACTTACCCTGCTCTGTCACCTCTGTTTATTTAACCTTTTCAGTAAATTCTGCTAGACATTCCAAGATCTGTACTAAAGTGTTTTTTAAGAACCATAAACTTCAGGCTCATCTGACCAAGGGGTCTTAGGAGCTGATTTTCTATTGGACTGTCCTGTTTAGGATGGCCCTATGCATTGACAGATTGCAGTATAGTTTGGCAGTCTTCTAACTTACTCTTGAACTATCTGCCTATGCTAACATGGATCTTTTCTTGGCCTGCTGGCCTATTTCCCTTATCTAGATTATTCGTTTCCAGCTTTGGTCCTCAACACCCTATTTCTTCTGGCCAGAGTCTCCAGCTTTTAGACCTAGGCCCTGATCCATTCTACCCATTGTTTTAGCTTTTCCAGAAACTCTGCATTACTCCTGAGCCTCCCTAAAAGCACTCCTAACCTCTACACCTTTGACTACTGCCCCAAACCCACAGCCAGCACCTAGCTTTCTCTCAGCCTTCAGGCATCCTTTAATGTTCATTTCCATCCTTCTGTTTACTTCAAGAATACTAGAATTTTGTAATCTTCCATCCTTACACCCCTCAACCTTATTTCCCCTTCAAGGGCCTAGCTCCCAATTTGCTACTGTTTTTTGAGCATCTGTTCTTTCTCTTCAGATTCCTAACTCACAAGTGCACATCTGAGCTCTGTCAGTGTTCAACCCCTCTCTAAAGACTTATGTTGTTGTCCTGCCCTCCCTGAAGCCTGCTCTTCTCCCTCCCCTTTCCCATCTCTGGATGTGAACTATCCTATCCTTCCCTGTTGCCTCCCATCTTGCTCCCCAGATTTATATTTTACACTCACAGATTTCTTACCTCCTTGATCCAAGTATCTTCCCTTAATCTTCCCTCTTCCTTTATTTTCTTTTTGCCTTCCTCCTGAGTCGGACACCACATATTTACTATGGGTAAATATGATGAGTGCACAATGTGACTCTTCTCTCTCTGCTATGGTTCTCTGGATCTTTGAGCTGTCACAACCACAGGTTCAGAAATAGGTTCCACTCCTCAATATCTCCAGCTGTTCTTGATCATATGGTAGCCAATGGCATCCTGCTTATCAATTAATGGGTCTTCCTTAAATTAAAATGTAGTTAAGATTACTGAAAATTACTCAGTTCCGAAATAAGTTTATCAATGACCTGAGGTCCATCTGAGGTACTCACAATCTACCTGTGGCTACTAGTTCCATCATCTGAACAAATATGAATTCTGTTTGCCAGAGACACAGATGTCTGATGACTTTGTTATTTCTATTGATGGTGTCTGCCCCACACATGCATATGATCAATCAACTATCAGATTATAATATACTAGCTCTTGTCCCTTTATATTCCTTCTACATTCCAGTTGACTCAAAGGTGTCAAGCTTGTTCTGTACAGGAACACTGATTATTTTTAGTTTCAAGGGTCATGGTTGAAGTCTGCTGTCCTGCTTCTGATGTAAAGCAACTTTCCCCAAGTGCACTCTTTCCTCCTCAGCCCAGTCCATCTCAAACACGCTGTATCTAGTGCTCCTTGTGCTTCACAGATCAGGGTGTCAGAATTATTGAAATGCATGTCTACACTTAGCTAACCTGTAAAATTATCATGCATTACTGAGACAAAGACATCCAACAGAGTTGTCCTACAATCCATGGGACAGTGCACTCATGTTTTGATTGGTGTGTAGAGAAAAAGATATGCTGTCTGAGAATTTCATTTACTGACAATAAATCAGGCATTGGCACTGATTGTTGGAGAGGTGGCATGGGGTCAGGAACAGCATTGAATCTTTGACCTCTGTGCTGACTCCTGTAGAACAGAATGTTGCAAAGGACTTTGGGGAAGGCTGGGGGCTGTGGAACAACAGAGAGACAGAATGGTTCTGAAAGTGTTAAAGTATCAAGTTAGCTTCCACTAACCCTGCTTGGAGGACAAGTATGCTTTAAGGCTAAGAACAAAATAACTTGTTTAAAGAAATGGCCCAAACCTAGACCAGCTATACTTGGTAAGGTCTGGGCTGGCCTTGTAGTCCTGAGAGAAACAAAGTATGAAGGTCAGTGTGCCCCAAAACAGAGTGATCTAGAGTTAAATTATATACAAAAGCAGAGAGTGCCAATTTGAATAAACCAATGAAATTATTATGTGCTTGTTGCTAACTGCTTATGTAATTTTCCCTATAAATAAGTCCTCCTCATTGAGTTCAGGGTCATTACCTCTGTCTCCCGCGTGAGATACATATCAGCCCGGAGCTCCATCATTAAACTACCTCGTGCTTTTGCAACAGAAAGGTCTCTTGTGTTTTATTGGATAACCCTTTGCCCTGAGACTCGACTGGGGGGTCCCAGGAAGGGGGGTCCTACAACCAACCCCAACACCCTTTGCCTTGTCTCCTGGTCTCCCGTGATATCTCTTTAGGTCTTTAATCAGGGTTAAAAGTCTTTGTCTCATCTCTGGGTTGAATGTCTCAGTCTCTGTGTCTGGGACAGAATATGTAGGAACTGCTCCAACAAAAGCAGCACCAGGATCTCCTGCACAAACCCTGTCTGTGGCTTCAGCCACTGGGGGAAATGTTTCCAGAGGTTGCACTAGGCTTCCTGAGGCCCATCTGCTTTTTCATACTGGAACTTTCTGAAGTGTTAGTGGGAGACTTTACAGGCCATGCCATCCCCTGGAGGCTGAGGGTTCTGGTGGCACAGAGGGGGCCCTGTGGGGCAGAGTTGCTGGGTGCAGCCATTGTGCCTCCTGGGTGGCCACTTACAGTTTATCTTGGGCCAGGAGTCCCAGGGCTCAGTTGTGTTGAATCCTCATCAGGGATGCCACCTGCAACAAAGCATTGAGTGGGGGATTCTAAGAGTCCTGCCTGAGCATGACAAACATTGTTTACATGTTTTGCCCTTTGACCACTCTTCTTCTCCTTTACTAAATTGGTTACATTCCTAAAGCTAGTCCCCAGTGCCCATGTTCTTATTTGGCCTCTGACCCATTCCTGAGACAAAACATCAAGATTCAAAATTCCAAATTCATTATGTAGCTAGTATGTGTAGTCGGAATTTAGCAACTCACCCTAAAAAGACTTCCTTTTTTGCCCTTAAAATCCTACTGCTGCACAAACCACCTCTCTTGCTCTCACTTCTCTTGCCTCCCTTACTTTTCTTGCATGTGCATGCTGCTGCATGCTTTTGCCCTTTGCAACATCATGGACAGTGCTTGTACTTCCAGGGTGATAAATCTCATTTGAGCAGAGAGTTTGTTGTCTGGGCATGTCCTGTACCAATTTTGAGGGCCAATCCTCTCTTTCAGTGGTGATTGGAGGCCTTATGGGTCTGTAGAGTTCACTCAGTGGTTATGAGCACTTCTTGTTCATCCAGAAGACCTGCATTAGATTACGACACCCATAAAGTGGCTCACAACCAAGTGTAATTCCAGTTTCAGAGGTTATAATCGGTGCTGCTGACCTCCATGTACTTCAGGCATGCATATGGTGCACAGGCATATTTGTTGACAAAATTCAAATAGACTTAAAATCAAAACAATTATTTTCTTTAAAAAAATAGTGTACTATATGGAAGGTAAATGGCAGAATTTGAAAAAGAGGTTTCTCTTTCCTAGTTCAGCTGGCTTTTCAAATTAGGTTGTCTTTCTTACCACAGCATCATTTCATGGTTGGTATATCTTACATCCAGGAGCTGAACCTAAAACCAGTAACAACCATTTATCATGTGGCATTGTATGAATTGGTTTAATGTTACTTTCTCATTATTCCAAGGGTAATCACACCACATTGCTGATCCCTGATCTCTGGTGAGGGTTAAATTTAAGGACATTTAAGATCTCATCTGACACCTAGCAGAACTTAGTAACTGTCCTTTATTCATGGCATATTACTCACAGCCTCTCCTGCTGAAGTATATTTTTCTACAAGGAAAGTTACTTGGAAGGTATGCTGGTTAGATTTTATTGCCCATTTGACAGAAACCAGAGCTACATAGGAGGAGACAACCTCAGGTAAGGGATGCATAGGTGAGATTGGCCAGTATGTATGTCTGTGTGACATTGTCTTGGATGTTGTTTAAAGTATGAAGGTCAAGCCCACTATGGGCAAGGCAGTTGGACCAGAAATCTATTTTTGTAGATGAAGCTAATTTAGTGAGTGTGGGAGATAGTGAAAAAGAAGGCAGGACAGGATTACAAGGCAAAAATCTTGAAAGCAGGAACAATGAAGAAATGGTATGTGCTGGATCACTCAAAGGCATTTTTTTTTTAATTGAACAACTTTATTTAAAAAAAAAACAAAGATAAAAGTACAGATTTTGAGGACGCAGAGCGGAGCCTGGCCCAACTGCCAGCCGGAAAGGCGGCTCGTACAGGCTGAGCAACTGGTGAGTGGGAGACCTAGGCTGCGGGGGAGCAGAGGGATCTCTGCGGAGTGCACACGGAAAGGGCACCCCCTGCCCTGACCTGCCCTGTCCTCCCCAATCCAGTGACTGGGAACAGATCTTAGGAACTTCTGTTCCCAACCTGAGACGACTTCAGGAAACAGAGCAGAGCCTGGCCCAACAGCCAGCCAAAAGGTGGCTCGAACAGGCTGAGCAACTGGTGAGTGGGAGACCTAGGCTGCGGGGGAGCAGAGGGATCTCTGTGGAGTGCACACGGAAAGGGCACCCCCTGCCCTGACCTGCCCTGACCTGCCCTGTCCTCCCCGACCCAGTGACCGGGAACAGATCTTAGGAACTTCTGTTCCCACCCTGAGACGACTTCAGGACACAGACCAGAGCCTGGCCCACCTGCCATCCGGAAAGGTGGCTCGGAGAGGCTGAGCATCTGTGACCAGGAACAGATCTTAGGAACGTCTGTTCCCACCCGGACGCAACTTCAGTACACAGAGCGGAGCCTGGCCCAGCTGCCACCTGGAACCTGGGCTGCGGGAAGTAGAGAGATCTCTGCGGAGTGCACATGGAAAGTGTACCAGGGACACAGACCAGATACAAGGGAAAGGCAAGAACATATCACTGACAACAAAATGGCAAGAGGAAAGAGAAAGAGTATATCCCAAGGAAACCAAGACAATCTACCAACACCAGAACCCAGCTCTCCGATAGTAGCAAACATCGGAATTCCAAACACTCCAGAGAAAGAAGACACAGACCTGAAATCATGCCTCAAGATGCTGATAGAGTTACTTAAACAAGAAAGGGAGGAAAAGCAAAAAGATTCAGAAGCTTTTAAAGAAGAAACAAGAAAAACACTCAAAGAACTCAAAGATCGAGATGAAAACAGAACTAAAGAAATAAAGGAATGGAAGGGGAAAATTAAAACAGAAATTGACACAATAAAGAAAGCGCTAAAAGAGATAACCCTAGAGTCAGAACACCAAAAAAAGTAATCAGGAGTCACAGAAGCAACCATTTCCAATAGATTACAAGAGATCGAGGAGAGAATCTCGGGGGCAGAAGACAACATTGCAAACATAGACAAAACAGCCAGAGAAGATGCAAAAACCAAAAAGCTCCTAACCCAAAATGTCAACAAGATCCAGGACACAATGAGAAAACCAAACCTAAGGATAATAGGAATAGAACAGGGAGAAGAATATTGACTAAGAGGCCCAGTAAATATCTTCAACAAAATTGTAGAAGAAAACTTTTCTACCCTCAAGAATGAGATGACCACGAGCATAAAAGAAGCCTACAGAACTCCAAATAGGTTGGACCAGATAAGAAATACCTCCCGACACATAATAGTAAAAACATCAAGTGCCCAAAGTAAAGAAAAAATACTAAAAGCAGTAAGGGAAAAAGGTCAGGTAACATATAAAGGCAGACCAATCAGACTCACACCCGATTTCTCAACAGAGACTATGAAAGCTAGAAGAGCCTGGACAGACATCATGCACACCCTAAGAGAGCACAAGTGCTAGCCCAAACAGTTATACCCAGCAAAACTATCAATCAGCATAGATGGAGAGATGAAAATATTTCAACACAAATCTAAATTACACAGTATCTGACCACAAACCAAGCACTACAACGAATTATAGGTGGAAAACCCAATACAATGAGGGGAACTACATCCTAGTAAAAACATGAAAACTCCGAAGCAAAAAAACCAAAGGAGAAAAATACACAGACACAACTCAACCTATAAAAGCAATAATAGCAGGAAACAGAAACCACTACTCCTTGATATCTGTTAACATAAATGGACTCAACTCCCAAATAAAAAGACATAGGCTACCAGACTGGACACATAAAAAAAAAAAAAAAAACCAGCATTTTGCGGCATACAGAAAACTCATCTCAGATACAAAGACCGACACTATCTCAAAGAAAAAGGGTGGGGAAAAACTTCCAAGCAAACAGCCCCAAGAAGGAAGCTGAAGTGGCTATTCTAATATCGAATAAAGTAAATTTACAATCAAAAGTTATCAAAAAAGATAAAGAAGGACACTTTTTACACATTATTGGAGAAATCTGTCAGGAGGAACTCTCAATCCTTAACATATATGCTCCAAATACAAAAGCACAAACATTCATAAAAGAAACCATACTAAAGCTCAAATAATACATTTCACCCCACACAATAATAGTGGGAGACTTTAACTCCACTCTCTGCAATGAACAGATCATCAAAACAGAAACTGAACAAGGACACTGTAAAACTAGCAGAGAATATTAACCAACTGGAATTAATAGATATCTACAGAACATATCATCCTAAAGTAAAAGAATACACCTTCTTCTCAGCACCCCATGGAACATTCTTGAAAATTGACCACATAATTGGACACAGAACGAGCCTCAATCAATATAAGAAGATTGAAATACTCTCATTCATCCTCTTAGATCACCATGGTTTATGGCTGGTCTTTAACAACAACAAAGACAACAAAAAGCCCACATACACATGGAAATTAAACAACGTTTTTTTAAAAAATAGCAGGGTCAAAGAAGAAATAAAGAAATTAAGGACTTTCTAGAATTCAATGAAAAGGAAAACACAACATACCCAAAACAGTGAGATGCAATGAAATCAGTACTGAGAGGAAAACTCATAGACCTAAGAGATTAAAAAAAAAAAAAAAAAAAAAAAAACTGAACAGAACATACATCAGTAACTTGACAGCACAGCTAAAAGCTCTAGAACAAAAGGAAGCAGATACATCCAAGAAGAGTAGTCAGCAAGAAATAATCAATATTAGGGTCAGAAATAGGCCAAATAGAAACAAAATATCCATTGAAAGAATCAACCAAACCAAGAGCTGGTTCTTTGAGAAAATCAACAAGATTGATAAATCCCTATCCAGACTAACTTGAGGGCAAAAGGAGAGTATATAAATTAACAAGATTAGAAAGAAAAGTGGAGACATAACAACTAAAACTGAGGAAATTCAAGAAATCATCAGAACATACTACAAAAACCTGTACTCCACAAAGTTGGAAAATCTGGAGGAAATGGATGAATTTCTAGACAGATATAATATCCTAAATTTAAAGCAGGACCAGGTAAACCATGTAAATAATCCCATAACACCTAAAGAAATAGAAGAATTCATCAAAAGTCTCTCAACAAAAAAAGCCCAGGTCCAGATGGGTTCAGTGCAGAATTTTATCAGACATTTATTGCTGACATAACACCAATACTCTCCAAACTATTCCAAAAGATAGAATCAGATGGAATACTACCTAACTCATTTCTTGAGGCTACAATAACCCCCGTTCCTAAACCACACAAAAACCCAACAAATAAAGAGAACTTCAGACCAATCTCACTTATGAAAATTGATGCAAAAATACTCAACAAAATTCTTGCAAACTGAATCCAAGAACACACCAAAATGATCATTCACCATGACCAAGTAGGCATCATCCTTGGGATGCAAAGATGGTTTAATATAAGGAAATTTAACAATGTAATCCACCATATAAACAAACTCAAAGAACAAAATCATATGGTCATCTCACTAGATGCTGAGAAAGATTTTCACAAAATTCAACACCCCTTCATGTTAAAAGTCCTGGAAAGAACAGGAATCCAAGGTCCATATCCAAACATAATAAAAGCAATATACCACAAACCAACAGCCAACATCAAACATAATGGTCCAAAACTTGTACAATTCCACTAAAATCAGGGACTTGACAAGGCTGCCCACTCTCCCCCTACCTATTCAACATAGTACCTGAAGTCCTAGCTGAAGCAATTAGACAGCAAAAGGAGATCAAGGGGATACAAATCAGATCAAGGGGATACAAATCAGAAAGGAGGAAGTAAAAACATCACTCTTTGCAGATGACATGATAGTGTACATAAGTGACCACAAAATTTCCATGAGGGAACTCCTACAGCTGATAAAGAAGTTCAGCAAAGTGACTGGATACAAAATTAAGTAAATCTAATCAGTAGTCTTTCTATATTCAAAGGACAAATATGTGGAGAAAGAAATTAGGGAAAAGATACCCTTCACAATAGTCAGAAAAACTGTGAAATATCTTGGTGTGACTCTAACTAAGCAAGTGAAGGACCTGTATGACCAGAACTTCAAACCTCTAAAGAAAGAAATCAAGGAAGATCTCAGAAAATGAAAAGATCTCCATGCTCATTGATTGGAAGGATCAACATTTTAAAAATGGCCATCCTACCAAAAGAAATCTATAGATTCAAAGCAATCTCCATCAAAATTCCAACCCAGTTCCACACTGAGTTGTAAAGATCAATGTGCAATTACATACAGAATAACAAAAGAACTAGAATAGTGAAATCCATCCTCAATAACAAGAAAACATCTGTGGGAATCACAATCCCTGACCTCAAGCTATATTACAAGCAATTGTGCTGAAAACTGCATGGTAATGGTACCAAAATAGGCACATGGAACAATGTACTAGAATAGAAGTTCCAGAAATGAGGCTTCATGTATATGGTATCCTGATTTTTGACAAAGAAGCCATAAACATTCAATGGAAAAAGAACAGCATATTCAACAAATTGTGCTGGTCCAACTGGCACTCAGCATGCAAAAGAATGAAAATAGACCCTTTCTTATCTCCTTGTACAAAGCTCAAGTGTAAGTGGATCAATGATTTCCACATTAAACCAGATACACTGAAACTATTAGAAGAGAAATTAGGGAAGCCTTAAAACACATAGGCACAGGAGAAAATTTTCTGAACAAAACCCCATTGGCTCAAGCTCTAAGGTCAAAGATTAACAAATGGGACTTGATGAAATTGCAAAGTTCTGTAAGGCTAAAAACATTTCAAGAAAACAAAACGGCAGCCAACAGAATAGGAAAAGATCTTTACCAACTCCACATCAGATAGAGGCCTGATTTAAGGTATACAAAGGACTCAAAAAGCTAGGCACCAGAGAATCAAACAACCCAATTATAAATGGGGTACACAGCTAAACAAAACATTCTCAATTGAGGAACATGGAATGGCTGAGAAACATCTGAGGAAGTGCTCCACATACTTAGCCATCAGGGAAATGCAAATCAAAAAAACCCTGAGATTCCACCTCACACCAGTCAGATAGGCCAAGATCCAGAAATCAGATGACAGCAGATGCTGGCAATGTTGCAGAGAAAGAGGAACACTTCTCCACTGTTGGTGGGGTTGTAAACTGATACAAACACTCTGGAAATCAGTCTAGGGATTCCTCAGAAAATTGCAACTAGTACTACCTGAAGATACAGGTATTCCACTTTTGGGCATATACCCCAGAGCCACTTTAATATACAACAAAATACATGCACCACAATGTTCAAAACAGCTCTATTTATAATAGCCAGCAGCTGGAAAGAACCCAGATGTCCTACAGTAGAAGAATCAATAAAAATACTCTGGTACATTTACACAATGGAATACTACTCAGCCATCAGAATCAATGACTTAACCAAATACTTAAGAAAATGGCTGCATCTAGAGAATATCATCATGAGTGAGATAACCCAGTCAAAAAGAACAGACATAATATGCAGTCACTGATAGTGGGATGGTAAAACACATACTCTTCTTCACCCATCACATTCCATCCCATCCTTCTATATTTTCCACATTAAAATTTTTGCCACTCTCCTAATAAATTTTTCAAACTGTAGTTATTTTAACTGAGCACTCTATAAATTTCTCTTCTGTCATTTGCATCGCTTTGTTTCCCATTTCCTCTTCCTATTTTTTCCTTCTATTTCCACTTCTTTTAATGTCTTCTTACCTCTTAACTCCCTGTTTTTGTGCACACATTTTGATGTCCCCCTCCTATTCTCTATATCCTACAATTCCATACATCCCACATTTTCGACACCTTCATATTTTTTCCTTATCCATGCAATCCTTTTAAACTTCTCTCATTCCTTACTTTTTCCCTTCTTCTCCTCTCTTGTCACTTTTTATCCAGTCCTCTTCACTACTGTTTTTGCTTTGTTTGTTCTCCCTAATTTTAGATTGTACCTCCAGGAATTTCTTCTCAATTATCACCCTTTTTCAAGTCTTCTTTTGTTTTATCTTTCTTGTTCTTTTTCTATTTTTCTTTTTTTGTCCTCTGTATTTTATTCTTTTCTTTCATCTCTTCATTTGCCAAATGTCCTCTTTACTCACCTTCCATTAGATCACATTTTCACTCATCCCACACCTTCACAACCCCCTTTTCCTCCTACTTCCTCCACTTTCATCCCGTTCTTTCAGCTTCCTCCTCTTCTCTCTTTACACCACAAACACCCTGTATCCGTTTCCTTTCACTCTCATCTTTCTTCTTTTACCTCTTTACTCCTTCTCCTACCTCATCCTTTGATCACTTTTCATATTCTTAATTCATCCTCTGTCAACTTCTTTATCTTTATCTTCATCTTTATCTTCTTCCTTGCATCACACAGATTCTCTACTGTTTCCTATTTTTTCCATCCTCTCAAATTCACTTCATTTTTTTTTTCTCCATCACTTTCCTTCTTCCACTTTCTCCTTCTTTCTACTACCCCTTCTCTTTCTCTTTTAAACATTTCCTCTTCTGTCATCTTCCTCTTTCCCTCTTCTACATTTTACCTTCTCTTTCCTCTTCACCTTTTCTCATATTCCCTTTTCCTCCCTTTCTTTCCCTCCAAGCTGCCATTTCCTTTTCTTATTTCTCCACTTTCCACTTCCCTCCATCTATGCTCATCTCATCTCCCTTATAACCTCCTCAGGTGCCTTGTCCATTCTTTGCCTATTCTCTTCAGCCTGATGGCTCTCAAGCCAAACATGCAGCTGGTATCTTCTGGTTTCTTCTTCCATCTGCACTACTCTAACCTCCTCTTCTTCCTCCCACAACCCTGATCCATCTTCTTCCTTTAAGACAACTGCCTTTCTTCCCTGTGTGCTTGTGTGTCCTCCATTTCCCTCCTTCCATGGGTAAAGTATGCTAAATATGTTTGCAGCCTACCATGACCTGATATCTTCTCTGAGGTTGGTTCAATCAGAGAAAATCACATCACAAACAGAACTTCATTTTCTTTGGATTGTCAAGCCAGTCTTTCCCTTCCATTACCAGTGTATTTACAGTTACATTCTATATTCACTAGGATTACTGCCAAAAAAGCCAATCACATTATATTACAGTTTGTATGGATATAAACCAGGAAATGGATCTTTTCCAATTCCATGTTTGAAAAGTCGTATGGAATTACTACAGGGGATGTGATAGAAATGAAATTAGACTTAGCAACAAGTAAAAGTGGATGACTAAATGTTCAGTTATGGCCAGGAAATAATAGAAAATGCATAGACTAGAAACATATTGGTAGTAAAAAGCAACAACTGTTGAGGAACATGGTAAGCCTTCCTCTACATAGTATGGGCTCTTCCACTTTTTTTTCAATGTGAAAGCCCTATACTATGCAAAGCACTGCTCACAATCTTCTTCATATTAATGTACTGCAAATGTGTACTCTATCCTTTACTAAATCACTCATAATACATGCTACCTGAATACTTGCCTAATCCTTCAATCTTATGGCATAACTGATTTTACAACTCTATACATTACTGTAAGATCATGTACTCTAACTTGCCTTCTGTTTTATGAAAATTGTTTTCATTTTAAGATATTAAACTGATCCCCTTTCTCTTACTTATAATAGTACCCTCCTCTAGGGTCTTCATAAGTTGATTTTGTAATGCACATAAGTTAAAAATAAGGATTATTAGTAAGAGGGACTGGGGATGTATTTGGAAAGGGTGTGCTTGATGTCCAGACACCCAGAGGCTTTCCGAAAACATTCAGCAGAGAACAAGGGGCAGAAGCCTGGTAAGGTTTTAACATTGAGTACCCAGAGCTCCCAGTGTTCTTGGCAGTGCTATGTGGCAAATGTTCCTTTCCAGTCCACAGTAAGTGCAGGGACTCTGACAGAGATAATTGTGATCTGCCTGGCAAAGGCAGTAATTGAACAACAGCTTCAGAGGCAACTTCTCACTTCTTACACCTGGACCCAAAGTTAAACTGACACACAGGGCCTGGGAGGTCACACCGGGAGTTCTCAGTGAGTGGAGAGTCTGTGCTCAATGGAAAAGTTTGCTTTTGGATCTAGAGAAAGTGCCACTACTACTCAGAACTGGTTGACAAATGGCTGAGCTCCCAGAACAGCCTTAAAGAGCTCCACACCTGAGCTCACAAAGGCAGAACTGAGTCACTTCCACCAGAATTCATTGCTTGCCCACAAGAAGTTGAACTACAGAATCCATTTTCTTCCTCAGCCCATGAGTTCTCACATACACAGGAGATAGAGAAACAGTCACTGACTAAAAGAGCACATATAATCACAGATATCTAGATGGAAATATTAAAACGAAAGAACATAAATAATGGAAATCATGACAACCTGGTAACATCAAAACCCAGCTGCAACTCCACAGCAAGAAGTAGATTACCAACCACTCCAGAAAATCAAACAAGGCTCAGACATGAAATCATACTGCATGATGATGATCTTAGAGATCCTCTTCCTTTTTCTCCCTTCTCTTTTAACTTCTTTTTAAGCCTTCTTACCTCTTAACTTCCTGATTCCCCAAATTTTCTACACTCTTTTTGGTGTTACCCACCTAGTTCCTACTTCCTAAAGTTCCATACTTGCCACATCTTCTCCATCTGCTTCTCTTTTCTTCGGTATCTCCCCTATCCTTTTCTGATTCTGTTTTTTTCCATTTCTCTCTCCTTCTCCACCCTAATCACTTCTTTATCCTGTCCCCTTTACTCCTGATATCTCTTTGCCTGCTCTCCGCTCTATTAGATTTTACCTCCAGAAATCTCTTCTCTCATATCACCACTTTTCAAGTCTTCCTTTTTGTATTATTTTAGTTCTTTTCTTCTTTCCTTTCTCTACCTCTGTCTTTAACCATTATCTTTCATCGATCTATTTGCAAAATGTCCTCTTCCCTCCTCCCAAATTCTCTCCTATTTTCCCTCATGCCACCCTTTCACAACTCTGTCTTTCTCTTCCTTTCTCTCCATTTTTCCTTTTCTTTCTGTTTCTACTCTTCCCTCCTTACACCTCAGATACTCCTTCTGCTTTTGTTCTCTCATCTTTCTTCTTCCTGACTGTTTGCTCCCTCTTCATTACTAATGCTTTGATCACCTTCCATATTCTGAACTCAGTGTCAGTCCTCTCAATCCTCTTTATCTTCCTCCTTCCAACACCCAGATCCTCTTCTGTTTTCTACTTTTTTCCATGCCCTCAATTTCACTTCATTTTTTTTCCCACCACTTTCCATCCTCCACTTTCCTCATCCTTTCAACTCCCAAACTCCTTTCTCTTTCAACCATTTCCTCTTTTATTAATTCTCTTCCCATCTTCCTCTTTTCACCTTCTCTTCCCTCTTCACCTTTCCTCATAGTTCCTTATCCTTCCTTTACTTCTATCATTCATTTTCTTTATGTATTCCCCCATTTTCCATTTTTCTCCATTCTACCCTTGTGCCATCTCCCTCCCAATCTCAACTGCTGCTTTATTTTTTTCCCCAATTCTCTTCAGCCTGCTTGCTCTCATGCCACTCATGCAGTCTGTATCTTCTTGTCTCATCTGCCATATGCACTACCGTATTTTCCTATTTTTCTCCACAACTCCCTATCCTCATCTTCATTTAAGAAAACTTACTTTCTTCCCTGTTTGCCTGTGAATCCTCCATTTCACTCCTTCCATGTGTGACCTAAGCTAATTCAGTTTGCATTCTACCAAGAACTGACATCTCCTCAGGGGTAGGTTCAAAGAGAAGGATTCACATTAGAAAAAGAAATTCCTTTAGTCTGAATTTTCAAGAGAGCTTTTTCTTACTATTTCTAATGTATATACAGTTACATTCTATTGCCTAGGATGACTGCAAAAAAAAAATCACATCATATTAATTTTTTGTTGTTTAAAAAATGTAAAATGTATTTTTCAACTTTCATGTTTGCAAATTTGTAGGTAATTACTTAAGGAAATATAGTAGAAATGAAATTATCCTAAATAAGCATAAATGTCATATGAAGAAATGACAAGTTATGACGAGTTAGGGTCAGCAATGGTATATAATAGAAAACCTATAGGTAGTAAAAAGCAACAACCATTGAGGAACATGGTAAGACTTCCTCTACATAGTATGGGTGCTGGCACTTTTTCCCATGTGAAAAGCACTATACTATGTAAAGTATTGCTCACAATAATCTTCATATTCTTATGCTGCATATGGGTCCTCCATCCTTTACTGTATCAAGCATAATACATGCTACTGCAATCCGTGCCTAATTCTTCGATCTCATGATATTACTAATTGTACAACCATAAACATATCTGTAAGATCATGTTCTCTAATGTGCCTTCTCTTTTTCAAATTGATTACTTTTCTAAGATATTTAACTGAAATCATTTTTCTTCCTTATATTAGTATACCTGTCAGGTCATTGATATTTTTTTAATTGTAATTCACAGAAAATAAAAATAAAGATTACAGGTGAGAGGGAATCTGGATCTAAATTGAAAGGATGTGATAATGACCAGACTCAGAGGTGCTTCCCGCAACGTAGGTGAAGAACCTGGGGCACAGGCCTGGTGAATTTTTGCCGTGAGTACACAGAACACAGAGTGGGATTGTAGAGCTAGGTGGCAAATATTATTTTCCAGCAAACAGTAAGGGCGCAGACTCTGAAAGAGATAAATGTGACCTGCCTAGGAAAGGCTGTGATTGAATATCAGCTTGAGAGGCAACATCTCACTTCTTTTTACACCGGGACCAAAAGAGAACTGACACATAGGCTCTGGCAGGTCACACTGTGAATTATCAGTGAGTGGTCAGTTATGTGCTCACTGCTAAAGGGAGCTTTTAGGCACAGAAAAAAGGCCAGTACTACTTAGGACTAGTGAGCAAATGGCTAAGCTCCCAGAACTTCATTAAAATAGTTCCCACACTTGAGTTCACAAAGACAGAACTGAGGCACTAGCACCAGAAATCAATGCTTGCCCAAAAGAAGCCTTCTATTGATTCTTCACCTGTTTCTCCAATCTCCTCTTTCCCTTACTGCTCTTTTGAGATCACACTTTTCTCAACATCCTCCCTCCTTTTCACCAGTAACTCTCCATTGTTTAATCCATTCTTTCCTCTTCAATTTTCCTTCCTTCTACTGCATCTACCCTTTCTCTCCTGTTACACTTCCCCTCAATTAATTCTTATCTCCTGTTTCAAATCCCTGTCTCTTTTATTTCTCCACTTCCTTCTTTCCCTCTCAATCCCATCCAATCTGCCCTTCTTCCACATCCTGTGACATTCCTCTTCCCTCCCCTCCTTCACCCTGCACATTCCATCCCATCCTTCTGTTTTCTGCACATTCAAATTTTGGCCAATCTCCTAATCAATTTGTCAAACTCTAGTTGTTTTAACTGTCCACTGTACAAATTTCTCTTCTGTCATTTGCCTCGTTTTGTTTCCCATTTCCTCTTCCTCTTTTCCCTTCTATTTCCACTTCTTTTTATGTCTTTTACCTCTTAACTCCCTGTTTTTTTCACACATTTTGATGTCCCCCTCCTATTCCCTATGCCCTACAATTCTATATGTCCCTCATATTCTCTATCTTCAAATTTTTTGTCCTTATCCATGCAATGTTTTTCAACTTCTCTCATTCCTTACTTTCTCTCTCCTTCTCTCTTGTCACTTTTTATCTAGTCCTCTTCACTCCTGTTTTCACTTTTTCTGTTACCCCCAATTTTAGATCCTACCTCCAGGTAATTCTTCTCAATATTCACCTCTCTTCAAGACTTCTTTTGGTTTATCTTTCTTGTTCTTTTTCTATATTTATTTATTGTCCTCTGTCTTTTACTCTTTCCTTTCATCTCTTCATTTGCCATATGTCCTCTTTCCTCCCCTTCAATTATCTCACATTTTCAGTCATCCCACACCTTCACAACCCCCTTTTCCTCCTCCTTTCTCCACTTTCATCCCTTTATTTCAGATTCCTCCTCTTTCCTCCTTACACCTCAAAAACCCTGTATCTTCTTTCTTTTACTCTCTTCTTTCTTATTGTACCTCTTTACTCCTCCTTCCTACCTCATTCTTCTATCACTTTTTATATTCTTAATTCATGCTCTGTCCTCTTCTTCCTTTACCTTCTTCCCTGCATCACCCAGATCATTTTTTGTTTCCTATTTTTGTGGTGCTGTCAATTTCACTTCATTTTTTTCCTCCATCAATTTCCTTCCTCCACTTTATTCTTCTTTCTAATTCCCCTTCTCTTTGCTTTTTCAACCATTCCCTCTTCTGCACTCTTCCTCATTTCCTCTTCTACATTTTACCTTCTCTTTTCGCTTCACCTTTTCTCATATTCCCTTTTCCTCCCTTTCTTTCCCTTCAAGCTGCCATTTCCTTTTCTTATTTCTCCATTTTCCACTTCCCTCCATCTATGCTCATCTCATCTCTTTTATAACCTCCTCAGGTACCTTGTCCATTCATTTCCTATTCTCTTCAGCCTGATGGCTCTCAACGCAATTATGCAGCTGGTATCTTCATGTTTCTCCTTCCATTTGCACTACTCTAACCTCCTCTTCTTCCTCCCACAACCCTGATTCCTCTTTTTCCTTTAAGACAACTGCCTTTCTTCCCTGTGTGCTTGTGTGTCCTCTATTTCCCTTCTTCATTGGGTAAAGTTTGCTAAATAAGTTTGCACCCTACCATGAGTTGATATCTTCTCTGAGGTTGGTTCAATCAGGGAAAATCACATCGCAAACAGAACTTCCTTTCTTTGGATTGCCAAGCGAGTCTTTCCTTTACATTACCAGTGTATTTACAGTTACATTCTATATTCACTAGGATTACTGCCAAAAATGCCAATCACATTATATTAAAGTTTGTATGGATATAAACCAGGAAATGGATATTTTTCAATTCCATGTTTGAAAAGTCGTATGGAATTACTACAGGGGATGTGATAGAAATGAAATTAGACTTAGCAACAAGAAAAAGCAGATGACTAAATGTTCAGTTATGGCCAGGAAATAATAGCAAATGCATAGACTAGATACATATTGGTAGTAAAAAGCAACAATGATTGAGGAACATGGTAAGCTTTCCTCTACATAGTATGGGCTCTTCCACTTTTTTTTCAATGTGAAAGCCCTATACTATGCAAAGCACTGCTCACAATCTTCTTCATATTAATGTACTGCAAATGTGTACTCTATCCTTTACTAAATCAAGCATAATGCATGCTACCTGAAAACTTGCCTTATTCTTAAGTCTTATGGCATAACTGATTGTACAACTATACACATTACTGAAAGATCTTGTTCTCTAACTTGCCTTCTGTTTTATGAAAATTGTCTTAATTTTTAAGATATTAACCCTATCACATTTCTCTTACTTATAATAGTACCGTTCCCTAGGGTCTTCATAGGTTGATTTTGTATTGCACATAAGTTAAAAATAAGGATTATTTGTAAGGGGTAATCGGGATCTACTTTGAAAGGTTGTGCTTGATGTCAAGACACCCAGAGGCTTTCCGAAAACATTCAGCAGAGAACAAGGGGCAAAAGCCTGGTATGGTGATACATAGAGTACCCAGAGCTCACATTGTTCTTGGCAGTGCTATGTGGCAAATTTTCCTTTCCTGTCCACAGTAAGTGCCGGGCCTCTGACAGAGATAATTGTGATCTGCCTGGCAAAGGCAGTAATTGAACAACAGCTTCAGAGGCAACTTCTCACTTCTTACACCTGGTCCCAAAGTTAAACTGACACACAGGATCTTGGAGGTCACACTGGGAGTTCTCAGTGAGTGGAGAGTTTTTGCTCATGGAAACTTTTGCTTTTTGATCTAGAGAAAGTGCCATCATTACTCAGGACTGGTGGACAAAGGGCTGAGCTCCCAGAACAGCCTTAAAGAGCTCCACACCTGAGCTAACAAAGGCAGAACTGAGTCACTTCCACCAAAGTTCACTGCTTGTCCACAAGAAGTTGAACTACAGAATCCATATTCTTCCTCAGCCCATGAGTTCTCACATACATAGGAGATACAGGAACCAGTCACTGACTACAAGAGCACATATAATCAGAAATATCTAGATGGAAATATTAAACGAAAGAACATAAGTAATGGAAATTATGACAACCTGGCAACATCAAAACCCAGCTCCAACACCACAGCAAGAATTAGATTACCAAACACTCCAGATAATCAAACACGGATCAGACTCGAAATCATACTCCTTGTTGATGATCTTAAAGGTCCTGTTCCTTTTTCTCCCTTCACTTATCATTTTTTTTAAGTTTTCTTACCTCTTAACTTCCTGATTCCCCAAATATTATTCACTCTTCTTGGTGTCACACACCTAGTACCTCTTTCCTAAATTTCCATACTTCCCACATCTTCTCCATCTGCTTCTCTTTTCTTTGGTATCTCCCCTATCCTTTTCTGCTTCTCTTTTTCTCCATTTCTCTCTCCTTCTACACCCTCATCACTTCTTTATCCTTTCCTCTTTACTCCTGATATCTCTTTGCCTGCTCTCCCCTCTTTTTAATTTTACCTCCAGAAATCTCTTCTCTCATATCACCACTTTTCAAGCCTTCCTTTTTTTATTATTTTAGTTCTTTTCTTCTTTCCGTTCTTTACCTCTGCCTTTTACAATTATCTTTCATCGATCTATTTGCAAAATATCCTCTTCCCTCCTCCCAAATTCTCTCCTATTTTCCCTCATGCCACCCTTTCACAACTCTGTCTTTCTCTCCTTTTCTCTCCATTTTTCCTTTTCTTTCTGTTCCTACTCTTCCCTCCTTACACCTCAGACCCTCCTTCTGCCTTTGTTCTCTCATCTTTCTTTTTTCTGACTCTTTGCTCCCACTTCATTACTCAGGCTTTGATCACCTTCGATATTCTGAATTCATCCTCAGTCCTCTCAACCCTCTTTATCTTCCTCCTTCCAACACCCACATCCTCTTTTGTTTTATCCTTTTTTCCATGCCCTCAATTTCACTTCATTTTTTCCTGCACCACTTTACATCCTCCACTTTCCTCATCCTTTCAACTCCCACTTTCATTTTCTTTCAACCATTTCCTATTCTATTTAATTCTATTTCCATCTTCCTCTTTTCACCTTCCCTTCCCTCTTCACCTTTCCTCATAGTTCCTTATCATTCCTTTTCTTCTATCATCCATTTTCTTTATGTATTCCTCCACCTTCCATTTTTCTCGATTCTACCCTTGTGCAATCTCCCTCCCAATCTCAACTGCTGCTTTATTTTTTTTCCCCAATTCTCTTCAGCCTGCTTGCTCTCATGCCACTCATGCAGTCTGTATCTTCTTGTCTCATCTGCCACATGCACTACCGTATTTTCCTATTTTTCTCCACAACTCCCATTCCTCATCTTCATTTAAGAAAACTTACTTTCTTCTCTGTTTGCCTGTGAATCCTCCATTTCTCTCCTTTTATGTGTGACCTAAGCTAATTCAGTTTGCATTCTACCAAGAACTGATATCTCTTCAGGGGTAGGTTCACAGAGGAGGATTCACATTAAAAAAAGACATTCCTTTAGTCTGAATTTTCAAGAGAGATTTTCTTACCATTTCTAATGTATTTACAGTTACATTCTATTTCCTAGGATGACTGCCAAAAAAATCACATCATATTAATATTTTGTTGATATAATAATGTAAAATGTATTTTTCCAATTTCATATTTGCAAATTCGTAGGTAATTACTTAAGGAAATATAGTAGAAATGAAATTATCCTAAATAAGCATAAATCTCATATGAAGAAATGACAAGTTATGACGAGTTAGTGTCAGCAATGGTATATAATAGAAAACCTATAGGTAGTAAAAAGCAACAACCATTGAGGAACATGGTAAGCCTTCCTCTACATAGTATGGGTGCTGGCACTTTTTCCCATGTGAAAAGCACTATACTGTGTAAAGCATTGCTCACAATAATCTTCATATTCTTATGCTGCATTTGGGTCCTCCATCCTTTACTGTATCAAGCATAATACATGCTACTGCAATCCGTGCCTAATTCTTAGATCTCATGATATTACTAATTGTACAACCATAAACATATCAGTAAGATCATGTTCTCTAATGTGCCTTCTCTTTTTAAAAATTGATTACTTTTCTAAGATATTTAACTGAAATCATTTTTCTTCCTTATATTAGTATACCTGTCAGGTAATTGATATTTTTTTAATTGTAATTCACAGAAAATAAAAATAAGGATTACAGGTGAGAGGGAATCTGGATCTACCTTGAAAGGATGTGATAATGACCAGACTCAGAGGTGCTTCCCGCAACTTAGGTGAAGAACCTGGGGCACAGGCCTGGTGAATTGTTGCCTTGAGTACACAGAACACAGAGTGGGATTGTTTTCTTTGGATTGCCAAGCGAGTCTTTCTTTTACATTTCCATTGTATTTACAGTTACATTCTATATTCACTAGGATTACTGCCAAAAATGCCAATCACATTATATTAAAGTTTGTATGGATATAAACCAGGAAATGGATATTTTCCAATTCCATGTTTGAAAAGTCGTATGGAATTACTACAGGGGATGTGATAGAAATGAAATGAGACTTATTAACAAGAAAAATCAGATGACTAAATGTTCAGTTATGGCCAGAAAATAATAGCAAATGCATAGACTAGAAACATATTGGTAGTAAAAAGCAACAACTGTTGAGGAACATGGTAAGCCTTCCTCTACATAGTATGGGCTCTTCCACTTTTTTTTCAATGTGAAAGCCCTATACTATGCAAAGCACTGCTCACAATCTTCTTCATATTAATATACTGCAAATGTGTACTCTATTCTTCACTAAATCTCTCATAATGCATGCTACCTGAAAACTTGGCTTATTCTTCAATCTTATGGCATAACTGATTGTACACCTCTACACATTACTGTAAGATCTTGTTCTCTAACTTGCCTTCTGTTTTATGAAAATTGTATTCCTAGTTCACGATATTAAACCTATCCCCATTCTCTTACTTATAATAGTACCCTCCTCTAGGGTCTTCATAAGTTGATTTTGTAATGCACATAAGTTAAACATAAGGATTATTTGTAAGGCAGAATTGGGATCTACTTGGAAAAGGTGTGCTTGATATACAGACACCCAGAGGCTTTCCGAAAACATTCAGCAGAGAACAAGGGGCAGAAGCCTGGTAAGGTGATACATTGAGTACCCAGATCTCACAGTGTTCTTTGCAGTGCTATGTGGCAAATGTTCCTTTCCTGTCCACAGTGAGTGCCTCCACTCTGACAGAGATAATTGTGATCTGCCTGGCAAAGGCAGTAATTGAACAACAGCTTCAGAGGCAACTTCTCACTTCTTGCTCCTGGACACAAAGTTCAACTGTCACATAGGCCCTCGGAGGTCACACCGGGAGCTCTCAGTGAGTGGAGAGTCTGTTCTCAATGGAAAAGTTTGCTTTTTGATCTAGAGAAAGTGCCATCACTACTCAGGACTGGTGGACAAAGGGCTGAGATCCCAGAACAGCCTTAAAGAGCTCCACACCTGAGCTCACAAAGGCAGAACTGAGTCACTTCCACCAGAGTTCACTGCTTGTCCACAAGAAGTTGAACTACAGAATCCATATTCTTCCTCAGCCTATGAGTTCTCACATACACAGAAGATACAGGAACCAGTCACTGACTACAAGAGCACATATAATCACAGATATCTAGATGGAAATATTAAAGGGAAAGAACATAAGTAATGGAAATCATGACAACCTGGCAACATGAAAACTCAGCTCCAACACCACAGCAAGAATGAGATTACCAACCACTACAGAAAATCAAACAAGGCTCAGACTCGAAATCATACTCCATGTTGATGATCTTAGAGGTCCTGTTCCTTTTTCTCCCTTCACTTTTCACTTTTTTTTCTAAGTTTTCTTACCTCTAAACTTCCTGATTCCTCAAATTTTTACACTCTTTTTGGTGTTACCCACCTAGTTCCTACTTCCTAATGTTCCATACTTGCCACATCTTCTCCATCTGCTTCTCTTTTCTTCGGTATCTCCCCTATCCTTTTCTGCTTCTGTTTTTCTCCATTTCTCTCTCCTTCTCCACCCTCATCACTTCTTTATCCTGCCCTCTTTACACCTGATATCTCTTTGCCTGCTCTCCCCTCTTTTAGATTTGACCTCCAGAAATCTCTTCTCTCATATCACCACTTTTCAAGTCTTCCTTTTTGTATTATTTTAGGTCTTTTCTTCTATCCTTTCTCTACCTCTGTCTTTAACCATTATCTTTCATCGATCTATTTGCAAAATGTCCTCTTCCCTCCTCCCAAAGTATCTCCTATTTTCCCTCATATGACCCATGCACAACTCTGTCTTTCTCTCCCTTTCTCTCCCTTTTCCTTTTCTTTCTGTTCCTACTCTTCCTTCCTTACACATAATATTCTCCTTCTGTTTTCATTCTCTCATCTTTCTTCTTCCTGACTGTTTGCTCCCTCTTCATTACTCATCTGCCACTTGCACTACTGTATATTCCTCTTTTTTCTCCACAACTCCCATTCCTCATCTTCATTTAAGAAAACTTACTTGCTTCCTTGTTTGCCTGTGAATCCTCCATTTCACTCCTTCCATGTGTGACCTAAGCTAATTCAGTTTGCTTTCTACCAGGAACTGATATCTCCTCAGGGGTAGGATCAAATTTGAGGATTCACATCAAAAAAGATATTCTTTTATTCTGAATCTTCAAGAGAGCTTTTTCTTACTATTTCTAATGTATTTACAGTTACATTCTATTGCCTAGGATGACTGCCAAAAATCACATATTAAATTTTTTGTTGATATAAAAATGTAAATATATTTTCCAATTTTTATGTTTGCAAATTCCTATTTAATTACTTAAAGAAATATAGTAGAAATGATATTATCCTTAATAAGCATAAATCTCATATGAAGAAATGACAAGTTATTACAAGTTAGTGTCAGCAATGGTATATAATAGAAAACCTATAGGTATTAAAAAGCAACAACCATTGAGGAACATGGTAAGCCTTCGTCTACATAGTATGGGTGCTGGCACTTATTCCCATGTGAAAAGCACTATACTATGTAAAGCATTGCTCACAATAATCTTCATATTCTTATGCTGCATATGGGTCCTCCATCCTTTACTGTATCAAGCATAATACATGCTACTGGAATCCGTGCCTAATTCTTCGATCTCATGGTATTACTAATTTTACAACTATAAACATATCTGTAAGATCATGTTCTCTAATGTGCCTATTCTTTTTTCAAAATTGATTACTTTTCTTAGATATTAATCTGAAATCATTTTTCTTCCTTATATTAGTATACCTGTACAGGTAATTGATATTTTTTAATTGTAATTCACAGAAAATAAAAATAAGTATTACAGGTTAGAGGGAATCTGGATCTAAATTGAAAGGATGTGATAATGACCAGACTCAGAGGTGCTTCCCGCAACGTAGGTGAAGAACCTGGGGCACAGGCCTGGTGAATTGTTGCCTTGAGTACACAGAACACAGAGTGGGATTGTAGAGCTAGGTGGCAAAAATTCTTTTCCAGCAAACAGTAAGGGCGCAGACTCTGACAGAGATAAATGTGACCTGCCTAGGAAAGGCTGTGATTGAATATCAGCTTGAGAGGCAACATCTAACTTCTTCTTACACCGGGACCAAAAGAAAACTGAGAAATTCGCTCTGGGAGGTCACACTGTGAATTATCAGTGAGTGGTCAGTTATGTGCTCACCCGCTAAAGGAAGCTTTTAGGCCCAGAAAAAGGGCCAGTATTACTTAGGAATAGTGGACAGATGGCTAAGCTCCCAGAACTTCATTAAAACAGTTCCCACACTTGAGCTCACAAAGACAGAACTGAGGCACTAGCACCAGAAATCAATGCTTGCCCAAAAGAAGCCTTCTATTGATTCTTCACGTGTTTCTCCAATCGCCTCTTTCCCTTACTGCTCTTTTGAGATCACGCTTTCCTCAACATCTTCCCTCCTTTTCACCAGTAACTCTCCATTGTTTAATCCATTCTTTCCTCTTCAATTTTCCTTCCTTCTACTGCATCTACCCTTTCTCTCCTGTTACACTTCCCCTCAATTCATTCTTATTTCCTGTTTCATATCCCTGTCTCTTCTTTCATTTCTCCACTTCCTTCTTTCCCTCTCAATCCCATCCAATCTGCCCTTCTTCCACATCCTGTGACATTCCTCTTCCCTCCTCTCCTTCACCCCGCACATTCCATCCCATTTTTCTGTTTTCTCCACATTCAAATTTTTGCCAATCTCCTAATAAATTTGTCAAACTCTAGTTGTTTTAACTGTCCACTGTACAAATTTCTCTTCTGTCATTTGCCTCTTTTTGTTTCCCATTTCGTCTTCCTCTTTTCCCTTCTATTTCCTCTGCTTTTTATGTCTTTTACCTCTTAACTCCCTGTTTTTGTTCACACATTTTGATGTTCCCCTCCTATTCCCTATGTCCTACAATTCCATATGTCCCTCTTTTTCTCCATCTTCAAATTTTTTGTTTTTATCCATGCAATCCTTATCAACTTCTCTCATTCCTTACTTTCTCCCTCCTTCTCCTCTCTTGTCACTTTTTATCGAGTCCTCTTCATTCGTGTTTTCACTTGGTCTGTTACCCCTAATTTTAGATCCTACCTCAAGGTAATTCTTCTCAATTTTCACCTCTTTTCAAGCCTTATTTTGGTTTATCTTTCTTGTTCTTTTTGTATATTTCTTTTCTTGTCCTCTGTCTTTTACTCTTTCCTTTCATCTCTTCATTTGCCAAATGTCCTCTTTCCTCACCTTCAATTATCTCACATTTTCAGTCATCCCACACCTTCACAACCCCCTTTTCCTCCTCCTTTCTCCACTTTAATCTCATTTTCCCTTCTGCCCTCTTCCTCATTTCCTCTTCTACATTTTACCTTCTCTTTCCTCTTCACCTTTTCTCATATTCCCTTTCCTTCCCTTTCGTTCCCTTCAAGCTGCCATTTCCTTTTCTTATTTCTCCACTTTCCACTTCCCTCCATCTATGCTCATCTCATCTCCCTTATAACCTCTTTAGGTGCCTTGTCCATTCTTTGGGTATTCTCTTCACCCTGATGGCTCTCAAGCCAATCATGCAGCTGGTATCTTCTGGTTTCTCCTTCCATTTGCACTACTCTAACCTCCTCTTCTTCCTCCCACAACCCTGATTCCTCTTTTTCCTTTAAGACAACTGCCTTTCTTCCCTGTGTGCTTGTGTCCTCTATTTCCCTTCTTCCATGGGTAAAGTTTGCTAAATAAGTTTGCACCCTACCATGAGCTGATATCTTCCCTGAGGTTGCTTCAATCGGGGAAAATCACATCGCAAACAGAACTTCTTTCTTTGGATTGCCAAACGAGTCTTTCCTTTACATTACCAGTGTATTTACAGTTACATTCTATATTCACTAGGATTACTGCCAAAAATGCCAATCACATTATATTAAAGTTTGTATGGAGATAAACCATGAAATGGATGTATTCCAATTCCATGTTTAAAAAGTCGTATGGAATTGCTACAGGGGATGTGATAGAAATGAAATTAGACTTAGCAACAAGAAAAAGCAGATGACTAAATGTTCAGTTATGGCCAGGAAATAATAGCAAATGCATAGACTAGATACATATTGGTAGTAAAAAGCAACAATGATTGAGGAACATGGGAAGCTTTCCTCTACAAGTATGGGCTCTTCCACTTTTTTTTTCAATGTGAAAGCCCTATACTATGCAAAGCACTGCTCACAATTTTCTTCATATTAATATACTGCAAATGTGTACTCTATTCTTTACTAAATCACGCATAATGCATGCTACCTGAAAACTTGCCTTATTCTTCAGTCTTATGGCATAACTGATTGTACAACTCTACACGTTACTGAAAGATCTTGTTCTCTAACTTGCCTTCTGTTTTATGAAAATTGTCTTCATTTTTAAGATATTAAACCTATCACCTTTCTCTTACTTATAATAGTACCATTCCCTAGGGTCTTCATAGATTGATTTTGTATTGCACATAAGTTAAAAATAAGGATTATTTGTAAGGGGGAATCGGGATCTACTTTGAAAGGTTGGGCTTGATGTCAAGACACCCAGAGGCTTTCCAAAAACATTCAGCAGAGAACAAGGGGCAGAAGCCTGGTAAGGTGATACATAGAGTACCCAGAGCTCACATTGTTCTTGGCAGTGCTATGTGGCAAATTTTCCTTTCCTGTCCACAGTAAGTGCCGAACTCTGACAGAGATAATTGTGATCTGCCTGGCAAAGGCAGTAATTGAACAACAGCTTCAGAGGCAACTTCTCACTTCTTACACCTGGACCCAAAGTTAAACTGACACACAGGATCTTGGAGGTCACACTGGGAGTTCTCAGTGAGTGGAGAGTTTTTGCTCATGGATACTTTTGCTTTATGATCTAGAGAAAGTGCCATCATTACTCAGGACTGGTGGACAAAGGGCTGAGCTCCCAGAACAGCCATAAAGAGCTCCACACCTGAGCTCACAAAGGCAGAACTGAGTCACTTCCACCAGAGTTCACTGCTTGTCCACAAGACGTTGAACTACAGAATCCATATTTTTCCTCAGCCCATGAGTTCTCACATACACAGGAGATACAGGAACCAGTCACTGACTACAAGAGCACATATAATCACAGATATCTTGATGGAGATATTAAACAAAAGAACATAAGTAATGGAAATTATGACAACCTGGCAAAATCAAAACCCAGCTCCAAAACCACAGCAAGAAGTAGTTTACCAACCACTCCAGAAAAATCAAACAAGGCTCAAACTCGAAATCATACTCCATGTTGATGATCTTAGAGGTCCTGTTCCTTTTTCTCCCTTCACTTATCACTTTTTTTAAGTTTTCTTACCTCTTAACTTCCTGATTCCCCAAATATTACTCACTCTTCTTGGTGTCACACACCTAGTACCTCTTTCCTAAATTTCCATACTTCCCACATCTTCTCCATCTGCTTCTCTTTTCTTCGGTATCTCCCCTATCCTTTTCTGCTTCTCTTTTTCTCCATTTCTCTCTCCTTCTACACCCTCATCACTTCTTTATCCTGTCCTCTTTACTCCTGATATCTCTTTGCCTGCTCTCCCCTCTTTTTAGTTTTACCTCCAGAAATCTCTTCTCTCATATCACCACTTTTCAAGCCTTCCTTTTTTTATTATTTTAGTTCTTTTCTTCTTTCCATTCTCTACCTCTGCCTTTTACAATTATCTTTCATCGATCTATTTGCAAAATGTCCTCTTCCCTCCTCCCAAATTCTCATCTATTTTCCCTCATGCCACCCTTTCACAACTCTGTCTTTCTCTCCATTTCTCTCCATTTTTCCTTTTCTTTCTGTTCCTACTCTTCCCTCCTTATACCTCAGACTCTCCTTCTGCCTTTGTTCTCTCATCTTTCTTTTTTCTGACTCTTTGCTCCAACTTCATTACTCAGGCTTTGATCACCTTCGATATTCTGAATTCATCCTCAGTCCTCTCAACCCTCTTTATCTTCCTCCTTCCAACACCCAGCTACTCTTCTGTTTTATCCTTTTTCCAAGCCCTCAATTTCACTTCATTTTTTCCTGCACCACTTTACATCCTCCACTTTCCTCATCATTTCAACTCCCACTTTCATTTTCTTTCAACCATTTCCTATTCTATTTAATTCTATTTCCATCTTCCTCTTTTCACCTTCTCTTCCCTCTTCACCTTTCCTCATAGTTCCTTATCATTCCTTTTCTTCTATCATCCATTTTCTTTATGTATTCCTCCACCTTCCATTTTTCTCCATTCTACCCTTGTGCCATCTCCCTCCCAATCTCAACTGCTGATTTATTTTTTTTCCCCAATTCTCTTCAGCCTGCTTGCTCTCATGCCACTCATGCAGTCTGTATCTTTTTGTCTCATCTGCCACATGAACTGCCGTATTTTCCTATTTTTCTCCACAACTCCCTATCCTCATCTTCATTTAAGAAAACTTACTTTCTTCCCTGTTTGCCTGTGAATCCTCCATTTCACTCCTTCCATGTGTGACCTAAGCTAATTCAGTTTGCATTCTACCAAGAACTGACATCTCCTCAGGGGTAGGTTCACAGAGAAGGATTCACATTAGAAAAAGAAATTCCTTTAGTCTGAATTTTCAAGAGAGCTTTTCTTACCATTTCTAATGTATTTACAGTTACATTCTATTTCCTAGGATGACTGCCAAAAAAAATCACATCATATTAATTTTTTGTTGATATAATAATATAAAATGTATTTTTCAACTTTCATGTTTGCAAATTCATAGGTAATTACTTAAGGAAATATAGTAGAAATGAAATTATCCTAAATAAGCATAAATGTCATATGAAGAAATGACAAGTTATGACGAGTTAGTGTCAGCAATGGTATATAATAGAAAACCTATAGGTAGTAAAAAGCAACAACCATTGAGGAACATGGTAAGCCTTCCTCTACATAGTATGGGTGCTGGCACTTTTTCCCATGTGAAAAGCACTATACTATGTAAAGCATTGCTCACAATAATCTTCATATTCTTATGCTGCATATGGGTCCTCCATCCTTTACTGTATCAAGCATAATACATGCTACTGGAATCTGTGCCTAATTCTTAGATCTCATGATATTAGTAATTGTACAACCATAAACATATCTGTAAGATCATGTTCTCTAATGTGCCTTCTCTTTTTCAAAATTGATTACTTTTCTAAGATATTTAACTGAAATCATTTTTCTTCCTTATATTAGTATACCTGTTCAGGTAATTGATATTTTTTTAATTGTAATTCACAGAAAATAAAAATAAGGATTACAGGTGAGAGGAAATCTGGATCTACCTTGAAAGAATGTGATAATGACCAGACTCAGAGGTGCTTCCCGCAATGTAGGTAAAGAACCTGGGGCACAGGCCTGGTGAATTGTTGCCTTGAGTACACAGAACACAGAGTGGGATTGTAGAGCTAGGTGGCAAATATTCTTTTCCTGCAAACAGTAAGGGCGCAGCCTCTGACAGAGATAAATGTGACCTGCCTAGGAAAGGCTGTGATTGAATATCAGCTTGAGAGGCAACATCTCACTTCTTCTTACACCAGGACCAAAAGAGAACTGACACATATACTCTGGCAGGTCACACTGTGAATTATCAGTGAGTGGTCAGTTATGTGCTCAGTGCTAAAGGGAGCTTTTAGGCCCAGAAAAAGAGCCAGTATTAACTTAGGACTAGTGGACAGATGGCTAAGCTCCAAGAACTTCATTAAAACAGTTCCCACCCTTTAGCTCACAAAGACAGAACTGAGGCACTAGCACCAGAAATCAATGCTTGCCCAAAAGAAGCCTTCTATTGATTCTTCACCTGTTTCTCCAATCGCCTCTTTCCCTTACTGCTCTTTTGAGATCACACTTTCCTCAACATCCTCCCTCCTTTTCACCAGTAACTCTCCATTGTTTAATCCATTCTTTCCTCTTCAATTTTCCTTCCTTCTACTGCATCTACCCTTTCTCTCCTGTTACACTTCCCCTCAATTAATTCTTATCTACTGTTTCAAATCCCTGTCTCTTTTATTTCTCCACTTTCTTCTTTCCCTCTCAATCCCATCCAATCTTCCCTTCTTCCACATCCTGTGACATTCCTCTTCCCTCCCCTCCTTCACCCCACACATTCCATCCCATCCTTCTGTTTTCTGCACATTCAAATTTTGGCCAATCTCCTAATCAATTTGTCAAACTCTAGTTGTTTTAACTGTCCACTGTACAAATTTCTCTTCTGTCATTTGCCTCGTTTTGTTTCCCATTTCCTCTTCCTCTTTTTCCTTCTATTTCCACTTCTTTTCATGTCTTTTACCTCTTAACTCCCCGTTTTTGTTCACACATTTTGATATCCCCCTCCTTTTCCCTATGTCCTACAATTCCATATGTCCCTCATTTTCTCCATCTTCAAATTTTTTGTCCTTATCCATGCAATCCTTTTCAACTTCTCTCATTCCTTACTTTCTCCCTCCTTCTTTGCTCTTGTCACTTTTTATCGAGTCCTCTTCACTCCTGTTTTAACTTTGTCTGTTACCCCTAATTTTAGATCCTACCTCCAGGTAATTCTTCTCAATTTTCACCTCTCTTCAAGTCTTCTTTTGGTTTATCTTTCTTGTTCTTTTTCTATTTTTCTTTTCTTGTCCTCTGTCTTTTACTCTTTCCATTCATCTCTTCATTTGCCAAATGTCCTCTTTCCTCCCCTTCAATTATCTCACATTTTCAGTCATCCCACACCTTCACAACCCCCTTTTCCTCCTCCTTTCTCCACTTTCATCCCTTTATTTCAGATTCCTCCTCTTTCCTCCTTACACCTCAAAAACCCTGTATCTTCTTTCTTTCACTCTCTTCTTTCTTATTGTACCTCTTTACTCCTCCTTCCTACCTCATTCTTCTATCACTTTTCATATTCTTAATTCATCCTCTGTCCTCTTCTTCCTTTCCCTTTTTCCCTGCATCACCCAGATCCTCTTCTGTTTCCTGTTTTTGTGGTGCTGTCAAATTTACTTCATTTTTTCCTCCATCAATTTCCTTCCTCTACTTTATTCTTCTTTCAATTTCCCCTTCTCTTTCCTCTTTCAACCATTTCCTCTTCTGCCCTCTTCCTCATTTCCTCTTCTACATTTTACCTTTTCTTTCCTCTTCCCCTTTTCTCATATTTCCTTTCCTTCCCTTTCGTTCCCTTCAAGCTGCCATTTCCTTTTCTTATTTCTCCACTTTCCACTTCCCTCCGTCTATGCTCATCTCATCTCCCTTATAACCTTCTTAGGTGCCTTGTCCATTCTTTGCGTATTCTCTTCACCCTGATGGCTGTCAAGCCAATCATGCAGCTGGTATCTTCTGGTTTCTCCTTCCATTTTCACTACTCTAACCTCCTCTTCTTCCTCCCACAACCCTGATTCCTCTTTTTCCTTTAAGACAACTGCCTTTCTTCCCTGTGTGCTTGTGTGTCTTCTATTTCCCTTCTTCCATGGGTAAAGTTTGCTAAATAAGTTTGCACCCTACCATGAGCTGATATCTTCTTTGAGGTTGCTTCAGTCGGGGAAAATCACATCGCAAACAGAACTTCTTTCTTTGGATTGCCAAACGAGTCTTTCCTTTACATTACCAGTGTATTTACAGTTACATTCTATATTCACTAGGATTACTGCCAAAAATGCCAATCACATTATATTAAAGTTTGTATGGATATAAACCAGGAAATGGATATTTTCCAATTCCATGTTTGAAAAGTCGTATGGAATTAGTACAGGGGATGTGATAGAAATGAAATTAGACTTAGCAACAAGAAAAAGCAGATGACTAAATGTTCAGTTATGGCCAGGAAATAATAGCAAATGCATAGACTAGATACATATTGGTAGTAAAAAGCAACAATGATTGAGGAACATGGTAAGCTTTCCTCTACATACTATGGGCTCTTCCACTTTTTTTTCAATGTGAAAGCCCTATACTATGCAAAGCACTGCTCACAATCTTCATATTAATATACTGCAAATGTGTACTCTATCCTTTACTAAATCACGCATAATGCATGCTACCTGAAAACTTGCCTTATTCTTCAGTCTTATGGCATAACTGATTGTACAACTCTACACATTACTGAAAGATCTTGTTCTCTAACTTGCCTTTTGTTTTATGAAAATTGTCTTCATTTTTAAGATATTAAACCTATCACCTTTCTATTACATATAATAGTACCGTTCCCTAGTGTCTTCATCAGTTGATTTTGTATTGCACATAAGTTAAAAATTAGGATTATTTGTAAGGCTGAATCGGGATCTACTTTGAAAGGTTGGACTTGATGTCAAAACACCCAGAGCCTTTCCGAAAACATTCAGCAGAGAACAAGGGACAGAAGCTGGGTAAGGTGATACATAGAGTACCCAGAGCTCACATTGTTTTTGGCAGTGCTATGTGGCAAATTTTCCTTTCCTGTCCACAGTAAGTGCTGGGACTCTGACAGAGATAATTGTGATCTGCCTGGCAAAGGCAGTAATTGAACAACAACTTCAGAGGCAACTTCTCACTTCTTACACCTGGACCCAAAGTTAAACTGACACACAGGATCTTGGAGGTCACACTGGGAGTTCTCAGTGAGTGGAGAGTTTTTGCTCATGGAAACTTTTGCTTTTTGATCTAGAGAAAGTGCCATCATTACTCAGGACTGGTTGACAAAGGGCTGAGATCCCAGAACAGCCTTAAAGAGCTCCACACCTGAGCTCACAAAGGCAGAACTGAGTCACTTCCACCAGAGTTCACTGCTTGTCCACAAGAAGTTGAACTACAGAATCCATATTCTTCCTCAGCCCATGAGTTCTCACATACACAGGAGATACTGGAACCAGTCACTGACTACAAGAGCACATATAATCACAGATATCTAGATGGAAATATTAAACAAAAGAACATAAGTAATGAAAATTATGACAACCTGGCAACATCAAAACCCAGCTCCAACACCACAGCAAGAAGTAGATTACCAACCACTCCAGAAAAATCAAACAAGGCTCAGACTCGAAATCATAATCCATGTTGATGATCTTTGAGGTCCTGTTCCTTTTTCTCCCTTCACTTATCACTTTTTTTAAGTTTTCTTACCTCTTAACTTCCTGATTCCCCAAATATTATTCATTCTTCTTGGTGTCACACACCTAGTACCTCTTTCCTAAATTTCCATACTTCCCACATCTTCTCCATCTGCTTCTCTTTTCTTCGGTATCTCCCCTATCCTTTTCTGCTTCTCTTTTTCTCCATTTCTCTCTCCTTCTACACCCTCATCACTTCTTTATCCTGTCCTCTTTACTCCTGATATCTCTTTGCCTGCTCTCCCCTCTTTTTAATTTTACCTCCAGAAATCTCTTCTCTCATATCACCACTTTTCAAGCCTTCCTTTTTTTATTATTTTAGTTCTTTTCTTCTTTCCGTTCTCTACCTCTGTCTTTAACCATTATCTTTTATCGATCTATTTGCAAAATGTCCTCTTCCCTCCTCCCAAATTCTCTCCTATTTTCCCTCATGCCACCCTTTCACAACTCTGTCTTTCTCTCCATTTCTCTCCATTTTTCCTTTTCTTTCTGTTCCTACTCTTTCCTCCTTATACCTCAGACCCTCCTTCTGCCTTTGTTCTCTCATCTTTCTTTTTTCTGACTCTTTGCTCCAACTTCATTACTCAGGCTTTGATCACCTTCGATATTCTGAATTCATCCTCAGTCCTCTCAACCCTCTTTATCTTCCTCCTTCCAACACCCAGCTCCTCTTCTGTTTTATCCTTTTTCCAAGCCCTCAATTTCACTTCATTTTGTCCTGCACCACTTTACATCCTCCACTTTCCTCATCCATTCAACTCCCACTTCCATTTTCTTTCAACCATTTCCTATTCTATTTAATTCTATTTCCATCTTCCTCTTTTCACCTTCTCTTCCCTCTTCACCTTTCCTCATAGTTCCTTATCATTCCTTTTCTTCTATCATCCATTTTCTTTATGTATTCCTCCACCTTCCATTTTTCTCCTTTCTACCCTTGTGCTATCTTACTCCCAATCTCAACTGCTGCTTTATTTTTTCCCCCAATTCTCTTCAGCCTGCTTGCTCTCATGCCACTCATGCAGTCTGTATCTTCTTGTCTCATCTGCCACATGCACTACCGTATTTTCCTATTTTTCTCCACAACTCCCATTCCTCATCTTCATTTAAGAAATCTTACTTTCTTCTCTGTTTGCCTGTGAATCCTCCATTTCACTCCTTTCATGTGTGACCTAAGCTAATTCAGTTTGCATTCTACCAAGAACTGATATCTCCTCAGGGGTAGGTTCACAGAGAAGGATTCACATTAAAAAAAGAAATTCCTTTAGTCTGAATTTTCAAGAGAGCTTTTCTTACCATTTCTAATGTATTTACAGTTACATTCTATTTCCTAGGATGACTGCCAAAAAAATCACATCATATTAATTTTTTGTTGATATAATAATGTAAAATGTATTTTTAAACTTTCATGTTTGCAAATTTGTAGGTAATTACTTAAGGAAATATAGTAGAAATGAAATTATCCTAAATAAGCATAAATGTCATATGAAGAATTGACAAGTTATGACGAGTTAGTGTCAGCAATGGTATATAATAGAATACCTATAGGTAGTAAAAAGCAACAACCATTGAGGAACATGGTAAGCCTTCCTCTACATAGTATGGGTGCTGGCACTTTTTCCCATGTGAAAAGCACTATACTATGTAAAGCATTGCTCACAATAATCTTCATATTCTTATGCTGCATATGGGTCCTCCATCCTTTACTGTATCAAGCATAATAAATGCTACTGGAATCCGTGCCTAATTCTTAGATCTCATGATATAAGTAATTGTACAACCATAAACATATCTGTAAGATCATGTTCTCTAATGTGCCTTCTCTTTTTCAAAACTGATTACTTTTCTAAGATATTTAACTGAAATCATTTTTCTTTCTTATATTAGTATACCTGTTCAGGTAATTGATATTTTTTTAATTGTAATTCACAGAAAATAAAAATAAGGATTACAGGTGAGAGAGAATCTGGATCTACATTGAAAGGTTGTGATAATGACCAGACTCAGAGGTGCTTCCCGCAACGTAGGTGAAGAACCTGGGGCACAGGCCTGGTGAATTGTTGCAGTGAGTACACAGAACACAGTCGGATTGTAGAGCTAGTTGGCAAATATTCTTTTCTAGCAAACTGTAAGGGCGCAGACTCTGACAGAGATAAATGTGACCTGCCTAGGAATGGCTGTGATTGAATATCAGCTTGAGAGGCAACATCTCACTTCTTCTAACACCGGGACCAAAAGAGAACTGAGAAATTGGCTCTGGGAGGTCACACTGTGAATTATCAGTGAGTGGTCAGTTATGTGCTCACCCGCTAACGGAAGCTTTTAGGCCCAGAAAAAGGGCCAGTATTACTTAGGAATAGTGGACAGATGGCTAAGCTCCAAGAACTTCATTAAAACAGTTCCCACCCTTGAGCTCACAAAGATAGAACTGAGGCACTAGCACCAGAAATCAATGCTTGCCCAAAAGAAGCCTTCTATTGATTCTTCACCTGTTTCTCCAATCGCGTCTTTCCCATACTGCTCTTTTGAGATCACACTTTCCTCAACATCCTCCCTCCTTTTCACCAGTAACTCTCCATTGTTTAATCCATTCTTTCTTCTTCAATTTTCCTTCCTTCTACTGCATCTACCCTTTCTCTCCTGTTACACTTCCCCTCAATTAATTCTTATCTACTGTTTCAAAT
This sequence comes from Micromys minutus, assembly GCF_963924665.1. NCBI lineage: Eukaryota > Metazoa > Chordata > Mammalia > Rodentia > Muridae > Micromys > Micromys minutus. The sequence continues at coordinate 108,415,220 of NC_137970.1, read as the reverse complement.
CCCTGTTTCTTTTATTTCTCCACTTCCTTCTTTCCCTCTCAATCCCATCCAATCTGCCCTTCTTCCACATCCTGAGACATTCCTCTTCCCTCCCCTCCTTCACCCCGCACATTCCATCCCATCCTTCTGTTTTCTCCACATTCAAATTTTGGCCAATCTCCTAATCAATTTGTCAAACTCTAGTTGTTTTAACTGTCCACTGTACAAATTTCTCTTCTGTCATTTGCCTCGTTTTGTTTCCCATTTCCTCTTCCTCTTTTCCCTTCTATTTCCACTTCTTTTTATGTCTTTTACCTCTTAACTCCCTGTTTTTGTTCACACATTTTGATGTCCCCCTCCTTTTCCCTATGTCCTACAATTCCATATGTCCCTCATTTTCTCCATCGTCAAATTTTTTGTCCTTATCCATGCAATCCTTTTCAACTTCTCTCATTCCTTACTTTCTCCCTCCTTCTTTGCTCTTGCCACTTTTTATCGAGTCCTATTCACTCCTGTTTTCACTTTGTCTGTTACCCCTAATTTAGATCCTACCTCCAGGTAATTCTTCTCAATTTTCACCTCTCTTCAAGTCTTCTTTTGGTTTATTTTCTTGTTCTTTTTCTATTTTTCTTTTCTTGTCCTCTGTCTTTTACTCTTTCCTTTCATCTCTTCATTTGCCAAATGTCCTCTTTCCTCCTCTTCAATTATCTCACATTTTCAGTCATCCCACACCTTCACAACCCCATTTTCCTCCTCCTTTCTACACTTTCATCCCTTTATTTCAGATTCCTCCTCTTTTCTCCGAATACCTCAAAATCCCTGTATCTTCTTTCTTTTACTCTCTTCTTTCTTATTGTACCTCTTTACTCCTACTTCCTACCTCATTCTTCTATCATTTTTTATATTCTTAATTCGTCCTCTGTCCTCTTCTTCCTTTCCCTTTTTCCCTGCATCACCCAGATCCTCTTTTGTTTCCTATTTTTGCGGTGCTGTCAATTTCACTTTATTTTTTTCCTCCTTCAATTTCCTTCCTCCAATTTATTCTTCTTTCAATTTCCCCTTCTCTTTCCTCTTTCAACCATTTCCTTTTCTTCCCTCTTCCTCATTTCCTATACTACATTTTACCTTCTCTTTCCTCTTCACCTTTTCTCATATTCCCTTGTCTTCCCTTTCATTCCCTTCAAGCTGCCACTTCCTTTTTTTATTTCTCCACTTTCCACTTCCTTTTATCTATGCTCATCTCATCTCCCTTATAACCTCCTTAGGTGCCTTGTCCATTTTGCCTATTCTCTTCACCCTGATGGCTCTCAAGCCAATCATGCAGCTGGTATCTTCTGCTTTCTTCTTCCATCTGCACTACTCTAACCTCCTCTTCTTCCTCCAACAACCCTGATTCATCTTCTTCCTTTAAGACAACTGCCTTTCTTCCCTGTGTGCTTGTGTGTCCCACATTTCCCTCCTTCCATGGGTTAATTATGCTAAATAAGTTTCCACCCCGCCATGACCTGATATCTTCTCTGAGGTTTGATCAATCAGGAAAAATCACATCACAAACTGAACTTCCTTTTCTTTGGATTGCCAATCGAGTCTTTCCTTTAGATTACCGGTGTATTTACAGTTACATTCTATATTCACTAGGATTACTGCCAAAAATGCCAATCACATTGTATTAAAGTTTGTATGGATATAAACCAGGAAATGGATATTTTCCAATTCCATGTTTGAAAAGTCGTATAGAATTACTATAGGGGACGTGATAGACATGAAATTAGACTTAGCAACAAGAAAAAGCAGATGACTAAATGTTCAGTTATGGCCAGGAAATAATAGCAAATGCATAGACTAGATACCTATTGGTAGTAAAAAGCAACAATGATTGAGGAACATGGTAAGCCTTCCTCTACATAGTATGGGCTCTTCCACTTTTTTTTTTTCAATGTGAAAGCCCTATACTATGCAAAGCACTGCTCACAATCTTCTTCATATTAATATACTGCAAATGTGTATTCTATCCTTTACTAAATCACTCATAATGCATGCTACCTGAAAACTTGCCTTATTCTTCAATCTTATGGCATAACTGATTGTACAACTCTACACATTACTGTAAGATCTTGTTCTCTAACTTGCCTTGTGTTTTATGAAAATTGTATTCATTTTTAAGATATTAAACCTATCCCCTTTCTCTTACTTATAATAGTACCTTCCTCTAGGGTCTTCATAGGTTGATTTTGTAATGCACATAAGTTAAAAATAAGGATTATTTGTAAGGGGGAATCGGGATCTACTTGGAAAGGGTGTGCTTGATGTCCAGACACCCAGAGGCTTTCTGAAAACATTCAGCAGAGAACAAAGGGCAGAAGCCTGGTAACGTGATACATTGAGTACCCAGAGCTCACAGTGTTCTTGGCAGTGCTACTTGGCAAATGTTCCCTTCCTGTCCACAGTAAGTGCCCGGACTCTGACAGAGATAATTGTGATCTGCCTGGCAAAAGCAGTAATTGAACAACAGCTTCAGAGGCAAATTCTCATTTCTTACACCTGGACCCAAAGTTAAACTGACACACAGGACCTGGGAAGTCACACTGGGAGTTCTCAGTGAGTGGAGAGTCTTTGCTCACTGGAAACTTTTGCTTTTTGATCTAGAGAATGTGCCATCATTACTCAGGACTGGTGGACAAAGGGCTGAGCTCCCAGTACAGACTTAAAGAGCTCCACACCAGAGCTCACAAAGGCAGAACTGAGTCACTTCCACCAGAGTTCACTGCTTGCCCACAAGAAGTTGAACTACAGAATCCATATTCTTCCTCAGCCCATGAGTTCTCACATACACAGGAGATACTGGAACCAGTCACTGACTACAAGAGCACATATAATCACAGATATCTAGATGGAAATATTAAACAAAAGAACATAAGTAATGGAAATTATGACAACCTGGCAACATCAAAACCCAGCTCCAACACCACAGCAAGAAGTAGATTACCAACCACTCCAGAAAAATCAAACAAGGCTCAGACTCGAAATCATACTCCATGTTGATGATCTTTGAGGTCCTGTTCCTTTTTCTCCCTTCACTTATCATTTTTTTTTTAGTTTTCTTACCTCTTAACTTCCTGATTCCCCAAATTTTATTCACTCTTCCTGGTGTCACACACCTAGTACCTCCTTCCTAAATTTCCAACTTCCCACATCTTCTCCATCTGCTTCTCTTTTCTTCGGTATCTCCCCTATCCTTTTCTGCTTCTGTTTTTCTCCATTTCTCTCTCCTTCTCCACCCTCTTCACTTCTTTATCCTGTCCTCTTTACTCCTGATACCACTTTGCCTGCTCTCCCCGCTTTTTGATTTTACCTCCAGAAATCTCTTCTCTCATATCACCACTTTTCAAGTCTTCCTTTTTTTAATATTTTAGTTCTTTTCTTCTTTCCGTTCTCTACCTCTGCCTTTTACAATTATCTTTCATCGATCTATTTGCAAAATGTCCTCTTCCCTCCTCTCAAATTCTCTCCTATTTTCCCTCATGCCACCCTTTCACAACTCTGTTTTTCCTCCCTTTCTCGCCATTTTTCCTTTTCTTTCTGTTCCTACTCTTCCCTCCTTAAACCTCAGACCCTCCTTCTGCCTTTGTTCTCTTATCTTTTTTTTTTCCTGACTGTTTGCTCCCTCTTCATTACTCAGGCTTTGATCACCTTCCATATTCTGAATTCATCCTCAGTCCTCTCAACCCTCTTTATCATCCTCCTTCCAACACCCACATCCTCTTCTGTTTTATCCTTTTTTCCATGCCCTCAATTTCACTTCATTTTTTCCTGCACCACTTTACATCCTCCACTTTCCTCATTCTTTCAACTCCCAATTTCCTTTTCTTTCAACCATTTCCTATTCTATTTAATTCTGTTTCCATCTTCCTCTTTTCACCTTCTCTTCCCTCTCCCATTTCCTCATAGTTCCTTACCCTTCTTTTTCTTCTATCTTCCATTTTCCTTATGCATTCCTCCACCTTCCAATTTTCTCCATTCTACACTTGTGCCATCTCCCTCCCAATCTCAACTGCTGCTTTATGTTTTTCCCCCAATTCTCTTCAGCATGCTTGCTCTCATGCCACTCATGCAATCTGTATCTTCTTGTCTCATCTGCCCTATGCTTTACCATATTTTCCTATTTTCTCCACAACTCCCATTCCTCATCTTCATTTAAGAAAATTTACTTGCTTCTCTGTTTGCCTGTGAATCCTCCATTTCACTCCTTCCATGTGTGACCTAAGCTAATTCAGTTTGCATTCTACCAAGAACTGACATCTCCTCAGGTTTAGGGTCACAGAGAAGGATTCACATTAAAAAATACATTCCTTTAGTATGAATTTTCAAGAGAGCTTTTTCTTACCATTTCTAATGTATTTACAGTTACATTCTATGTCTTGGATGACTGCCAAAAAATCACATCATATTAATTTTTTGTTGATATAGAAATGTAAAATATGTTTTTTAACTTTTATGTTTGCAAATTCGTAGGTAATTACTAAAGGAAATATAATAGAAATGAAATTATCCTAAATAAGCATAAATCACATATGAAGAAATGACAAGTTATGACAAGTTAGTGTCAGGAATGTTATATAATAGAAAACCTATAGGTAGTAAAAAGCAACAACCATTGAGGAACATGGTAAGCCTTCCTCTACATAGTATGGGTGCTGGCACTTTTTCCCATGTGAAAAGCACTATACTATGTAAAGCATTGCTCACAATAATCTTCATAATCTTATGCTGCATATGGTTCCTCCAACATTTACTCTATCAAGCATAATACATGCTACTGGAATCCGTGCCTAAGACTTCGATCTCATGATATTACTAATTGTACAACCATAGACATACCTGTAAGATCATGTTCTCTAATGTGCCTTCTCTTTTTCCAAAATTGATTACATTTCTAAGATATTAATCTGAAATCATTTTTCTTCCTTATATTAGTATACCTGTCCAGGTAATTGATAATTTTTATTGTAATTCACAGAAAATAAAAATAAGGATTAGAGGTGAGACGGAATCTGGGTCTACCTTGAAAGGATGTGATAATGACCAGACTCAGAGTTGCTTCCCAAAACGTAGGTGAAGATCCTGGGTCACAGGCCTGGTGAATTTTTGCCTTCAGTACACAGAACACAGAGTGGAATTGCAGAGCTAGGTGGCAAATATTCTTCTCCAGCAAACAGTAAGGGCCTGGACTCTGACAGAGATAAATGTTATCTGCCTAGGAAAGGCAGTGATTTAACATCAGCTTGACAGGCAACAGCTCACTTATGCTTACACCTGGACCAAAAGTGAAACTGACACATAGGCTCTGGGAGGTCACACTGTGAATTATCAGTGAGTGGTCAGTTATGTGCTCACTGCTAAAGAGAACTTTTAGGCCCAGAAAAAGGGCCAGTATTACTCAGGACTAGTGGGCAAATGGCTAAGCTCCCAGAACATCATTAAAAGTGTTCCCACAATTGAGCTCACAAAGACAGAACTGAGGCACTAGCACCAGAAATCAATGCTTGTCCAAAAGAAGCCTTCTATTGATTCTTCACCTGTTTCTCCAATCGCCTCTTTCCCTTAGTGCTCTTTTGAGATCACACTTTCCTCAACATCCTCCCTCCTTTTCACCAGTATCTCTCCCTTATTTAATCTATTCTTTCCTCTTCAATTTTCCTTCCTTCTACTGCATCTACCCCTTTCTCTCCTGTTACACTTCCACTCCATTTAATTCTTTTCTCCTATTTCAAATCCCTGTCTCTTCTTTTATTTCTCCACTTCCTTCTTTCCCTGTCAATCCCATCCAATCTGCCCTTCTTCCACATCCTGAGATATTCCTCTTCCCTCCCCTTCTTCAACCCTCACATTCCATCCCATCGTTTTGTTTTCTCCACATTCAAATTTTTGCCAATCCTAATCAATTTGTCAAACTCTAGTTGTTTTAACTGTCCACTGTACAAATTTCTCTTCTGTCATTTGCCTCGTTTTGTTTCTCATTTCCTCTTCCTCTTTTCCCTTCTATTTCCACTTCTTTTTATGTCTTCTTACCTCTTAACTCCCTGTTTCTGTTCACACATTTTGATGTTCCCCTCCTATTCCTTATGTCCTACAATCTTATACATCCCTCATTTTCTCCATCTTCATATTTTTTGTTTTTATCCATGCAATCCTTTTTAAATTCTCTCATTTTTTAATTTCTCCCTCCTTCTCCTCTTGTCACTTTTTGATCCAGTCCTCTTAAATCCTGTTTTTGCTTTCTCTGAACCCCTAATTTTAGATCCTACCACCAGGAATTTCTGCTTAATTATCACCTCTTTTCTAGTCTTCTTTTGGTTTATCTTTCTTGTTCTTTTTCTATTTTTCTATTCTTGTCCTCAGTCTGTTACTCTTTTCTTTCATCTCTTCATTTGCCAAGTGTCCTCTTTCCTCCCCTTCCATTATCTCACATTGTCAGTCATCCCACACCTTCACCACCCCCTTTTCCTCCTCCTTTCTCCACTTTCATCCCTTTTTCAGCTTTCTCCTCTTTTCTCCTTACACATCAAACACCCTGTATTTGCTTTCTTTCACTCTCTTCTTTCTTTTTGTACCTCTTTACTCCTTCTTCCTACCTCATCGTTCAATCAGTTTTCATATTCTTAATTCATACTCTGTCCTCTTCTTCCTTTTCCTTCTTCCCTGCATCACCCAGATCCTCTTCTATTTCCTATTTTTGCGATGCTCTCAATTTCACTTCATTTTTTTCCTCCATTTTTTTTCCTTCCTCCACTTTATTCTTATTTCTAATTCACTTTCTCTTTTCTCTTTCAACCATTTCCTCTTCTTCCCTCTTCCTCATTTCCTCTTCTACATTTTACCTTCTCTTTCCTCTTCACCCTATCTCATATTCGCTTTTCCTCCATTTCTTTCCCTTCAAGCTGCCATTTCCTTTTCTTATTTTTCCACATTCCACTTCCCTCCATCTATGCTCATCTCTTCTATATTATAACCTCCTCAGGTGCCTTGTCCATTCTTTGCTTATTCTCTTCAGCTTGATGGCTCTCAAGCCAAGCATGCAGCTGGTATCTTCTTGTTTCTTCTTCCATCTGTACTACGCTAACCTTCTCTTTATCCTCCCACAACCCTGATTCCTCTTCTTCTTTTAAGGCAACTGCCTTGCTTCCCTGTGTGCTTGTGTGTCCTCCATTTCCCTCCATTCATGCTAAAGTATGCTAAATAAGTTTGCACCCTATCATGACCTGATATCTTCTTTGAGGTTTGGTCAATTAGGGAAAATCACATCACAAACAGAACTTCCTTTTTTTTTGGCTTGTCAAGCGAGTCTTTCCTTTCCATTACCAGTGTATTTACAATTACATTCTATATTCACTAGGATTACTGCCAAAAATGCCAATCACATTATATTAACGTTTTTTTTGGATATAAACCAGGAAATGGATCTTTTCCAATTCCATGTTTGAAAAGTCATATGGAATTACTACAGGGGATGTGATAGAAATGAAATTAGACTTAGAAAGAAGAAAAAGCAGATGACTAAATGTTCAGTTATTGTCAGGAAATAATAGCAAATGAATAGATTTGAAATATATTGGTAGTAAAAAGAAACAAAGATTGAGGAACATGGTAAGCCTTCCTCTACATAGTATGGGCTCTTCCACATTTTTTTTCAATGTGAAAGCCCTATACTATGCAAAGCACTGCTCACAATCTTCTTCCTATTAATATACTGCAAATGTGTACTCTATCCTTTACTAAATCACTCATAATACATGCTACCTGTATACTTGCCTAATTCTTCAATCTTATGGCATAACTGATTGTACAACTCTACACATTACTGTATGATCATGTTCTCTAACTTGCCTTCTGTTTTATTAATATGTATTCATTTCTAAGATATTAAACTGATCCCCTTTCTCTTACTTATAATAGTACCCTTTTCTAGGTTCTTCATAGGTTCTTTTTGTAATGCACATTGTAGGAAACCTTTGGCGCCAATAGATGTGGCCAGCTTCCCTCACATTTTTCAGCCTACAAAAACCTTTGCCCTCCTGTTGCTTGGCAACCACATAGTCACAGCCCACTCTTGGGGCATGTGATTGAGCTACAGGAGGATGCACCAATCAGGTAGCAACACAAGTCTGTTAGGCATATATAGCAGTGCATTTTCTACCCCACCTGGTAGAGGAAGACAGTGGAGTGATTGTGGGAGACCCCATGTGGAGGGATGGCAGAGAAATACCATGTGGAGAGAGACCGGATAGGAGAGATTGCGGGAGGTCCTGCGTGGACAGAGACTGGACAGATAGATCGCACGTGGGAGACTGTGCGTGAGAGGTCACCTAGACAGTAGAACCCGGTAGGGAGTCCCCAGCTCAGAGAGAAGTTTCCTGCTCAAGAAGCCCGCTGCTCAAAGTGCTGTACAATAAAGGTTATCCGCAGAAGTATCTGTTTGTTTGTTGCATGCTTGTCCCTAGCAGTGGGAAGCCTGGGCACATGACAGCACATAAATTAAAAATAAGAATTATTAGTAAGAGAGAATCGGGATCTATTTGGAAAGGGTGTGATTTGAGTCTTATCTGAAACATTCAGCAGAGAACAAAGGGTAGAAGCCTTGTAAGGTGATACATTGAGTACCCAGAGCTCACAGTGTTCTTGGCAGTGCTATGTGGGAAATGTTCCTTTCCAGTCCACAGTAAGTGCCGGGACTCTGACAGAGATAATTGTGATCTGCCTGGCAAAGGCATTAATTGAACAACAGCTTCAGAGGCAACTTCTCACTACTTACACATGGACCCAAAGTTAAACTGAAACACAGGCCCTGGGAGGTCACACTGGGAATTCTTAGTGAGTGGAGAGTCTGTGCTCACTGGAAAAGTTTGCTTTTTGATCTAGAGAAAGTGCCATTACTACTCAGGACTGGTGGACAAAGGGCTGAGCTCCCAGAACATCCTTAAAGTTCTCCACACCTGAGCTCACAAAGGCAGAACTGTGTCGCTTCCACCAGAATTCACTGGTTGCCCACACAAATTTGAACTACAGAATCCACTTTCTTCCTCAGCCCATGAGTTCTCACATACACAGGAGGTACAGGAACCAGTCACTGACTACAAGAGCACATATAATCACAGATATCTAGATGGAAATATTAAAGTGAAAGAACATAAGTAATGGAAATCATGACAACCTGGCAACATCAAAACCCAGCTCCATCACCACAGCAAAAAGTAGATTACCAAATATTCCATAAAAACAAACAAGGCTCAGACTTGAAATCATACTGCATGATGGTGATCCTAGAGATCCTCTTCCTTTTTCTCCCTTCTCTTTTCACATCTTTTTAAGCCTTCTTACCTCTTAACTTCCTGATTCCCCCAATTTTCATCACTCTTCTTGGTGTTACCCACGTAGTCCCTAAATCCTAATGTTCCATACCTGCCACATCTTCTCCATCTGCTTCTCTTTTCTTCGTTATCTCCCCTATCTTTTCTGCTTCTGTTTTTCTCCATTTGTCTCTCCTTCTCCACCCTCATGACTTCTTGATCCTGTCCTCTTTACTCTTGATATCTCTTTGCCGGCTCTCCCCTCTTTTAGATTTTACCTCCAGAAATCTCTTCTCTCATATCACCACTTTTCAAGTCTTTATTTTTTATTATTTTAGTACTTTTCTTCTTTCCTTTCTCTACCTCTGTATTTTACCATTATCTTTCATCGATCTATTTGCAAAATGTCCTCTTCTCTCCTCCCATATTATCTCCTATTTTCCCTCATGCCACCCTTTCACAACTTTGTCTTTCTCTCCCTTTCTCTACATTTTTCCTTTTCATTCTTTTTCTACTCATCCCTCCTTACATCTCAGACACTCCTTCTGCCTTCGTTCTCTCCTCTTTCTTCTTCCTGACTGTTTGCTCCCTCTCAGTGGTCATACTTTGATCTCCTTCCATATTCTGAATTCATCCTCATTCCTCTCAACCCTCTTTATCTTTCTTCTTCCAACACCCAGATCCTCTTCTGTTTTCTACTTTTTTCCATGCCCTCAATTTCACTTCATTTTTTCTTCCACCACTTTCCATCCTCCACTTTTCTCATCCTTTCAACTCCCACTCTCCTTTTCTTTCAACCATTTCCTCTTCTATTTAATTCTATTTCCATCTTCCTCTTTTCACCTTCTCTTCCCTCTTCACCTTTCCTCATAGTTCCTTATCTTTCCTTTTCTTCTATCTTCCATTTTCCTTATGTATTCCTCCACCTTCCACTTTTCTCCATTCTACACTTGTGCCATCTCCCTCCTAATCTCAACTGCTGCTTTATTTATTTTTCCCCCATTCTCTTCAGCCTGCTTGCTCTCATGCCACTCATGCAGTCTGTATCTTCTTGTCTCATCTGCCCTATCCTTCCTTCACAACTCCCATTCCTTATCTTCATTTAAGAAAACTTACTTTCTTCCCTGTTTGCCTGTGAATCCTCCATTTCACTCCTTCCATGTGTGACCTAAGCTAATTCAGTTTGCATTCTACCAAGAACTGATATCTCCTCAGGGGTAGGTTCAAAGAAGAGGATTTACATTAAAAAAAAGACATTCCTTTAGTTTGAATTTTCAAGAGAGCTTTTTCTTACCATTTCTAATATATTTACAGTTACATTCTATTTTCAGGATGACTGCCAGAAAAATCACATCATATTAATTTTTTTGTTGATATAATCGTAAAATGTATTTTTTCCACTTTTATGTTTGCAAATTTGTAGGTAATTACTAAAGGAAATATAGTAGAAATGATTATCCTAAATAAGCATAAATCTCATATGAAGAAATGACAAGTTATAACTAGGTAGGGTCAGCAATGGTATATAATAGAAAACCTATAGATAGTAAAAAGCAACAACCATTGAGGAACATGGTAAGCCTTCCTCTACATAGTATGGGTGCTGGCACGTTTTTCCCATGTGAAAAGCACTATACTATGTAAAGCATTGCTCACAATAATCTTCACATTAATATGCTGCAAATGTGTCCTCCATCCTTTCCTGTATTATGCATAATACATGCTACTCGAATCCTTGCCTAATTCTTCAATCTCATGATATTACTAATTGTACAACCATAAACAAATCTGTAAGATCATGTCCTTTAATATGTCTTCTTTTTTTCAAAATTATTTACTTTTCTAAGATATTAATCTAAATCATTTTTTTCCTTATATTAATATTCCTGTCCAGGTAATTGATATTTTTAATTGTAATTCACAGAAAATGAAAATAAGGATTACAGGTGAGAGGGAATCTGAATCTACCTTGAAAGGATGTGATAATGACCAGACTCAGAGGTGCTTCCCTCAACGTACATGAAGAACCTGGGGCACAGTCCTGGTGACTTGTTGCCTTGAGTACACAGAACACAGACTGGGATTGTAGAGCTTTGTGGCAAATATTTTTTTCCAGTAAACAGTAAGGGCCCTGACTCTGACATGTTTTCCTCCATCAATTTCCTTCCTCCACTTTATTCTTCTTTCTAATTTCCCTTCTCTTTTCTCTTTCAACCATTTCCTCTTCTGCCCTTTTCCTCATTTCCTCTTCTACATTTTACCTTCTCTTTCCTCTTCACCTTTTCTCATATTCCCTTTTCCTCCCTTTCTTTCCCTTCAAGCTGCTATTTCCTTTTCTTATTTCTCCACTTTCCACTTCCTTCCATCTATGCTCATCTCATCTCCCTTATAACCTCCTCAGTTTCCTTGTCCATTCTTTGCCTATTCTCTTCAGCCAAATGGCTCTCAAGCCAATCATGAAGCTAGTATCTTCTTGTTTCTTCTTCCATCTGAACTACTCTAACCTCCTCTTCTTCCTCCCACAACCCTGATTCATCTTCTTCCTTTAAGACAACTGCCTTTCTTCCCTGTGTGCTTGTGTGTCCTCAATTTCCCTCCTTCCATGGGTAAGGTATGCTAAATAAGCTTGCACCCTACCATGACCTGATATCTTCTCTGAGGATGTTTCAATCAGGGAAAATCACATCACAAACAAAACTTCTTTTTCTTTGGATTGTCAAGCGAGTCTTTCCTTTTCATTACCAGTGTATTCACAGTTACATTCTATATTCGCTAGGATTACTGCCAAAAATGCCAATCACATTATATTAAAGTTTGTATGGATATAAACCAGGAAATGGAACTTTTCCAATTCCATGTTTGAAAAGTCGTATGGAATTACTACCGGGGATGTGATAGAAATGAAATTAGACTTAGGAAGAGGAAAAGCAGATGACTGAATGTTCATTTATGGCCAGGAAATAATAGCAAATGCATAGACTAGAAACATATTGGTAGGAAAAACCAACAATGTTTGAAGAACATTGTAAGCCTTCCTCTACATATTATGGGCTCTTCCACTTTTTTTTTTTCAATGTGAAAGCCCTATACTATGCAAAGCTTTAAAAGAGTTCCCACCCTTGAGCTCACAAAAACAGAACTGAGGCACTTCCACCAGAAATCACCGCTTGCCCAGAAGAAGCATTCTATTGATTCTTCACCTGTTTCTCCAATCACTTCTTTCCCTTACTGCTCTTTTGATATCACACTTTCCTCAACATCCTCCCTCCTTTTCACCAGTATCTCTCCCTTATTCAATCTATTCTTTCCTCTTCAATTTTCCTTACTTCTACTGCATCTACCCCTTTCTCTCCTTTTACACTTCCCCTCCAATTAATTCTTTTCTTTTGTTTCAAATCCCTGAATTCATCCTCAGTCCTCTCAACCCTAATTTTTATTCCTTCCAACACCCATTTCCTCTTCTGTTTTCTACTTTTTTCCATGCCCTCAATTTCACTTCATTTTTTCCTCCACAACTTTACATCCTTCACTTTCTGAATCCTTTCAACTCCCACTCTGTTTTCTCTTTCAACCATTTCCTTTTCTGTTTTACTACCCTTTCCTCTTCTCCTTTTCACCTTCTCTTCTCTCTTCACCTTTCCTCATAGTTCCTTATCCTTTCTTTTCTTCTATCTTCCATTTTCCTTATTCACAGAAAATAAAAATAATTGTTATGTGTTAGAGGGAATCGTGATATACCTTGAAATCCTGTGCTCAATGACCAGACACAGAGGAGCTTCCCACAACTTACATGAAGAACCTGGGGCACAACCTTGAGACTTGTTGTCTTGAGTAAACAGAACTTAGAATTGGCTTGGCAGTGCTATATTGCAAATATTCTTTTCCAGCCCACAGTAAGTTCCCGGACTCTGACAGTGATAATTTTGCTCTGCCTGGAAAAGGCAGTGATTGAACATCAGCTTGAGAGGCAACAAATCACTTCTTCTTACACCTGGACCAGAAGTGAAATCAGGAGTCACAGATGCAAGCATCAATATCAGACTACATGTGGTGGAAGAAAAAAATCTTATTATTCATCTTATCTCCTCTCTTCACATTCTTCTTCTCTCCTATTCTTGTTTTTTTTCTTTTTGTTTATTATCCCATTCATTATGATATCTCCTTTCCTTGTACACATTTCTCCTTTTTTTCCATATACTTAACTCTTTTTCCTGCCTCTTCTCTACCTCCCATTTCACTACTCATTCTATCTCCCTGATCTGAACTTTTTAAGATCCCCTCCTCCCTTTCTTTCCACCTTTGACCCACCTTCTATTGATTCTTCAACTGTTTCTCTTTTGTCCTATTTCCCTTTCTTTCTCTTTCATTTTCCTTCTTCCTGACTGTTTTTCTTCTTCCTTAGTCATCTTTGATCTCTTTCTATATTTTTAATTCATCCTCAGTCTTCTCAAGTATCTTTATCTTCTTTTTTTCTTCATCCAGATCTTCTTCTCTTTCCTACTTTTTGCCATAGTCTCAATTTCCCTTCATTTTTTTCCACAAACTTTTTTCCTCCACTTTACCCATCCATCCAATTCTTCCTTTCTTTTCTTTCAACCATTTCCTCTGCTGTTTTTTCCCTGTTCCTTCTTCTCCCTTTAAATATCTCTTCCCTTGTCACCCTTCCTCATATTCCATTATCCTCCCATTATTCCCAATCCATCTTCAATTTTTTTTCGTGATCCTCAACTTTCCACTTCCCTCCACTCCACTGTTGTCTCATCTCTCTTCAAACCTCCTCTGCTGCCTTGTCTATCCCTTCCCCATTCTCTTCAGTCTGCCTGTGCTCTTACCACTTATTCATCTTGTATCATCTTCTTTCATCTTCCTTATGCACTACTCTATTTTCCTCTTCTCCACAATTCTCCTTTTTCTATTTTTTTAAGTCATCAGTCTTGCTACCCTGTTTACCTCTTTGTCTATTTTGCTACTCAAATTAGTAAGCTCTGCTAATTAAGTTGGTATACTACCATGACCTGAGTTCTTCTTTGAGGTTGGTTCAAAATAGTAGATTCATATTACAACAGAACTTCCTTTTCTCTAGATTGTCAACAGAATCTTCCCTTTGCATTTCTAATGTATTTACAGTTACATTCTACTAACTAGGATGACTGCCAAAACAAAACCAATCACATCATATTAATGTTTTTGTTGATATAGAAAAGCAAAATGGATATTTTTGATTTTCACGTTTGCAAATCTGTATGGTAATACTCAAGAGAATATGGTAGAAATGAAATTATCCCAAGGAAACAAATCACAGATGAAGAATTGTTCAATTATTATGAATTAACTATAGCAAATGTGTATACATAAAACATATTTGTAGTTAAATCCTACAACAATTGAGGAACATGGTAAGGTTTCCTCTACATAGAATGGACTCTGTCACTTTTTGATCAATGTGAAAAGCACTGTACTACATAAAACACTGCTCACAATCTTTTTTATAATAATATACTGCAAATGTGTCCTCTATCCTTAGTTTATTACTAATAATACATGCTAACTGAATCCTTGCACATTTTAATCTTAGGATCTAACTAATTGTTAAAAACTACACATTTCTGTAACATCATGTCCTCTAACTTGTCTTCTGTTTTACAATAAGTGTTTACATTTCTAAGATATTAAACTGTTCCCATTTCTTTTTCAAATGTTAGTAAACTCCTTTATGTACTTGAACATTTTTTTCTTGCAATGCCCAGAAATTAAAAATAAGGATTATGTGTAAGAGGACACATAATGTGTCTAATGTGCCTGAGGACAGCAGTGATCTAGATCAGCATCACAGTCACATTTAGAGCGGGACCAGATTTGAGCCTGACACATAGGACCAGGGAGGGCAAACTGGGAGTTCTCAGTGAGTAGAGCATTACATGCACGCTGGATAAGGGTCCTTTTTAGCCTAGTGAAAGAGCTAGGTTTATGCCAGTCATGATCAGGACCAATGGTTAGAGGGCTGTGTTTGCAGAACAGCCTTAAAATGCTCCTACACCTGGGCACACAAACACAGAATTGAGTCACTGCCACCAGAACTCACACCTTGCCCACAAAATGCTGAACCCTCAGAAGCAATTTTCTTCCTTAGCCCATGAGCCCTCAGATCCATGGGAGAGTCAGGCACCACTCACTGACAGCAAGACCACATATAATTACAGATTACTAGATGACAAAAGGAAAGTGAAAGGACTTAAGCAACAGAAACCAAGACAACTTGGAAACATCAGAACCCATCTCTCCCACCACAGAAAGGTGTAGATTACCAAACACTCCAGACAAATGAGGCTCTGAGTTGAAATTATGCTGTATGACCATGATAAAGATCTTGGAGATGTGTGTGTAATATCTCCCTTAAACAACTACCAGAGAACACACATAAACAAATAGAAACCCCTACAGAGGAAAGAGAAAATGCACTCAAAGAACTACAGTAAAATACAATCACAGAGCAGAAGGAATTAAAAAATGGAAATAGAAATAATAAAGAAAACACAAAAAGAGACAACCTTGGAGATATTTATCTCATAAAACAAATTATGAGTCACAGACCCAAGGATCACCAACAGACTACAAGAGATGGAAGAGAGAATCTTATTCTATCTCTTTCCTCCTCAATTTTCTTTCCACTTCTCACCTCTTCTTTCTTTTTTCTTTTCATTCTTTTATCACCTCTATTCAGATCTCCCCTTTCTTCATTCCACTTTTCCTTTCCTTTTTGTTCTCCATACACTTTCCACTTTTTCTTGCCTCTGACCTCCTCCTCAATCTGTACTCATGCTACCTCCCAGCTCCGACAACTTTAACACTCCTTCCTCCCTTTATTGTCACCTTTACATTTTTTCTCCATTTTTACAATATTTCCCAATCTTCTCTCTTCCTTTCCACTCTTTCTCCATCACACTTTCCTGTACTTCCTTTTTCCTATTCACCTGTATCTCTCCTTACCTAATCTATTCTTTGCTATTCACTTTTTTTCCGTCTACCCCATCTACCCCTTTCTATCCTCTTACCTCACCACTACTTTAAGTTTTATCTCCCATTTCAAATCTCTTTCTCTTCCCTCTTTTCTCCACATCCTTCTTTCTATTTCTATCTTCTCTCTTTCTATCATCCTCTCTTCTGAATCATCTGACATTCCTCTTCCCTTCTATTCTTCACCCCTCCCATTCCCTCAAAACCTCTCTTTCCCTCTCACCACATTCAAATTCCCTTCACTTCCCTGTGATTTTTTATCCTGTTCCCTTTGCCTCCATTTTTCTCCCAGTTCCTCTTTCTCCCCCTTTCTTTTATTTTCACCTCCTTATTAATCCTAGTTATCTCTTAATTTCCCCATTTCTTACATTTCTCTTCACTCATCTTGATGTCCCCATCCTCTTCCCTACTTCCTATAGTTATAGACTTCCCACATCATCTCCATCTTCTTCTCTTTTCCTCTTTATTCACACTATCCTTTTCTGTTTCTGTTCTTCTCCCTTTCTCCATCTTCTCCTACCTAGTCACATCTCTATCCTATCCTTTTTACATGTGTTTCCCCCTTGCCCTCCCATCTCTTAGATCTCACCTCCTGCTCTTTCTTCTCTCATATCACTTCTTTACAAGTCTTCTTTTGTTTATCTTGCTAGTTGTTTTCTTCTTTTTCTTTTCTCTTCACATCTTTTGTCTTTTACCTATTTCCTATTCACCCTCTTTCTCTTCTTCTGTCGTTTACATTCATGTATCATCTCTTTATTTGCTAAAGGTCCTCCTACATCCACTTCCATTTTCTTTTTTTCATTCCTCCCACCCCTTCACACCTCCATTCTCTACTTTCTTTCCTTCCTTTTAGTTTCCTCCTCCTCCCTCCTTCCACCTCAGACACCCTCCATCTGCTTTTCTTCTCTCTCTCCTTTTTTCTCCCTGCCTTTTTTCTCCTTCTTCTAATCTACCCTTTCCCCATTCCTTTCAGCCTGCCTGCTCTCAACCTACTCATGAAACCAGTATCTTCTTGTCTCATCTGTCCGATGCACTACTCTATTTTTCTCTTTTTCCCTCCTCAACTCTCCTTACTCCTCTTCATTTAAGATAACAGTCTTGCTTCCCTGTTTGTCTGTGTGTCCTCCATTTCACTCCTTCCATGAGTAAACTATGCTAGTTAAGTTTGTAACCTACCAATAACATCATATTAATGTATTGATTTATATAAAAAGATGAAATGGATATTTTTGACTTTTACATTTGTAAATCTGTATGCTATTACTCAATGGAATATACTAGAATTGAAATTATCCTCAGAAAACATAAAACCAGATGAAGAAAAGTTCAATTGACAGGAAATGATAGCAAAGTAACATACTGGTAGTAAAAGTCAACAACAAGTGAATAACATGGTAAGCATTACTCTACATAGTATAGGCAATGTCACTTTTTGTTCATTGTATAAAGCACTATACTACGTAAAGCACTGCTCCCAGTACTCTTCATATTAATATACTGCAAAAGTATCCTCTATCCTTTACTATATCACTCATAATACATGCTAAGGAAATCATTTTTTATTCTGCAAGCTTAGGATATAACTAATTGTACATCACAACACATTTCTGTAAGATCAATTCCTCTAACATGCCTTTTGTATTATGATAATTGTTTCCCTTTCTAAGATATTAAACTGATTCTGTTTCTATTCCTTATATTAGAACACTTCTCCATGTACTTGATACAGTGTTCTTGTAATAGACAGAAATGAAAATAAGGATTATGAGTTATAGGGAATCAGGCTCTGTTTAGAAAGTCTGTGCTTGAATACCACACACTCAGGCCCTTTCTCATCTTGTGCAGTGGAGAACTTGGGGGCAGAGGCCTGGTGAAGTGTTGCCTTGAGAACACAGAGATTAGAGAATGCTTGGCAGTTCTTGTGGTAAAGGTTCCTTTCCATCTCACAGTAATTGTTTGGACTCTGTCAGAGAGAATCGTGATCTGTCTGTGAAAGACAGTGTTTGATGATCAGCTACAGAGGCATAATTACAGCTGGAACAGAGGAGAGCCAGACATATAGGAGCAGGGAGGGCAAATGCGGAGTTTCCAATAAGTAGAGATTTCTGTGATTGCTGGTAAAGTGTACTTTTTGGCCTAGAGAAAGAGCCAATAATACTCAGGACTGGTGGGCAGAGTGCTGAGGTAATGGAACAGCTTCAAAAGACTTCCCACAACAGAACTTACAAAGACAGAACTGAGTCTCTGCCACCAGAACTCACTGCTTGCCCATAAAAATCTGAACACTCAGAAGGAATTTTCTTCCTGAGCCCACGGGCCCTCACATCCATGGGAGAGACACACTTCTTTTATCTTCTTTTCTTGTCCTCCACAAACTTCCCTCTTTTTCCTGCTCCATCTCCTCCTTCTAGTTCTTTACTCAGGCTACCTCCCTGCTCTGACCTCTTTAAGTCTTCCTACTCCTTTTCTTTTAACCTTTACCCTGTTTCTATTTTTTTCTTATAATGTTTCACTAATCTCCTCTCTCTCATTCCCCTCTACTTCCATTACACTTCCCTTTACTTACTTCTTCCTTTTCACCTGTATTTCTCCTTAATTAATCTATTCTTTACTATTCAGTTTGTTCCTTCTACCCCATCTACTGTTCTCTCTTCTTAGCTCACCCCCATAATTGAGCCTTCAAACTTTTTCAAGTCTCTGTCCCTTCCCATCTTTCCCTACTTCCTCATTTCTATCTCATTCTCTTTCCTTCTTCTCTTCTTCCCAAACATCTGATATCCTTTTTCGCTCCTCTTCTTCACCACTCACAATCCCTGGAATTGTCTCTTCTCTCCACATTCAAATTCCCTTCAGTTTCCTCCTCAATTTTCCCTACTTGTTTTCTCTTCCCTCTGTCTTTCATTCAATCCCATTTTCTCTTCCTCTTCCTTTATTTAATTTCCACTTCCTTCTTAAACCTTTTTACCTTCTTTCTTCTGCTTTTCTACATTCCTCATCACTCACCTTGATGTCCCCCTACTCTTTCTTATTTCCTTAGGTTCCATACTTCCCACATCTTCTCCATTGTCTTTTAATCTTTAGATCCCATATTCTTTTGTACTTCTGTTCTTCTCTCTTTCTTCCCCTTATCCCCCTCCTCATTTGTTTAGCTTACCTTTCTTTCTGTTTTCTCTTTTCCTGCCCTCCCCTCTTTAGATATTACCTACTGCTCTTGTTCTCTTTTATAACCTCTTTAACATTCTTACTTTTGTTTATTTTTCTAGTTCTTTTTCTTCTATTCCTTTTCACTTCAAATTTTTCAATTATATTTTTAGTTGTTAGCCTAGCCTTTAATGGCGGAGCCATCTCTCCAGCCCAGAAACATCAGATATCCAAAAACACAGGCCCAGTGAAAAGGAGTTCTGACTACCCAGGGGGCAGAAAAAACTCTGCCCAGCACAGAGAAAGTTTGTCCATGCCCTGCTTGATCCAGGGCCAGGAAACCAGCATTGGGCCCTCTGTTCCCAGATGTTGGCTTTTGGGTGCAGAACAGGAAATAGGACCAATCACTGACAACAAGATGTCAAGAGGAAAGTGAAAGAGGTTACCCCAGGGCAACCAATACAACCTGGCAACACTAGAACACAGCTCTCCCATCACCGTAAACAGCTGAATGCCAAACACTCCATAAAAAGGAGACTCAGACAGGAAATCCGACCTCAAGTTGATGATAGAGATCATTAAACAAGAATGGGAGGAAAAGCATAAAGAATTCAAATCTTTTAAAAAAGAAAAAGAAAAACATTCAAAGAACCCAAAGAACTAGAGGAAACAGAACCAAAGAGATGAAGGAATGGAAGAAAGAATTTAAAATGGAAATTGACACAATAAAGAAAACACAAAAATAAACAACCCTAGAGGCAGAAATTCTAAAAAAGGAATCAGGAGTTACAGATTCAAGCATTTCCAACAGACTACAAGAGATAGGAAAGAGAATCTCGGTGGCCCAAGACAACATTGAAAGCATAGACAAAACAATCAGAAAAGATGCAAAAACCAAAAAGCTCCTAACCCAAAATGTCCAGGAGATCCAAGACACAAGAAGAAGACCAAACCTAAGGATAATAGGAATAGAAGAGAGAGAAGAATATCAACTAAGATGAACAGTAAATATCTTCAACAAAATTTTAGAAGAAAACTTCCCTACCCTTAAGAATGTGATGACCACGGGCATAAAAAGCCTACAGAACTACAAATAGGTTAAACCAGAAAAGAAATTCCTCCAGACACATAATAGTCAAAACACCAAGTGCCCAGAGCAAAGAAAGAATACTAAAAGCAATAAGGGAGTAAGTTCATGTAACATATAAAGGCAGACCAATCAGAATCACACCGGATTTCTCAACAGAGACTATGAAAGCTAGAAGAGCCTGGGCAGACATTATGCAGATCCTAAGAGAGTACAAGTGCCAGCCCAGGCTGCTATACCCAGCAAAACTATCAATCACCATCGATGGAGAGATGAAGATATTCCAAGACAAAACTAAATTTAAACAATATCTGACCACAAACCCAGCACTACCATGAATTATATGTGGAAATCTCAATACAATAAGGGGAACTACATCCTAGTAAAAACAAGAAAACTTCTAAGGAAGAAAACCAAAAGGAGACACACATGCACAATTCAACCTACAAAAGCAATAATAGCAGGAAACAGCAACCACTATTCCTTGATATATATTAACATAAATGGACTCAACTATCCAATGTAAAGGATATCAGACTGGATACATAAAGAAAACCCAGCATTTTGCTGCATACAGGAAACTCATCTCAGAGACAAAGACAGACACTATCTCAGAGTAAAAGGTTAAGAAAAATATTTCCAAGAAAATGTCCCCGAGAAGCAAACTGGAGTGGCTATTCTAATATCGAATAAAATAAACTTCCAACCAAAAGTTATCAAAAAAGTTAAGGAAGGACACCTTTTACTCATTAAAGAGGAAATCTTTAGGCGGAACTCTCAATCCTTAATATTTATGCTCCAAATACAACCGCACCCGTATTCATAAAAGAAACCCTATTAAAGCTCAAAAAATACATTTCACCCCATACAATAATAGTGGGAGAATTTAATACCCCACTCTCACCAATGGACAGATAACAGAAACAGAAACTGAACAAGGACACTGCAAAAGTAGCAGAGAACATGAACCAACTGGAATTAATAGATATCTACAGAACATATCATCCTAAAGTAAAAGAATACTCCTTCTTCTCAGCAACCCATGGCACCTTCTCTAAAACTGACCACATAATTCGACATAGAATTAGCCTCAGTCCATATAAGAAGATTGAAATATGTCCATGCATCCTTTCAGATCACCATGGTGTAAGGCTGATCTTTAATAACAACAAAGACAACAAAAAGCCCATGTACACATGGAAACTAAACAATGCTCTATTAAACGATAGCAGGGTCAAAGAAAGAATAAAGAAAGAAATTAAGGATTTTCTAGAATTCAATGAAAATGAAAAGAAGACATAACCAAACCTATGGGATGCAATGAAAGCAGTACTGAGAAAAAAACTCATAATTCTGAGGGCTTCCAAAAAGAAATTGGAGAGAGCATACATCTGCAACTTGATAGCAGAGCTGAAAGCCAGAGAACAAAAGGAAGAAGATACACCCAAGATGAGTAGACAGCAAGTAATAAGCAAACATAGAGCAGAAATAAACCAAATAGAATCAAAAGGAACCATTCATTGAATCAACAAAACCAAGAGCTGATAATTTGAGAAAATTAAGAAGATTGATAAGCCCTTAGTCAGACTAACTGGAGGGCAAAGAAAGAGTATCCAAATTAACAAAATTAAAACTGAGGAAATTCAAGAAATCAACAGATCATACTACAAAAGCGTATATTCAACAAAGCTGGAAAATCTGGAGGAAATGGATGAATTCTTAGACAGATACAAGATACTAAAGTTAAACCAGGACCAGGTAAACCATCTAAATAATCCCATTACATCAAAAGAAATAGAAGAAGTCATCAAATGCCTCCCAACCAAAAATAAATAAATAAATAAATAAAACCCAGGTCCAGATGTGTTCAGTGTAGAATTTTATCAGACATTTATTGATGACATAATACCAATACTCTCCAAACTACTCACCAAGTTAGAATCAGATGGAATACTACTTAACTCTTTTTTTGAGGCTACAATAATCTTCGTTCCTAAACCACACAAAGACCCTATAAAGAAAGTGAACTTCAGACCAAACTCACTTATGAACATTGATGCAAAAATACACAATAAATTCCTTGCAAACTGAGTCCAAGAACACATCAAAATAATCATTCACCTTGATCAAGTAGGCTTCATCCCTGGCATGCAGTTTAATATACTGAAATCCAATAATGTAATCCTCCAGATAAACAAACTCAAAGAAAAAATCCACATGGTCTTCTCACTAGATGCTGAGAAAGCATTTGGCAAAATTCAACACCCCTTCATGTTAAAAGTCTTGAAAAGAACAGGAATCCAAGGCCCAAATCGAAACATAATAAAAGCAATATACAGCAAACCAACAGTCAACATCAAACTTAATGGTGGGAAAGTTGAAGCAATCCCACTATAATCTGGGACTCTACAAGGCTGCCCACTCTTCCCCAACCTATTCAACATAGTAGTGGAAGTCCTGGCCAGAGAAATTTGACAGCAAAAGGAAATTAAAGGGATACAAATTGGAAAGGAAGAAGTAAACATCACTGTTTGCAGATGACATGGTAGTCTACTTAAGTGACCCCTCAAATTTCACCAGAAATCTCCTATAGCTGAAGAACAAGTTCAGCAAAGTGGCTGGATACAAAATTAACTCAAACAAATCAGTAGCCCTCCTATATTCAAAGGACAAACATGTGGAGAAGGAAATTAGGGAAAAGATAACCTTCACAATAGTCACAAAAACTATGAAATACCTTAGTGAGATCCTAAGTAACCAAGTGAAGGAACTGAATGACAAGAATTTCAATCCTCTAAAGAAGGAAATCAAGGAATATCTCAGAAAATGGAAAGTTCTCCCATGCCCATGGATTGGAAGAATCGACATTTTAAAAATGGCCATCTTACCAAAAGCAATCTACTGATTCATTGCAATCCCCATCAAAATTCCAACCCAATTCTTCACTGAGTTGGGAAGAGGAATGAGCAATTTCATCTGCATCAACAAAAGACCTAGAAAAGTGAAATCCATTCTCAACAACAAGAAAACATCTGCCATAATCACTATCTCTGATCTCAAGATATATTACAAGGCAATTGTGCTAAAAAACTGCATGGTATTGGTACAGTGAGAGGCATGTGTATAAATGGTATAGAATAGAATATCCAGAAATGATCCCACACATATATGGTCACCTGATTTTTGACAAAGGAGCCGAAAACATTCAATGGAAAAATGACAGCCTATTCAACAAATGGTGCTGGTCCAACTGGCACTCAGCATGCAAAAGAATGAAAATAGACCCTTTCTTATCTCCTTGTACAAAGCTCAAGTATAAGTGGATCAAAGATCTCCACATTAAACCAGATACACTGAAACTATTAGATGAGAAATTAGGGAAAACCTTAGAACACATAGGCACAAGAGAAAATTTCCTGAAGAAAACACCAATGCCTCTTGCTCTAAGGACAAGGTTGACAAATGGGACTTAATGAGATTACAAAGTTTCTGTAAGGCTAAGGACATTGTCAAGAAAACAAAATGGCAGCCAACAGAGTGGTAAAAAATCTTTACCAACCCCACATCACATAGAGGCCTAATATTCATGGTATACAAAAAACTTAAAGTGCTAGACACCAGAGAATCAAACAACCCTATTAAAAAATGTGGTACAGAGCTAAACAAAATGTTCTCTATTGAGGAATATCAAATGGCTGAGAAACATGTAAGGAAGTGCTCAATATCCTCAGCAATCATGGAAATGCAAATCAAAACAATGCTATGGTTGGACCACACACCATTCAGATTGGGCGAGATCCAAAACTCAGATGACAGCAGATGCTGGCGAGGATGTGGAGAAAGAGGAACAGTTCTCCTCTGTTGGTGGGATTGTAAACTGATACATCCACTCTCGAAATCAGTCTGGCAATTTCTCAGAAAATTGGACATATCTGAAGATCAAGCTATTCCAGTTTTGGGCCTATACCGCAGAGACACTTCAATATAAAACCAAGACCCATACACCACAGTGTTCATAGCAGCTCTATTTATAATAGCCAGAAGCTGTAAAGAACCCAGTTGTCCTTCAGTAGATGAATGGATACAAAAATTGTGGTACATTTACACAAAGGAGCACTACTCAGCTATCAGAAACAATGACTTAATGAAATTATTATGAAAATGGATGCATCTAGGGAATATCATCCTTAGTGTGATAACCTAGTCACAAAAGAATAGACATAATATGCAGTCACTGATATTGGGATGCTAACCCCAGAAAGCTCTGAATACCTCAGAAACAACTCACAGACTGTGTTAAGTTCAAGAAAAAAAAAAGGAAAAAAGAAGAAAAGAAAAAAAAAAACATTATGCTCAATCCTTACACACAAAGAATATTTAGACTAATTCAGGGTCAAAACCTGTTTTACATATACTTTATGCTCATTGTAACTAATAAGAATTTAATGCCCACTATGAAACCTTTAAAAAAAGCCAAGCACTGACGAAAATGTATTCATATACTTTTATGTAAAAATGCTTAAAATTTGTTCATTTATCTTTTTTTAAATAAAGCTGTTTAAAAATATTTTTTCTGTTTTCTCTATTTCCTATTCATCTCCTTTCTCTTCTTCTGTCTTTTAACCTTATATATCATCTCTTTATTTGAAAAAAGTCCTCTTTCCTCCTTTTCCTTTATCTCTATTTTTTATTCCACCTACCCATTCACACCTCCTTATTTGATCCTCCTTTCTCCCCTTTGTTCTCTTTCTTTTTGCTTTGTCTTCTTTTCTCCTTCCACCTCAGACACCCACCATCTAATTTTCTTCTCTCTCATTTTTATTCTCCCTGCCTGTTTTCTCCTTCTTTCTATCTACTCTTTCACCATTCTCTTCAGTCTGTTTGCTCTCACCCCCAGAATGAAGCCTTTATGTTCTTGTCCCATCTGCCCTATGTACTATGCCCTATGTTTTTTTTAATCCTTCCTCATCTCTCCATCCTACTCTTCCTTTAAGACAACAGTCTTGCTTCCCTGGTTGCCTGCATGTCCTCCATTTCCCTAGTTCCATCATTAAACTATGATAATTAAGTTTTCACCCTATCATGACCTGATATCCCTCTGACTTGGGTTCAAACATGAGGAATCACATTACAAACAGGACCTCCTTTGCTCTGGATTGTAAAGAGAACATTTCTTTGCATTTCCTGTATATTTACAGTTACATTCTATTTACTAGGTTGACTGCCAAAAGAAAACAAATAGCATCATATTAATGTGTTAGTTGGTATAATAAAAATGAAATGCATCATTTCTACTTTTATGTTTGCAAATCTGTATGATATTACTCCAGGAAATATAGTAGAAATAAAATTATCCTCAGGAAATATAAAAGCCAGATGAAGAAGAGTTCAATTATGGCCAGAAAAGTATAATGTTGTATACTTGAAATATATTGGTAGTAAAAATCAACAACAGTTGAGAAACATGGTAAGCATTATTCTACATAGTATGAGTTCCTTCACTTTTGGTTCAATATAAAAATCACTATACTAAGTAAAGTACGGCTCACAATTTTCTTCATATTAATATACTGCAAATGTGTCCTGTATCCTTTACTGTAACACTCATAATCTATGCTCCCTGAATACTTTCCAAATTCTTCAATATTATTAAATAACTAATTGTACAACACTACACATTTCAGTAAGATCATGTCCTCTGAGGTTCCGTTGTTTTATGAAAATTGTTGACATTTCTAAGGTATTAAGTTGATCCTGTTTCTTCTCTTTATATTAATACACTCCTCTATGTACTTAATACATTTTCCTTGTAACACACAGAAATAAAAATTACTATTATGAGTAAGAGGGCATTGGAATCTGCTTAGAAAATTTCTGTTTGAGGACAAGACACCCAGATTTCCCACACCTTCCAGGAGAGAACATGGGGCACAGGAATGGTGAGGTGTTGCTTTGAGTATTCAGGGCATAGAGAATGCTTGGCAGTGCTTGTGGCAAATGTTCCTTTCCAGACCACATCAAGGGCTGAGACTCTGACACAGATAATTGTGATCTGCCTGGGAAACGTAGTGATAGAACATAAGCTTCAGATGCAACTTCTCACCTCTTCTTACACCTGGACCAGAAGTGAAACTTACACAGAAGCCCAGGGAGAGCACACTGGGAGTTCTCAGTTAGTAGAGAGTTCAGTGCATGCTGGTAAAGGGTCCTTGTAGGCTTAGAGAAAGTGCCAGTATTACTCAGGACTGGTGGGCAGAGGGCTAATCTCCCAGGACAGCCTCAAAAGAGCCCTCACACCTAAGCACACAAAAACAGAACTGAGTCACTCCATGAGAGCTCACTGCTTGCCCACAAGAAGCAGAACACTCAGAAGCCAAATTCTTCTTGAGCCCATGGGCCCCCACATCCACAGATGTGACAGGCACCAGTCACTGACAAAAAGAACACATATATTCTCAGAAAACAAAATGCAGATGGAAAAATTAAAGCGAACAAACTTAAGCAATGGATACCAAAACAACATGGCAATATCAGAACCCAGCAATACCACCACAGCAAGCAGTGGATTACCAAACACTCCATTAAATCAAGGCTCAGACTTGAAATCATACTTCATGATGATGATAGAGATCTCAAAGAAGCATATGAATAACTTCCTATAAAAACTGAAGAGAACACCCATAAAAATAGAAGCTCTTAAATAGGGAACAAAAAATCACTCAAAGAACTACAGGAAAACAAAAACAAACAGCAAAGAGATTAAACTAAAAATTGAAACGATAAATAAAACACAAAAAGATACTACCCTGGAGATAGTTAACTCAAAAAAAGAAATAAAGAGTCACAGATGCAAGCATCAACAACAGACTAAAGGAGATGGAAGAGAGAATCTTATTCTTCCTCTTCCCTCCTTTCTTCACTTTATACTTGTCACCTCTTCTTTTTTTCCCTTTCTGATATCCCCTTAATTCAGATCACCTCTTTACTCATTCCACTTTTCTCCTCTTTTAGTGTCATCCACCCACTTCGCTTTTTATTCCTGCCACCTCTCTACTTCCCCATTCTCTACCCACTATACCTCCCTGCTCTGACCTCTTTAAGACCCCCTCCTTCCTTTCTTGCCACTTTTTACTCTGTTTCTAGTTTTTCTTCTCCTGATTCTCCAATCACTCTTAGCCTGTCTCTTCTTCACACATCACACTTTCCTGTACTTCCTCCCTCCTTTTCACCAGTATCTCTCCCTTATTTAATCTATTCTTTCCTATTCAATTTTTCTTCCTTCTACTGCATCTACCCCTTTCTCTCCTGCTATACCTCCCATTCAGTTAATTCTTCTCTACTGTTTCAACTTCCTTTCTCTTCCCTCCTTTCTCCACTTCCTTCTTTTTCTTCTCACTCCCCTTCCATCTGACCTCCTTTCACATCATGTGACATTAATGTTCCCTCTCCTTCTTCAACCCTCACATTCCCTCTTATCCTCTCTTCTATTTTCTCCACATTCAAATTCTGAGACTCTCCTCCTCAATTTTCCATAGGCTCTTTACTAGTTTTATCTGTTCACTGTGCACCTTTCTGCTCTGCCAGCTGCCTCTCTTTCTCTTCCCTTTCCTATTCCTCTTTCTCCCTTTTATTTCCACTTCTTTTTAAACATTCTTACCTCTTTCTTTAAGTGAAAAACTTTATTTAAAAAAAGATAAATGTACATATATTAAAAGCATTTAGCATAAAAGAAGTTGAGTACATTTCTGTCAGTACTTGATTATTTAGAAGGTTTAATAGTATACATTAAATTCTTACTATTTACAATTAGCATAAAGTACATGTAAAACAACATGTAACCTGGAAATGGTCAAAGTTTTCTTGGTATGTAAAGATTAAGCATAATAATTTTTCTTTCTTTTTTTGGCCTATGTTTTTCTTGAACTTCATATATTCTGCAATTTGTTTCTGGGTGCTATTATCCAATAATCGGTGACTTCCTATCATGTCTGTTTTTTGAATGGGTTGCCTCACTCAGGATGATATTCTCTAGATGCATTCATTTTCTTAAAAAATTCATAAAGTCATTGTTTCTGATAGCTGAGTAGTACTCCACTGTTTAAATATAAAACTAATATTGTAAACATTCATCTACTGAAGGACTTCTGGGTTATTTCCAGCTCCTGGCTAATATAAATAGGGCTGCTATGAACATTGTGGTATATGAGTCCTTGTTTTATGTTAGAGCATCTATGTGGTATATGCCCAGAAGTAGAATGACTGAATATTTAGGTAGTATTATGTCCAATTTTCTAAGGAATTGCCAAACTGATTTCTTGAGTGGTTGTACCGGTTTACAACCCCACCAACATTGGAGAAGTGTTCCTCTTTCTCTGCATCCTTACCTGCATCTGCTTTCATCTGAATTTTTGATTTTAGCCATTATGACTGGTGTGAGGTGGAATCTCAGGGTTGTTTTGATTTGTATTTCCCTTATGGCTAAGGATGTCCAGCACTTTCTTAGATGCTTCTCTGTCATTAAAGAATTTTGACAGAGCTCAGAGAGATTAATAAGATTATTCAATCAATGTGTTCCCTTAAGCCTTCCTAGGTACCTAAGAAATGGCCTATCACAGTGATTTACCTGAAAGATTGTTTTTCACAATTCCCTTACATGAATGTGATAATGATTTGCTTTTTCAATACCGAACTTCAACAGAGATTGCCCAGTCAAAAGATATCAGTGGAAAGTTCTGCCTCCAGGAATCGTAAATAGCCCTACCTTGTGTCGATATTTTGTAAAACAGCCATTAGAATGAATTTGCAAGTCTTTTATCCAATCTATCATTTATCATTATATGGATGGCATACAATTGGCTGATTCTTATACAAAGGAGAGGATTCTATTAATTATCTGGTATATCAAATCTGCAGAAGGTAAGGCCAGAATGAGTGAAAATAAGAAGAAACAAATTGAAGACCCTGAACAATTTTCAGAAACTATTGGGAGATATCAACTGTCTGAGGCCTGTGATTGGTTTGGACACTGAAGAGCTAAGCAATTTATTTCAACACTTACTAGGTGATAAAGATTTAAATAGTCCTAGGAAACTATTAGCTAAGGCTGAGAATGAGTTAGATTTGGTAGAAAAGAAATTACAGGATGCACATCTAGATCATATTGACCCAAGAATGGCCTGCATCTTAGTCATTTTGCCTTCAAATCATTCTCCTACAGGAATTCTTATGCGGAGAGAAGATTATATGTTAGAATGGATTTTTTTGGCACATAAACAGAGTAAGAAACTAAATACTGTCATTGAGGTCTCTGAATTGATATTAAAGGGTAAATTGAGACTTCCACAATTAATCTGAATGGATCCCACTAAAATTATGTTACCTTTTACTAATGCAGAAATTGTCTCATTAAGGACACAAGATGTAAAATAGCAAAAAGCATGCAGTAATTTCTTGGAAGAGATTAACAACAGATACCATAAAAGCAAGGGTCTCCAGTTCATAAAATGTACTAATTGAATTTTCCCTCGTATAGTTAAGGGAATTCTAATATCTGTAATCCCTACATTTTATAATGGAAAGGCAGGATATAAATCAGAAGATGTCAGTAAGATGGCTGAATGTTCCTATAAGTCAGTTCAAAACTCTGAATTATTTGTAATACTCATGGTACTGTCAGATTTTCCAGTGTCTTTTAATACAATAACTAACAATATGCAGAAAGGGTTGTTTTACACATGGATACTGCTGAATTTATAGAGGATGATTATGAATTAAATGCACTATTTATTCAGCTACCACAAATGATGAGAAATAGGAGTGATCCAATATGTATAACACACATAAGATCTCACACATGTCTGCTAGAGCCTCTGGTGCAAGGTAATAATGAAATTGACTAGCTATAAATAGGAAGTGTACTAGAGGCTTCTGAATTCCATAAAAAACACCATGTTAACAGCAAAAGTTTAAAGAATGAATTCTGTATAATTCTTGGAAACAAGCCAAGGAAATTGTGTGGCAAGGTCCTACTTTCTCATTATATAATCAAACTCCATTGCCAATAGGAACTAACCCCAAGGTTACCCAAAGAAATGAAACTTGGCAGATGGAAGTCTTCCACTTAACAGAGTTTGGTAAATGGGAATATGTGCATCACACTATATACACATATTCAGGGAGGGTGCGGAGGAAAAATGAGGGATACAGTAATATTATGGAAGTTAGAGAAATAGAATTATGAAAGGTTAGTAAATTTACACTTAAACAAAATATTACATAGCTATATCTTATTAGTAGAAATAATTGTAATTGATATGAAGTTGAAGTTATTCTCTTTTCATTGGTATGGAATTCATTTAATACAAATCTAATGTTTTCACTAGTATAATTTCTTATTGAATTAAAATTGACATTAATACTGTTACTTTCATATAGGCATAGTGTCTATACAATACATTTGGAAATATAAAGCTTAGATCTAGTCTTGTAACTGCTATTTACACTAATTCTAGTTGATCAAACGAAAGGGTGTTTTGGAATATTACAATTAGTGATAGGCAAAAGCAGTCAAGGCTTAACATTTCAGAGATGCTTTGTGTAGATATATAATCTTCAAAAAACAACAAAGTCCACAGAAAATGACATTTACAGACATTTTTTTTAAATGAATAATCATATTACTAGAGACCTGTCTGCTCCTGACAGCACCGCTTCTTAGATTCGAAGAAGAAATTGAGCATCAATGTAGTCTCTCCAGTTGTGGCATGATAGCCACTAGACAAGAATTGCCTCATTCATCTACAGACAATACTGTCTAGAAAAGGACACATTTGCAGAATAGTTGACTGATAATCTTTGCCAAGCCAAAATTGTCAGCCCTTCAAATTTATGCATTACAGAGTTCTGTAGGATATGATCCTGGACCAGATGACTGAAGACTGATGCTCCAGTGTTTAAAAGATGAGAGATTGCCTAAGTGGTCAGCTGTCTCTACATATTGGCTAGTTTTGAAAGCTGTGTTTTTTGCTTCTCAATATCAAGTAATATTAGGCTTTCTGAGATTTCTGATGTTGTAGAAGAATGGTAGCCTCATAACCTGGTCATGTTTTTGGCACTAAAAAGGTTAATATATATCACTCAAAAGGTGACTTTCAGGTAATATACAATCTAAAACCTAGATATAAATAAGATGTAGAAATATAGTCTTTCCATATAGAGAAAAGGAGCTTTATTTAACAGATGAAATTGATAGGCTAGGTGTTAATGCTGACTTATACTTTATAAATTGTAAAATGTTAATAGTTATATTCATTTTATAGTTGAAAAAACATTAACTGGACAAAAAGGAGGAAATGTAGATTGTCCTGAAGCTGTTTCTATTTTAATGTTAATTCCACTTTACCAAGAAGGGCTATCTAGTCATGTGCTCATGATCTGACTTCAGTTGTACATTCCCATTTTTATTTGCTAAATAAGAGAGAGAGCCAGTGATTTAGCAGTGGAGAGGGAAATGAAGATTGTCCTGAAACTCTTCCTATCATAATTTTAATTCCACTTCCCCAAGAAGGGCTACCTAGCCATGAGGTGACTGTATTTTTACCTTTCCATTTTCCTTTGTTAAATGAAGGAAAGTGTCAGTGACTTGGCAGGGGGAAAGGAAGGTAGAAAAAGGTGACCGGTGAAGGGGTAAGATGAGGATTTAGTGAAAAAGAGAAAGATGGAGATGGAACACGAGACTTTAAAAATGGCAAGTTCTAAAGGGTCTCTTTGCTGGGAAATAGAGAGAGTAGTGGGATTCTGCCCAATCTAGATGCTTTGAATGTATTTCTATTTAGTGACTGATGTTTGCATTTAATGGGTTGCTCCAGTTGAAAAATCATTGCAGCATCCCACCTTTCTCTTCTTTCTTTCCTAATTTTCACTTCTTCCCTTTCTTTCTCTTTTCTTCCTTGTCCCCATTCACTTATTTTTTCTATTTAATATTTTTCCTTTCCTCTTCCTTTCTCACACTGTCTTCACTGCCTTTTCCTTTGACTTCTGTTTCCTCCTCTTCTACTTTCTCATCTATCCTTTTTATTCCTTCCTTCTTTCTCCCCTTAATTTCTCTCTCTTCTTTCCATCCAAATTCTAATCATTACTTTGGCATCTTCTCTTCTTCTTTGCCATTATACTCTACATTTGTCCTCCTTTCTTCCAGCCTCTTCTTTTCTCCCCGCTTCCTACGTCACTGTTTTTCTATCCTTACTCTGTTCTTTTACATTCACCCTTGCTTTGCCCTTCCCTCGTCTTTTCAGTTCCACCTTCTTTCTTCAACCTTCCTTTACCCCTTCTTGTTCTACTAACCCTCCTCCCTCACTTTTATCTTCTCCTATACCCTTCTTGATCCTCTTTTTTCCCTCCTCTTTCCTGTTCCCTCACCTTCCCTCCTTTCATCTCATCCATCCTTCCCTTTATTTCCTTGTCTCCTCAGAATCCATTTTGCTTTCTTTTATACTTCTAAACTCTTTATACAATGGGTAAACTCCCCTCTTATTTGTTCAAATCCTATTGATACTCCTCTGTGCTTTATGGTTTCCTCCTATGATGGCAAGCATACAGCCTTCCACTACAGGACCCTTCTCCCTTAGTCTCCTACTCTGAATATTGATTCTTGATCTTTCCTAGTCCTGGTCCTCCCTGACCTTCTAAGTCCCTTTAGCTTTCTCATGTCTTTATGTCCCTGCAGCCTTACTTCCCAGTCTTTTTACTTCTGGTGTGTATACTGCCCCCATCAGGAGTACTGTGTCCAGAGATGTCTCTGAATTTGCCCTGTTCTTCCACACAGTGTCAAAGTCCTGAGCTTCTATATAGATTCCTAAAACCACAGACACTGGCTCTCTAAACCTGATATAAAATTGACCTTGTCATTCTGCCACACTCCCAACTTATTACACCCTCTCAAATTTCTGACTTTCTTTGTCCCCAACACACCCTGAACTTCCTTTCATTTTATGAAATCTCCCTATTCTCTCAGACTTCTCCAAATATTTCCAATCTCCTTTTACCACCCTGTCACCTGGATTTCTCACTTACCCCAGTCTCTGACCTAGACTTGCTGAGACTCCTGCGTTCATCACTGCAAATTGCCCCTTTCCCACAAGTTCTTCACACCTCAAACCATGTATTGGCCTTTACCCAGTCACCTACACTGCCACATACACTATAGATGACATTATGACCTCATCTCCATTTTCTGTCTGTCCACATCCTTCTAAATCTGCTAAGCTTCCTAAACCTCTCACACTTTCAGCATCTTCCCTGACTCTCTGCCTTGTCTCTGACCTTCCAGCTCTCCTCCCTAACCTTTATTCTTTAGCCTGCTCACCCCTATCCTTTCTGTGTGCTTCTTCTCTCCTCTTGTTCACATGTCCACTCTTGTACTCTTCTCCACTGACCCACTAGAATGCTTGTCACCCCTGCTCTTCTTCAGTATGCTGTGTTTCTGGACAACATCCTGTAGCCTCCACACTCACCCTCAGAATACATTTTGTTTTGTCACCAGAAATCTGTCCATTTTCAGAGTTTCTTGAACTCTTCCTAAGACATCTGCCTTTTGTTGGCCTTTGGCCTTCTCTTTATGCTCCTTAAACTCCCCATGTTCTACCTACTCTCTCCTCTACCACCCTCTGTAGATATTGTTCTTTAATTCCTCCCCTTATGTTGAGTCTCTGACCCAGTCCTCAGTCTCCTACACTCCTGAATCCTCATTCTCAGACATTCTGTCCTGTAATATCCCTGCTCTCCCCAGAGTATATTCACTCCCCATTTTCACTAAACCTCTTTTGCAACACACTAGCCTCCTGTCCTCTGCCCACCTCCTAGTGTCCCTGGAGTCCTCTCTCATTTCCTAGTGTCCCCCAGCTATCAAATATCTTGCTGCTTCTTCCCAGACATTCCACTCCCACTGTGAGTACCTTCCCTCTCAGATTTGTACCCTCCACTGTCCCATTTCACCTCATATTTTTCTCACTTCCATTTGCCCCCTATAGCTTTGCACTTCATCCCCTAACTTTGGTTTGACTGTCCCTCTTGTCCTGCTACTCTTGTTCCTAGGTACCCTCAGAGCTTCTAGTCCTTTTCCCCTTGAACTCCTTTCTTCTTCTAACATCAGCTCTGTGCCCTTCCGTGAGAAGCCCTCTGTCCCCCTCAGTAACCTTGCCCTCTTAACCTGCCTTGCCTCAATTCTTTCCTCCTTAAGGCCTTTCTGTATTCATCCAGGTCCTTCTCATTTCCATGCTATGCTTTCTTCAACACAGTCCTCTCAATCCACCCTCTCTTTCTTCTTCTACTTCCATAAGGTTTTTGCACTTCTCCTCATTCCTGGATCCTCTTTTGTCAGCTACCATACCATATGCCTTAGACTCTGTCCTCATCTCAAGCTTCTTCCCTAGTCTATTTATATTCAAACCTTAAAGACCACCCAATTAGCCTCCTTTCCTTTGTGAGCCTCCTTACAAACACCTGTCTTTCTTCTCACCATCTTATCTTATCCCAACCTTCTTAACCTTAGCATGGGCCTTTCTCTCCATACTCTCACCTTGCTCTGTAACCTCTGTTTGTATACCATTGTACTAAACTCTGCCAGACCATTCAAGATCTGAAATAAAGTGATTTTTAAGAATCATGATCTTTAGGTTCATCTAACCAAGGTGTCTTAGGAGCTGATCTGATCTCAGACTGTCCTGTTTTGGATGACCCTTTGCATGGAAAGATAGCAGTTAAGGTAAAACAGCCTAGGACTTTACTCTTGAACTATCTGCCTATGTTTATATTGATTGTGATTGGTGTACTTGACTGTCTCTCTTATATATAAACAGCTTTTCCCCATTGGGTCCTAAACAGCTTATTTCTTTCTCCTAGATGCTCCAGCTACTCTACCTAGGCCCTGATCCATTTTACACATGGTTTTCACTTTTTAAGAAACTCCAGATTTCTCCTGAAGCTCCCTACAAACACTCCTAGCCTCTACACTTTTGCATTCTGCCGTACACCCACACCTAGCAGATGCTTTTTCTTGGACTTCAGGCATCCCTCAATGTCTCTTTCCATTCTTCTGTTTACTTCAAGAATCCTAGAACTTTCCAACCCTATATCCTCAGAACCCACATCCATATTGCCCCATCTAGAGCCTAGCTGCCAATTTGCTACTGTTTGTTGAGCATCTGTCCTTTCGCTTCAGCTTCCTAGCCTACAAGTGCACATCTGAGCTCTGAAAGTGTCCCACCCTCCTCTCAAGACTCATGTTGTTGTCCTGCCCTCCCTGAAGCCTCCTCTTCTCCCTCCTCTTTCCTATCTCTGGATGTGAACCATTTTATCCTCCCATATTGCCTCCCATATTTCTCCCCAGGTTTCTGCTTTCCATTCCCAGATTACTTACCACTTCTAACCAAGTATCTTCCATTAATCTTCCATCTTACTTTAGCCTTTTTTTTTTTCTTTCTGCCTTCCTCCTGTGTCGGACACATGCTTCCCCTGCTTTCTAGGTCAAACAGACCCTTCTGCTTCTTTAGGCCTGTGGCCATAATCCACATTTCTACTATGTCCGTGCCCCTCCACAGCCTTCTGCTCCCCCACAGGATCCTCCCCTTACTCCTTCCCTACTTCAAACTCCAATCCCACTACTGCAATACTCCCTAGCCTCCAGCACATTGCCTCTGCCTTCTGCCCTTCCCCCAGGACACTCATGCTGTCCTCAGTAGTCTTAAGCCCTCCCACAGCTGCATTCCTTTCCCAGAACACCTGGCCTCCTCAGTAAAAATTTGCCCTTCACCTAATGCCTTAAGCCTCATCTCTTCAGAGGTCCTGTCATACCTAGCCCTTGCCTCTCACATCCTTCCTGTGTCTTGCCCTTCTCTCCCATGTGTCCTTGTGACAGCCATCAATTTTCCCCAGCTTTTGGTTACTTCTCATCTACCACCTCTCCACATGTGTTTCCCTGTTTCCTGCTGTCTGTCCATCAGACTCCTCAATTTCCCCCCTTCTGCCCCTGTCCAACAGCCCTCATAATTGTACCCCAGGCCAGTCTCATATCCTCTACCATACTCTGTCTGATCTAAAGCCCAATACTCTCACAAGCTCCAGGCCATTAAGTGTCCAGATCAGCTTCCTTCTAGGACTCCATCCCTTGGGCTACTTTTAGCTCCTTCCCCCTCTGTGCCTACCATTCTCTCCTGCAGCCTGTTAAGTTCCTCCAAAATTTACCTTCCCCCATCCACCTGAACTTTATAGGTTCCTCTCAGCTTCTTTTCCACTGTTCTGTCTTGTTTCTTGTACACCACATTTCCAGGACAGCATGTCTCTCAGTCCTGGATTTCTGCTACCTCTAAGGTAGTGCTCCCTGGCTCTGCCTGCCTCCTCCCTGCCCTTTGCCTTTCTTTATGACACGTGATCCTCATCCTCTGTTAGAAGATTCATAGTCTATTCTGATCCTCTGTCCTGGCTGAGGAAGTATACTTCCTGAGTATCCTGCACAAGTCCTGAGTCTCATAACCTTTTTGTGAGACAGTGGGTGTCCTCTAACCTGTCCCCCTCTGGCAATCTCCTCTCATCTGTGACCTCCTCCACATTCTACCAAGTCCACAGCCAGATACCTGCCTCCCCAGAACCTGGGATTTCATTTGAACACCCTACCTTCTTTCCTCTGCCTTCCTCTGATGCCTGGACTCCCCCACCCCAGCCCAGCCTCCTATTGTACTTCAAGAAGCTCTTGAGCATCTTTTCAAGTTTTTTTTTTCTGAGAGTTCTACTTTCCAAGAAATCTACAGTTCCCCCTGCTTCCTCTCCTGCTCACCAGGAAGCCTGAGTTTCTCACCCTGCTCTCCATGATTCTACCTTCCCATAAAAATATCCTAACTCTCTCTCATCTCCCTAACTACATGTCAGGTTTATGCCCTCAATGCATTTTTCTGAAACTTCTTTTTATCTTCCTCCCCATTCCATTGTTTCTCTGCTCCCTTTTCCTCTACACTCCCCCTCCCTCTTAAAAATAATTCTTCTTTATAAATCTGCTACCATAAGACCCCAAGCTCATCTCCACCGAGCCTCCTGTACTTTTACTTAGTCACACCTTACCTCAGTCCTAGAGTTCCTGCTTCTCAGGTAATCCCTCAGAGTCCAGTTCTGAATACACAGAGGTGAGTTGGGGAGAGAAATGCAGGCATCCCTCAGTTACAAAAGAAACTCGGTTTCCCGCACATCCAAAAGGCGGTCAAAATATCCGGAAATGATGTCAACATACAGGAGGGATTCTATTGGTGAGATAAATTTCGACATTCCTCAGGAACTTGTGAAACCAGTTCAAGACCTTCAGCAGACTGGTGAGATAATTACGTGTTCCTTCTGGAATCTCTACATGCGCACTGGTATCACATTCCCCTGTTACACATTTCAACAGATCCTAGCAATTTTCCCTACCTTTCAATGCCTCCAGCTTAAGGACTTCCCTTTCTACAGCTACTCAATCTTGCTATTAATGATATGAATTTTTTCTATCTCTTTATCTCTGTATCTTTCTCCATGTCTCTATCTCTTTCTGTCCTCTCTCTCTCTCTCCCCCCTTCTCTCTCTCTCTCTGTCTCTCTCTCTCTCTGTCTCTCTCTCTCTCTCTCTCTCTCTCTCTCTCTCTCTCTCTCTCTCTCTCTCTCTCCTTCCCCTCTTATTATTGAGATTGAACTTGTATTTAACACCTTGAGTCCAGACCTTAGATTGAGAGAGAAGTCTTTGATTCGGATTCTTTCTCTGAACATTGTGAATGAGACCAACTGGAACCTTCTGAGACTGGATCCACTGTTACTCATTTAGAGAAAGAGAGAGAGAGAGAGAGAGAGAGAGAGAGAGAGAGAGAGAGAGAGAGAGAGAGAGAGAGAGAAGAGGGAGAGCAAGTGTGTGTGTGTGTGTGTGTGTGTGTGTGTGTGTGTGGTATCAGAGGGTGGTCATCTTGTTAAGGATGATCTGGAAGGAAGTTCTAAAGGAGAGAAGGTTCCCTGATCACCCCTGGATTGCATGCTTCACTTAGAGTTTGTTGTGCCATATCCTACCCAGGTAGTGGTATGGCACCCACCAGAAAATGGGGGAAACAGGCAGTGTTCTGTGTACAGAACTCAAGGAGATTCTTCTAATTTTTGAGATAGCAACACATGAAAACTTCAGAAACCACATCTCTGATCAGACTGAGCTCCTCACACAGAGTCTCTTCACGCATGGAAACATCATCAGCATTAAATCTCTGAATTTGTTGAAGCCCTCCTGCCAGCAATACAGACTTAAAATAAAATGTACCACGACATTATACAGTGAGGTCACATGGGAAAAGAAAGTAGCCAAGGGGATAAGAAAGCAGAAGCTCACAGCCCAATTAGGACCAGAATGGGACATGACCGTCTCCTGCTGAGAGCACTGGGCCCAAAGGCCTAATATCACATCCTCTTATCTCATGCCATAGACCTGAGTATGGACAGGGATGGACTATCCTGTAGGGTGAGGTCTTGAGTCAGGGGCTTCAAACTTAGTCCTCAGAAAGTGTTAGGGGAGGAAGAAGTAGAGTTCAGGCCCAGGCCCAATCCTCTACATTGGTGGACAGAATTTGGGAAAGGCTGTGCATAGCTCCACAGAATATTCTTTGTTCTCCCTGCCAAGAAGGGACAGGCCTGCAGATTGGTTCAAAAAGAACTGTGAACTATTTTTCTAATCACCTGATTTACTTGGAAATGGATGGACAAATCTTTAATCTCTAGGGCCATTCTGGGAGATCAATGGTCCAATCCTCTCCCATTCAGGATTCAGGTGACATCTCCTGATTCCTCTGCATAAAATAAAAAGGGATTGGATGCCTGAAATTTCTGTGAGTAGCACTCTCTGTCTGTGTGCTGGTGATGAGCTTACCCTCCAAGATACCATGCCTCCACTCACACTATTAAGGAATTACACTATCAGGGAACATGGGAAAGACTTGTTTACATTTTATTTTCTCAACTTGGACAGGCTGCAGTGTTGACAGGAAAGCTACTTTCTTCTTCACCCTCTGGTTTTCTGTTCTCTCCAAACCTTCTGTTGTATAGTTCAACAAACCTTCCTGATCTTGCCAATTCTCCAAGTGTCACCTGATTTCTAACCTTTGTCCCCAGTCTTTTGTCTTCCTTCACCTTCCTCAGAGGAACTTCCCACCTTATATTCTCCCAGTCTTTATGGTTTCTCCCAGCCCAGTACTCTCTTGCTCATTATTCAGTCTATCTTTTCCTCTCAGACTTTTTGATTCTCCCCCCTCACTTAGACACCTGGATTTCTCTCCTGTTTATGCCAGCTGTCTCCCAAGTCCTTATACCTTATCTTTTTATTACTATGACTATTATCTTTCTCTAGCCTCCAATCTGATCCTTCAGCATTCCATCTCAGCAACATTCAGCCTTCTCTAAGCTTACTACCCTTTATTGTGAGATCCTCCTCAGATTTTTACTCCATCCCAGCCTCCAAATACCATACCATCCCAGCCTGTTGTCTGTATTTCTAACCTCCTGCCTTCTTATAAACCTCCTCCATGTCTTCTACCCTCCCCACAAGCTTCATGTCTTCATGTACCCTGCCATTATCAACCTAAGCCTACTGTTCTCAGACTCCCATGTTCTCCCTGAGTTTCTCAACTCTTGCTGACATTAAGCCTTTCCTGTCCAGGCTCCTGTCTTGTCTCTAGGCTTATGCTCTCCTCTGGTGATAACCTAAGAGCCTTTGAATCTCCAACCTTTCATCTGAAGCATGTATCACTGCAGTTCCTTGATTGCAAGGAAGAAGATCAAAATCCTTATATGTGCCTGTAAAGTACCCACTCTTCTCCACAAAAGCCCAAGTCCTAAACACAGCTCAAATTTCCAGAAAGCCATGTCACAAGAAAACATATATATGGACCTCAAAGGGAATGTGCTTGGACTAAATATAAATATTGTGCTATATCTTTGTTTGTATCAATGTGCATGAAGACAATCTTCTGTAGTTGTACTAAATACATTTAGGGTATGTTAAAAAAATATTATGCAGTGACATCCAGAGGTTGCTAAGGAATTTTTAGATAGTCACAATTAAATGGAAATAGTTTCTTTCATTTTATATTATATTATATTTTTTGAATAATTTATTTGCTTACTCCTTTATTTATTTGTTTACATGTGCACATGCATATGTAAACACATGTCAAAGTCTGAGGACTATTTGCCAAGAATCAGTTCTCTCCTTCTATGATTTGGGTCCTGGAGACTGAACTCATGTTATCTGGCTTGGCATCAAGTGCCTGAAAATTGATGAGCCACTTTGTCAACCCAGAAATTGTCCCTTTCTTAAAATTGGAAATGTGAGTGGAGATTTATTATCTCAATATTAGAAGAATTTTCTTAGGACACTTCAGCAAGTTGAATACATATACATTGGGTAGTTACCTATCTATTGATAAGTGGAACCATGAGGGAGAAGAGTGACCTCCAAGGAATAAATTACCTATTGAGCTATTTCCAATTATGCTGCTCACACCAACATTTAAGAACACAGATATCTGCTTATAATTGGTGAAGAGAAGTGATTGTTCCTCACTCCCAACTCAGGGAACTCTAAATGAATGAATGAAGGCTTGGGTGGATGAATGACTAAAAGAACAGGGCTTTATATTTCCCTGATAACAAGAATGGGGTGGGTAATGAGGGATGTGGCAGTTGCTTATATTTGTATGACCCGTCCCCTTATTGCATGCTCCTTGCACCTTCTACCAATTGTTCAGAGGTAAATAAGAAGAAAAGTAGAACTTTGGACAAAGCATGTCACATTCATGAAATGAACAGTTTTCTATACTTTTTTCCTTCTATATGAAGAAAAGGCCTAAGGACATACAGTCTTCATGTCTCACTATGGGTAGATATTTTCACTATAGGTAAATATGATGAGTGCACAATGTTACTCTTCTCTCTCTGCTATGGTTCACTGGATCTTCTAGATGTTACATGGGAAGGTTCAGAAATTGGTTCCTCTCCTCAATTCCTCTAGCTGTTCTCCATCATATGGTAGCCAATGGCATCCTCTTTAACATTTAACTGGACTTCCTTAAAGTAAAATGTGGTTTCTGAGATCCAAATTAAGTTTTCAATGACATGAGATCCTGTACCAATTCTGAGGACCAACCCTCTCTTTCAGGGGTGATGAGAGAACATTGTTTCCATCCTTCATCTTTCTGAATCTTCTCATAAAGATAAGCATACAGGTAGAACTTTGCACCCAGATGGCAAAAGTGTAACAAAGTGTCCAGGACATTGACAAATTCCCTGAACCTATCCTTTCTGTAAGTTAGCCAATGGTTCACGTCTGACACCCTGTGGATACTCATGTGGATATTGAGTAAAGAGGGAATCTGTTTCCTTACTCCGTTCACTGTGCTCTTTCCGCACTATGGAATAGTAGTACCTGTTATTGGACATCTCAGCTTGAGTGTTCCCATGGACCTCAGACAGGGACTCCTTTTTCAAGAAGTTCAGAACTCACTCCTGGTAACGTAACATTAATATTATGTTTTGAAGTTCATGAACACTCCAGAAGAATGAGTGAAAACCATCTACAATTCCCCTGAATAACCATCAACAACATCTCTAGTTTTGAGTCTCCCCTAATATCCTTTTATATAAGAAACTAACCCAGAAGCCATACTATCTAAAGACAACAAATCCTTACTCCTATGTCTTGTCCTCAGAGTCCACTTGTCAGCTAGAGACCCCCATACCCTCCTCTAGTGCCTGATTTAACCATGTGATACGCAACACCACCAAAACAACATTGGGAAGAAAGAATTTATTTTTTCAATGTAATTTGAGGTCCTCCATCATGGAAAGCCAAGGCAGAGTGTAATGGTAGGAGTCCCAAGCAGAAACCACAAAGTACTGCTGCCTAGCAAGATGATACAACCTGTACCTGTAAGCCAAACAAAACCTCTCCTCCCCAAGTTTGTATCATCAGTATAATTTACCACAGCAACAGGAGATTATAACAGAAGGCAATCTATACTCACAAGAATTATTTCTGAGCAACAGAAATATTCAAAATTCTATCTGAAACCTAAATGACATTGACCTCATAGTGGCCATGGCATGCAACTTAAGACTTTCACCAAGTTGATCCCATTTCTTTAAACCTCCCATATTTACAAAAGCCTTTTGGATCTGGAAAGGTGGATCAGTGGTTATGAGCACTTGCTGTTCTTCCAGAAGGCCTGGGTTTGATTACCACACCCATAAATTTGCTCACATTCATGTGTAAATCTACTTTCAGGGATGAAAATACACTATGCTGTCCTCCATGTGCACAGGACATGCATATGGTGCACAGATATACTTGTTAAAATTCAAATAGACATAAAATGAAAACAATTATTTTCTTTAAAAAATCCTTAAGTGTTGAAGGTACATGGCAGGCTTTGACAAAGAGGTCTCTCTTTTCTTGTTAAATGGCTTTTCAAATAATGCTGTCTTTCTTACCACAGCATCATTACATTTTTGTTATATCTTACATCCAGCAGCTGAACTGAAGTCTAATAACAACCATGTACCACATGGCATTATCTTAATTGGTTTAATGCTCCTTTCTTATTATCCCAAGGGGAATCACATCACACTACCAGATTCATAATCTCTGGGGAAGGTTAATTTGCAGGACATGTAGGTCTCATCTGACACCTAGCAGAATTTAGTAACTGTCCATTATTCATGGGATATCACTCATAGCCTCTTCTGTTGCAGTATAGTTTTCTACTAGATAAGCTACTTGGGGGGGTACACTTGTTAGATTTATTGTCCATTTGACACAAAGATGAGCTACATAGGAAGAGTCAATCTCAGGTGAGGGATTGCCTAGGTGTGAATGGCCAGTCTGTATGTCTGTGGAACATTGTCTGGAATGCTTTTTAATGTAGAAAAGACAAGCCAACTATGGGCAAGGCTGTTGGACCATTATCTATTTCTTAAAATGAAGCTAATTGAGTGGGAGTGGGAGTTTGTGCAAGAGAAGACAGGACAGTAATTCAAGGCAAACTCCTGAAAACTGGAACAATGAAGGATTGGTACTTGCTGGCTCACTCACAAATATTTTTATATATCCCAGACATCCCACTCATACATAGGCTAGGACCTCCCACATCAATTAATAATCAAGATGATTCTCAAAGATATATCCAATGGACAATCTAATAGAGGCAATTTCTCAAGTGAAATTTCTTTTTTAAGTGACTCTATGCTAT
This sequence comes from Micromys minutus, assembly GCF_963924665.1. Lineage (NCBI taxonomy): Eukaryota > Metazoa > Chordata > Mammalia > Rodentia > Muridae > Micromys > Micromys minutus. The sequence continues at coordinate 108,371,362 of NC_137970.1, read as the reverse complement.
GCCAGCTTGGCATTTAACCACATTACCATCTCAAGCATTACATTAACAAATCACATCCTTGCTCCTGACTATGTACAAGAATAATTATTTCTTTACAATCACCTTTTCTCTCTAGTCTCTCTCCCATGACATTACTAGTAAGCTCTCAAGTTTTAACCCGTCTCTATCTTCTAGAGCTCACAGAAAACTTCTTTATGAAGTTAATGCTCTTACAAAGAGATGAAGTTGTAATCTATAATTTTCTACGGTGCTATTGCCAGGAGCATTTTCCCTGCACATGATAACACTGAGTTCCATCCCCAGAACAGTGAAAATATAAACAAAACACCAAGGGGAGGAGGGAGAAGTGGCTTGGCAGGGATATAGTAGAAGAAGAAACAGGAAAATAGGCAAAGAACTAGTTTGGGTTAAGGTGGATAGGAATTCATGTCAATATACTGACAGTCCTGCTGTTTCCAGTGGTCAACTTCTCAACAGGCAGTGGATAACAGGCATCTTGTTCTTCCTGGTGATATTTCAAAGTCATGGTTTTCTGTCCTTGAAAAAGAACAACATAATGTAGATTTTAGGTTGAGTACAGAGTGATTTGGAAAACCAATTGTCTCAGAAAGCCTCATAAAATTCACTTGGTTTTTGCCTAGAGCCCTGAATACTGAAAGGAATGCTGGTCCCAAGGCATGGGAGCTGTGGAGACACAAATGACAATGTCATTTTTGTATTTCTGTACTCGGGGAAAAGACTGAGCTCTGTAATTACCTCACCAAATCTGGCAACATGGAACATAGCCGCAGAAAATAATTCCTATCCAGATCTACAGGCTCCAGCACATAATTCTGGGTATCTGGCAGGTTGGTACAGGAGGATTGCTAGTACAAGGGCTTCCTGTGCCATCAGACTAAGTTCAAGGCCAATCTAAGCAAAATATGTGAAATAAATGATGCACACTAGCATTTAAAAGGTGGAAACAAAGGACGACCAAAATATGGATGCTTCAGTCCTTCTTAGAAGGGGGAACAAAATACTCACAGGAGGTAGAGGGTGGGAGAGACTTGAAAGGAAGAGAGGAAAGGCAGGGGAAAGGGACAGGATCAGGTATGAGAGGAGAAAAATAGGATGATATACAGAGGATTAGGAATTTGTGTAGAAGTGTGTAGCAATGGGGGATGGGGACCTGGGAGTAGCCAACAGCAAGTCCCAGATGCCAGAGAAGCAAGATGCTCCCAGGACCCAACCGGGAGAGTATTAATTGAAATGTCCAACAAAAGGGAGGGAGAGCCATTAGAGACTATATCCAGAGGTTAGAAAAGGCCCATGGTCAGGGGATGGGGAAACCCACACCCGCTCTGAGGTTGGTACAAACAGAAAGAATCACATTCCAAACAGAACTTCATTTTCACTGGATTGTCAAGAGAGCCTTTCCTTTGCATTCCCAGTGTGTTCACAGTTACATTCTATTTACTAGGATGACATAACAAGGCAATCACATTATATTAATATTTCGATTGATATAAAACAGTCAAATTTGATCTTTTCAACTTTCATTTTTGCAAATTTATATGTTATTATTTAAGGGAATATTGCAGCAATGAAATTATCCTCAGGAACAATAAAACCAGATGAAGAAAAGTTCAATTATAAACAAAAAACAATAGCAAACGTGTATACTTGAAACTTATTGGTAGTAAACAATTGAGGAACATGATAAGCCTTCCTCTACATAGTATGGTTGGCTGTCACTTCTTGCTCAATGTGAAAAGCACTATACTATGTAAATCACTGCTCACAACATTCTTCATATTACTTCATATGTGTCCTCTTTTCTTTACTGTATCACTCAAAATACATGCTTCCTGAATCCTTGCCCAATTCTTCAATCTTAGGATCTAACTCATTGAAAAACACTAAAAATTTCTCTAAGAGCATGTCCTCTAACATGCCTTCACTTTTATGATAATAGTTTATATTTCTAACATATTAAACTATTCCTGTTTTGCTTCCTTATATTATTACACTCCTCTAGGTACTTGATGTCCTTTTCTTATACTGCACAGAAATTAAAAATAAGTATTATTAGTGAGAATCAGGATCTGCTCAGAAAGGCTTTGCTTAAGGATCAAACAACCAGGTACTTTCAACACAGTCCAGGAAAGAACTTGGGGCACAGGCCTTGTGAGGTGCTACCTTGAGTACCCACAGATCAGAGAAATCTTGGCAGTGATTTTGGCAAAGGTTCCTTTCCAGCACAAAATATGGGCCAGGACTCTATCAGAGAGAATTATTTTCAGCCTGAGAAAGGCAGTGCTGGAAGATCTCCAGCATTCAGATACCAACTTTCCTCATTCTACTTTTCTCCTCTTTTTTATCCTCCATACAGTTCCCTCTTTATTCCTGATCCCTCTTTACCTACCCATTAACTACTTACAGACTTCCCTGCTATGACCTCTTTAAAACACCCTACTCTTTTTCTTGCCATCAATGGCCTTCCTTATATTCATTCTTTGTCTGTTTCTCTATTGACCTCTTTCCCTTTCACATCTTCCCACATGACACTTTCCTCTACTTCTTAACTTCTTTTCTTTCTTTCTTTTTTTTTTTTTTTTTTGAGGCTGAAACAGGTTTATTTTCTCCCAGTCTGCTGTTATACTAGTTAAGCACATGCAAATAATAAAATCAGTTATATAAATAAAATCACGGAACAAGCAAGGCAATAAACAAAATCCTATAAACACACTTTACAGGGGCTCTGAGTTTGTATTCATCCAAATGTAATATTCTTTTTTTTTTACTTTATTTTAAACGACTTTATTTTACAAAACAAAGATAAATGTACAGATTTTAAACATTTTTTTGCTTAAAATTTTACTTTTTTGTCAGTACTGTTTTTTCAGACATTAAAATAATTTTTCACATAAAACCATGTGAATATATTTTTTTTTAGTCAGTACTTGATTTTTTTCAAGGGCCCGACAGTACGCATTGAAAACCCAATAGTTACAATAAGCATAAAGTACATGCAAAACAAAACACAACATGGAAATAGTCAAAGTCTTCTTGTTTTGTAAATATATGTATTTTTTTTTTCTTTATTTCTTGGACTTCATACAGTCTGTGAGTTGTTTCTGGGGGAGTGCAAGCCTCTGGGGTTAGCATCCCAATATCAGCGACTGCATATTATGTCTGTTCTTTTGTGACTGGGTTATCTCACTCAGGATGATATTCTCTAGATGTAGCCATTTTCTTAAGAATTTGGTTAAGTCATTGTTTCTGGTGGCTGAGTAGTATTCCATTGTGTATATGTACCACAATATTTGTATCCATTCATCTTCTGAAGGACATCTGGGTTCCTTCCAGCTTCTGGTTATTATAAATAGAGCCGCTATGAACATTGTGGTGCATATATCTTTGTTGTGTATTAAAGTGACTCTGGGGTATATGCCCAGAAGTTGAATTAGCTGGGTCTTCAGGTAGTACTATATCCAATTTTCTGAGGTATCGCCAGACAGATTTTCAGAGTGGTTGTATTAGCTTGCAACCCCACCAAAAGTGGAGAAGTGTTCCTCTTTCTCCGCAGCCTCGCCAGCATCTGCTGTCATCTGAGTTTTGGATCTTGGCCAATCTGACTGGTGTGAGGTGGAATCTCAAGGTTGTTTTGATTTGCATTTCCCTGATGGCTAAGGATGTCCAGCACTTCCTCAGATGTGTCGCGGCCATTCGGTGTTCTTCAACTGAAAACATTTTGTTTAGCTCTGTACCCCAATTTTTAATAGGGTTATTTAATTCTCTGGTGTCTAGCTTTTTGAGTTCCTTGTACACCTTGGATATTAGGCCTCTATCTGATGTGGTGTTGGTAAAGATCTTTTCCCATTCTGTTGGTTGCTGTTTTGTTTTCTTGACGATGTCTTTAGCCTTACAGAAACTTTGCAATCTCATTAAGTCCCATTTGTTAATCTTTGACCTTAGAGCTTGAGCCATTGGTGTTTTGTTCAGGAAATTTTCTCTTGTACCTATGTGTGCTAAGGTTTTCCCTACTTTCTCATCTAATAGTTTCAGTGTATCTGGTTTAATGTGGAGATCTTTGATCCACTTACACTTGAGCTTTGTACGAGGAGATAAGAACGGGTCTATTTACATTCTTTTGCATGCTGAGTGCTAGATGGACCAGCACCATTTGTTGATTAGGCTGTCCTTTTTCCATTGAATGTTTACTGCTCCTTTTTCAATAATCAGGTGACCATATACATGAGGGCTCATTTCTGGATCTTCTATTCTATTCCATCGATCCACATGCCTATTTCTGTACAAGTACCATGCAGTTTTCAGCACAATTGCCTTGTAATATAGCGTGAGGTCAGGGATAGTAATTCCCACACATGTTTACTTGTTGTTGAGGATGGATTTTGCTATTCTAGGTCTTTTGTTATTCCATATGAAATTGCACATTGATCTTTCCAATTCCATGAAGAACTGGGTTCAAATTTTGATGGGGATTGCATTGAATCTGTAGATTGCTTTTGGTAGGATGGCCATTTTTAAGATGTTGATTTTTCCAATCCATGAGCATGTGAGATCCTTCCATTTTCTGAGATCCTCCTCAATTTCTTTCTTTAGAGGTTTGAAGTTCTTGTCATACAGGTCCTTCACTTGCTTAGTTAGAGTCACACCAAGGTATTTCATAGTTTTTGTAACGATTGTGAAGGGTACGTTTTCCCTAATTTCTTTCACCACATGTTTGTCCTTTGAGTACAGGAAGGCTACTGATTTGTTTGAGTTAATTTTGTATGCAGCCACTTTGCTGAACTTGTTTATCAGCTGTAGGAGTTCTCTGGTGGAATTTTTGGGGTCACTCAAGTACACTATCATGTCAGATGATTTTATCTCTTCCTTTCCGATTTGTATCCCCTTGATCTCCTTTGCTCTCTAATTGCTCCAGCCAGGACTTCCAGTACTATATTGAATAGGTAGGGGAAGAGTGGGCAGCTTTGTCGAGTCCCTGATTTTAGTGGGATTGCTTCAAGTTTCTCGCCATTAAGTTTGATGTTGGCTCCTGGTTTGCTGCATATTGCTTTTATTATGTTTAAGTATGGGCCTTGGATTCCTGTTTTTTCCAGGACTTTTAACATGAAGGGGCATTGGATTTTGTCGAATGCTTTCTCAGCGTCTAGTGATATGACCATGTGATTTTGGTCTTTGAGTTTGTTTATATGGTGGATTACGTTGATGGATTTCCTCATGTTAAACCATCCCTGCATCCCAGGGATGAAGCCTACTTGGTCACGATAAATGATCGTTTTGATGTGTTCTTGGATTCGGTTTGCGAGGATTTTGTTGAGTATTTTTGCATCAATGTTCATAAGTGAGATTGGTCTGAAGTTCTCTTTCCTTGTAGGGTCTTTGTGTGGTTTAGGTACGAGGGTTATTGTAGCCTCAAAGAATGAGTTGGGTAATATTCCATCTGATTCTCTCTTTTGGAATAGTTTGGCAAGTATTGGTGTTATATCCTCAATAAAATTCTGATAAAATTCTGCACTGAACCCATCTGGACCTGTGCTTTTTTTGGTTGGGAGGCTTTTGATGACTTCTTCTATTTCTTTAGGTGTTATAGGGTTATTTAGATGGTTTACTTGGTCCTGGTTTAACTTTGGGACCTTGTATCTGTCTAGGAATTCGTCCATTTCCTCCAGATTTTCCAATTTTGTGGAGTATAAGTTTTTGTAGTAGGATCTGATGATTTCTTGAATTTCCTCAGTTTCAGTTGTTATGTCCCCACTTTCCCTTCAGATTTAGTTAATTTGGATACTCTCTCTTTGCCCTCTAGTTAGTCTGGCTAGGGGTTTATCAATCTTGTTGATTTTCTCAAAGAACCAACTCTTGGTTTTGTTGATTTTTTCAATGGTTCTTTTTGTTTTTAGTTGGTCTATTTCTGCTCTAATTTTTATTATTTCTTGCCATCTACTCTTTTTGGGTATATCTGCTTCCTTTTGTTCTAGGGCTTTTAGCTGTGCTGTCAGGTTGCTGATGTGAGCTCTCTCCAGTTTCTTTGTGGAAGCACTTAGGGCTATGAGTTTTCCTCTCAATACTGCTTTCATTGCATCCCATAGGTTTGGGTATGTTGTGTTTTCATTTTCGTTGAATTCTAGAAAATCCTTAATTTCTTTCTTTATTTCTTCTTTGACCCTGCTATCCTTTAACAGAGCATTGTTTAGTTTCCATGTGTATGTGGGCTTTTTGTTGTCTTTGTGGTTGTTAAAGACCAGCCGTAGACCATGGTGATCTGAGAGGATGCAAGGGAGTATTTCAATCTTCTTATATCGATGGAGGCTCGTTCTGTGTCCAATTATGTGGTCAATTTTCAAGAAGGTGCCATGGGGTGGTGAGAAGAAGGTGTATTCTTTTACTTTGGGATAGTATGTTCTGCATATATCTATTAATTCTAGTTGGTTCAAAGTCTCTGCTAGTTTTGCAGTGTCCTTGTTCAGTTTCTGTTTCCCTGATCTGTCCATTGGTGAGAGTGGGGTATTAAAGTCTCCCACTATTATTGTGTGGGGTGAAATGTATTTTTGAGTTTTAGTAGGGTTTCTTTTATGAATGTGGGTGATTTTTTATTCGGAGCATATATGTTAAGGTTTGAGAGTTCCTCCTGACAGATTTCCCCGTTACTGAGTAAAAAGTGTCCTTCCTTATCTTTTTTGATAACTTTTGGTTGGAAATTTACTTTATTCGATATTAGAATAGCCACTCCAGCTTGCTTCTTGGAGCTGTTTGCTTGGAAGTTTTTTTCCCACCCTTTTACTCTGAGATAGTGTCTGTCTTTGTCTCTGAGATGAGTTTCTTGTATGCAGCAAAAGGCTGGATTTTGTTTATGTATCCAGTCTGATAGCATATATTTCTTTATTGGGGAGTTGAGACCATTTATGTTAATAGATATCAAGGAATAGTTGTTTCTGATTCCTGCTATTATTGCTTTTATGGGTTTAGTTGTGTCTGTGTTTTTTTTTTTTTTTTTTTTTTTCTTCTTTTAGTTTTCTTGTTTAGGAGTTTTCTTGTTCTTACTAGGCTGTATTTTCCCTCATTGTATTGGGTTTTCCACCTATAATTCATTGTAGTGCTGGGTTTGTGGTCAGATATTGTGTGAATTTTGCTTTGTCTTGAAATATCTTCATCTCTCCATCGATGGTGATTGATAGTTTTGCTGGGTATAGCAGCTTGGGCTGGCACTTGTGATCTCTTAAGGAGTGCATGATGTCTGTCCAGGCTCTTCTATCTTTCAAAGTCTCTGTTTAGAAATCGGGTGTCGTCGGGTGTGAGCAGAAGTTCCAATGTTCTGTTTCTGTTTGCTGGATCAGGCACAGTTGCTCAGCCTCTATGAGCCGCCGTTCCTCCTGGCAGGTAGGCCAGGCTTCGCTCTGCATCCGGAAGTCGCCTCCGAGTGGAAACATAAGTTCTAATTTTCTGTTCCCAATCGCAGTTGCTCAGCCTCTATGAGCCGCTGTTCCGCCTGGCAGGTAGGCCAGGCTCAGCTCTGTGTCTGGAAGACGCCTCCGGGTGGAAACAGAAGTTCTAATTTTCTGTTCCCAATCATAGTTGCTCAGCCTCTATGAGCCGCCGCTCCGCCTGGCAGGTAGGCCAGGCTCTGGTCTGCATCCGGAAGTCGCCTCCGGGTGGAAACAGAAGTTCTAATTTTCTGTTCCCAATTGCTGGATCGGGCAGGGCGGGGCAGGGCGAGTTACGGTGTGCACTTTCCGTGTGCACTCCACAGAGATCTCTCTGCTCCCCTGCAGTCATGGTCTCCCACTCACCAGTTGTTCAGCCTCTATGAGCCGCCGTTCCACCTGGCAGGTAGGCCAGGCTCCGCTCTGTGTACGGAAGTCGCCTCCAGGTGGAAACAGAAGTTCTGATTTTCTGTTCCCAATCACAGTTGCTCAGCCTCTATGAGCCGCCGTTCCGCCTGGCAGATAGGCCAGGCTTCGCTCTGCCTCCGCTCTTACCTCCTTTTCACCTGAATTTCCTCCTTATTTTACCCATTCTTTCTTATTCAGTTTTTCTTCCTTCTACTTTATCTACCCCTTTTACTCCAGGTACACCTCTACTCAAATTACTTCTTCTTGGATTCAACTCCCTGTCTTTTTCTCATTTTTCCTCTTCCTTTTTTTCCCTCTCAGTCTCTTTCCATATGCCGTTCTTCCACATCATCTGACATTCTTCTTCCATCCTTTTCCTCACCCCTCACAATAACTCTCATCCACTCTTTTCTTCACATTCAATTTCCTAACACTCTCCTCAATTTTTCCTACACTTTACACTATTTTTCTCCATACACTGTGCTCCTATCTCCTCTTCCCTCTGCCTCATGTTCTCCCCCATTTCCTCTTTCTCTTCCTCCCTTCTTTTTCCACTTTTTTTGTAAGCTTTCTTACCTCTTAACTTCCAGATTTATTACATTTCTATGCACATCTTGATGATCTCGTCCTACTCCCTACATCCCATGATTTCATACTTCCCCATCTTCTCCAACTTCTTCTCTTTCTGTCCGTACCCTCCAATCCTTTCTGCTTCTATTTTTGCTCTCTTTCTCTCTCCTTCTCATCCTTCACCACTTCTTTATGCTACCCTCTTCAGTCCTTTTTTTTTTCACTTTGCCTGCTCTTTTATATATTAAATCCAACCTCAGGAAATTGTTAATCGTCCAATCAACTATATTATGTAAAGCATTGCTCACAATAGTCTTCATATTAATATACAGCAAATGTATCCTGTATACTATACTGTATCACTCACAATACATGCTACACAAATTATTGCCTAATTATTCAATCTTAGGATATAACTAATTGTGCAACACTACACAGTTCTGTAAGATAATTCCCTCTAATATGCCTTCTGATTTATGATAATTGTTAACATTTCTAATATATTAATCTGATACTGTTTCTCTTCCTTATATTAGGACACTCCTGTTGGTAGTTGATCAGCTTTTCTCTTAATGCACAGAAATTAAAAATTAAGGATTATGAGTAAGATAGAATCTGGCTCTGCTCAAAAGTCTGTGCTTGAGGACAAGACACCCAGGTTTTTTTTCACTGTTCCAGTAAAGAAACTGGGCACAGGCCTGGTGTCATATTGACTTGAGATCCCAGATCTCAGAATGTTCTTGGCAATTATTGTGGCAAAGCATACTTTTCAGCCCACAGTAAAGTCCCAGACTTTGTAAGATAAAATTGTGATCTGCCTGTAAAAGTCGGTGTTCAAAGTTCAGCTTCATGGGCATATTTGCAACTGGACCAGAGGTGATGCTGATACAAAGCCAAATGAGGGCAAACCAGGAGTTTTGAGTTTTGTGCTTGCTGGTAACTGTTGTGTATTGCCATATCTTGCTTAAATATAAACTTCCCAGTTGCTTTTACACCTGGACCAATGGTGAGCCTGACAAGGGAGGGCCCATTGGGAGTTCTCAGTGAGTTGAGAGTTCTGAGCACGCTGTAAAACGGTACTGTTATCCCTAGAAAAAGGGCCGGGTCCTGTCCAAAAGTACTCAGGACCGGCAGGTAGAGGGCAGAGCCCCCAGAACAGCCTCAGCAGAGTTCCCACACTGGAGCTCAGAAAAACATTATTGAGTCACTGCCACCAGAATTCACAGCTTGCCCACTGAAAGCCAAACACTAATAAGCAATGTTCTTCTTGAGCCTACAGGCCCTCGGATCCACAGGAGAGACAGGCACCAGTCACTGACAACAAGACCACACATCATCACAGAAAATAAGATGGCAAGTAGAAAGCAAAAGAACATAAGCAATGGAATCCAACACAAACTGGCAACAGTAGAATACAGCTCTCCCTCTACAGTAAGGAAGCTCTGACTTGAAACCATACTGCATGATTATTATAGAGATCTTGGAATGTGCATGATTAACACCCTTAAATAACTACAGGAGAACACACATAAATATATAGAACCTCCTACGAAGAAAACACAAAAATTACTCAGAAAACTATAGGAATTCACAATCAAACAGCAGAAGGAATTAAAAATGGAAATAGAAACAGTAAAGAAAACATGAAAGGGATGACACTGGAGATAGTTAATTCAAAGTACATATCAGAAGTCAGAGATGAAAGCATCACCAATAGAATACAGGAGATGAAAGAGAGAAACTTATTCTTTCTAATTCCTACTCTCTTCACTTTCCATTTCTCACTACTTTTTCTTTTATACTTTCTCTTCTTTTATCCCCTTAATACATATCTCCTGTTTTCTCATTCCACTTTTCTCTTTTTTCTTGTCCTCCACACACTTCCCAGTTTTCATGCCCCATCTTCTTCTCCTAGTTCTGTACTCAGCCTACCTTCCTGCTCTGATCGATTTAAGACTCCCTGCTCCCTGTCTTGTCAGATTTACCCTCCTATTTTCTGTTACAAAGTTTCTCAAATCTCCTCTCTCCCATTACCCTCTACCTCCATCAGATTATCCTTTACTTCCATCTTTACATTCACCTGTATCTCTCTTTATTTAATGTATTCTTTATTATTCACCTTTTTCCTTCTGCCCAGTTAACCACTTTTACTCTACTTAGCTCACCCCTACAATTCAGTCTTCTCTCCTGTTTCAACATTCTGTCTTTTCCAGACTTTCCCCACTTTCTTCTTTCTATCTCTCTTTCTTTACATCTTCCTTCTTCACAAACATCTGACATCCCTCTTCTCTCCTGTTTTTTATACCACACATTCACTCTCATCCTCTCTTTACTTCTCACCATAATGAAATTCCCTTCACATTCCTCCTAAATTTTCCATACTCATATTCTCTTTCATCTGTGCTCATTTATCCTCTTCCCTCTGTATCTTTTTCAATTCCTTTCCTCTTCATTCTCCTATCTTTTATTTCCACTTCTTTCTTAAAAATTTTACCTCAAATTTCTGCATTTCCTACATTTCTCTACACTCATCTTGATGTCCCCATCCTCTTCCCTACTTCCTACAGTTCCATACTTCCCATAAAGTTTCCTACTTCTTCTCTTTTCCTCTTTATGCCCCATATCCTTTTCTGTCTCTGTCCTTCTCAGCAGTGATTATGGGAGCTAGAATTTCCTAAACAGACATCATACAAACCCTAAGAGAACACAATTGACAGCCAAGCTACTATACGCAGCAAAACTCTCAATCAACAAAGATGGAGAGAGCAAAATATCCCAGGACAAAACTAAATTTACACAGTATCTGACCAGAAATTCAGCCTTATAAGGAATAATTGATGGGAAACAAAACAAAAGGGTGGTAACTACATCCTAGAAAAAGAAAGAAAATAACTAAACAAGAAAAACAAAACTATAAAGACACAAAGACATAATTCTACCTCTGAAGGAAAAATTGGAGGAACATCAATAAATATTACTTATTATCTGTTAAAATAAATTGACTCAATTCCCCCAATAAAGAGACACAGATTGTAAGATTGGATACATAAATAGAATCCAATATTTTGCTGCATATAAGAACTTCATCCCAGAGACAAAGAGAGAAAATATCTTAAAATAAAAGACTGAAAAAATCTTCCAAAAAAATGGCCCAAAGAAACAAGTTGGATTAGACAGCCTAATATCTAATAAGGAAGATTTCCAAGCAAAAGTTATCAATAAAGATAAGGAAGGACACTTTTTGCTCATTAAAGCAAAAATTTATCAAGAGGAATTATCAATCGTAAACATATGTGCTTCATATACAAGAGCACCCATATTCAGAAATGAAACCCTACTAAAGCACAAAACGTACATTGCACTACTCATAATAATAGGGGAGATTTCAGCACACCACTCTCATCAATGGACAGATCATGGAAGCAGAAAATGAGCAAGGACACAATGAAATTAGCAGTGCTTATGAACCAATAGGAATTAATGGACATCTACAAAATATTTCACCCTAAAAAAAAGAATACACATTCTTCTAATTAACTCATGACACCTTCTCCAAAATTGAACTTATATTTAGTAACAAAACAAGCCTCAATAGACATAACAACACTGAAATACCCACATGCATCCTATCAGATGAAAATGGACTAAGGCTGGTCTTTAATAAAAGCAAAATCATCAAAAAGCTGAAAAACACATGGATGTTGAACAATGATCTAATCCACAATAACATGGTCAAAGAAGAAATATGGAAGGAAATTAAGGATTTTCTAGAATTTAATAAAAATGAATGCACAACCTACAAAACCTATGGGATGCAAGGAATGAATTTCTAAGAGGAAAACTCATAACACTGAGTGCCTTCAAAAAATACTGGGAGAGTATACACTAGCAACTAGAAATCACAGTTGAAAGCTCTAGAACAAGAAGAAGCAGATACACCCAAAAGGTGTAGACAGCAAGAAACAATCAAACACGGAACAGAAATTGACCAAAAAGGGACAGAAAAAAATCATTCAACCAATCAACAAAACGAAGAGCTAGTTCTTTGAGAAAATTAACAAGATTGATAAACCCTTAGCCAGACTAACTAGAGGGCAAAGAGAGTTTATCCAAATAAACAATATCAGAAATGATACTGGATACATAACAAGTTAAACTGAGGAAATTCAAGAAATCATCAGATCCTACTACAAAATCCTATACTCAACAAAACTGCAAAATCTAGAGGAAATAATTGAATTCCTACACAGATATCAGATACCAAAGTTAAACCTGGACCAGGTAAACAATCTAAATAATCCCATGACACCTAAAGAAATAAAATCAGTGATCAAAAGCCTCCAAATCAACAAAAGACAAAGACGAGATGGATTCAGTGCAGAATAGTATCAGACATTTATTGACCACATAAGAACAATACTTTCCAAATTATTCCAAAAAACAGAGTCAGATGAATCACTACCCAATCATTTTTGATACCACAATAACCATCATTAATAATCTACACAAAAATGGTACAAGGAAAGAGAACTTTAGAACAATCTTACTTATGAAATTTGATCCAAAAATACTGAAGAAAATTCTTGCAAACTGAATCCAAGAACACATCAAAACAATCATTCACTATGATCAAGTAGGATTCATCTCTGGAATGCAGGGATAGTTTAATATATGGAAATCCATAAACGTAATCTACCATATAAACAAACTCAAAGAAATGGTCATCTCAATATATTCGGAGAAAGTATTTTACAAAATTCAACATTCCTTCATGAGAAAGTCTTGAAAAGAACAGGAAACCAAGGCCCATACACAAACATAATGAAAGCAATATACAGCATACCAATGGCCACCATCAAACTGAACTGTGAGAGAATTGAAGCAATCAGAATAAAATCAGGGACTAGACAAGGTTTCATACTTTTCTTCTACTTATTCAACATAGTACTGGAATTCCTGGCCAGAGCATTTAGACAGCATAAGGAAATGAAAGGGGTAGAAATCAGAAAGGAAGAAGTAAAATATCACTATTTGTAGATGACATGATAGTATACTTAAGTGACCAGAAAAAATTCCACCAGAAAACATTTACAATTAATAAACAACTTCAGCAAAGTGGTTGGATATAAAATTAGCTCAAATAAATCATTTGCCTTCCTCTACTCAAAGGACAAACATTCTGAGAAAGAAATTGGGGAAGTTATACACTTCACAATAGTCACAAACAATAGGAAATACCTTGGTGTGACTCTAACTAAGCCAGTGAAAGACCTGTATAAAAATAATTTCAATTCTCTGAAAAACAAATTGAAGAAGATCTCAGAAGACAAAAAGATCTCCATTGCACATGGATTGGAAGAATCAACATTGTAAAAATTACCAAAAGCAATCCACACATTTGAAGTAATCCCCACCAAAATTCTATCTCACATCTTAAAGACCTCAAAAGAGCAATTTACACATTCATCTGGAATAACAAAATCCTAGATTATCAAATCCACCCTCAACAACAAGTAATCTTATTTGGGAATCACCATCCCCCACCTAAAGCTATATTACAAGGCAATTTGTTAAACACTCTATGGTACTGGTACAGAGATAGTCAGATTAATGGAAGAGAATACAAGATCCATATATGAACTCTTACATATATGGTCACTTGATATTTGATGAAGGAGCTGAAAATGTTCAATGGAGAAAGGACAGTCTTTTCCACAAATGGTGTTGGCCTGCAGTCAGCATGCAGAATAATATACTCTTTCTTATGTCATTTTACAAATCTCAAGTGCAAATTGGTCAAAGATCTTCACATAATTCCAGGCACACTGAAACAATTAGAAGAGATAGCAGGGGAAACCTTAGATACAAAGGCACAGGGGAAAATATCCTGAATATAACAGTGGGATGTGCTCTAAGGAAAAAATTTAAGTAGAATGCAAAGTTTCTGTAGAGCAAAGGACACTGTCAAGTATACAAAATGGAGGCCAACAGACTGGGAAAAATCTTTCCCAATCACATATCTGATAGAGGTCTAATATCCTATATATGTATATATATATATATATATATATATATATATATATATATATATATATATATGTATATATATATATATATATATATATATATATATATATATATATATATAAAGAACTCAAGAAGTTATACTCCAGATAATCAAACAAACCTATTAAAATATAAGGTATAGAGCTAAACAAATTATTCTTAATTGAGGAATATTGAATGGCTGAGAAGTATCTAAGGAAGTGTTTGACATTCCCTAGTCCTAAGGGAAATGCAAATCAATACAACTCTGAGATTCCACATCACACCAGTCAGAATGGTTAATATTAAAACTCAGCGACCAGTAACAGTTGAGATCCAGAGACAGAGGATTGTTGAGACTGCATTGAGACACAGAGAGGTCTGGGTCAAGAGCTCAGAAAGTGCCTCCACCCCTGATTGGTTCAATGGAGCAGAGAAACTGCTGTAGGGACTTGGTTTTCAACCAGAGGACCTGCGTATTCAAAACAGGTACTCAGGCCATTTGCCACCAGGAACAGCAGAGATTCAGGGATGCAGACATACTGAGACTAAGCTGCCAGTAGCCAGGGCACAGAAAGGTCTGGGTCAAGCGCCCAGAGAGTACAATACCTATTGGTTCAGTGGAGCAGGAACTCTGTTGAACAATATCAGTTTCCACCCTGCAGGCCCATGCATGCAGAACAGGTGTTCAGGACACCTGCCAACAGGACAGCTGAGATCCAGAGACACAAGCCTGGTGAGAATGCGCTGCAAGTAGCTGGAACACAGAGATGTCATGGACAAGCATGTGGAAAGCATGCTCCCCATTGGTTCAGAGGAGCAAAAACTGTGCCTTAGGGACAGGGTTTCCAACTGGAGTGCCCTTGCAGGCAGAAAAAATGCTCAGGCCATTTGCCACCAAGAACAGCTGAGATTCAGGGACACAGGCCATTTAAACGGGAGAGATAGGAACCAATCACTGCTAACAAGATGGCAAGAGGAAAGCATAAGAACCTAAGCAATGGAAACCGAGAAAACCTGGCTATACCAGAACCCAGCTCTTCTATCACAGCAAATAGCAGAATGCCAAACACTCCAGAAAAAGAAGACTCAGACGCAAAATCATACCTCAAGATGATGATAGGGATCCTTAAATGATAATGAGAGGAAAAGAAAAAAGAATTAGAAGATTTTAAAGAGGAGAAAAAAAAAAAAACATTGAAATGAATTAAAGAACTACCGGAAAAAGAACCAAAGAGATGAAGCAATTGAAGAAGGAATTTAAAATGGAAATGGAAAAGAATAAACAAAACACTAAAAGGAATAACCCTGGAGGTAGAAAACCTAAAAAAGAAATCAGGAGTCACAGATGCAAGCATTTCCAACAGACTACAACAGATGTAAGAGAGAATCTCGGGGCTTAGGATAACATTGAAACCATAGACAAAACAGTGAGAGAAAATGCAAAATCCCAAAAGTTCCTGACCCAAAATGTCCAGGAGATCCAGGACACAATGAAAAGACCAAACCTTAGGATAATAAGAAGAGGGTTAAGAATATCAACTAAGGGGCACAGTAAATGTCTTCAGCAAAATCATAGAAGAAAACTCTCCTACACTTAAGAACGAGAAGATCATGAGCATAAAAGAAGCCTACAGAACTCCAAATAGAGTGGACCAGAAAAGAAATTCCTCCCTAAGCATAATAGTCAAAATGCAAAGTGCCCAAAGCAAAGAAAGAATACTAAAAGCAGTAAGGGATAAAGGTCATGTAACATATAAAGGCAGAAAAATCAGAATCACCACCAACTTCTCAACAGGGACTATGAAAGCTAGAAGATCCTGGACTTATATCATGGAGACCCTATGAGAACACAAGTGTCAGCCCAAGATGCTATACCGAACAAAACTCTTCATCAACATAGATGTAGAGACCAAGATATTCCAAAACAAAACCAAATTTACACAGTATCTGAACACAAACCCAGCACTACAAGAAAATATATGTGGAAAACCCAATACAAGGAGGGAAACTACATCTTAGTTAAAACAAGAAAATACCTAAGCAAGATCACCAAAAAAAGATGACACACAGGCAAAATTCTACCTCTGAAAGCAAAAATAGCAGGAAAGAGCAACCACTTTTCCTTAATATCTGTTAACATAAATAGACTCAATTCTCCAATAAAGAGATATAGGCTATCAGATTGAATACATAAAGGGAATCCAGCATTTTGCTATATACAGGAAACTCATCTCAGAGACAAAGACAGACATTATCTCAGAGTAAAAGGAGATTAAAAAAAAAATCCAAGCAAACAGCCCCGAGAAGCAAGCTGGAGTGGCCATTCTAATATAAAATAAAGTAGATTTTCAACAAAAAGTTGTCAAAAATGATAAGGTAGGACACTTTTTACTCATTACAGGGAAAATTTGTCAGGAGGAACTCTCAATCCTTAACATATATACTCCAAATACAAGAGAACCCATATTCACAAAAGAAACCCACCTAAAGCTCGAAAACTGCATTGCACCCCACACAATAATAGTGAGAAAACTCAACACCCCACTCTCATCAATGGACCAATCCATAAAACAGAAACTGAAAAAGGACACAGTGAAAGTAGCAGAGGTTATAAAGCAATTGGAATCAAAACACATCTACAGAACATATCAAACTAAAACAAAAGAATATACCTTCTCAGCACCTCAGAGCACCTTCTCCAAAACTGGTCATATAATCGGTCACTAAACAAGCTTCAATAGATATAAGAAGATTGAAATACTCCCATGCATTCTACAAGGTCACCATGGTTTAAAACTGGTCTTTAATAACAACAAGGACAGCAAAAAGCTCAAATACACATGGAAAATAAAAAATGCTCTATTAAACCATAAAATGGACAAAGAACAAATGAAGAAAGAAATTAAAGATTTCTAGAATTTAATAAAAATGAAAACACAATATACCCAAACCTATGGGCTGCAAAGAAAGCAGCACTGAGAGTAAAACTCATAGCTCTGAGTGCTTCCAAAAAGAAACAGAAGAAAGAATACACTAGCAACTTGACAGCACAGTTGAAATCTCTAGAACCAAAAGACGCAGATATACCCAAGAGGAGTAGACGGCAAGAAATAATCAAACTCAGAGCAGAAATTCACCAAATAGAACAACAACAACAACAACAACAAAAAGAACCATTCAATGAATCAAGAAAACTGAGAGCTAGTTCTGTGAGAAAATTAACAAGATTGATAAGCCCTATGGCAGATTAACTAGAGGGCAAAGAGAGAGTATCCAAATTGACAAAATCTAAAATGAAATTGGAGTCATAACAAGTGAAACTGGGGAAATTAAAAAAAAAATCAACACATCCTTCTACAAAAGCCTATACTGAACACAGCTGGAAAAGCTGGACGAAATGGATGAATTCCTAGACAGATACTAGATACTAAAGTTAAGCCTGGAACAGGTAAATAATTGAAATAATCCCATAATATCGAAAGAAATAGAAGCAATCATCAAAAGCCTCACAACCAAAAAAAAAAAAAAAAAAAAGAAATATAAAAGACGAGGTCCATGTATGACAAGAACTTCAAACCTCTAAAGAAAGAAATTGAGGAGGATCTCAGAAAATGGAAAGATCTCCCATGCTCATGGATTGGAAAAATCAACATCTTAAAAATGGCCATCCTACCAAAAACAATCTACAGATTCAATGCAATCTTCATCAAAATTCCAACCCAGTTCTTCATGGAATTGGAAAGATCAGTGTGCAATTTCATATGGAATAACAAAAGACCTAGAATAGCGAAATCCATCCTCAACAACAAAAGAACATCCGCGGGAATCACTATCCCTGACCTCAAGCTATATTACAAGGCAATTGTGCTGAAAACTGCATGGTACTGATACAGAAATAGGCATGTGGATCAATGAAATAGAATAGAAGATCCAGAAATGAGCCCTCATATGGTCACCTGATTATTGACAAATGAGCAGTAAACATTCAATGGAAAAAGGACAGCCTATTCAACAAATGGTGCTGGTCCAACTGGCACTCAACATGCAAAAGAATGAAAAGATCTCCACATTAAACCAGATACACTGAAACTATTAGATGAGAAAGTAGGGAAAACCTTAGAACACATAGGCACAGGAGAAAATTTCCTGAACAAAACACCAATGGCTCAAGCTCTAAGGTCAAAGATTAACAAATGGGACTTAATGAGATTGCAAAGTTTTTGTAAGGCTAAGGACATCGTCAAGAATACAAAACAGCAACCAACAGAATGGGAGAAGATCTTTACCAACGCCACATCAGATAGAGGCCTAATATCCAAGGTGTACAAGGAACTCAAAAAGCTAGACACCAGAGAATTAAATAACCCTATTAAAAATTGGGGTACAGAGCTATACAAAATGTTTTCAGTTGAGGAACACCGAATGGCCGAGAAACATCTGAGGAAGTGCTGGACATCCTTA
The DNA here is from genome assembly GCF_963924665.1 of Micromys minutus. Taxonomy (NCBI): domain Eukaryota; kingdom Metazoa; phylum Chordata; class Mammalia; order Rodentia; family Muridae; genus Micromys; species Micromys minutus. The sequence continues at coordinate 108,352,445 of NC_137970.1, read as the reverse complement.
GCCATCAGGGAAGTGCAAATCAAAACAACCCTGAGATTCCACCTCACACCAGTCAGATTGGCCAAGATCCAAAACTCAGATGACAACAGATGCTGGCGAGGCTGCGGAGAAATAGGAACACTTCTCCACTGTTGGTGGGGTTGCATGCTAATACAACCACTCTGGAAATCTGTCTGGCAATACCTCAGAAAATTGGATATAGTACTACTTGAAGACCCAGCTATTCCACTTCTGGGCATATACCCCAGAGACACTTTAATACACAACAAAAATATATGCACCACAATGTTCATAGCGGCTCTATTTATAATAGCCAGAAGATGGAAGGAACCCAGATGTCCTTCAGAAGATGAATGGATACAAAAATTGTGGTACATATACACAATGGAATACTACTCAGCCACCAGAAACAATGACTTAACCAAATTCATAAGAAAATGGCTACATCTAGAGAATACCATCCTGAGTGAGATAACCCAGTCACAAAAGAACAGACATAATATGCAGTCACTGATAGTGGGATGCTAACCCCAGAGGCTTGCACTCCCCCAGAGACAACTCACAGACTGTATGAAGTCCAAGAAATAAAGAAAACAAAACAAAACAAAAAAATATTTACAAAACAAGAAAACTTTAACTATTTCCATGTTACATTTTGTTTTACATGTACTTTAGCACATTGTAACTATTAAGTTTTCAAGACATACTATCAAACCTTGAAAAATATCAAGTACTGACTAAAAAATATATTCATATAATTTTATGTAAAAATTATGTTAAAATCTGAAAAAAAGTAGTGACAAAAATGTGTAATTTTAAGCAAAAATGTTTAAAATCTGTACATTTATGTTTGTTTTGTAAAATAAAGTTGTTTAAAAAAAAAAGACGAGGTCCAGATAGGTCCAGTGTAGAATTCGGTCAAATGTTTATTGACAATCTAATCCCAATACTCTCCAAACTATACAAAATAGTGACAGGTGGAAACTACCTATCAAATTTTAGTGAGGCCACAATAACCCTCATTACTAACCACACAAAAACCTTTCAAGAAAAAAAGAACTTCAGACAAAACTCACTTAGGAATATTGATGCAAAAATACTCAACAAAATCCTCGTAAATCAAATCCACAAACACATCAAAATGTCCACTAACCATGATCAAGTAGGATTCATCCTTGGGATGCATGGATGTTTAATATACAGAAATCCATCAATGTAATCCACCATAGAAAAATCATCAAATAAAAAACTGCATGGTCATCTCACTAGATGCTGAAAAAGCATTTGACAAACTTCAACACCCCTTCATGATAAAGCTCTTGTATAGAACAGGATTCAAAGGCCCATAGCTAAACATAATAAAAGCAATATACAGCAAACCAATAGCAAACATGAAACATAATGGTGGGAAAATTGAAGCAATCCCAATAAATTCAGAGAATAGAAAAGGCTGCCCACTCTCCTCCTTCCTATTTAACATATTACTGGAAGTACTGGCTGGAGCATTTAGACAAAAAAAAGAAAATCAAAGGGATACAATTTGGAAAATAGAAGTAAAAATATCTCTGTTGGAAGATAACATGATACTGTAAGTAAGTGACCCCCACAATTCCACAAGAGAACTTCTTCAGCTGATAAACAAGTACACCAAAGTGGCTGACTACAAAATTAACTCAAACAAATCAGTAGCCTTCCTTTCCTCAAAGGACAAACATCAGAAAAGAAATTAGGGATAAATACCTTTCACAATAATGACAAACAATATGAAATACCTTGGTGTCACTCTAACTAAGCAAGTGAAGGATCTGTATGGCAAGAACTTCCAATCTCTAAAGAAGTAAATTGAGGAAGATCTATGAAAATGGAAAGATATCCCCTGTTAGTGAATTGGAAGGATCAACATTTAAAAAATGGCCATCCTAACAAAACAATCTACAGATTCAATGCAATACCCATCAAAATTCCAACATAATTCTTCATGGAGTTGGAAAGAGCAATGTGCAATTTCATCTGTAATAATGAAAGGACTAGAATAGCAAAATCAATTCTCAAAAACAAGGAAACATTTGCTGGAATCACTATCCCAGACCTCAAGTTATATTACAAGGCAATTGTGCTGAAAACTGCATGGTACTGGTACAGAAATAGGCACGTGGATCAATGGAATAGAATAGAAGATCCAGAAATGAAACCCTCACGAATATGGTCACCTGATTTTTGACAAAGGATGTGTCAATATTAGCTGGCAAAAGGACAGACTCTTCAACAAATTTTGTTTGTCCAACAGGCACTCAGCATGCAGAAGAATGAAAATAGACCCTTTCTTATCTCCTTGTACAAAGCTCAATTACAAGTGGATCAAAGATCTCCACATTAAACCAGATACACTTAAATTATTAGAAGAAAAATTGGGGACAATCTCAGAACATATAGGCACAAGAGAAAATTTCCTGAACAGATCAGCAATGGCTAGTGCTCTAAGGCCAAATATCAACAAATGGGACTTAATGAGATTGCAAAGTTTCTGTAAGGCTAAGGCTATTGTTAAGAAAACAAAACAGCATCCAACAGATTTGAAAATTATCTTTACCAACCTCAAACCTGACAGAGTCCTAACTCAAGAAGTTAGACAACAGAGAATCAAATAAACTTATTTAAAAATGGGGTACAGAGCTAAAGAATAAATTCTCAAATGAGGAATATTTAATGAATGAGAAGCAGCTAAGGAAGTGCTCAACATCATTAGCCATCAGGAAAATGCAAATCAAAACAATCCTGAGATTCTACCTTAAACTTTCCAGAATGGCTAAGATAAAAAATTCAGATGACAGCAGATGCTGGCAAGGATGTGAAGAAAGAGGAACATTTCTCCACTGTTGGTGGGGTTGTAAACTGGTACAACCATTCTGGATTCAGTCTGGCAATTCCTCAGAAAATTGGACATAGTACTACCTGAAGACCTAGCTATTCCACTTCTGGGCATATGCCCTATAGAAACTCCAATATACAACAAAGACACATGCACCACAATGTTAATAGCAGCCATATATATATATATATATATATATATATATATATATATATATATATATATATATATATATATATATATATATATATATATAATACATAGAATCTAGAAAGAACCCAGATGTCTTTCACTAGATGAATAGATACAAATATTCTTGTATAATTACACACTGGAATACTACTCAGCTATCAAAAAATTAACTATGAAATTTTTAAGAAAAAGGATGCATATAGAGAATATTATCCTGAGTAAGATAAACCAGTAACAAAAGAATAGACATAAGATGAACTCAATAATTGGATACTAACTCCTGAAAGCTCTGAACACCCCAAAAACAACTCACAGACTATATTAAGTTCAAGAGAATACAAAGGCCAAAAAATAAATAAATAAAAGGAAATGAAATGCTTAATCATTACACTCCAATTAATCTTTGATTATTTTTAGGTTACATCCTATTTCAAGTTCTCTTTATTCTCATTGTAACTAGTAAGATTTTAATGCATAGTATCAAACCTTTCAAAAAATCAAGTACTGACAAAAATGTATTTGTACACTTTTATGCAAAAATTGTTAAAATCTGTATATTTATCTTTGTTTTTTTTAAATTATACGAGTTCAATTAAAAGAAAAGCACTAAGATTACAGCAGATACCGACAAGTATGCTGATAAACAGCAACACTCCTCCCATGTTGGTGGGTTTGTAAACTGGTGCAAGCACTGTGGAAATAAATCTCCTGAATTCTCAGAAAATTGTACACAGAACTACCTGAATACCCAGCTATTCTACTCCTGTTCATGTACCCCAAACATGATTCAACATAATATAAAAGCACATGATCTACCATGTTCATAGCAGCCTTATTTATAATAGCCAGAAGCTGAAAGAACCCACATGTCCTTCCGTTGATGAATGGATATAAAAATTTTAGTATATTTATACAATGGTATACTACTCAGCTACTATAAACAAAAATATTACAAAATTCCTAGGAAAATGGATGTATCTAGAGAATATCAATTGAGTGCGGTATTCGTCTCACAAAACAACAGAAATAATATTCAGTCACTGATAATTGGTTATTAACCCCATTAATCTATCAATACCCAAGAAACAACTCACAGACCATATGAAGCTCAAAAAAGAAGAAAAAAAGAAGCAAAAAGAAAGGACAAAAATGGAAGCTACAGTCCTTCTTGAAAAAAAAGCCAGTAACTATAAATTAAATGATTAATAACTCAAGAGCTTAGAATATATGACAAATTTTGGTTTTTGAAAATAATTACATTAAATCTTTACACAACAAGAAAACTTTGACTATTGTCATATTACGTTTTGTTTCACATGTACTTTATGGCAATAGAAAGTAGTAAGATTTCAATGCATACTATCTAACCTTTATTCAGATCTCCTCTTTCCTCATTCCAGTTTTCTCCCATTTTTTTTGTCCTCCTTAAAATTCCCACTTTTTCCTGCCCCCGTCCTCCACACCATTCTGTACTCATGCTACCTCCTTGCTCTGACCTATTAAAGACTCCCTCCTCTTTTCCTGTTACCTTTACCTTCCTTCTAGTTTTTCTTACTATGTTTCCCAATCTCCACTCATCCTTTTCCTCTTCCTCCATCACACATGGTGCTCTACTTCCTTTCTCCTATTCACCTATATCTCTCCTTTCTTAATCTATGTTTTTCTATTCTCTTTTTACCTTCTACTCCATCTACCCCTTTCTCACCTCTTACACCACCCTTCCAATGAAGTTTTTTTTCCTGTTTCAACTCTGTCTTTTCCAACCTTTCTCCACTTCCTTCTTTCTATATCATCCTTAATCCATCTTCCCTCTCCTCAATCATCTCACATTCTTCTTCCCTCCTCTTCTTCACCCCTCACATTCCCCTGTATTCTCTCTTTTCCTCTGACCACATTCAAATTCCCTTCATTTTCCTCCCCAATTTTCCTACTCATTTTCTCTGTTCACTGTGCTCTTTTATCCTCTTCCCTCAGCCTTCCTTGCTGTCCAATTTCCTCTTCATCCTCCTTTCTTTTATTTATACATCCTACTTAAACCTTTTCCCTCTTTATTTCCCCCTTTCCTACATTTTTCTTCACTCATATTGATGTTTCCCTCTTCTTCCCTACTTTCTACAGTTCTGTATTTCCCAAATCATCTCCATATTCTTCTCTTTTCCTTTACAATTCACATCTTTTCACTTTTTTCCTATTTCCTCTTCATCTCCTTGCTCTTCTTCTGTCTTTTACACTTCTCTATCATCTCTTCATTTCCCAAAGATCCTCTTACCTCCTATTTAATTAAATATTTTTTTCATTCCTTCTACCCCTTCACACTTCTTTCTTTGCTCCTCCTTCCCCCCCCTTTTTTTGCTTCCTCTTCTTTCCTCCTTCACACTCAGACACCCTCTATCTACTTTTCTACTCTCGCCTTTCTTATTCCTGCCTGTTTGCTCCTTTTTATAATCTACTCTTTCCCCATTCTCTTCAGTCTGTGTGTTCTCACCCCACTCATGAAGCCCTTATCTTGTCTCATATTCCCTATGAAATACTCTATGTTCTTCTTTTCCCCTTCTCAATTCTTTTTCCTCCTCCCTCATTAGGAAAACAGTCTTGTTTCCCTTTTTCCCTGTGTGTCCTCCATTTCTCTGGTTCGATGGGTAAACTACAATAATAAAGTTTGCACCCTACAATGACCTGATACCTTCTCTGAGGTTGGTTCAAATAGGAAGAATCACATTAAAAACAAGATCTCCTTTCCCCTGGATTAACAATAAAGCCTTTCCCTTGCATATTAAACCATTTACAGTTACATTCTATTTACTAGGATGACTGCCAAAAGAAAGCCAATAACACCATACTAATGTATTGGTTTGTATAAATAGGTTAAATGGATCTTTTTGAATTTTATGTTTTCACATCTGTACCTCACTACATAAGGGATATAGTAGAACTGAAATTATCTTCAAAAAACATAAAACCAAGAAGAAGAAACGTTACATTTTGACCAGGAAACAATAGCAAATGTGCATAAAAATATTGGTGGTAAAAAGCAACCACAATTGAGGAACATGGTAAGCCTTCTTCTACATTGTACGTGCCCTTCCACTGTTTGTTCCATGTGAAAAGCACTATACTATGTAAAGCACTGCTCACAATATTCTTCATATTAATAAACTGCAAATGTGTTTTCTATCTTTTACTGCATCACTCATGATACATGCTACACTAAATTTGCCTAATTCTTCAACTTGAATATCTAATTGTAAAACACTACACATTTGTATAAGATCATGTCATCTAACTTGTGTTATGATTTATGATAATTGTTTACATTTCTAAGATACTAAATTTGTCCTTTTTCTCTTCATTATACTAGTACACTTTTTTAGTTACTGGGTACATATTTCTTGCAATGCACACATATTAAGATAAGGATTATGAATAAGAGAAATCAGGGTTTGTCTGGGAAAGCCAGTGCTCCAGGATCAACTTCACAGTCCCTTTTATTCCTGGACTAGAAGTGAGCCTGACACACAGGACCAGGGAGAACATGAAGGGAATTTTCAATGTGTAGAGAGTTCTTTGCTCACTGTAAAAGGGTCCATTTTGGCCCAGAGAAATAGCCATGTCCTGGCCTGTACTACTCAATACCAGTGAACTCCAAGAACAGACTCAGAAGACCTCCGCACCTGGTCTCACAGGACAGAACTGAGTCACTGACACAAGGACTCAGAATTTACCACAAAAAAGCTAAACACTCATAAACAATATTCTTCTTTTTTCACAGGCCCACAGGTCCATGGGAAAGACAGGCAGTAGTCACTGACTACAAGACCTTATATAATCAAGGATTACAAGATGCCAATAGGAAAGCAAAAGAACTTAAGCAAAGTAAACCAAGACAACATGGCAACATTAGAACTCAGCACTCCCACCACAGCAAGTAGTAAATTATAAAACATTCCAGAAATATTAGGCACAGACTTGAAATCATAGTGCATTATGATGCTAGAGATCTTGGAGATGAGGATGATTAACTCCCTTAAAAAACTACAGGAGAACACACATAAACAAATAGAACCTCCTAGAGAAGAAATGCAAAAATCACTCAAAGAAATACAGAAAAACACAATCAAACAGCAGAAGGAATTAAAAATGAAAATAGAAACAATAAAGAAATCCCAAAAAGAAAAACCCTGTTGATTGTTAACTAAAAAACAAACCAGGCCTGACAGATGCATTCATCACCAACAGACTACAATAGATGGAAGAGAGAATCTTATTCTTCCTCTTCCCGCCTTCTCCACTTTCCACTGCTCACATCTTCTTTCTTCTTCTTCTTCTTCTTCTTCTTCTTCTTCTTCTTCTTCTTCTTCTTCTTCTTCTTCTTCTTCTTCTTCTTCTTCTTCTTTTTTTCTTCTTCTTCTTCTTCTTCTTCTTCTTCTTCTTCTTCTTCTTCTTCTTCTTCTTCTTCTTCTTCTTCTTCTTCTTCTTCTTTCTTCTTCTTCTTCTTCTTCTTCTTCTTCTTCTTCATCTTCATCTTCTTCTTCTTCTTCTTCTTCTTCTTCTTCTTCTTCTTCTTCTTCTTCTTCTTCTTCTTCTTCTTCTTCTTCCTCCTCCTCCTTCTCCTCCTCCTCCCCCACTTCCTCCTCCTCCTCTTCCTCCTACTCCTCTTCTGCCTCCTCTTCCTCCTTATCCTCCACTTCTTCATCTTCCTCCTCCTCCTCCTCCTTCTTCTCCTCCTCCTCCTCCTCCTCCTCCTCCTCCTCCTCCTCCTCCACCTCCTCCTCTTCTGCTTCTTCTTCTTCTTCTTCTTTTTTTTCTTCTTCTTCTTCTTCTTCCTCTTCTTCTTATTTTATCCCCTTTATTCAGAAATCCCTGATAACTCATTCCAATTTTCTCTTCCTTTTTTGTCCTCCACACACTTCCCACTTCTTCCTGCCTTCTCATTTCTTCCCCTTTCTTTATTCACACTTCCAACCTGCTCTGACCTCTAGAAATCTCCTTCTTCTTTTGCTTTTCATTATTACCATCCTTCAATTTTTTCTTATATTGTTTTTCCAGTCTTCTCCCTCACTTTCCTCTTTTACTCGAACACACTTTCTTTTACTTCCTTCTTCTTTTTCACCTGTATCTAATTGTAAAACACTACACATTTCTGTAAGTTCATGTTCTTTAACTGGCACTCCGTTTTCCAATTGTTTACATTTCTAAGATATTAAATTGATAATTTCTCTCTTACTTATATTAGTATACTCCATTAGGTACTTTATTTATTTTTTGCAATGCACAGAAATTAAAAAAAAGGATTATGAGTAAGAAGAAATCAGGGTCTGCCTGGGAAAGGCAGTGCTTGAATATCAGCTTCACAGCTTGTTTTACACCTGGACTAGAGGGGAGCCTTAAACATAGGACCAGAGAGTTCAAACTGGGAATTCTCAGTGTTTAGAGAGGTTTGTTCTCATTGGAAAAGGGTCCTTTTAGCCTAGAGAATGAGCCAATTCTACTCAGGACTGGTGGGCAGAGATATGAGCTTCTAGAATAGATTCAAAAGAGCTCCCACACCTAAGCTCACAAAGACAGAACTGAGTCACAGCCACAAGAAATCACAAATTGCCCACAAAAAGCCAAACTCTCAGAAGCAGTTTTCTCCCAGAGTCCACAGGCCATCAGTTCCATGGGACAGACAGGCAGCAGAACCTGACAACAAGACCACATATAATCACAGAAAAGAATATGGCAAGAGGAAAGCAAATGAACTTAAGCAGTGAAAACTAAGACAACCTGCCATAATCAGGACCCAGCACTCCCACCACAGAACTTAGTGGATTACTAAACACTCCAAAATAAAAGGGGGGGGGGTGTCTGGCTTGCCACCAGGAATATAAGAGATCCAGGAACACAGGCCTGGTGAGAAAGTGTTCAAGTAGCCGGGGAGCAGAGAGATCTCTGCTAAGGGAGTGGAAAGTGCACCTCCCCAACTGATTCTGAGGAGCAGGAATTCTGTTTTAGAGTTGTATGTTTCCACCCTGTGGGCCGTGTGTACAGAACAGGCACTCAGGCCATCTGCCACCAGGAACAGTGGAAATTCAGGGACACAGGCCTAGTGAGATGGTGCTCCAAGTAGCCAAGTAGCTGGGGAACAGAGAGGTCAGTGCAGAGCATGCAGAATGTGCAACCCCCCCCCCTGATTGGTTCAGGGAAGCAGGAACTTGCCTTGGGTTGTCTGTTATGAGCCAGAAGGACTTTCATAGAGAATATATGCTTAGGCCAACTGTCACCAGGAACATGCACAGATCCATTGACAAATGCCAGAAACAAGAGAGAGGCAAGAACCAAACACTGACAAGACCATGTATAAACACAGACAAGATGATGGAAGGGGAAAGAGAAAGAACATACCCCAGGGAAACCAAGACAACCTGGTAAAACCAGAACCCAGCTCTCCCATCACAGCAAACAGGTTAATGCCAAACACTCCAGAAAAAGAAGACTCAGACCGAAAATCATATGTCAAGATGATGATAAAGATCCTTAAACAAGAATGGGAGGAAAGACATAAAGAACTAAAAGCTTTTAATAAAGGAACAAGAAAAACACTCAGAGAACTCAATGAAGTAGAGGAAAACAGAACCAAATAGATGAAGGAATGGAAGAAGGAATGTAAAACCGAAATAGACACAATAAAGAAAACACTAAAAGAGACAATACTAGAGGTAGAAAATCTAAAAAGGAAAGCAGGAGCCCCAGTTGCAAGCATTTCCAAGAGAGTACAAGAGATGGAAGAGAGAATCTCGGGGAGGGGGGCAAAGACAACATTGAAAACATAAACAAAACAGTAAGAAAAGATGCAAAAACCAAAATGCTCCTAACCCAAAATTTCCAGGAAGTTCAGGACACAATGAGAAGACCAAAACAAAGGATAATAGGAAGAGAAGAGGGCATAGAATATCAACTAAGAGGCACAGTAAATATCTTCAACAAAATTGTAGAAGAAAATTCCCCTTCCCTAAAGAATGGGATGATCATGAGCATAAAACAAGCCTAAATAGGTTTTACTCAATAAAACAACTAGAAATAGTTTGGACCAGAAAAGTAATTCTTTCCGACTCAAAATAGTCAAAACCCCAATTGCCCAACGCAAAGAAAGAATACTAAAAAAGTAAGGGAAAAAAAAGTCATGTAACATATAAAGGTAGACCAATCAGAATTACATCCAACTTCTCAACAGGGACTATGAAAGCTAGAAGATCCTGGACTGACATCATGCAGACCCAAAGAGAACACAAGTGTCATCCCATGCTGCTATACCTAGCAAAACTCACAATCACCATAGATGGAGAGACCAAGATATTCCAAGGCAAAACTGAATTTACAAAATATCTGACCACAAACCCAGCACTGCAACGAATTATAGGTGGAAAACCCAATGCAACAATGGGAATACATCCTAGTAAAAACAAGGAAACTCCTAAAAAAGAAACCAAAAGAAGAAAGACACACAGGCATAATTCTACCTGTAAAAGCAAAAATAGCAGGAAACAGCAACCACTATTCCTTAATATCTGTTCCCTACTCCTTTTCTCTTTCTTTTGTGCACTTTCATCCTCTTACTTCTGCCTCCCTTTCAATTCCATTTCCTCTTCATCCTCCTTTCTTTTATTTCCACTTCCTTCTTAAATCGTTTTACCTGTTAACTTTCCCATTTCTTGTATTTCCTCACACATCTTGATGTCCCTCTTCTCTTCTTTACTTCCTACACTCCCATACTTCCCACATGAGCAACATCTTCTTTTCTTTTCCTCTTTATCCCACAGATTATTTTCTGTTTCTGGCCTTCTGCCTTTCTACCCATTCTCCTCCCTTATTACTTCTTATTCTTATCCTCTTTACTCATTTTTCTTTTTGCCTGCTATCCATTATCTTTGATCTTACCTCCTGCTCTTTCTTTTCTCATATCACTTCTTTTCAAATCTTCTCTATGATTATCTTCCTAGTTTTTTCTTCATTTCCTTTCACCTCATATCTTTTCTAGTTTCCCTATTACCTCCAGATCTTTTTTCTCTTCTTCTCTCTTTTACCCTTAAAAATCATCTCTTCCTTTGAAAAGAGCACTCTTACCTTCTCTTCCATTAAATTCATTTTTCTTTCCTTCCATCCTTCACATGTCTTTCGTTGCTCCTACTTTCTCCCCTTTCTTCACTTTCTTTTTGATTTCTCCTCCTACCTCCTTCCACCTAAGACACCCACCATCTGCTGTTCTTCTCTCTCACCTATTTTCTTCCTGCCTGTTTAATTTTTTACTTTTTCTTCTTTTATCCCTTATATTCAGATCCCCTCTTTCCTCATTCAACTTTTCTATTCTTTTTCTTGTCCTCCATACTATTCACAATTATTCCTGCCTCCTATTCTCCTCCCAGTTCTGTATTCATGCTACCTCTATACTCTGACCTATTTAAGACTCCATCCTCCCTTTCTTGTCACCTTTATGCTCCTTCTATTTTTCTTACATTGTTTCTCCAATCTCATCTCTTCCTTTCCTCTCTTCCTCCATCACACTTTCCTCTACTTCCTTGTTACTTTTCACCTGTATCTATCCTTTCTTAATCTATTCATTCTTATTTAATTATTTCCCTTCTACCACATCTACCGCTTTCTCCCCTCTTACCTCACCACTCCAATGAAGTCTTTTCACTGGTTTCAATTCTGTTTCTTCTAAACTTTCTCTACTTCCTTCCTTATATCTCTTCCTCTTTCCATCTTCCCTTTTTTCAATCATCTGAAATTCTTCTTTCCTCCCCTTCATTACCCCTTACATTCCCTGCATCCTCTCTTTTCATCTCACCACATTCAAATTCCCTTCACTTTCCTCCTCAATTTTCCCTACTCCTTTTCTCTCTCTACTCTGCAATTTTATTCTCTTCCCGCTGCCTCCCTTTCAATCACATTTCCTCACATTACAAACAGGAATTCCTTTTTCCTGGATTTTCAAGAAAGCATTTTCCTTGCATGCACAATGTATTTACAGTTACAATTTATTTACTAGGATGACAGCCTGTATCTCTCCTTACATAATGTATTCTTACCTATTAACTTTTTTTCCTTCTACCCCATATATATCTTTCTCTCATCTAACCTTACCTATCCAATTAAGTTTCTCTCCTGTTTTATCTCTCTGTCTCTTCACACCTTTCCACACTTCCTTCATTCTATCTCTCTCTCTCTCTTTTAATCTTTTCTTCGTACCAATCATCTGATAATCCTCTTCCCTCCCCTGATTCCCCCTTCACATTCCCTAGTATCCTCTCTGTTCTCACCACATTCAAATTCCCTTCTTCCTCCATTTTCCCTACTCATTTTCTCTTTTCTCTGTGCTCTTTTAACCACTTCCCTCTGCCTCTCCTCTTCAATTTTCACTTTCTTCTCCTTCTTTTATTTCCATCTCCTTCTTAAACCTTCTTACTTCTTACCTTCTTTATTCCCATCATTTCTCTTCACCCATCTTGATTTCCACCACCTCTTCCCTACTTCCTACAGTCCCATACTTCTCACTTCATCTCCATCTTCTACTTTTTTCATCTTTATTTCTACTATATTTTTCTGCTTCTGTACTTATACCTTTCACCCCTTCTCCTCCGTGGTCACTTATGATCCTATCCTCTGTACACTCTTTACACGTTGTTTTTTTTTTTTTTTTTTGTTTTTTGTTTTCCTGAGCTCCCCTTTCATAGATCTTACCTCATGCTTTTTCTTCTCTCTAATCACAGGTCTTCAAGTATGCCTTTTGTTTTTCTTTCCATTTTTTTTTTTTTTACTTCTTTTACTTTTCACTTAACATCTTTTTTCCCTATTTCCTCTTCATCTTCTTTCTGTTCTTCAGAATTTACCTGTATCTATCATCTCTTCATTTGCCAAAGATTCTCTTAACTACAATCTCAGTTTCTCTCTTTTTCTTTCCTCCTATGGCTTCAAATCTCCTTCTTTGCTCTTCCATTCTCTACTTTCTTCCATTTCCTTTTGCTTACCCCCCTTCCACTTTAGACACTCTCCATCTGCTTTTTTTCTCTCTCATCTTTCTTCTCCCTGCCTGTTTGCTCCTTCTTATTATCTGCTCTTTCCCCATTCTCATCAGCCTGCTTGCTCTCACCCCACTCATTAAGCCTGTATCTTCTTGTCTCATATAACCTATGAACTACCCTATTTATCTTTTCTTCCCTAATTAACTCTGATTCCTCCTCTTCATTTAAGACAACAGTCTTGCATCCCTGTTTGCCTGTGTGTCATTCATTTAATCCTTCCATGGGTAAAACATGCTAATTAAGTTTGAACCTAACCATGACCTAATATTTCCTCTGAGGTTGGTTCAAACAGGATGAATTGCATTACACACAGGACTTACTTTTCTCCAAATTATCAAAAAAGCCTTTTTCTTGCATTTCCAATGTATTTATAGTTATATGCTATTCACTAGTATGACTGCCAAAATAGCCAATAATAGCATATTAATGTATTGGTTGATATGAAAATATGAAATGGATCTTTTCTATTTTTATGTTTGCAAATCTGTATGTTATAACTTAAGGGAATATAGTAGAAATGAAATTATCCTAAATAAACATAAAACCCAAATAAAGAAATGTTCACTTATGAACAAGAAACAATAGAACAGGTGTGTACATAAAACATATCGGTAGTAATAAGTAACAACAATTGAGGAACATGGTAAGCCTTCCTCTACATAGTATGGATATTTTCACTTTTTGTTCAATGTGAAAAGCACTCTACTATGCTAAGCACTGCTCACAATATTATTCATATTAATATACTGTAAATGTGTTATGTATCCTTTACTGTATTGCTCATAATACATGGTACCCTAATGCTTGACTAATTCTTCAATCTTAAAATCTGACTAATTTTAGAACACTACACATCGCTGGAAGGTCATGTCCTATAACTTACATTCTGTTTTATGATAAATGTATACATTTCTATGATATTAAACTAATCTCATTTCTCTTCTTTATATTCCTAATTACTGACTGGTATTTGCATTTAATGGGTTGCTGCAGTTGAAAAATCGTTGCAACATCCCACTTTTCTCTTCTTTCTTTCCTACTTTTCACTTCTCCCCTTTCTTTTATTTTTCTTCCTTGCCCCCATTCACTTTTTCCTTCTATGTAATATTTTTACTTTCCTCTTCCTTTCTCACACCGTCTTCACCTCCCTTTTCCTTTCACTTCTGTTTCCTCCTCTTCTAATTTCTCATCTCTCCTTCCTATTCCTTCCTTCTTCCTCCCCTTAATTTCTCTCTCTTTTTTTCCATCCAAATTCCACTCCTTCCTCTGGCATCTTCTCTAATCCTTTTCCATTATACCTACTCTACATTTGTCCTTCTTTCTCCCACCCTTTCTTTTCTCCCCCCACTTCTTTCCTTATTGTTTTTCTATCATCACTCTCTTCTCTTACATTAACCCTTGCTTTGCCCTTCCCTCCTCTTCCCAATTCCACCTTCTTTCTTCAACCCTCCTTCACCCCTTATTGTTCTACTACCCTCCTCCCTAACTTTTCTCTTCTCCTCTCCTACATCCTCTTTCCAAAGTTTTTCTTCTCAATTTTTTGCTTTCTCAATCTCCCCCTACCTGTCTTTTTCTCCCCCTCTTTCTTTTTTTCCTTTCCTCCATCTTTCACTCTCCTCTATCTTTCAAGTTATTTATATTCTCTTATTTTGTCTTCATATCTCTTTCCTTTTTCCCTTCTTTTCGATCCTTCTGTCTGTCCTCCTCCTACAATCATACTCTTACATCATATTCCCTTCTTTCTCCTCCATCTTTCCCCCCTCTCTCTCTCTCTTCTCTCTCTGTCTCTCTCTGTCTCTGTCTCTCACTATCTCTCTCTCTTTCCTCATGCCATTTCTCTTCTTCCCTCCTTACTCACCTTTCTATTTTGTCCTCTACCCTCCTCCCTCCTCTTCTATTTCTACTGCCCTGCTCTAGTACCTTCCCTATTTAGTGCTCTTTCCTCTTTTCCAATGTGGTCCAACTTCCTTACACCTCTTCCATCCGACCCTCATTTTTCTTCTTCACTTCTCTATTCCCTGCACTTCCATTCTTTCTTTTATTCATGTTTATTCACCTGTATCTGCTTTGTATCCTACCACCATTTTTTTTATTTCCTTCTCTCTCACTTATCTATTTATTTTTCCTTCCTTCTTCATTTTTCTTCTCCTCTCTTCCCTTTAACTTCATTTCAATATATCTTTACTTATACCTTCCCCCTTTTCTCACAGTCTATATCCTCTTTTGTTTGTTGCCATTCTTTACTGGCCTCCTCTACCCTCCTGTCCTTTCCCTCTTCTTCACTCTCCTCTATATTCTCTTTTTTATTCTATTTCTCTATTCTTTCATTTTTCTTCCTCTTCCCCTATCTTCCCTCACTTTCCTCCATCTCCCTTCATCAAGTTCATCACTCTTTTCCTACTCCTTACAGTTGATTGTTTTTCCTCCATCTTATTCCCTCACAGTTACCTTCTTTTTGATTCTTCCCCTACCCTTTATCTTCCTTTATTTTCTGTCCTCAACTCCTTCCTCCACTTTCCCCGCCTCTACTTCTTCCCTCTTGTCTTCCCTTTGCTAACCTTGTCTATTCCATAATCTCTCTCCATTCCTCCCTCCTTCACCCTTCACTTCTCTTTTCTATTCTTTTTCCTACTCTTCTCTCTTCCATCTTTCTGACTTTTTCCTTCTCATTCCTCATAACCTCAACTTCCTCTTCTCACCCCATTCCCCATTCCCTAATATTTGTATTTTATACTTGTCTCACTTTCTTCTTTTTCTTCCTCTTTATTTTTCCCCTTTACCTGACCTTCCTTGTTCTTCTGTATTCTTCTTCCTTCCCTCACACACTCTTGTTCCCTAGTGTAGCCTCTTTGCTCCTAACTCTAATTTTCTCTTAACTCCTATTTTCATCTCCATTCCTTAATTTTCTGTTACCTTCCTTCCCCCCCCCTTTACATTTTTTTCTTTTTATCTCTACTTCCTTTTACCTCTTCTTTCTTTTTTCCCGATACACTCTTCCCTCATCTTGCTTTCTATTTTTCCTCCTTCCACATCTTTTTTCCACATTTCTTTCACATTCTCTTTTATCTCTGCTTCTCCCTTCTGTTCACATCCCTTCCCTCATTTTCCAGCTTCTCACCCTGTGCCACACCCTCTTCTTCCCTTCCCACCTTTTTATAACATTATCCCTCTTTCCGGTTTTATATTCCTTCCTCTCTTCCCTTTTTATTCATTCTCTCCCCTTCTAAGATATTTGCTTCTTGTCTTCTGTCCTCTTTGATTGCTATTCTTCTCCAATACTTGCCAGGGTGATCCCTTATATTCTCAATCCCTCCTTTCAACACTTTTCTCCTTTCTCCTGCTCCATCCTTCATTTCTTTTATAACATTCCGCTTTTTCCATCTTCACTTTATTTTGCTCTGTCCTTTTCCAGCCTTCCTCTTCTCCTCTCCCCTTCTTGATCCTCTTCTTTTCCCTCCTCTTTCCTGTTCCCTCATCTTCCATCCTTTCACCTCATCCATCCTTCCCTTTCTTTCCTCCTCTCTTCGGAATCCATTTTGCTTTCTTTTAGACTTCTAACCTCTTTATACAATGGGTAAACTCCTCTCTTATTTGTTCCAGTCCTATTGATATTTCTCTGTGCTTTATGGTTTCCTCCTATAATGACAAGCATGCAGCCTTCCACTACAGGACTCTTCTCCCTTAGTCTCTTACCCTCAATATTGATTCCTGACCTTTCCTGGTCCTGGTCCTCCCTGACCTTCTAAGTCCCTCTAGCTTTTTCATGTCTTTATGACCCTTCAGCCTTACATCCCAGTCTTTTTAATTCTGACGTATATTCTGCCCCCATCAGGTGTACTGTGTCCAGAGAAGTCTGAACTTGCCCTGTTCTTCACACTGTGTCAAAGTGCTGAGCTTCTACATACATTCTTAAAACCCCAAACACTTACTCTCTAAACCTGATATAAAATTGACCTTGTCATTCTGCCACACTCCCAACTTATTACACCCTCTCAAATTTCTGACTTCCTTGGTCCCCAACATACCCTGAACTTCCTTTCCTTTTATGAAGTCTCCCTATCTCCCAGACTTCTCCAAATATTACTAATCTCCCTTTACCACCCTGACACCTGGATTTGTCACTTACCCCAGTCTCTGACCCAGAATTGCTGAGACTCCTTTCATCACTGCCAATTGCTCCTTTCCCACAAGTTCCTGACACCTCCAACCAGGCATTCACTTTTACCCAGTCACCTATACTGCCACATACCCTATTGACAGCCAACCTTTCCATTCTCCATCTTGTAAGTTTCAACAGGACTGTGCTGGCCTGCTACTCAGAATATTTGAAACCATAGAAATGCTTCTGATCCTTGTGTCCTGCTCTCACTGGGAACAGACTTCCCTCCTATCAAAGTTGTCAGCTGCATAGGTTTCTACCATAATCCAGAGAGCTGGCAACTCTGATCTTCTAGATGTTGATCATCCTTTTCTGATCTCTGTCCTCTACCCATGACATGTGCTCATGTCATACCTCCTGCATCTCCTCTAAGTTTCCAGCAACCCCACTGTGTGTCATGCTCTGCTCCCTGACCTCCTCCTAACCTCCTTTCCAGGATCCTTTTTC
Organism: Micromys minutus; assembly: GCF_963924665.1. Lineage (NCBI taxonomy): Eukaryota > Metazoa > Chordata > Mammalia > Rodentia > Muridae > Micromys > Micromys minutus. The sequence goes on along the minus strand of NC_137970.1, from coordinate 108,334,717 downwards.
TTCGGATTCTCTTGCCATCCTCTTTTAAGCTTATATCCTTATTAACCCTCTGCTGTCAGAGAGCTTCACACTCTCAAGAGATGTTTCCCCATTCTCAGCATCCATTCCTATGGATACCATCCCTCCTTAGTTCTGTCACTAGGGACTTGATATCCTCTCCCCGAACCTCCTTATCTTCCTGTCCAGACTTGGACATCATGTACTCACCTCCATTTTCTGTCTGTCCACATGCTTCTAAATCTGCTAAGCTTCCTGCACCTCTTACACTTCCAGCTTCTTCCCTGACCCTCTGCCTTGTCCCTGACCTTCCTGCTTTCTTCCCCAGCCTTTATTCTTTAGCCTGCTCACCGCTATCCTTTCTGTGTGCTACTTCTCTCTGTGTGTTCACATGTCCTCTCTTGTACTCTTCTCCACTGACCCACCAGGATGCTCATCACCCCTGCCCCTCTTCAGTGTATTGTGTTTCTGGAAACATTCTATAGCCCCCACACTCACCCTCAGAATACAGTTTGTTTTGTCACGAGGAATCTGTCCATTTTCAGAGTCTCTTGAACTCTGCCTAAAACATATGCCTTTTGTTGGCCTTTGGCCTTCTCTTTATGCTTATTAAACTCACCATGTTCTACCTACTCTCACCTCTATCACCGTCTGTAGACATTGTTCTCTAATTCCTCCCCTTATGCTGAGTCTCTGACCCCCTCATCAGTCTCCTATACCCTACGTCCTCATTCTCAGACATTCTGTCCTGTAATACCCCTGCTCTCGCCAGAGTTTGGTCACTCCTTATTCTCCCTAAACCACTTTTTCTAATCTCCATTTTCACTAAACCTATTTGTCAACACATTAGCCTCCTGTCCCCTGCCCACCTCCTAGTGACCCTTGAGTCCTCTCTCATTTCCTAGTGTCCCCCAGCTATCACATATCTTGCTGCTTCTCCCCAGACATTCCACCCACACTGTGAGTACCTTCCCTCTCAGATTTGTACCCTCCATTGTCCCATTACACCTCAGACTTTTCTCACTTCTATTTGTCCCCTATAGCTTTGTACTTCATCCCCTAACTTTGGTTAGACTGTCCCTCTTGCCCTGCTACTCTTGTTCATGGGTACCCTCTGAGCTTCTAGTCGTTCTCCCCCTTGAACCCCTTTCATTTTCTACCATCAGCTCTGTGCCCTCCCATGAGAAGCCGGGTGCCCTCCTCACTAACCTTACCCTCTTAACTTGCCCTTGCCCCCCTTCTTACCTTTTTAAGACTTCTGCATTCTTCCAGGTCCTTCTCATTTCCATCTTATGCTCTCTTCAACACAGTCCTCTCAATCCACCCTCTCTTTCTTCTTCTACTTCCATAAGGTTCTTGCACTTCTCCTCATTCCTGGATCCTTCTTTTGTCACCTACCATACCATATGCCTTAGACTCTGTCCTCATCTCAAGCTTCTTCCCTAGTCTATTGATTTCAAACCTTAAAGATCACCCAATTAGCCTCCTTTCCTTTGTGAGCCTCATCACAAACACCTGTCTTTCTCCTTACCATCCTATCTTCTGCCAACATTCTGAACCTTAGCATGGGCCTGTCTCTCCATACTCTCACCTTGCTCTGTAACTTCTGTTCATATAGCCTTTTACCAAATTCTGCCCGACCATTCAAGATCTGAAATAAAGTGATTTTTATAAATCATAATCTTTGGGCTCATCTAACCAAGGGGTCTTAGGAGCTGATATGCTCTCAGACTGTCCTGTTATAGATGACCCTATGCATGGAAAGATAGCAGCTAAAGTCAACAGCCTTGGACTTTACTCTTGAACTATATGCCTATGTTTACATTGATTGTTATTGGTGTACTGGCCCATCTCTCTTATATATAAACAGCTTTTCCACATTGGGTCCTAAACAGCTTATTACTAGACTCTCCAGCTACTCTACCTAGGCCCTGATCCATTCTATCCATGGTTTTCACTTTTTGAGAAACTCCGGATTACTCCTGATGCTCCCTACAAACACCCCTAGCCTCTATAATTTTGCCTTCTGCCCCACACCCACAGCAAGCAGCTTACTTTTTCTCAGCATTCAGGCATCCCTCAATGTTTCCTTCCATTCTTCTGTTTACTTCAAAACCTACATCCTCAGACCCCTCATTCATATTGTCCCATGTAGAGCCTAGCTCCCAATTTGCTACTGTTTATTGAGCATCTGGCCTTTCTTATCAGCTTCCTAGCCTACAAGTGCACATCTGAGCTCTGACAGTGTCCCACACTACTCTCAAGACACATGCTGTTGTCCTGCCCTCACTGAAGCCTCCTCTTCTCTCTCCTCTTTCCCATCTCTGTGTATGAACCATTTTATCCTCCCATATTTCCTCCCATCTTGCTCCCCAGTTTTCTGCTTTCCACTCCCAGATTCCTTACTACCTCTAACCAAGTATCTTCCCTTAATCTTCCATCTTTGTTTAGCTTTTTTTTATTTCTGCCTTCCTCCTGAGTCAGACACCCGGCATTTCCGCTGCTTTCTAGGCCAAAGAGACTCTTCTGCTTCTTTAGGCCTCTGGCCATAATCCACATTTCTACTCTGTCCCTGCACCCTCCACAGCCTTCTGCTCCCCCACAGGATCCTCCCCTTACTCCTGCCCTACTTCAAACTCCAATCCCACTACTATAATACTCCCTAGCCTCCAGCACATTGCCTCTGTCTTCTGCCCTTCCCCGAGGACACTCATGCTCTCCTCAGTAGTCTTAAGCCCTCCCACAGATGCATTCCTTTCCCAGATCACCTGGCCTCCTCAGTCAAACTTTGCCCTTCACCTAGTGCCTTGGGCCTCATCTCCTCAGTCGTCCTCTCCTACCTAGCACCTTGCCTCTCACATCCTTCCACTGTCTTGCCCTCCTCTCCCATGTGTCCTTAAGACAGCCTTCAATTTTCCCCAGCTTTTGGTTACTTCTCATCTACCACCTCTCCACAAGTGCTTCCCTGATTTCTGCTGTCTGTTCATCAGACTCCTCAATTTGCCCCCTTCTGCCTTTGTCCAACAGCCCTCTTAATTGTGCCCCAGCCCAGCCTCATGTCCTCCATCATACTCTGTCTGACTCGAAAGCCCACTAACCTCACAAGCACCAGTGTCCAGATCAGCTTCCAGGTAGGCCTCCATCCCTTGGGAAACTTTTAGCTCCTCCCTCCTTCTGTGCCTACCACACTCTCCTGCAGCCTGTTAAGTTCCTCCAAAATTTACCTTCCCCCAGCCACCTGAACTCTATAGCTTCCTCTCAGCTTCTTTTCCACTGTTCTGTGTTGTGCCTTGTGCACCACATTTCCAGGACAGCATGGCTCTCAGTCCTGGCTTTCTGCTCCACCTAAGGTAGTGCTCCCTGGCTCTGCCTGCCTCTTCCCTGCCCTTTGCCTTTCTATATGACCTGTGAACCTCATCCTCTGTTAGCAGATTCATACTCTCCTGATCCTCTGTCCTGGCTGAGGAACTTTACTTCCTGAGTATCCCGCACACATCCTCAATCTTATAACCTTCTTCTCGGACACTGGGTGTCCTCTAACCTGTCCCCATATGTCTATCTCCTCTCATCTGTGTCCTCCTCCACATTCTACCAAGTCCACAGCGAGCTCCCTGCCTCCCCAGAACTTGGGATTTCCTTGGAACACCCTACCTTCTTTCCTCTGCCTTCCTCTGCTGCCTGGACACCCCCAACCCCAGCCCAGCCTCTTATTGTACTTCAAGGAGCTCTTGAGCATCTTTTCAAGTTTTTTTTGGAGTGTTCTGCTTCCCAAGAGATCTACAGTTCCCCCTGCTTCCTCTCCTGCTCTACAGTAAGCCTGAGCTTCTCACCCTGCTCCCCATGATTCTACCACCCCATAAAAATATTGCGACTCTCTCCCATCTCCATAACTACATGTCAGGTTTATGCCCTCCATGCTTTTTCCGATCCTTCTTTCTTGATTCCTCCCCATTCCATTGTTTTCTGTTGCCTCTTTCTCTACCACCCCCTTAATAATTCTTCTTTATGAAACTGCTACCCTAAGTCTCCAATCTCATCCTCACAAAGCCTCCCGTACTTTTAATTAGTCACACCTTACCTCAGTCCTAGAGTTCCTGATTCTCAGGTAATCCCTCAGAATCTAGTTCTGAGTACACAGAGCTGAGTTGGGGAGAGAAAAGCAGGCATTCCTCAGTTCCAAAAGAAACTCGGTTTCCCGCATTTCCAAAAGGCGGTCCAAATATCCGGAAATGACCTCAACCTACGGGAGGAATTCTATTGGTTAGATAAATTCCGACATTCCTCAGGAACTTGTGAAACCAGTTCAAGACCTGCAGCAGACTGGTCAGATAATTACCTTCTGGAATCTCTACATGCGCACAGGTATCACACTCCCCTGTTACACATTTCAAGAAGATCTTAGCAGCCTTTCCTACCTTGCAATGCCTCCAGCTTAAGGGCTTCCCTGCCCCCAGTTCCTCAATCTTGGTATTATTGCTATGAATTCTCTCTATCTTTATCTCTGTATGTTTCTACCCATCTCTATCTATTCCCCCCCCCCTCTCTCTCTTCCCTCTTACTCTTGAGGTTAAACTTGTATATAACACCTTGAGTCCAGACCTTAGATTGAGAGAGAAGTCTTTGATTCTGATTCTTTCTCTGAACATTGTGAATGAGACCAACTGGAACCTTCTGAGACTGGATCCACTGTTGCCCATTTAGAGAGAGAGAGAGAGAGAGAGAGAGAGAGAGAGAGAGAGAGAGAGAGAGAGAGAGAGGAGGGAGAGCGAGAGTGAGAGTGTGTGTGTGTGTGTGTGTGTGTGTGTGTGTGTGTGTGTGTGTGGTATCAGAGGGTGGTCATCCTGTTAAGTATGATCTGGAAAGAGGTTCTAAAGGAGAGAAGGTTCCCTGATCAGCCCTGGATTCCATGCTTCACTTGGAGTTTGTGGTGCCATGTCCTACTCAGTTAGTGGTATGGCACCCACCAGAAAATTGTGGAAAAAGGCATTGTTCTGTTTACAGAACTCAAGGAGTTTTCTTTAATTTGTGAAATAGCAACACATAAAAACTTCAGAAACTACATCTGTGATCAGAATGAGCTGGTCACACAGAGTCTCTTCACACATGGTAACATCATCAGCATTAAATCTCTGAAGGTGTTGAAACACTGCTGCCAGCAATACAGACTGAAAATAAAGTGTACCACTACATTATACAGTGAGGTCACAAGGGAAAAGAAAGTAAGCAAGGGGACAGGAAATCAGAAGCTCACAGCCCAATTAGGGTAAGAATAGGACATGAAGTCAATGCTGAGCCCTAGCTCTGCCCCTCTCCTGGCTGACAGCACTGGGCCCAAAGGCCTAATATCACTTACTCTGATCTCATGCCATAGACCTGAGTAATGGAAGGGATGGACCATGCTGTAGGGTGAGGTCTAAGAGTCAGGGGCTTCAGACTTAATTTCTCCCAGTAGTGCAGGATCCTTCCTGTACTTGGAAAACAGGGAATTCCCACGAGCTCCTCTCCATACACATTTGCCCCACCCCCATCACACACATACATACAAGTAAAGGTTCTTCTAGTCAGTCTTTTCACTCAGCTGCTACCTGGGTTGCTAGAGAAACAGTGGCACCTTAGGATCCAAGTTGAAGTTTAGAGAAGGGCTGAGCCATCACCCAGAAGACCAATGCCTGAGAAAGCAAGAGACTTCAGATTGTCCTCCTGTGCATTCCCCTTCTCGACCCTATTCTGAGAGCAGCTCCCTGTTTCTTGAGTCCTTCCCACTTCTCCAAATCCAGTGGGACACAGCAGCAATGCCACTCATGACTGGTAGATGGGCTTCTGGGACTCAGGAGTGTCTTTACAGGTGCTTCAAGGAGCCTGGGCTGAGAGGGAGGATGGGAATCACAGCGTGTGGGGTGGGAGAAATGGCCTAAATCAACTATTTCCTATTCTTCTCTACAGATGCAGTGCCTCAGGAATGTCCTCAGACTGTGTTAGGGGAGTGAGCAGGAGAGTTCAGTCCCAGGCATAATCCCTTACAATGGTGGACATGATTTGGTAAGGGCTGTGTACAGCTCCACAGAGTATTCTTTGTCCTCCCTGCCAAGAAGGGACAGACCTGCTGATTGGTTCAAAAAGAACTGTGAATGATTTTTCTGATCACCTGAATTACTTGGAAATGGATGGACAAATCTTTAATCTCTAGGACCTTTCTGCGAGCTCATTGATCCAATCCTCTCCCATTCAGTATTCAGGTGACATCTCCTGAATCCTATGCATAAAACAAAAAGGGACTGGATGCCTGAAAAGTCTGTGAGTCAAGCTCGCTGTTTATATGCTGGTGATGAGCTTTCCCTCCAAGATGCCATGCCCACATTCACACTATTAAGGAATTATACTGCCAGGGAACATGGGAAACCTTGTTTACACTTTATTTTCTCAATGTGGACAGGCTGAAATGGTGCCAGGTGAGCTACATTTTTCTTCACCCTCTGGCTTTCTGTTCTCTCAAAACCCTCTGTTCTAAAGTTCACCCAACCCTCCTGCTCTTGCCCATTCTCCAAATGTCACCTGTTCTCTGACCTTTGTCCCCAGTCTTGTGTCTTCCTTCACCTTCCTCAGAGGAAATTCCCTCCTTATCTTCCCCCAGTCTTTATGGTTTCTTCCAGCCCTGTACTCTCTTGCCCATTATTCAGCCTAAATTCTCCTCTCAGATTTCTTGATTCTCCTACCCTCACTTAGACCCTTGGATTTCTATTTTGTTTATACCAGCTGTCTCCCAAGTCCTTACACCTTATCTTTTTATTACTATGGCTTTTGTCTTTCTCTAGCCTACAATCTGCTCCTTGAGCATTCCATCTCAGCAAGCTTCAGCCATTTCTGAGCTTACTACCCTTTACTGTGAGATCCCCCTCAGATTCTCACTCCATTCCAGCCTCCACTTGCCCCACCAGCCCAGCCTGTTGCCTGTATTTCTAACCTCCTGCCTTCTTATAAACCTCCTCTATGTCTTCTACCATCCACATACGCTTCATGTCTTCATATAGCCTGCCATTATCAACCTGAGCCTACTGTTCTCAGACTCTCATGTTCTCCCTGAGTTTCTCACTTCTTGCTGACATTCAGCCTTTCCTGTCCTTGCACCTGCCTTGACTCTAGGCTTATGCCCTCCTCTTGTGATATCCTAAGAGCCTCTGAATCTCCAACCTTTCATGTGAAGCATGTATCACTGCAGTTCCTTGATGGCAAGGAAGAAGATCAAAAGCCTTAAAAGTGCTTGTAAAGCACCCACTTTTCTCCACAAAAGCCCAAGTCCTAAACACAGCTCAAAGTTCCAGAAAGCCGTGGCATAAGATTACATATAAATGGATCTCAAAGGGATTGGGCTTGGACTAAATATAAATAGTGTGCTATATCTTTGTTTGTATCAGTGTGCATAAAGAAAATCCTCTGTAGTTGTACTAAATACATTTTGGGAATGTTTTAAAAAATCTTATGCAGTGACATCCAGAGGTTGCTAAGGAAGTTTAGATAGTCACAATTAAATGGAAATAGTTTCTTTCATTTTATATTATATTATATTATATTATATTATATTATATTATATTATATTATATTATTATTTAAATAATTTATTTGCTTACTCCTTTATTTGTTTACATGTGCACATGCATGTATAAGCACATGTCAAACTCTGAGAATTATTTGTCAAGAAACCATTCTCTCCTTCTATGATGTGAGTCCTAGAGACTGAACTCATGTTATCTAGCTTGGCATCAAGTGCATATAACTTTTTGAGTCACCTTGTCAACACAGAAATTTTCCCTTTCTTAAAATTGGAAATTTGGGAAGAGATTCGTTATCTCTATATTAGAAGACATTCTTTGGGGCACTTCAGCAAGTTGAATACATATACATTGGGCAGTTGCATATCTATTGATCAGTGGAACCATGAGGCAGAAGATTGACCTCCAAGGAATGAATTACCTATTGAGAGCTATCTCCAATTATGCTGCTCACCCCAACTTTGAAGAACACAGATATTTGCTTATACTTGGTGAAGAGAAGTGACTGTTCCTCACTCCCAAATCAGGCAAATATAAATGTAATGAATGAAGGCTTGGGTGGATGAATGACCAAAAGAACAGAGCTTTACATTTTCCCTGATAACAAGAATGGGGTGGGTTTGGAGGGATGTGGCAGTTACTTATATTTGTGTGACCCCCATACTGCATGCTCCTTGCACCTTCTACCAATTGTTCAGAGGTAAATAAGAAGAAAAGCAGAACTTTGGAGAAAGCATGTCACATTCATGAAATGAAAAGGTTGCTATCCTCATTTCACTCTATATGAAGAAAAGGCCTAAGGACATACAGTCTTCATGTCTCATTTTGGGTAGATATTTTCACTATGGGTAAATATGATGAGAGTGCACAATTTTACTCTTCTCTCTCTGCTATGGTTCTCTGGATCTTTGAGCTGTCACAAACAAAGTTTCAGAAATAGGTTCCACTCCTCAATACCACCTGATATTCTCTAGAATATGGTAGCCAATAGCATCCAGCTTAACATTTAATGGGTCTTCATTAAAGTAAAAAGTGGTTAAGATTACTGAAATTTTCTCAGATCCAAATTAAGTTTTCCATGACATGAGATCCTGTACCAATTCTGAGGACCAACCCTCTTTTTCGGGGTGACTAGAGAACATTGTTTCCATCCTTCATCTTTCAGAATCTTCTTATAAAGATAAGCATACTGGTGGAACTCTGCACACAGCTGGCAAAAGTGTAACAAAGTGTCCAGGACATTGACAGATTCCCTGAACCTGTCCTTTCTGTAAGTTAACAGATGGTTTACCTATGACACCCTGTGGATACTGAAGTGAACATTTAGGAAAAGGGAGAATCTGTTTCCTTTTTCCATTTGCCCTTCTCTGTGGGCATTATGGAATAGTAGTACCTGTAATTGCATGTATCATATTGAGTGTTCCCATGGACCTTAGGCAGGGACTCCTTTTCAATAGGTTCAGGCCTCACTCCTGGTAAAGTAACATTAATCTTGTGTTTTGAAGTTTATGAGCCCTCCAGAAGAATGAGTGAAAACCATCTACAATCCCCGTGAATAACCATCAACAACTTCTCTAGTCTTGAGTCTCCCGGAATATCCTTCTATATAAGAGACCAGCCCAGAAGCCACAATATCTAAAGACAACAAATCCTTACTACCCTGTCTTGTCCTCAGAGGCTACTTGTGAGATAGATACACCCACACCCTCCTCTAGTGCCTGATCTACCCATGTGATACACATCAACAGCAAAACAACTTTTCAAAAAAAGAATTTATTTCTTCAGTGCAATTTGAGGCTCACCATCATTGAAAGCCAAGGCAGAGTGTAATGGTAGGAGTCGCAAGCAGAAACCACAAAGTATGGCTGCTTAGCAAGATGATACATCCTGTATCCAAACAACACGTCTCCTCCCCAAGTGATTTCATCAGTGTAATTTATCACAGCAACAGGAGACTAGAACAGAAGGCCATGAATACTCACAATAATGATTTCTGAGCTACAGAAACATTCAAAAATCTATCTAAAATACAATCGATATAGTCCTCATACTGGCCATGACCTGCAACTTAAGACTTTTACCCAATTTGATCCCAATTATTTAAACCTTACAAAGTCCTTTTGGGTCTGTTGAGGTGGCTCAGTGGTTATGAGCACTTGTTGGTCATCTAGAAGACCTGGGTTTGATAACCACACCCTTAAATTGTCTCACAACCAAGTGTAACTCCAGTTTCAGGGGTTACAATACTCTTTGCTGCCCTCCATGTGCTCCAGGCCTGCCTATGGTGCACAGACATACTTACTGACAAAATTCAAATAGACTAAAAATCAAAGCAATTATTATTTTTTAAATCTTTCACTGTATTGAAGGTACAGACTTTGAAAAAGAGGTTTATCTTTTCTAGTTCAGCTTTTCAAATAAGGTTGTCTTTCTGTTTTGTTTTGTTTTTTTCCCTATCATCTGAGCCATTTTTTTAAAACTTTATTTTAAAAAACAAAGATAAAAGAAAAAAATATTAAACTTTTTTTGCATAAATGTATACAAATACAATTGTGTCAGTGCTTGGTTTTTTTTTTTTTTTTCTTCTTTTTTTTGTAAGGTTTGACAATCTGCATCTTACTAGTTACAATGAGCAAAAAGTACATGTAAAACAGGATGTAACCTGGAATTAGTCGAAGTTTTCTTGGTGAGTAAGGATTGAGTATGGCTTTTTGTTTTGTTTGGTTTGGTTTTGTTTTGTTTTTTTATTGATCTTAACACAGTCTGTGAGTTGTTTCTGGGGCAGTCTAAGCCTCTGGGGTTACCATCCCACTATCAGCGACTGCATATTATGTCAGTTCTTTTATGACTGTGTTATCTCACTCAGGATGATATTCTCTAGACGCAACCATTTTCTTATGAATTTGGTAAAGTCATTGTTTCTAATAGCTGAGTAGGGTTCCATTGTGTAAATGTACCACTGTATTTGTATCCATTCATCTACTGAAGGACATCTGGGTTCGTTCCAGCTTCTGGCTAATATAAATAGAGCTGCTATGAACATTGTGGTACATGTATCTTTGTTGTATATTGGAGTGTCTCTGGAGTATATTCCAAGAAGTAGAATAGCTGGATCTTCAGGTAGTACTATGTCCAATTTTCTGAGGAATCACCAGACTTATTTCCAGAATGGTTGTATCAGTTTACAAGCCAACCAACAGTGGAGAAGTGTTCCTCTTTCTCTGCAATATCACCAGCATCTGCTGTCATCTGAGTTTTGGATCTTGGCCAATCTGACTGGTATGAGGTGGAATCTCAGGGTTGTTTTGATATGCATTTCCTTGATGGCTGAGGATGTCGAGCACTTCCTTATATGTTTCTCAGCCATTCAATATTCCTCAATTGAAAACGTTTTGTTTAGCTCTGTACCTCATATTTAATAAGGTTGTTTGATTCTTTGTTGTCTAGATTTTTGAGTTCTTTGTATACTTTGGATATTAGGACTCTATCTGATTTGGAGTTGGTAAAGATCTTTTCCCATTTTGTTGGCTGGCATTTTCTTTTCTTGACAATGTCCTTAGCCTTACAGAAACTTTGCAATCTCATTAATTCCCATTTGTTAATCTTTGACCTTAGAGCTGGAACCACTGGTGCTTTGTTCAGAAAATTTTCTTTTGTGCCTATGTGTTCTATAGTTTTCCTAATTTCTCATCTAATAATTTCAGTTTATCTGGTTTAAAGTGGAGATCTTTGATCCAAATACACTTGAGCTTTGTACAAGAAGATAAGAAAGCATCTATTTTCATTCTTTTGCATGCTGAGTGCCAGTTGGACCAGCACCATTTGTTGAATAGTCTGTACTTTTTCCATTGAATATTTATTGCTCCTTTGTCAAAAATCAGGTGACCAGATACCTGAGGGCTCATTTCTTGATCTTCCATTCTATTCAGTTGTTCCACGTGCCTATTTCTGTACCAATACCATGCAGTTCTCAGGAAAATTCCCTTATAATATAGCTTGAGGTCAGGGATAGTAATTCCCACACATGTTTACTTGTTGTTGAGAATGGAATTTGCTATTCTAGGTCTTTTGTTATTCCAGATGAAATTGCATACTGCTCTTTCCAACTGAATGAAGTACTGGGTTGGAATTTTGATGGGGATTGCATTGAATCTGTAGATTACTTTTGCTAGGATGGCCATTTTCAAAATGTTGGTCCTTCCAATCCTGGAGCATGGGAGATCTTTCCATTTTCTGAGATCTTCCTCCATTTCCTTCTTTAGCGGTTTGAAGTTCTTGTCATACAGTTCCTTCACTTGCTTAGAGTCACATTAAAATATTTGATAGTTTTGTGACTATTGTGAAGGGTATCTTTTCCCTACTTTCTTTCTGCACATGTTTGTCCTTTGAATATAGGAAGACCACTGATTTTTCCAGACACGTTCAATGCAGAATTTTATCAGACATTTATTGCAGAAATAACACCAATACTCTCCAAACTATTCCACAAGACAGAATCAGATGGGATACTATCTAACTCATTTTAAGGCTACAATAACCGTCATTCCTAAACCACACAAGACCCTACAAGGTACGCTAACTTCCGACCAATCTCACTTATGAAAATTCATGCAAAAATATTCAACAAAATCCTTGCAAACCGAATCCAAGACCACATCAAAAGGATCATTCACCATGACCAAGTAGGCTTCATCCCTGGGATTCAGGCATGGTTTAATATAAGGAAATCTAGCAATGTAATCCACCATATAAACAAACTCAAAGAAAAAAATCACATGGTCATCTCACTATATGCTGAGAAAGAATTTGACAACATTCAACACCCCTTCATGTTAAAAGTCCTGGAAAGAACAGGAATCCAAGGTCCATACCTAAACATAATAAAAGCAATATACAGCAAACCAACAGCCAACATCAAATTTAACCATGGGAAACTTGAAGAAATCCCACTAAATTCAGGGACTGGACAAGGCTGCCGATTCTCCCCCTACCTATTCAACATAGTACTGAAAGGCCTGGCTGGAACAATTAGACAGCAAAAGAAGATCAAGAGGAAACAAATCAGAAAGGAAGAAGTAAAAACATTACTGTTTGCAGATTACTTGATAGTGTACTTAAGTGACCCCACAAGTTCCAACAGAGGTTGTATTTCTTACCAGGGTATCATTGCACGGTTGGTATATCTTAATTCCAGCAGCTGAACATAAATACAATAACAAGCATTTATCATGTAGCATTGTCTTGATTGATTTAATGCTCCTTTATTATTATCCCAAGGGGAATCACGCCACACTACCTGATTCATAATCTCTGGGGAAGGTTAATTTTCAGGATATGTAGGATATCATCTGGCACCTAGCAGAACTTAGTAACTGTCCTTTATTCATGGGATATTACTCATAGCCTCTCCTGTTGCAGTATATTTTTCTACTAGGAAACCTACTTGGAGGGTACACTTGTTAGATTTATTGTCCATTTGACACAAAGATGAGCTACATAGGAAGATGCAATCTCAGGTGAGGGATTGCCTAGATTTGAATGGCCAGTTGATATGTCTGTGGAACATTGTCTGGAATGCTGTTTAATGTAGAAAAGACAAGCCCACTATGGGCAAGGAAGTTAATCCAGACATCTGCTTCTTAAAATAAATCTAATTGAATGGAAGTTGGAGCTAGTGCAAGTAAAGGCATGGAAGTAATTCAAGGCACAATCCTGAAAACTGGAACAACTTAGGATTGTTACTGTCTGGCTCACTCACAAATATTTTTATATATCCCAGACATCCCACTCATACATAGGTAAGGACCTCCCATATCCACTAATAATCAAGATAATCCTCAAAGATATATCCAATGGACAATCTAATAGAGGCAATTTCTCAAGTGAAATTTCTTTTTTAATTGACTCTAGGCTATGCCAGGTTGGCATTTAACCACGTTACCATCTGAAGTATTACATTAACAAATCACATCCTGCCCCTGACTATGTACAAAAATAATAGTTCTTTAGTGATCACTTTTTCTCTCTTGTCTCTCTCCCATGACATTACTAGTAAGCTCTCAAGTTTTAACCTGTCTCTATCTTCTAGAGCTCACAGAAAACTTCTTTATGAAGTTAATGCTCTTACAAAGAGATGAAGTTGTAATCTATAATTTTCTACCATGCTAGTGCCAAGAGCATTTTCCCTGCATGTGATGACCCTGAGTTCCATCCCCAGAACAGTGAAAATATAAACCAAACACAGAGTGGAGGAGGGAGGTGTGGCTTCTCAGGGATACAGTAGAAACAGAAACAGGAAAATAGGCAAAGAACAAGTTTGGGTTAATGTGGATAGTAATCCATGTCAATATACTGATACTTCTGCTGTTAGCACTTGGTCAACTTCTCAACAGGCAGTGGTGAAAAAGGCATCTGTTATTCTATTTCAAAGACATAGCCTTCTGTTCTTGAAAAACATACAACATAATATAGTTTGTAGGTTGAATACAGAGTGCTTTGGAAAAGCCATTGTCTCAGAAAGCCTCATAAAATTCACTTGGTTTTTGCCTAGAGCCCTGAATACTGAAAGGAATGCTGGTCTCAGTCCATGTGAGCTGTGGAATCTCAAATGACAATGTCATTTTTGTCATTCTGGACTTGGGAAAAGACTGAGCTCTGTAATTACTTCACTAATTCTGGCAACAAGGAACATAGCCACAGAAAATAATTTCTATCCAGGTCTAAAGGCTCCAGTACATAATTGTAGGTATCTGGCAGGTTGGTGCAGAAGGATTGCAAGTACAAGGGCTTCCTGTGCCAGCAGACTATGTTCAAGGCAAATCTAAGCAATCTGTGTGAGTTAAATGATGCACACCAGCATTTAAGAGGTGGAAACAAAAGAAGACCAAAATATGGATTCTTCAGTCCTTCTTAGAAGGGGAACAAAATACTCATAGGAGGTAGAGGGTGGGAGAGACATGGAAGGAAGAGAGGAAGGGCAGGGGAAGGATCAGGTATAAGAGAAGAAAATTAGGATGATATACAGAGGATTAGGGGTTTGAATAGACGTGTGTAGCAATGGGGTTGGGGACCTGGGGGTAGCCAACAGCAAGTCCCAGATGCCAGGAAAGCAAGATGTTTCCAGGACCCATCCGGGAGAGTATTAATTGAAATGCCCAAGAAAAGGGAGGGAGAGCCACTAGAGATTATATCCAGAAGTGAGGCAAGGGGATGGGGCCACACACACTTCTCAAAATGTATCCCAGAATGTCTTCTATCTAATGGAATGAGGTGGAAAATGAGTCTATCAGAGACTGAATGAGTCACCCAGAGACTACTCTACCTTGGAATACATCCCATATGCAGACACCAAACCCAGACACTATTGCTGATGACAAGTGCATGATAACAGAAGCCTGATAAGTATGTCTCATTATAGGGTCTGCCAGACAGAGCCTTACATAGAGATGAGGATGCTTGTAACTAAACATTGGATTGAGCTTGGGCACGCTAATGGAGGAATTAGAGAAAGGACTGAATGAGCTGGGGGGGGATTGCAACCCAATAGAAAGAAAACAGTATCAACCAGCCAGACCCCTGAGATTTCCCAAGGACTAAACCACAAATGAAAGAGCACACATGCAGAGACCCATTGCTCCAGTTGCACATGTAGTAGAGGATAACCTTGTTGGACATCAATGGGAGGAAAAGCCCTTGCTCCAGTGAAGGCTCAATACTCCAGTGTAGTGGAATGCCGGGGCAGTGAGATCAGAGTTGGTGTGTTTGTGAGTAGGGATCCATTCACATAAAAGCATGGAGTGCAGGAATGGGAGAGGAGATAACCAGAAAAGGGGATAACATATGAAATGTAAATTCTTAAAATATCCAATAAATAAAGATGGAAACAGATTTCATGGCCATTCTTGGCTTCTTAAGCAGACATACATCAATATTCTGGTGGAATATGCACATAGGAATGTAAATGACATGATTGCATTCAAGAGAATAATTAAGCATGACAGAACAGAGCCCTCCCAACCTGTGGTACAGAGCCTGACATTCTTGTCATCTCCTTTTCCAATTGAGATGTTCCGTACTTACTCAAAAATCAACTCAGCTTAGCTATTAAATTCACAGATTTCCCAGAACAATACAATAACTATTATCCCAATGAGAAACAGGTTTTTTTCCTCCTGTTGTGCTGGCCATGTCCTACCCT
This sequence comes from Micromys minutus, assembly GCF_963924665.1. Taxonomy (NCBI): domain Eukaryota; kingdom Metazoa; phylum Chordata; class Mammalia; order Rodentia; family Muridae; genus Micromys; species Micromys minutus. Next base: position 108,318,976 of record NC_137970.1, on the reverse strand, counting down.
ATTCTGTACAAAAGTCTGTATCACTGGGCATCCCTCAATATTTACTGATAGAAGAATTAGGGGAGACATAGATGTTATGTACTATTTAAAATTTAGTTCATTATCCTCATGGTGGAATATATGGCAGTATCCAGCCCAAGACGGTGCAAGAGAAGGTGAGCAGTCTATAGCTCCATTCTAATGCCACCAGGAGACTCTTCCACAGGCAGCCATGAGGAGGTGCTCTAATTTATTTGGTGAAGCCTGAACACAGGTTCCTCAAAGCCTATTCCCACAATAACTTATCTAACCTACTTATCTAATAAGGCCATACCTCCTAATAGTGACATTCTTTCTTGGACATGCATATACAATTTACCACAGTATCCCTGCAATTACTGAATAAAAGGACCACACTGACTAAGAAAATGCCTATCACTAATGAAATATGTATGGAGGATGCCACTCTCTATGAAATAAGTAGATCTCATATAAGGGTATCCATGACCTGGTGGCTTTTGTTCAAATCAAGTGCCATCCATCAGTTTACCTTTCCTGTATTCTTGTGACTGTCTTTGCTTTTTTAATTTTAATGTTGTTACAGCACTCCCTCTTTCTAATGCTCCTAATAGGCACACAAGAGATTCTTTGTTAGTGATACAGGCACCAGAAAAAAAAATGATACCTACATGAATGGTGCTGGACTTGGATCAAGCTTCCTCTATACCCAATTCCATTCCCACTACACTGATTCTCTTCTTTTATGTTCCTTACCATAACACAAATGAGTGATTCCAGGGTTCCTTCCTATAAAGAGGTTGCAGACATAAGATATGCTGAATTGAATGCTCCAATTGTGATGTCATCATGGTCATCAATCTCAAACAAATTTTCAACATTCAGTCAATGATCCCTGGGACAAACAATGGCAAAAAGAATTTATGTGTAAGCTCTACACTAATGAGTAAAAGAACTTAACCAAAGAAAACCAAGACAACCTGGAAACATTACAACCCAGCTCTCCTACCACATAAAGCTGTAGACTACCAAAGACTCCAGAAATATTAGGCTCTAAATTGAAGTCATACTGCACAATGATGACAGCAATCTTGGAGATGTACATGAATAACTGCCTTTAGAAACTACAAGAGAACACACATTAAATTAAAGATGTCTGTAAATAGGAAACAAAAAAATCACTCATAAAATATATAAAAACAACCAAACAGCAGAAGAATAAAAATGGAAATAGAAACTATATTAAATACACAAAAAGATACAACCCTGGAGATATATAACTCAAAAGAATAAATCTGGAGTAATTGTTGCAAGCATCAACAACAGAATAAAAGCAATGGAACAGAGTCTTATTCTTCCTCTTCCCTCCTCTCTTCACTTTCTACTTCACTTCTTTTGTTGTATTTTCTTTTTCTTCTGCTATCCCTCTCATTAAGATCTCCTCTTTCCTCATTTTACATTTCTCCTATTTTTGTCTTCCATACACTTCTCTCTTTATTCCTGCCCTCATTTTCTACCTACCCTACTGCCCTTCCCTAAACTTCTTTAAGACCAACTCTTCCATTTCTTGCCACCCTTTAACTTTCTCATGATTCTTCCGCTGATTATACTATCACAGATTACCTTACCTCCTCTTCACGCATCACAGATACTCCTCTTTCCTCCCTCCTTTTCACCTGCAACTCGTCCCTATTTAATCTATTCTTTCCTAGTAAAAATTTCTTCCTTCAACTGCATCTACCACTATCACTTCTGTTACTCTTGCCCTCCAATTAATTCATCTCTCCTGTTTCAACTAATTGTCCATGCCCTAGTTTCTTTACTTCTTTCTTTCCTTCTCACTGTACTTCCATCTTCCCGTCCTCCACACCATCTGATATTCCTCTTCCCTCCCATTCTTCACCCCTCATGTTCCCTCTCATCCTTTCTTTTCTTCTCTCTACATTCATATTCCCTTCACTTTCCTCCTCAAATTTCCTTACTCTTTTCATACATTTTCTCTGTCTACCATGATCATTTCTTGTCTTCTCTCTACCTCATTCTCACCCATTTCATTTTTTCTTCCTCCTTTCTATTAACACTTCTTTTTAATACTTCTTACCTCTTAAATTCACAATTCCCCACATTTTTCTACACTCCTCTTTATGTACCCCTCCAATTCCCTACTTCCTAAAATTTCATACTTCCCACATCTTCTACATCTTCTATTTTCATCTGTATCCCCCTAAGTACTTTTCTGCATCCAATCTTCATCCCTTTCTTCATTCATATCCTCCCTTGTGGCTTCATATTCCTATCATCTTCACTCCTGTGCTATCTTTGCATGCTCTCCCTTCTTTATATCTTACCTCCAGAACTTTCTTTTGTGATATCACCTCTCTGTTTATTATTCTAGTACTTTCTTTATTTTCTTTCTTGTCCTTTTTCTTTTGCCCTCATCTTTCATCTATTCATTTACCAAATATCCTATTTCCTCCTCTTCCATTATCTCCCAATTTTAGTCCTCCCACCCCTTCACAGATCCTTCTTTGATCCATCTTTCTCACATTTCTTCCTGTTCTTTTTGCTTCCTTCACTTCCCTCCTTGCACCTCAGAAACCCTACATCTTCTTTTCCTCCTTCTTATCTTTCTTTTTCTTGCCTGTTTGCTCCTTCTTATTACCTCATCCTTTGATCACTTTTCATATTCTTAATTTATTCTAAGTCTTCTCTCCCTTCTTTATCTTCTTCCTTTCATGACTCAGATCCTCTTCTTTTTATTACTTCTTGACATGCTCTCAATTTTGCTTCATATTTTCCATCATCAACTTCTTTCTTCCACTTACCCCATCATTTCATTCCCCCCTCTCTAATCTCTTTCAACATTTTCCTCTTCTGTTTTCTTTCCCTTCCCTCTTCTCCTTTACACCTTTTCTTCCATCTTCACTTTTCCTCATATTCCCTTATCCTTCCTTTCCTTTCATTCCATCTTTCATTTTTTTTATGTATTGCTCTACCATCAACTTCCCTCCACTTTATCCTTGTCTCATCTCCGTTTCAACCTTCTCTGCTGCCTTATCTACTTTCTCCCTATTCTCTTCAGCCTGATTGTACTCATCCCACTCATCCAACCTGAATCTTCTTGTCTCAATTACCTATGCACAACTCTATTTTCCTTTTCTAACATCCAGAAATCTCATTTCTCCTCTTCTTTTAAGAAAGCAGTCTTGCTTCCCTGTATGCCTATGTGTCCTTCATTTCATTCCTTCCATGAGTAAACCATGCTAATTAAGTTTGCACCCCACCATGAACTGATATCTCCACTGAGGTTGGATCAAGCAAGAGAAATCACATTACAAACAGAAATTCATTCTTTATTGATTTTCAAGAGAGCATTTACCTTCCATTTCAAATGTATTTACAGTTACATTCTATTTTCTAGGATGACTGCCAAAACAAAACTAATCAAGCCACATTAATGTTTCTGTTGATATAAAAAGCTGAAATAGAACTTTTGTATTTTGTTTGTAAATCTGTGGATTATTACTCAAGGGAATATAGTAGAATTGAAATTATATTAAATAAACATAATTCCCAGATGAGGAAATGTTATTTATAACCAGGAAATGTTAGCAAGGGTTTAACTTGATACATATTTGTAGTAAAAAGCAACAACAATTGAAGAACATGGTAAGCCTTCCTCTATATAGTATGGGTGCTCTCACTTTTTGTTCAATGTGAAAAGGACTATACTATGTAAAACACTGCTCACAATATTCTTCATATTGATATACTGCAAATGTATCTTCTGTACTTTACTGTATCACTAATAATACATGCTAAGTGAATCCTGGCCTAATTCTTCAATATTAGCATACAACTAATTGTACAATACAACACATTTCTGTAAGATAATGTCCTATAATTTGCCTTCTATTTTTTGATAATCATTTACATTTTTAAGATATTGAACTGACTTGTTTCTCTTCTTTACATTAGTACTATCCTCTAGGTACTTGATACAGTATTCTTTTAATGCACAGAAATTTAAAATAAGGATTATGAGCAAGAGGGAATTGGTATCTGCCCCTAAAGACTGTGATAGCAGGGTAGACACACAGGTGCTTTCCCAGACTCTCCAGTGGAGAACCTGGTTAACAGGCCTGGTAAGGTGTTGCCTTGAATACCAGCTCATAGTAAGGGTCTCTACTCTGTCAGAGAGAATTGTGATCTGACTTGGAACAGCAGTGCTCAACAATCAGCATCAGTGTCATATTTACAAGTGGAACAGAGGTGATCCTGACCTGCAACCAGGAATCACTGATTATACACAAAAAGCTGAATACTCAGAAGCAGTTTTCTTACTGAGTCCTTGGGCCCTCACATACACAGGAGACACAGGTACCAGTCACTGACTTGAAGACCACATGTAATCAGAGATAACCAGATAACAAAACAAAAATAAATAACTTAAATAATTGAAACCAAGACAATCTGGCAACATTAGAATCCTGCACTCCCACCACAACAAGCAGTTGATTACCAAACACTCCAGTGAAACAAGGCTCAGACTTGAAATCATACTTCATGATGATGGTAGAGAACTTGGAGATGTGCATGAATAACACCCTTAAAAAGTATAGGAGAACACAAATAAAAAAATAAAAGCTCTCAAATAGGAAACAAAAATATTCACTCAAAGTAGTACAAGAAAACAAAACCAAATATCAAAAAGAATAAAAATTGAAAGTGAAAAGATAAAGAAACACAAAATGATCCAAACCTGGACATAGTCTATTCCTTGTCTAAAGATTTCAGCCTTCTTGCTCTCACCTCACTCATGCAGCTGGTATCTTATTGTTTCATCTTCCCTATGCAGTATTCTATTTTCTATTACTTCCCCCACAACGCTCATTCCCCTTCTATTTTAAGACAACAGTCTTGCTTCCTTGTTTGTCTGTGTGTCCTCTATTTCACTCTTTCCATGGGTAAACTATGGTAATTATGCGTGCAAAATACCATGACCTGATATCTCCTCTGAAGTTGGTTCAAACATAAGAATCACATGACAAACTGAAATTCTTTTCTCTGAATTGTCAAGAGAGCCTTTCCCTTCCATTCCCATTGTATTTACAGTTGCATTCTATTTACTAGGATGACTGCCAAAACAAATCTAATCATATTATATTAATGTTTGATTGATTTAAAACAGGCAAAATGGATCCTTTTAAATTTCCTGTTTGCAAATTTGTGTGTAATTACTAATGGGAATATTTTACAAATAAAATTATACTCAGGAAAAATAAAATCAGATACTGAAATGTTCAGTGATGACCAGGAAATGATAGCAAAGTATATATATGAAATATATTGGTACTATAAAGCACCAACTATTGAGAAATTGTTAAGCCTTCCTTTACATAGTATGTGCTCTTTCACTGTTTGTTCAATGTGAAAAGCTATAAACAACATAAAGTACTGCTCACAATATTCTTCATATAAATACACTGTAAACATATCCCCTATCTTTTACTCTATCACTCATAATACATACTACCATAATCCCTGCCTAATTCTTTTATCTTAGGATATATCTGATTGTATAACACTACAAGTTTCTGTAAAATCCTGTCCTCTAATGTGCCTTCTGTTTTATGAAAAGTGTGTTCATTTCTAAGATATTAAACTAATCCCTTTTCTCTTACTTATATTAGTATAATCCTCTAGATTCCTGGTACATTTTTCTTGTAATGCACAGATATAAAAAATAAGTATTGTGAATAAGAATGAATCTGGATTTGATTAGAAAGGCTGTGCTTGATAATGAGACACCCAGGTGCTTTCCCAAAATTCAGGAGAGAACATGGGACACAGGCATGTTGAGGTGTTGTTTGAGTACCCAGAACTCAGTGTGTTCTTGGCAGTGCTAGGTGGCGAATGTTCCTTTCCAGCCCACAGTAAGTGTTGGGACTTTGACAGAGATAATTGTGATCTGCCTGCAAAAGGCAGTGATTGAAAATCAGCTTCAGAGGCAACTTTTCACTTCTCACACCTGGACCAGATGTGAAACTGACACATTGTCTCCTGGAGGTCACACTGGGATTTCTCAGTAAGTGGAGTGTTTGTGATCACTGGAAAAGAGGCGTTTTTGGCCTAGAGAATGTGCCAGTATAACTGAGGACTGATGGGCAAAGGGTTGAGCACAGAGAACAACATTAAAAGAGCTCCCATACCTGAGCTCACAAAGATAGAACTGAGTCACTTCCACCAGAATTCACTGTTTGCCCACAAGAAGTTGAACTACAGAATTCATTGCATCCTGAGCACACGGGCCCTGACATCCACGGGAGAGACAGGCATGAGTCACTGACTACCAGACCACATATAAGCACAGATAACAAGATGTCAAGACAAAAGCAAAAGAAGTTAAGCAATGGAAAGCAAGACAACTTGGCAATATCAGAACCCAGCACTCTCATCACAACAAAGAGTAGATTAACAAACATTCCAGTAAAACAAGGGTGAGACTTGAATTCTTACATTAGGATGATGATAGAGATCTTGAAGAAGCTCAAGGATAACTCCCTAAAACAACTACAGGAGAACACAAGTAAAAACATAGAAGCTCTTAAATATGATAGAAATAAATCACTCAAAAAGTACAGGAAAACACCACCAAAGAACAGAATAATAAAAATGGAACTAGAAACTATAAGAAAATCACAAAAAAGAGAAACCTTGAGCTAAAACAGACAACAAGGGATGGAAGAGCAAGGCCTATTCTTCATCTTTCCTCCTCTCTGCACTTTCCACTTCTCACCTCCTTTTTCTTTTTACCTTTTCTTCTGTTATCACATGCATTCATGTCTCCTCTTTCCTCATTCCACTTTTCTCCTCCTTTTTTGTCCTCAATACACTTCCTTCTTTATTCCTGCCCCCTCTCTACCTCTTTACACAACTCACTCTATTTCCCTAGTCTCACATCATTAAGACCCCCTCCTCCTTTTCTTGACACCATTTGCCCTGTTTCTATTGATTCTTCCCCTGTTTCTACAAACACCTCTTACCCTTTGTCCTCTTCCAATATCACACTTTTCTCTACTTCTTCCCTCCTTTTCACCTGTATCTCCTTATATAATCTATTTTTTTCTATTCAATTTTTCTTCTTCTAATGCATCTACCCCTTTCACTCCTAGTGCATCTCCCCTCCAATTAATTCTTCTCACTTGTTTCAACTCCCAGTCTCTTCCCATGCTTCTCTACTTCCTGCTTTCCTTCTCACACCCTTTTATTTTCCATCTAACCAATCCTCTGACATCCCTCTTCACTTCTTTTCTTAACCCCTCACCTTCCCTCTCATCCTCTTTTCTCCTCTCCACATTCAAATTTCTTTCAATTTCTTAGTCAATTTTCCCTAAAGTTTTCATTCCTTTTCTCTGTCGACTGTGCTCTAATCTTGTGTTCCCTCTGCCACACTTTCTCTCCAATTTCCTATTCCTCCACCTCCATTCATTTTCTACTTCTTAAGACTTTTTATTTAACTTCCTGATTCCATACATTTCACTTCACTCATCTTGATATACCCCTCTTAATCCCTACTTCCTACAGTTCTATACTTCCCACATCTTCTCCATCTTATTATCTTCATTTTTATCCCCCTAATCTTTTTCTGCTTCTATTTTTCCACTCCTTCTTTCTAATATTCCTTTCTTGTAGCTTTTTTATCTGTTTTTCTTCACTCCTGTTTTCTCTTTGCCTGTTTGCCATTCTTTTAGATCTTACCTACAAAAATTTCTTCTCTTACATCACCTCTTTTCAAATCTTCCTTTTTTTAATCTTTCTAGATTTTTTTCCTTTCTTATCCTTTGTATTTTACTCTAATCTTTAATCTCTGCACTTGCCAAATGTCCTTTTTCCTCCTCTTCCAATATCTCACATTTTCAGTCCTCCCCACTTCACACCAACATGTTTTCTTCTCTTTCCTCTCATTTCTTCCCATTCTTTCAGCTTCTTCTTCTTCCCTCCTTCCACCTCAGACAACCTCCATCTGCTTTCTTTCTCTCATCTTTCTTCTTCCTGCCTGTTTGCTCTTCTTCCTTCCTCATCATTTGATCACTTTTCATATTCTTTATTCATCCTCAGTCCTTTCTCCTCCCTTTATTTTCTTCCTGCTGTCTCACAGATCTGTTTCTGTTCCCTGCTTTTTGCCATAGTCTCATTTTCACTTCATTTTTTCCTCCATCAACTTCCTTTGTTCACATTCACCTTCCTTCTAATTCCTTTTCTCTTTCAACCATTTTCTCTTCTGCCCTTTTCCTAACTCCTTCTTCTCCATTTCACCTTTTCTTCCCTCTTCACCCTTTCTCATATTACCTTATATTCACTTTCTTTCGCTTTCAAATTCCATTTTATTTTCGTCTTTCCCACTTTTCCCTTCTCTCCATTCTACCCTTATCTCATCTCCCTCCTATACGCCCCTGCTGCATTGTCTACACTTTCCCTATTCTCTTAAGACTAATTGCAATCACCCCACTCAGGAAGCCCATAACTTCTTGTTTCATCTTTTCTATGCACTACTTCATTTTCCTATTCTTACCTCCACAACTCTCATTCCTCTTCTTCCTTTAAGACAATAGTATTGCTTACTTTTTGGTCTGTATCATCTTCATTTTCCTTCTTCCTTGGGCAACCTATGTTAATTATGTTACCACCCTACCATGACATTATTTTTGTTCAGAGGTTGGTATAAACAGGAAGAATCACATTCCCAAAAGAACTTAATTTTCCCTGGATTTTTCAAGAGAGCCTTTCCTTTGCATTCCCAGTGTATTTACAGTTACATTCAATTTACTAGGATGACTGCCAAAACAAGGAAATCACATCATATTAATGCTTTGATTGAAATAAAACAGTCATATTTGATCTTTTTGACTTTAATTTTTGTAAATCCATATATTATTACTAAAGGGAATATTGTACCAATGTAATTATTCTCAGGAGGAATAAAACCAGATGAAGAAAAGTTTAATTATGAACAGGAAACAATAGCAAAGTTGTATACTTGAAACATATTAGTAGGAAAAAGCAACAACAATTGAGGAACATGGTAAGCCTTCCTCTACATAGTATGGGTGCTGTTACTTTTTGTTCAATTTGAAAAGGACTATACTATGTAAAGCACTGCTCACAATATCCTTCGTATTAACACACTGCAAACGTGTCCTCTATCCTTTACTGTATCACTCATCTAACATCTTAAACTATTCCTGTTTTGCTTCCTTATGTTATTACACACCTCTAGGTACTTGATATGCTTTTATTTTACTGTACACAAATTAAAATAAATATTATTATTGAGAATCAGGATCTGCTCAGAATGGCTTTCATTGAAGACCAGACAACTTGGTCCTTTTCCATACTGTCTAGGAAAGAACCTGGGGCACAGGCCTGGAGCAGTGTTACCTTGAATACCTCAAAGGACAAACATCGGAGAAAGAAATTAGGGAAAAGATACCTTTCACAATAATGACAAACAATATGAAAAACCTTGGTGTGACTCTAACTAAGCAAGTGAAGGACATGTATAACAAGAACTTCAAATCTCTAAAGAAAGAAATTGAGGAAGATCTAAGAAAATGGAAAGATATAACTTGCTCATCGATTGGAAGGATAAATATTTAAAAATTGGCCATCTTAACAAAAGCAATCTACAGATTCAATGCAATACCCATCAAAATTTGAACATAACTCTTAATGGAGTTGGAAAGAGCACTGTGCAATTTCATCTGTAATAACAGATGACCTAGAATAGCAAAATCCTTTCTCAACAACAAGGAAACATTTGCGGGAATCACTATCCCTGAATTCAAGATATATTACAAGTCAATTGTGCTAAATGCTGCATGGTACTTGTTCAGAAATAGACATGTGTATCAATGAAATAGAAAATCCAGAAATGAACCCTCTCATACAGGGTACTTGATTTTTGACAAAGGATGTGTAAACATTCAATGGCAAAAGGAGAGACTGTTCAACAAATTGCCGTGGTCTAACAGGCACTCAGCATGAAGAAGAATGAAAATAGACCTTTTCTTATCTCCTTGTACAAAGCTCAAGTAGAAGTGTGTCAAAGATCTCCACATTAAACCAGGTACACTGAAATTATTAGAAAATAAACTAGGGGCAATCTTAGAACAAATAGGCATAGGAGAAAATTTCCTGAACAGAACAGCAATGGCTCCTACTCTAAGGCCAAATATCAACAAATGGGACTTAATGAGATTGCTAAGTTTCTATAAGGCTAAGGCCACTGTCAAGAAAACAAAACAGCAGCCCACAGATTGGAAAATAATCTTAACCAACCCCATATTTGACAGAGGCCTAATATCCAAGGTTTACAAATAACTCAAAAAGTTAGATAACAGAGAATCAAACAACCTTATTTAAAAATGGGGTACAGAGCTAAAGAATAAATTCTCAATTGAGGAATATTTAATGACTGAGAAGCAGCTAAGGAAGTGCTCAACATCATTAGCCATCAGGAAAATACAAATCAAAACTAGTCTGTGATTCTACCTTAAACCATCCAGAATGGCAAAGATCAAAAATTCAGATGACAACAGATGCTGGCAAGGATGTGAAGAAAGAGGAACACTTCTCCACTGTTGGTGGGGTTGTAACTGGTACAAAAATTTTAGAAATCAGTCTGGCAATTCATCAGAAAATTGGACATAGTACTACCTGAAGACCCAGCTATTCCACTTCTAGGCATATGCCCTAGAGAAACTCCAACATACAACAAAGACAAATGCACCAAAATGTTAATAGCAGCCCTATGTATAATACATAGAATCTAGAAAGAACCCAGATGTCTTTCAGTAGATGAATAGATAAAAATATTCCAGTATATTTACACAATGGAGTATTACTCAGCTATCACAAAAATGAAATTATGAAATTTTAAGAAAAAGGATGCATATAGAGAATATTATCCTGAGTAAGATAAACCAATAACAAAACAATAAACATAAGATGAACTAAATAATAATTTGATACTAACTCCTGAAAGCTCTGAACACCCCAAAAACAACTGACAGACTATATTAAGTTCAGGGGAATACAAAGGCCAAAAAACAGGAAATGAAAAACTATTATGTTTAATCATTCCACACTAAGAAAACTTTGATTATTTTCAGGTTACATCCTATTTCACGTGCTCTTTATTCTCGTTGTAACTGGTAAGTTTTTAGTGCATACAATCAAATCTTTCAAAAAATCAAGTACTGACAAAAATGTATTTGTACACTTTTATGCAAAAATTGTTAAAATCTGTATATTTATCTTTGTTTTTTTTAAATTATAATAGTTCAATGAAAAGAAAAACACTAAGATGAGAGCAGATACCGACAAGTATGCCGAGAAAGAGTAACACTCCTCCAATGTTGGAGGGTATGTAAGCTGGTACAAGCACCGTGGAAATCAATCTCCTGGACCCTCCAAAAATTGTACACAGAACTACCTGAATACCCAGCTATTCTACTCCTGTTTGTACCCCAAAGATGATTTAACATAATATAAAAACACATGCACCACATTGTTCATAGCAGCCTTATTTATAATAGCCAGAAGCTGAAAGAACCCACATGTCCTTCCGTTAATGAATGGATATAAAAATATTAGTATATTTATAATGGAATACTACACAGCTACTATAAACAACAATATTACAAAATTCCTGGGAAAATAGATGTATCTAGAGAATATCATCCTGAGTGTGTTATTCGACTCACAAAACAACAGATGTAATATTCAGTCACTGATATTTGGTTATTAGATCCATTAATCTATCAATAACCAAGAAACAACTCACAGACCATATGAAGCTAAAAAAAAAGAAAAAAAAATAAAAAGAAAAAAGAAAGGATAAAATAGAAGCCACAGTCCTTCTTGAAAAAAAAAAAAAAAGCCAGAAACTAGAAATTTAATGACTCATAAATCAAGAGCTTACAATACATTAAAATATATGGCAAATTTTGGTTTTTGAAAATCATTATGCTTAATCTTTACACACCAAGGAACCTTTGATTATTGTCATATTACCTTTTGTTTAACATGTACTTTATGACCATTGTAAATAGTGAGATTTCAATGCATACCATCAAACCTTCTGTCAGGTCTCCTCTTTCCTCATTCCACTTTTCTCCTGTTATTTTTGTCCTCCTTAAACTTCCCACTTGTCCTCCTTAAACTTCCCACTTATCCCCCTCTACACAATTCTATACTCAAGCGACCTTCCTCCTCTGACCTTTTAAAGACCCCCTTCTCTTTTCATGCTACATTTACCCTCCTTCTATTTTTTTCTTACAATGTTTCCCAATCTCCTCTCATCCTTTTCCTATTCCTCCATCACACATGGTGCTCTACTTCCTTTCTCTTATTCACCTATATCTCTCCTTTATTAATCTATGCTTTCTATTCACTTTTTACCTTCTACCCCATCTACCCCTTTCTCTCCTCTTACAGCACCCCTCCAAAGAAGTCTTCTCTCCTGTTTCAACTCTGTCTCTATCTACCTTTCTCCACTTCCTTCTTTCTATCTCATCCTTAATCCATCTTGCCTTTCCTCGAACATCTGACCTTTCTCTTCCCTCCTCTCCTTCACCATCACATTACCTTGTATCCTATCTTTTCCTCTGACCACATTCAAATTTCCTTCATTTTCCTCCTCAGTTTTTCCTGCTAATTTTCTCTTTTCACTGTGCTCTTTTATCCTCTTCCCTCAGCCTCACTTTCTTTCCAATTTCCTCTTCATTCTCCTTTCTTTTATTTCCACATCTTACTTAAACCTTTTTTCCTCTTTACTTTCTCGTTTCCTACATTTTTCTTCACTCATATTGATGTCTCCCTCTTCTTCCCTACTTCCTATAGTTCTATATTTCCCAAATCATCTGCATCTTCTTTTCTTTTACTTTTCAATTTACATCATTTCACTTTTTCCTATTTCCTCTTCATCTCTTTTCTCTTCCTCTGTCTTTTAAACTTATCTATCATCTCTTCATTACCTCCTATTTAATTTTTTTCATTCAGTCTACCCCTTCTCACCTCTTTCTTTGCTCCTCCTTTTTCCCCTTTCTTTTTGCTTCCTCGTCTTCCCTCCTTTGAACTCAGACACCCTCCATCTGCTTTTATTCTCTCACCTTTCTTCTTCCTGCATGTTTGCTCCTTCTTCTAATCTACTCTTTTCCCATTCTCTTCAGCCTGTGTTCTCTCACCCCACTCATGAAGCTCTTATCTTCTTGTCTCATCTTCCCTATGCAATACTCTATGTTCCTCTTTTCCCCTTCTCAACTCTTTTTCCTCCTCCTTAATTAGGAAAACAGTCTTGTTTCCGTTTTTCCCTGTGTGCCCTTCATTTCTCTTGTTCCATGATTAAACTACAATAATTAAATTAACACCCTACCATGACCTGAAACCTCCTCAGAGGTTGGTTCACATAGGAGTAATCACATTAAAAGCAAGATCCCCTTTTCCCTGGATTGTCAAGAAAGCCTTTCCTTTTCAATTTAAATGTATTTACAGTTACATTCTGTTTAGTAGGATGACTGCCAAAAGAAAGTCAAAGCACCATACTAATGTATTGGTTTGTATAAATAGGTTAAATGGAACTTTTCTTTCTTTTTTTTTTTTTTTTTTAAACGACTTTATTTTGCAAAACAAAGATAAATGTAAAGATTTTAAACATTTTTTGCTTAAAATTATACATTTTTGTCAGTACTGTTTTTTCAGACATTAAAATAAATTTTACATAAAACCATGTGAATAAGTTTTTTAGTCAGTACTTGATTTTTTTCAAGGGCTTGACAGTATGCATTGAAAACATACTAGTTGCAATAAGCGTAAAGTACATGCAAAACAAAACACAACATGGAAATAGTCAAAGCCTTCTTGTTTTGTGAATATATGTATATTTTTTGTTTTCTTTATTTCTTGGACTTCATACAGTCTGTGAGTTGTTTCTGGGGGAGTGCAAGCCTCTGGGGTTAGCATCCCACTATCAGTGACTGCATATTATGTCTGTTCTTTTGTGACTGGGTTATCTCATTCAGGATGATCTTCTCTAGATGCAGCCATTTTCTTAAGAATTTGGTTAAGTCATTGTTTCTGGTGGCTGAGTAGTATTCCATTGTCTATATGTACCACAATTTTTGTATCCATTCGTCTTCTGAAGGACATCTGGGTTCCTTCCAGCTTCTGGCTATTATAAATAGAGCCGCTATGAACATTGTGGTGCATATATCTTTGTTGTGTATTAAAGTGTCTCTGGGGTATATGCTCAGAAGTGGAATAGCTGGGTCTTCAGGTAGTACTATATCCAATTTTCTGAGGTATTGCCAGACAGATTTCCAGAGTGGTTGTATTAGCTTGCAACCCCACCAACAGTGGAGAAGTGTTCCTCTTTTTCCACAGCCTCGCCAGCATCTGCTGTCATCTGTGTTTTGGATCTTGGCCAATCTGACTGGTGTGAGGTGGAATCTTAGGGTTGTTTTGATTTGCATTTCCCTGATGGCTAAGGATGTCGAGCACTTCCTCAGATGTTTCTCGGCCATTCGGTGTTCCTCAACTGAAAATGATTTGTTTAGCTCTGTACCCCATTTTTTAATAGGGTTATTTGATTCTCTGGTGTCTAGCTTTTTGAGTTCCTTGTACACCTTGGATATTAGGCCTCTATCTGATGTGTTGTTGGTGAAGATCTTTTCCCATTCTGTTAGTTGCTGTTTTGTTTTCTTGACGATGTCCTTAGCCTTACAGAAACTTTGCAATCTCATTAAGTCCCATTTGTTAATCTTTGGCCTTAGAGCTTGAGCCATTGGTGTTTTGTTCAGGAAATTTTCTCCTGTACCTATGTGTTCTAAGGTTTTCCCTACTATCTCATCTAATAGTTTCAGTGTATCTGGTTTAAGGTGGAGATCTTTGATCCACTTACACTTGAGCTTTGTACAAGGAGATAAGAAAGGGTCTATTTTCATTCTTTTGCATGCTGAGTGCCAGTTGGACCAGCACCATTTGTTGAATAGGCTGTCCTTTTTCCATTGAATATTTACTGCTCCTTTGTCAAAAATCAGGTGACCATATACATGAGGGCTCATTTCTGGATCTTCTATTCTATTCCCTTGATCCACATGCCTATTTCTGTACCAGTACTATGCAGTTTTCAGCACAATTGCCTTGTAATATAGCTTGAGGTCAGGGATAGTGATTCCCGCAGATATTTTTTTGTTGTTGAGGATGGATTTTGCTATTCTAGGTGTTTTGTTATTCCAGATGAAATTGCACATTGATCTTTCCAATTCCATGAAGAACTGGGTTGGAATTTTGATGGGGATTGCATTGAATCTGTAGATTGCTTTTGGTAGGATGGCCATTTTTAAGATGTTGATCTTTCCAATCCATGAGCATGGGAGATCTTTCCATTTTCTGAGATCCTCCTCAATTTCTTTCTTTAGAGGTTTGAAGTTCTTCTCATACAGGTCATTCACTTCCTTATTTAGAGTCACACCAAGGTATTTCATAGTTTTTGTAACGATTGTGAAGGGTACCTTTTCACTAATTTCTTTCTCCACATGATTGTCCTTTGAGTATAGGAAGGCTACTGATTTGTTTGAGTTAATTTTGTATCCGGCAACTTTGCTGAACTTGTTTATCAGCTGTAGGAATTCTCTGGTGGAATTTTTGGGGTCACTCAATACACTATCATGTCATCGGCAAAGAGTGATGTTTTTATCTCTTCCTTTTTGATTTGTATCCCATTGATCTCCTTTTGCTTTCTAATTGCTCCAGCCAGGACTTCCAGTACTATGTTGAATAGGTAGGGAGAGAGTGGGCAGCCTTGTCTAGTCCCTGATTTTAGTGGGATTGCTTCAAGTTTCTCGCCATTAAGTTTGATGTTGGCTGTTGGTTTGCTGTATATTGCTTTTATTATGTTTAAATATGGGCCTTGGATTCCTGTTCTCTCCAGGACTTTTAACATGAAGTGGTGTTGGATTTTGTCGAATGCTTTCTCAGCGTCTAGTGAGATGACCATGTGATTTTGGTCTTTAAGTTTGTTTATATGGTGGATTACATTGATGGATTTCCTTATGTTAAACCATCCCTGCATCCCAGGTATGAAGCCTACTTGGTCATGATGAATGATGGTTTTGATGTGTTCTTGGATTCGGTTTGCAAGGATTTTGTTGAGTATTTTTGCATCAATGTTCATAAGTGAGATTGGTCTGAAGTTCTCTTTCCTTTTAGGGTCTTTGTGTGGCTTAGGTACGAGGGTTATTGTATCCTCAAAAAATGAGTTGGGTAATATTCCATCTGATTCTATCTTTTGGAATAATTTGGCAAATATTGGTGTTATATCCCCAATAAATGTCTGATAAAATTCTGCACTGAACCCGTCTGGACTTGGGCTTTTTTTGGTTGGGAGGCTTTTGATGACTTCTTCTATTTCTTTAGGTGTTATAGGGTTATTTAGATGGTTTACTTTGTCCTGGTTAAACTTTGGGACCTTGTATCTGTCTAAGAATTCGTCCATTTCCTCCAGATTTTCCAATTTTGTGGAGTATAAGTTTTTGTATTAGGATCTGATGATTTCTTGAATTTCTTTAGTTTCAGTTGTAATGTCACCACTTTCCTTTCTGATTTTGTTAATTTGGATACCCTATCTTTGCCCTTTCGTTAGTCTGGCTAGGGGTTTATCAATCTTGTTGATTTTATCAAAGAACCAACTCTTTGTTTTGTTGATTTTTTTAATGGTTTTTTTTTTTTTTGTTTCTATTTGGTCTATTTCTGTCCTAATTTTGATTATTTCTTGCCGTCTACTCTTTTTGGGTATATCTGCTTCCTTTTGTTCTAGGGCTTTTAGCTGTGCTGTCAGGTTGCTGATGTGAGCTCTCTCCAGTTTCTTCTTGGAAGCACTTAGGGCTATGAGTTTTGCTCTCAATACTGCTTTCATTGCATCCCATAGGTTTGGGTATGTTGTGTTATCATTTTCGTTTAATTCTAGAAAGACCTTAATTTCTTTCTTTATTTCTTCTTTGACCCTGCTAACCTTTAACAGAGCGTTGTTTAGTTTCCATGTGTATGTGGGCATTTTGTTGTCTTTGTTGTTGTTAAAGACCAGCCGTAGAACATGGTGATCTGAGAAGATGCATGGGAGTATTTCAATCTTCTTATATCGATGAAGGCTCGTTCTGTGTCCAATTATGTGGTCAATTTTCGAGAAGGTGCCATGGGGTGGCAAGAAGAAGGTGTATTCTTTTACTTTAGGATAGTATGTTCTGTATATATCTATTAATTCTAGTTGGTTCAAAGTCTCTTCTAGTTTTGCAGTTTCCTTGTTCAGTTTCTGTTTCCCTGATCTGTCCATTGGTGAGAGTGGGGTATTAAAGTCTCCCACTATTATTGTGTGTTGTAAAATGTATTTTTTGAGCTTTAGTAGAGTTTCTTTTATGAATATGGGTGATTTTTTATTTGGAGAATATATGTTAAGGATTGAGAGTTCCTTCTGACAGATTTCCTCGGTAATGAGTAAGAAGTGTCCTTCTTTATCTTTTTTGATAACTTTTGGTTGGAAATTTACTTTATTCGATATTAGAATAGCCACTCCAGCTTGCTTCTTGGAGCTGTTTGCTTGGAAGTTTATTTTCCCACCCTTTTACTCTGAGATACTGTCTGTCTCTGTCTCTGAGATGAGTTTCCTGTATGCAGCAAAAGGCTGGATTTTGTTTATGTATTTAGTCTGATAGTCTATGTCTCTTTATTGGGGAGTTGAGACCATTTATGTTAATAGATATCAAGGATTAATTGTTTCTGTTTCCTGCCATTTTTGCTTTTTTTGGTTGAGTTGTGTCTGTGTTTTTTTCTTCTTTTAGTTTTCTTGTGTAGGAGTTTTCTTGTTTTTACTAGGCTGTATTTTCCCTCCTTGTATTGGGTTTTCCACCTATAATTTGTTGTAGTGCTGGGTTTGTGGTCAGATATTGTGTGAATTTTGATTTGTCTTGAAATATCTTTGTCTCTCCATCGATGGTGATTGATAGTTTTGCTGGGTATAGCAGCTTGGGCTGGCACTTGTGGTCTCTTAAGGAGTGCATGATGTTTGTCCAGGCTCTTCTAGCTTTCATACTCTCTGTTGAGAAATCGGGTGTGAGTCTGATTGGTCTGCCTTTATATGTTACCTGACCTTTTTCCCTTACTGCTTTTAGTATACTTTCTTTACTTTGGGCACTTGATGTTTTTACTATTATGTGTCGGGAGGTATTTCTTTTCTGGTCCAACCTATTTGGAGTTCTGAAGGCTTCTTTTATGCTCGTGGTCATCTCATTCTTGAGGGTAGGGAAGTTTTCTTCTATGATTTTGTTGAAGATATTTACTGTGCCTCTTAGTTGATACTCTTCTCCCTCTTCTATTCCTATTATCCTTAGGTTTGGTCTTCTCATTGTGTCTTGTATTTCCTGGACACTTTGGGTTAGGAGCTTTTTGTTTTTTTGCATCTTCTCTGGCTGTTTTGTCTATGTTTGCAATGTTGTCTTCTGCCCCCGAGATTCTCTCTTCGATCTCTTGTAATCTGTTGGAAATGCTTGCTTCTGTGACTCCTGATTTCTTTTTTTGGTGTTCTGACTCTGGGGTTATCTCTTTTAGCGCTTTCTTTATTGTGTCAATTTCTGTTTTAATTTCCCTCTTCCATTCCTTTATTTCTTTGGTTCTGTTTTAGTCTCGTTCTTTGAGTTCTTTGAGTGTTTTTCTTGTTTCTTCTTTAAAAGCTTTGAATCTTTTTGCTTTTCCTCCCTTTCTTGTTTAAGTAACTCTATCAGTGTCTTGAGGCATGATTTCAGGTCTGTGTCTTCTTTCTCTGGAGTGTTTGGAATTTCGATGTTTGCTACTATCGGAGAGCTGGGTTCTGGTGTTGGTAGATTGTCCTGGTTTCCTTGGGATATACTCTTTCACTTTCCTCTTGCCATTTTGTTGTCAGTGATATGTTCTTGCCTTTCCCTTGTATCTGGTCTGTGTCCCTGGTACACTTTCCGTGTACACGCCGAAGAGATCTCTCTACTCCCCGGCAGCCCAGGTTTTGGGTGGCAGCTGGGCCAGGCTCTGCTCTGCGTACTGAACTCGCCTCCGGGTGGGAACAGACGTTCCTAAGATCTGTTCCTGGTCACAGATGCTCAGCCTCTCCGAGCCACCCTTCCGGCTGGCAGGTGGGCCAGGTTCCGCTCTGCATCCTGAAGTCATCTCCGGGTAGGAACAGAAGTTCCTAAGATCTGTTCCCGGTCCCTGGATCGGGGGGGACAGGGCAGGTCAGGGCAGGGGGTGCCCTTTCCGTGTGCACTCCGCAGAGATCCCTCTGCTCCCCAGCAGCCTATGTCTCCCACTCACCAGTTGCTCAGCCTGTATGTGCGGCCTTTCCGGCTGGCTGTTGGGCCAAGCTCTGCTCTGTGTCCTGAAGTCGTCTCCGGGTGGGAACAGAAGTTCCTAAGATCTGTTCCCGGTCACTGGATCAGGGAGGACTGGGCAGGTCAGGGCAGGGGGTGCCCTTTCCGTGTGCACTCTGCAGAGATCCCTCTGCTCCCCCGCAGCCTAGGTCTCCCACTCACCAGTTGCTCAGCCTGTACGAGCCGCTTTTCCAGCTGGCAGTTGGGCCAGGCTCTTCTCTGAGTCCTGAAGTCGTCTCCGGGTGGGAACAGAAGTTCCTAAGATCTGTTCCAGGTCACAGTTGCTCAGCCTGTACGAGCCGCCTTTCCGGCTAGCGGTTGGGCCAGGCTCCCCTCTGCCTAAATGGAACTTTTCGAATTCTATGTTTGTGCATCCTTTACTGTATCACTCATAATACATTTACACTAATCCTTGCCTAATTCTTCAATTGGAATATATAACTGTAATACACTACACATTTGTGTAAGATCATGTCCTTTAATTTGTGTGATGAATTATGGTAATTGTTTATATTTCTAAGATATTTAATTTGTCTCATTTCTCTTCATTATATTAGTACACTTTTTTAGATACTGGGTAAGTATTTCTTGCAATGCACACATATTAAAATAAGGATTATGAGTAATAGAAAATCAGGGATTGCCTGGGAAAACCAGTGCTCGAGATCAACTTAACAGTCCCTTTTATAACTGGACCAGAAGTGAGCCTGACACACAGGACCAGAGAGTGAAAACTGGGAGTTCTCAGTGAGTAGAGAGTTCTGTCCTCACTGGAAAAGGGTCCTTTTTGGCCCAGAGAAACAGGCATGTCTAGGCCAGTACTACCCAGTACCTGTGAGCAGAGGGCTGAATTCCATGAACAGGCTAAGAAGACCTCCACACCTGAGCTCATAAGACAGAACTGAGTCACTGACACAAGGACTCAGAGTTTACCACAAAAAGCTAAACACTCAGAAGCAATTTTCTTCCTTTTCCACAGGTCCACAGGTCCATGAGAAACACAGAAAGTAGTCACAGAACAAAAGACCATATATAGTCAAGGATTACAATATGCCAAGAGGAAAGCAAAAGAACTTAAGCAAAGGAAACCAAGACAACCTGACAACATTAGAACCGAGTTCTCCCAACACAGCAAGTAGTGAATTATCAAACATTCCAGAAATATGAGGCACGGACTTGAAATCATACTGCATTATGATGCTAGAGATCTTGGAGATGAGCATGATTAACTCCCTTAAAAATACTAAAGGAGAACACACAGATGCATTCATCACCAACAGACTACAATAGATAGAAGAGAGAATCTTATTCTTCCTCTTCCCTCCTTCTCCACTTTCCACTGCTCACCTCTTCTTTCTTCTTCTTCTTCTTTTTCTTCTTCTTCTTCTTCTTCTTCTTCTTCTTCTTCTTCTTCTTCTTCTTCTTCTTCTTCTTCTTCTTCTTCTTCTTCTTCTTCTTTTTCTTCTTCTTCTTCTTCTTCTTCTTCTTCTTCTTCTTCTTCTTCTTCTTCTTCTTCTTCTTCTTCTTCTTCTTCTTCTGCTATCCGCTTTATTCAGAAATCCCTGATTCCTCATCCCATTTTCCTCTTCCTTTTTTGTCCTCCACACAGTTCCCACTTTTTCCTGTGTTCTCTTTCATTCCCCTTTCTTTATTCTCACTTCCAACCTGCTCTGACCTCTAGAAATCTCCTTCTTCTTTTGCTTGTCATTCTTACCATCCTTCTATTTTTTCTTATATAGTTTTTCCAATCTCCTCCCTCACTTTCCTCTCTTCCTCCAAAACAGTTTCCTCTAATTCCTTCTTCTTTTTCACCTGTATCTAAATGTAAAACACTACACATTTCTGTTAGATCATATTCTTTAACTAGCACTCCGTTTTCCAATAATTGTTTACATTTCTAAGTTATTTAATTGATCACTTCTCTTTTACTTATATTAGTATACTCCATTAAGTACTTGATTTTTTTGCAATGGACAGAAATTTTAAATAAGGATTATGAGTAAGAGGAAATTGGGGTCTACCTGGGAAAGGCAGTGCTAGAAAATCAGCTTCACAGTTTGTTTTACACCTGGACCAGAGGGGTCAAACTTGGAGTTCTCAGTGAGTATAGAGTTTTGTGTTCACTAGAAAAGGGTCCTTTTTGGCCTAGAGAATGAGCCAATACTACTCAGAACTGAAGGATAGATAGCTGAGCTCCCAGAATATATTCAAAAGAGCTCCTACACCTAAGCTCACAAAGACAAAACTGAGTCACAGCCACCAGAAATCACAAATTGCTCACAAAAGCCAAAGTCTCAAAGGCAGTTTTCTTCCAGAGTCCACAGGCCCTCAGCTCCATGGGACAGACAGGCAGCAGAAACTGACAATAAGACCACATATAATCACAGATAAGAATGTGGCAAGAGGAAAGCAAATGAACTTAAGCAGTTAAAACAAAGACAACCTGCCATGATCAGGACTCAGCACTCCCACCACAGAACTTAGTGGATTACCAAACACTCCAGAATAAAGGAGGGGACATCTGACTTGCCACCAGGAACAAAGGAGATGCAGGAACACAGGCCTGGTGAGAAGGTGTTCCGAGTAGCCCGGGAGCAGAGAGATCTCTGCCGAGTGCGTAGAAAGTGTGCCCCCCAACTGATTCAGAGAAGCAGAAACCAGCTTTGGAGTTGTGTGTTTCCAGCAGGTGGGCTGTGCATGTAGAACTCAGGCCATCTGCCACCAGGAACAGTGGAGATCCAGAGACACAGGCATAGTGAGATGGATCTCCGAGTAGCCAAGTAGCTGGGGAACAGAGAGTTCTGTGCAGAGTGCAAAGAAAGTACAACCCCCCTGCTTGCTTAAGGGAAACAGGAACTTTGCTTTGGGCTGTCTGTTATCAGCCCGCAGGATTTGCATAGAGAATATACACTCAGTGCAACTGTCACCAGGTACATGCAGAGATCCAGGGACAAAGGCCAGGTACATGGGAGAAGTGAGAACCAAACACTGACAATAAGACCATGTATAAAAACAGAAAACAAGATGGCAAGAGAAAAGCAAAAGAACATACCCCAGGGAAACCAAGACAACCTGGCAAAATCAGAACCTAGCTTTCCCATCACAGCAAACAGCTGAATGCCAAACACCCCAGAAAAAGAAGATTCAGACGCGAAATCATATGTCAAGATGATGATAGATATCCTTAAGCAAGAACGGGAGGAAAGACATAAAGAATTAGAAGCTTTTAAAAAAGAAACAAGAAAAACACTCAAAGAACTAGAAAAAAACAAACCACAGAGATGAAGAAATGGAAGAAGAAATTTAAAACCAAAATGGACACAATAAAGAAAATACTAAAGGAGATAACACTAGAAGTAGAAAAGCTAAAAGGGAAATCAGGAGGTTCAGATGCAAGTATTTCCAAGAGACTACAAGAAATGGAAGAGAGAATCTTGGGGGGCAAAGACAACATTGAAAACATAGACAAAACAGTCAGAGAAGATGCAAAAACCTAAAAGTTTCTAACCCAATATGTCCAGGAGATCCAGGACACAATGAGAAGACCAAACAAAATGATAATAGGAAGAGAAGAGGGCAAAGAATATCAACTAAGTGGCACAGTAAATAGCTTCAACAAAATTGTATAAGAAAACTCCCCTAACCTAAAGAATGAGATGATCATGAGCATTAAACAAGTCTAAAAAGGTTTGGCTAGATAAAACAACTCGAAATACTTTGGACCAGAAAAATAATTCCTTCCGACTTATAATACTCAAAATGCCAAGTGTCCAAAGCAAAGAAAGAATACCAAAAGCAGTAAGGGCAAAAGGTCATGTAACATATAAAGGCAGACCAATCGGAATCACATCCAACTTCTTAACAGGGACTATGAAAGCTAGAAGATCCTGGACAGACCTCATGCACACCCAAAGAGAACACAAGTGTCATCCCAAGCTGCTATACCCAGCAAAACTCTCAATCACCATAGATGGAGAGACCAAGATATTCCAAAGCAAAACTGAATTTACCACAAACCCAGCACTACAACAAAATATAGGTGGAAAACACAATGCAACAAGGGGAACTACATCTTAGTAAAAACAAGAAAACTCGTAAAAATAAAACCAAAAGAAGAAAGATGCACAGGCATAATTCTGCCTCTAAAAGCAAAACTAGCAGGAAACAGCAACCACTATTCCTTAATAGCTGTTCCCTACTTCTTTTCTCTTTCCTCTGTGCTCTTTTATCCTCTTTCCTCTGCCTCCCTTTCAATTCCATTTCCTCTTCATCCTCCTTTCTTTTATTTCCACTTCCTTCTTAAATCGTTTTACCTGTTAACTTTCCCATTTCCTACATCCTACATCTTAACGTCCCTCTTCATTCTCTACTTCCTATACTTCCATGCTTCCCACATTATCTCCATCTTCTCTTCTTTTCCTCTTTATCCCACATATTCTTTTCTGCTTCTGGCCTTCTGCCTTTCTACCCATTCTTCTACCTTATTACTTCTTATTCTTATCCTTTTTACTCATTTTTCTCTTTGCCTGCTCTCCCTTCTCTTTGATCTTACCTCCTGCTCTTTCTTTTCCCATATCAACTCTTTTCAAATCTTCCCTCTGATTATCTTTCTAGTTTTTTCTTCATTTCCTTTCACTCCATATCTTTTTTTCCCTATCTCTTTTTTCTCTTCTTCTCTCTTTTACCCTTATAAATCATCTCTTTCTTTGAAAAAAACACTCTTATCTTCCATTCCATTGAATCCCCTTTTTTATCCTTCCATCCTTCACGTCTTTCTTTGCTCCTTTCATCCCCTTTTTTCTTTCTTTTTGATTACTCCTCTTACCTCCTTCCACCTCAGACACCCACTATCTGCTGTTCTTCTCTCTCACCTTTTTTCTTCCTGCCTGTTTACTTTTTTCTTTTTCTTCTTTTATCCCCTATATTCAGATCCCCTCTTTCCTCATTCATCTTTTCTCCTACTTTTCTTGTCCTCCATACTCTTCACAATTATTCCTGCCTCCTCTTCTCCTTCCAGTTCTCTATTCATGCTACCTCCATTCTCTGACCTATTTAAGACTCCATCCTCCCTTTCTTGTCATTTTTATGCTCCTTCTATTTTTTCTTACATTGTTTCTCCAATCTCATCTCCTCCTTTCCTCTCTTCCCCATCACACTTTCCTCTACTTCCTTCTTCCTATTAACCTGTATCTCTCCTTACTTAATTTATTCTTTGCTATTTGCTTGTTTCCCTTCTACCCCATCTACCAATTTCACTCCTCTTACCTCACCACTCCAATGAAGTCTTCTCACTGGTTTCAATTCTGTCTCTTCTAACCTTTCTCCACTTCCTTTTTTCTATTTCATTCTTTTTCCATCTTCCCCTTTTTCAATCATCTGACATTCTTCTTCCCTCCTCTTTTTCACCCCTTGTATTCCCTTGCATCCTCTCATTTCATCTCATCACATTCAAATTCCCTTCACTTTCCTCTTCAATTTCCCTACTCCTTTTCTCTGTCTACTGTGCACTTTTTTTCTCTTCCCTCTGCCTCCTTTTCAATCCCATTTTCTCACGTTACAAACAGGACTTTCTTTTCCCTGGATTGTCAAGAAAGCATTTCCATTGCATGTACAATGTATTTACAGTTACAATTTATTTACTAGGAATGTCAGCCTGTATCTATCCTTATATAATCTATTCTTACCTATTAACTTTTTTCCTTCCACCCCATCTACAGCTTTCTCTCATCTTACTTGACCTCTTCAATTAAGACTGTCTCCTGTTTCATCTGTCTCTCTCTTCACACCTTTCCACACTTCCTTCATTCTATCTCTCTCTCTTTCAATCTTTTCTTCTTACCGATCATCTGATAGTCCTCTTCTCTTCCCTGCTTCCCCATTCACATTCCCTAGCATCCTCTCTGTTCTTTTCACCACATTCAAGTTCCCGAACTCCTCCTTTTTCCCTACTCATTTTCTCTTTTCTCTGTGCTCTTTTATCCTCTTCCCTCTGCCTCTCCTCTTCCATTTTCTCTTTTTCTCCTTCTTTTATTTCCATCTTCTTCTTAAACCTTCTCACTTCTAACCATCTTTATTCCCTTCATTTCTCTTCACTCATCTTGATTTTCACCACCAGTTCCCTACTTCGTACAGTCCAATACATCTCACTTCATCTCCATCATCATTTGTTTTCCTCTTTATTTCTTCTATACTTTTCTGCTTCTGTACTTCTACCTTTCTTACCCTTCTCCTCCATGGTCTCTTATTATCCTATCCTCTTTACACTTTTTATTTTCTTTTCCTGAGCTCTCCTCTCTTAGATCTTACCACATGCTTTTTCTTCTTTCTAATCACAGGTCTTCAAGTATTCTTTTTGTTTCTCTTACTATTTTTTTTTACTTCTTTTACTTTTCACTTCACATCTTTTCTTTTTACCCTATTCCCTCTTCATCTTCTTTCTATTCTTCAGAATTTACCCTTATCTATCATCTCTTCATTTTCCAATGATCTTCTTAACTCCATTCTCAGTTTCTCCCTTTTCTTTCCCCCACCCCTTTAAATCTCCTTCGTTGCTCCTCCTTTCTCCCCTTTCTTTCTTTTCTTTTTGCTCCCTTCCCTCCCTCTATCCTCCTCAGACACCCTCCATCTGCTTTTCTTCTCTCTCATCTTTCTTCTCCCCACCTGTTTTCTCCTTCTTCTAATCAACTCTTTCCCCATTCTCTTCATCATGCTTGCTTTCACCCCACTCATGAAGCCTGTATCTTCTTGTCTCATATGACCTATAAACTACCCTATTTTTCTTTACTTAGCTTCATAACTATCCTTCCTCCTCTTCATTTAAGACAACAGTCTTACATCCCTGTTTGCCTATGTGTCATTCATTTCATCCTTCCATGGGTAAACCATGCTAATTAAGTTTGTACCTAACCATGACCTAATATTTCCTCTGAGGTTGGTTCAAACAGAAGAAATTACATTACATACAGGACTTATTTTCCCCATATTATCAAAAAAGCCTTTCTCTTGCATTTCCAATGTATTTAGAGTTACTTGCTATTTACTAGTATGACTACCAAAAAGCCAATAATATCATATCAATTTCTTGGTTGATATGAAAATATCAAATGGATCTTTTTTACTTTTATGTTTGCAAATCCATGTTATTACTTAAGAGAATATAGTAGAAATGAAATTATCCTAAATAAACATAAGACACAGATAAAGAAATGTTCAGTTATGAACAAAAAACAATAGAAAAGGTGTGTACATAAAACATATTGGTAGTAATAAGTAACAACAATTGAGGAACATGGTAAGCCTTCCTCTACATAGTATGGACACTCACTTTTTGTTCAATGTGTTAAGCACTATACTATGCTAAGCACTGCTAACAATATTACTCATATTAATATACGGCAAATGAGTCCTCTATCCATTATTGTATTGCTCAAAATATTTGGTACCATAATCCTGGACTAATTCTTCAATCTTAAAATCTGACTAATTTTTGAACACTTCACATTGCTGGTAGGTCATCTCCTCTAACTTACATTCTGTTTTTGATAATTGTATACATTTCTATGATATTAAACTAATCCTATTTCTCTTCTTTATATTGATACACTCCTTTAGGTACTTGATATGGTATTCTTTCAATGCACATAAATTAAAAATAAGGATTATGAATAATAGAAAATATGGATCTGCTTTTGAAATCAGGTCCTGGAATATCAACTTCACAGGTGCTTTCATACCTGGAAAAGAGGTCTGCCAGACATGTAGGACCAGAGAGGGCACCCTGGAAGTTCTCATTGAGTAAACATTTCTGTACTCACCAGTAAAGGGTATATTTTGGCCTAGAGAAAGAGTTATGTCCCTGCTAGTAATACTCAGGTCTGGTGTGCAGAAGTCTGAGATCCCGAAACAATTTCAAAATAGCTCCCACACCTGAGCTTGCAAAGACATAATTGAGTCACTGCCAGCAGAACTGACAGCTTACCCACAAAAAGCCTAAAACCCAGAAAAAATTTTCTTCCTGAGTCCATGGGCCCTCAGTCTCATGGGAGAGACATGCAGCAGTCACTGACAACAAGACCACATATAACCACTGATAAGAAGAAGGCAAGAGGAAAGTGAAAGAACTTAAGCAATGACAACAAAGTGTACCTGGCATGATCAGAACACTTCATTCCCATCACAGCACTTACTGGGTTACCAAACACTCCAGAAAAAGTATGTCTGACTTGAAATCATACTTCAAGACGATGAGAGAGACCTTGGAGAAGCAGATGAATAACTCCCTTAAACAAATACAGGATAACACAAATAAAGAAATAAAACCCTCTAAAGAGGAAACACAAAAATCACTCAAGGTACTACAAGAAAACAAAACCAAACAGAGGAAAGAATTAAAAAGGGAAATAGAAATATTAAAGAAATTAAAAATAGAGACAATCCTGGAGATATATAACTCAAAAAAAAATCAGGATTCACAGATGAAAGCATCTCCAACAGACCATTAGAGATAGAAGAGAGAATCTTATTCTTTCTCCTTCCTCCTCTTCACTTTCCACTTCTCACCTTTTCTTTCTTTTTTTCTTTTTCTTTTTTTATCCACTTCATTCATATCCCCATTTTCCTCATTTTACTTTTCCCCTTCATTTTTAGTGACACTCAGAGCTATGATTTAATTTGCCTCTTATAATGTTTTATGGCACCCCAACGTTAGGATAGGCTGGACTTTAATTTCTATTGCATTCTATAAAATCCTTAATTCCTTTTTTTTTTAAATTTTTTCTTCCCTTACCAAGTTATTATTGAGTAGAGCATTGTTAACCTTCCATATGTATGTGGACTCTTATTTTGTTTTTCTTTTTTATGAAAGACAAGCCTTAGTCCATGGTGATCTGATAAAATGCAAGGCAATATTCTGATCTTATCATATCTGTTGAGGCCTGTTTTTTGATCAAATATTTGTTCAGTTTTGCAAAGGGTACTGTGAGATGGTGTTTTTGGATGAAATATTCTATAGTTGTCTGTTAAATACAAATGATTCAAAACCTCTGTTAGTTTCATTTTGTCTCTGGTCAGTTTCTGCTTCTATGATCTGTCCATTGATGGGAGTGTGGTGGTGATGATTCTCACTATTTTTGTGTATGGTGCAATTTATGCTTTGAACATTAGTAAGGTTTCTTTTTTGAGTGTGAGTGCCCTTGTATTCAGAATATAGATGTTTAGAATTAATAGGCTGTCCTTTTTTGATCAGTTTTAGTTGAAAATATATTCCACTATTAATTAGAATGGTTACTTCTATTTTTATGAAAATTTGCTTGGAAGTTATTTTCACCACTTTTTCTCTGAGGTAGGATCTGTTTTTTTTTTTTTTTTTTTTTTTTTTTTTTTTTTTTTTTTCCTAAGAAAAGGTTCATGTATAAAGCAAAATGATGGACCCTGTTTAAGTATCCACTGTACTCATCAATTTTACATTAAAAACAGACTTTCCTTACTTTGGATGTTCCAGAGAGTTTTTTCTTACCATTTCTAATGTATTTACATTTACATTCTATTTCCTAGGATGACTGCCATAAAATTACATCATATTAATGTTTTTTTCATATAAAATATAAAATGGATTTTTTCGAATTTATGTTTGCAATTTCGTTGTTAATTACTTATGAAAATATAGTAAAAATGAAATTATCCTAAACAGACAAAGATCCCATATGAAGAAATGTTCAATTATGACAAGTTAGTGTCAGCAAATGTATATAGTTAAAACTTATAGGTAGTAAAAAGCTACAACCATTGAGGAACATGGTAAGCCTTCTTTACATAGTATGGGTGCTGTCACTTTTTGTTCAATGTGAAAAGCACTATACTATGTAATGCACTGCTCACAGTATTCTTCATATTAATATACTGCAAAGGTATCCTTTATTTTTTACTGTATCACTCAAAATACATGCTACCTGAACATATGCCTAATCCTTCAATATTAGCATATAACTAATTGTACAACACTACACATTTCTGTTAGATCATGTCCCCTATATGCCTTTTTTTATGATAATTGTTTATATTTCTAAAACGTTAAACTAATCCCATTTATCTTCCACATTTAGTAAACTTCTATAGGTTCTTAATAAGATTTTCTTGAAATGCACAGAAATTTAAAAAGGATTATGAATAAGAGGAATTGGGGATCTGCCTAGCAAAGGCAGTGCTCAAATATCAGCTTCATAAACACTTTTATGCCTAGACCAGAGGTGAGCCTGACACAAAGTACTAGGGAGTGCACACTGGGATTTCTCATTGAGTAGAGAGTTTTGTGTGCTCTAGAAAAGAGTATTGTTTGCCCTAGATAAAGCGTCAAGTCCCTGCCAGTACTACTCAGTAGCAGTGGGGAGAGGTCTGAGATTCCAAAATAGCCTCAGGAGAGCTCCTACAACAGAGTTCATAAAAACATTACTGAGTAACTGCCACCAGGACTTACAGATTGGCCCCAAAATGCAGAACACTCATAAGAAATATTTTTGAGCCCATGGGCCCTCAGATCCACAGGACAGACAGGCACTAGTCACTGACAACAAAACCACATATCATGACAGATAACAAGATGGCAAAAGGAAATCAAAAGAATTTAAGCGATGTAAACCAAGGCAACCTGGCAACATCAGAACCCAGCTCTCCAACCACAGCAAAGAGTGGATTACCAAACACTCCAGAGAAACAAGGATCCATGATAATGATAGATATCTTGTTGACGTGCATGAATAACTCCCTTAAACAACTACAGAAGAACACACATAAACAAATAGAACCTCTGACAGAGGATGCACAAAAATAATTCAAAGAACTACAGTAAAACACAACCAAACAGCATTAAAAATTATAAATGGAAATAGAAACAATGCAGAAAACACCAAAAGAGACAACCCTTGAGATATTTATCTCAAAAAACAAATCAGGAGTCACAGAACAAGTATCACCAACAGACTACCAGAGATGGAAGGGAGAATCATATTCTTCCTCTTTCCTCCTCTCATTACTTTCCACTTCTCACCTCTTTGTCTTCTTTTATGCCCTTTTTTTGTCCTCCACAAACTTCCCTCTTTTCCATGCCCCATCTCCTCCTCCAAGTTCGTTACTCAGGCTACCTTCCGGCTCTGACCTGTTTAAGACTCCCTACTTTTTTTAAACTTTACCCTCTTTCTATTTTTTTCTTACAATGTTTCTCCAATCTCCTCTCTCTCATTGCACTCTACTTCCATCACACTTCTCCCCCCTCATCATTTCTTTATCTTATCTTTACTCCTGTTTTCTCTTTAAAAAAGAAACAAGAAAAACACTCAAAGAACTCAAAGAACTACAGGAAAACAGAACTAAAGAGATGAAGGAATGGAAAAAGTAATTTAAAATGAAAATAGACACAATAAAGAAAACACTAAAAGAGACAACCCTAGAGGTAGAAATCCTAAAAAAGCAATCAGGAGTCACAGATGCAAGCATTTCCAACAGACTACAAGAGATGTAAGACTGAATCTCTGGGGCTGAAGACAACATAGAAAACATAGATATAACAGTCAGAGAAGATGCAAAAACCAATAAGCTCCTAACCAAAACTGTCCATGAGATCCAGGACACAATGAGAAGAAGAACAAACCTCATGAAAATAGGAACAAAAGAGGGTGAAGTATATCAACTAAGAGGCACAGTAAATATCTTCAACAAAATTCTAGAAGTAAACTTTCCTACCCTTAAGAATGAGATGACCAAGAGCATAAAAGAAGCCTACAGAACTCCAAATAGGTTGGACTAGAAAAGAAATTCCTCCCAACACATAAAAGTTAAAACACCAAGTGCCCAAAGCAAAGGAAAGATACTAAAAGCAGTAAGGGAAAAAGGTCATGTAACATATAAAGTCAGACCAATCAGAATCACACCTGATTTCTCAACAGAGACTATGAAAGCTAGAAGAGCCTAGACAGACATCATTCAGGCCCTAAGAGAGCACAAGTGCCAGCCAAAACTGCTATACATAGCAAAACTATCAGTCACCATAGATGGAGAGACCAAAATATTCCAAGACAAAACTAAATTTACACAATATCAGACCACAAACCCAGCACTACTACGAATTATATTTAAAAATCCAAATACAACGAGGGGAACTACATCCTAATAAAAACAAGAAAACTTCTTAGCAAGAAAACAAAAAGAGAAAGACACACAGGCACAATTCAACCTACAAAAGCAATAATAGCAGGAAAAAGCAACCACTATTCCTTGATATCTATTAACATAAATTGACTCAACTCCCCAATAAAAAGACATAGGCTATCAGACTGGATACATAAACAAAACCCAGCATTTTGCTGCATACAGGAAACTCATCTCAGAGCCGAGCGAAGACAGATACTATCTCAGAGTAAAAGGTTGGGAAAATACTTCCAAGCAAAAGGCCTCAAGAATCATGCTGGAGTGGCTACTCTAATATTGAATAAAGTAAACTTCCAAGCAAAAGTTATCAAAAAAGTTAAGGAAGTACACTTTTTACTCATTAGAGGGGAAATCTGTCAGGTGGAACAGTCAATATAACATATATGCTCCAAGTACAAAAGCACTCTTATTCATAAAAGAAACCCTACTAAAGCTCAAAAAAAAAAAAAAATACATTTCACCCAACACAATAATAGTGGGAGACTTTAATACCCCACTCTCACCAATGGAGAGATAATGGAAACAGAAAGTTAACAAGGAGGCTGTGAAACTATCAGAGACTATGAACCATCTGGAATTAACAAATATCTACAGAACATATCATCATAAAACAAAAGAATCCACCTTCTTCTCAGCACCTTCTCTAAAATTGACCACATAATTGGACATAGAAAGAGCCTAAATCGATATAATAATATTGAAATACTCCTATGCATCCTTTGAGATCACCATGGTTTAAGGTTTGTCTTTAATAACAACAAAGACAACAAAATGCCCATATACATGTGGAAACTAAACAATGCACTTTTAAAAGATAGCACGGTCAAAGAAGAAATAATGAAATAAATTAAGGATTTTCTAAAATTCAATGAAAATGAAAACAAGACATACTTATACCTATGGGATGCAATGAGAGCAGTACTGAAAGGAAAACTTGTAACTCTGAGTGCTTCCAAAAAGAAATTGAAGAGAGCATACATCAACAACGTGACAGCAGAGCTTAAAGCTGTAGAACAAAAGGAAGCAGATACACTCAAGAGGAGTAGACAGCAAGAAATAAATAAACTTAGGGAAGAAATAGACCTACTAGAAACAAAAATAACCATTGAAAGAATCAACAAAACCAAGAGCTGGTTCTTTGAGAAAATTAACACGACTGATAAACCCTTAGCCAGATTAACTAGAGGGCAAAGATAGAGTATCCATATTAACAAAACCAGAAAGGAAAGTGGAGAAATAATGACTGAAACTGAGGAAATTCAAGAAATTATCAGATCCTATACTCAAAAAAGCTGAAGAATCTGGAGGAAATGGATATATGACTAGACAGATACAAGATACTAAAGTTAAACAACGGCCAGGCAAGCCATCTATATAATCCCATAACACCTAAAGAAATAGAAGAAGTCATCAAAAGCCTCCCTACCAAAAAAAAAAAAAAAAAAAAAAAAAAAAAAAAAAAAAAAAAACCAAAAAAAAAAACCAAAAAAAAAAAAAACCCCAGGTACAGATGGGTTCAATACAGAATTTAATCACACATTTATTGATGATATAATAACAATACTCTCCAAACAATTCCACAAATAACAATCAGATGGATTACTCCCTAACTCATTTTTGAGGCTACAATAATTCTTTTTCCTAAACCACACAAAGATCAAAGATCGTACAAGGAAAGAGAACCTCTGAAAAAAAAATCTCACTTATGAACATTGATGCAAAAATACTCAAAAAAATCCTTGCAAACCGAGTTAAAGAACACAACAAAATGATCATTCACCATCGTCAAGTAGGCTTCATCCTGGGATGCAGGGATGGTTTAATATGTGGAAATCCAACAATGTAATCCAACATATAAACAAACTCAAAGGAAAAAAAAAACATGTTCATCTAACTAGGTGCTGACAAAACATTTGACAAAATTCAGGACCCCTTCATGTTAAAAGTCCTGGAAAGAACAGGAATCCAATGTCCATACTTAAACATAATAAAGGCAATATACAGCAAACCAACAGCCAACATCAAACTTAATGGTGAGAAACTTGAAGCAATCCCGCTAAATCAGGGACTCCACAAGGCTGGACACTCTCCCCCTACTTATTCAACACAGTACTGGAAGTCCTGGCTGGAGAAAGTAGACCGCAAAAGGAGATCAAGGGTTTACAAATCAGAAAGGAAGAGATAAACACATCACTCTTTGCCGATGACATGATAGTGTACTTAAGTTTCCCCAAAAATTCCACTAGAGTACTCCTACCGCTGATAAACAAGTTCAGCAAAGTGGCTGGATATAAAATTAACTCAAACAAATCAGTAGCCTTCTATATTCAAAGGACAAACATGTGGAGAATGAAATTAGTGAAAAGATACCCTTCACAATAGTCACAAAAACTATGAAATTCCTTGGAGTGACTCTAACTAAGCAAGTGAAGGACCTGTATGACAAGAACTTCAAACCTCTAAAGAAGGAAATTGAGGATGAACTCAAAAAATGGAAAGATCTCCCATGCTCATGGATTGGAAAGATCAACATTTTAAAAATGGCCATCCTACTAAAAGCAATCTACAGATTCAATGCAATCCCCATCAAAATTCCAACCCAGTTCTTCATGGAATTGGAAAGATCAATGTGCAATTTCATCTGGAATAACAAAACACCTAGAATAGCAAAATCCATCCTCAAAAAAAAAAAAAAAAAAAAAAAAATAAGCGGGAATCACTATCCCTGACCTCAAGCTATATTACAAGGCAAATGTGCTAAAAAACTGCATGATATTGGTACAGCGATAGGTACATGGACCAATGGAATAAAATAGAAGATCCAGACATGAGCCCTCACGTATATGTTCACCTGGTTTTTGACAAAGGAGCTTTAAACATTCAAGGGAAAAAGGACAGCCTATTCAACAAATGGTGCTGGTCCAAGTGGCACTCAGCATGCAAAAGAATAAAAATAGACCCTTTCTTATCTCCTTATATAAAGCTCAGGTGTAAGTGGATAAAAGATCTCCACCTTAAACCAGATACACTGAAATTATTAGATAAGAAAGTAGGGAAAACTTTAGAATATATAGGCACAGGAGAAAATTTTCTGAACAAAACACCACTGGCTCAAGCTCTAAGGTCAAATATTAACAAATGGGACTTAATGAGATTGCAAAGTTTCTGTAAGGCTAAGGACATTGTCAAGAAAACAAAACGTTCTCAGTTGAGGAATATCGAATTGCTGAGAAATATCTGAGGAAGTGATTGACATCCTGAGCCATCAGGGAAATGCAAATCAAAACAACCCTTAGATTCCACCTCATACCAGTCAGATTGGCCAAGATCCAAAACTCAGATGACAACAGATGCTGGCGAGGTTGCGGAGAAAGAGGAACACTTCTTCACTCTTGTTGGGGTTGCAAACAGATACAACCACTCTGGAAATCAGTCTTTCGATACCTCAGAAATTTGGACATAATACTACCTGAAGACCCAGCTATTCCACTTCTGGCCATATACCCCAGAGACACTTTAATACACAACAAAGATATATGCACCACAATGTTCATAGCAGCTCTATTTATAATAGCCAGAAGTTGGAAAGAACCCAGATGTCCTTCAGAAGGTGAATGGATACAAAAATTGTGGTACATTTATACATCTCAGCTATGAGAAACAATGACTTAACGAAATGCTTAAGAAAATGGATGCATCTAGAAAATATCATCCTGAGTGAGATAACCCAGTCACAAAAGAACAGACATAATATGCAGTCACTGATAATGGGATACTAACCCCAGAAAGCACTGAACACTCCATAAACAACTCCCCGACTGTGTGAGGCTCAAGAGAAAAAAAGAAAAAAAGAAAGAAAAGAAAAAAAGTCATTATGCTCAATTCTTACACACCAAGAAAATGTTGACTAATTCCAGGTTACATCCTGTTTTACATGTACTTTATGCTCATTGTAACTAGTAAGACCTTAATGCACACTATCAAACCTTTGGGGAAAAAAAGCCAAATATTGACAAAAATGTATTCGTATACTTTTATGTAAAAATCCTTAAAATTTGTACATTCATCTTTGTTTTTTAAAATAAAGTTGTTCAAAATTTTTTTTCTATTTTTCTTTAATATAGTCTTTGTTTAGATTTTTATGAAATTCATTGTAAAAGTAACTTTTATTTGTCAAATATAATTGTCATAATGGAGGCTTACTGATGAATAAACTCATCTTTTCCAGCTCCAAAAATAAATAAATAAATAAATAAATAAATAAATAAATAAACCCTTTGTCCAAGATTCTCTACCTTCCTAATGATCGTTCCACTGATTTACCTTCTACCAGGTTGAATAACTCAA
Source organism: Micromys minutus (assembly GCF_963924665.1). NCBI lineage: Eukaryota > Metazoa > Chordata > Mammalia > Rodentia > Muridae > Micromys > Micromys minutus. Next base: position 108,282,980 of record NC_137970.1, on the reverse strand, counting down.
CTTGCTGCTTGGAAGAGACCAATGAAAGTAGGAATTTTCATTCTCCTGTTCTTAATACTCAGTCATGAATATTGCTTGTTTCCACAGACCTTTGGAAACAGCCCAGATTCAAAACCCATCTAGTTAACAACTTAGAGGAGTTTAGCTAAAGCGTAGCCAATTTAGTCCTAGCAAATACAAAGAAATCCAGAAGGCAGTAGCTAAGAGCTATTATCCTTACCTTCTCTTCTCATCTCAGTTTTCATTTTTTCTTACTTTTTGATGTCCCTTATTGTCCTCTTTTCTTTTTATCCAGTCTTGTTCCATGTTCCTGGTTACCTCTCTTTCCTCAAAACCCTTCCCTCCTTCCTTCTCTTGACACTTCCCTCAACCCTACAACTGAAGACACTATTTTTCTGATTCCTCATTTTCCTCACCCCACCTCTTCTATCCTCGATCCTCTGTTTCATTACATTTTGCTCTTCCTCCTTCCTTGCTTTTTTCTTATTATCTCATTCTCCATACTTTCTTCATCTTTCCCATCTACTCTGCTTAGTGCTTTTCATTATTTGTTCTCATCATCTTCTTCTTTTCTTTTTATTGTTGATATTCGTCTCCTTTACCTCCTCCTCTTTCTTTCCTTCATGTTCTTCTTACTTCCTACATCTTCTTACCGTTCATCCTCTTTTGTATTATGTCCTATTTCTTCTTTTCTTGATTACCTCCTTTCCTCTAATATCCTATTTTTATCTTCCATTTTACTTCTCCTTACCTTCTTGCTTCCACTCCTTTCTCTCCTTTCACTTCCCTCCACTTTCCCCATTGTCCTCATCCCTCTCATTATCATCTCTGTCTTCCCTCTTCTTTCCTCTTTCCACATCATTTTTATCCCCACTGTCTCCAGCTACACTCATTCCACATGGGCCCTTCTCTCTGTTCTCAATTCTTTCATACTCCTTCTTCTACACTCCTCTTTTTTTTTCCTTGATCTTCTTGCACCCCCATACTTCTTATTCTTCACTCATTTTGATTCTCTTCTACTTTTCTACTCTTCTCTCCTTCATATATTTCCCCTTTCCCATCACCTAGTCTCTCTCTAATTCTCTACTTTTTCACTCCACTTGATCACTCTACATCACAATTCTCTATCCTTTCCATCCTTCCTTCTCTTGATTCTACTCTCCTCTTCCGTATCCCCCTATTTTTCTTATATTCATAATTTTATACTCTCTAGTAGTGTTCACACCTACATTTCTCTCCTCCTTTACTTTATCACTTTCTTCCTTTGCTCACTTCTCTCCAGACTCTATTTATACTTGCATTCAACTCTTCTTTACCCTCATCCTTTAGCTTACCTTTTGCTGCCTCCTTTTCTTTCTCTCCTTTTCTGTCTTGTACCATTGCAACCCCTTATCTCTTTTATTCTATTTCCTACCTCTTCCTTCTTCTTGTTTGAATCCCAAAGGCCCCCACTGGATAATAGAGAGTGCATTATTAATATGTCTATCCATCTAAGACCATGTATAGTTTTGATGGAAAATTGTGTCAGGAGGGGTTGTGCTTTGAGCCTTAAAGTGCTCAATAGAGGGCCTATAACACCCTTCTGCTGCCTGCCAATCCAGATGAAAATTCTAAAGAACCTCTCCAGCATCTTATTTGGCAGTGGGATGCCAAGCTAAGAGCCATGAAAGTTTCAAGCCTCTGAGTTGAAAAAGCCACTCTCAACTAAATTTATTAATTGTAATAGTTCTGGTCGAGGATTCTCTACATAGCAACAAAAACGCCAAGATAATTCTGTTTCTGCTTTCTTTTTCTTCCACTCTTTGATCAATTTTTCTTTTCACTCTTATTTCTTTTGTATTCCTTCTTCATCTTCCATAATCCTCTTCTTCACTCATCTTCCTTCCTCTTGTTTCTTACCTGCACCATTTTCTTCCCTACCCTGCTCTTCCTCCTTTTCTCAGGCCATCTGCTCTTCTGTTACATTATTTGTTCCATTTTTCTTACCCCTCATTCTTCTTCCTGAACCCCTCACCTCTACTCTGATCTTCCCTGAATCCTGCCTCAGCTCCTCTTCCCTTCTGATTCTTTCACCACAGTCCATGATCTTTCCTCTATATGCACATCTTCTTTCTGTCCTCCACCTATGTATCTCTTCCACTCTCTTATCATTCCTCTCCCTCTCATCTCCCTTGTGTCTCCTTCATTTTCTTTCCTACTTCCTTTTTTCTTCCTATGCTCTCCTTCTTCCTTTTCTATCCCCTTACTTTTTAGCCTCTTCTCTATTTTCTTTTATATCCTCTTTTATTTTGTACCTTATCTATTTCCCCTTACACTTTCATGTTCTCACAATATTCCTAGATCTTCTTGGTTTCATCATCATTCTCCCCACGCCCATTATCTTCCTTCTTCTCTTTGACTTCCTCTTTCCTCTTCTCAGAACATCCTTTTCCACATTGTGCCATTTAAAACTTCCACACTGTTCTTTATTTTTCCTCTCCCCATCATACATATTTTTTCTTACCTTTTTTACTTGCTTACCTCTCCATACCTTGGCTAATTGAGTGGGCCTATAGGCTTCATGGGCTACACAAGACTGTAGCCCATGTAGTCTGAATCTCTGGGATAATGATCAACTGTAAATGGCATATATTATAAAATCCCACCCTAGCTCTGCCTTGCACTCACCAGTATGGCATTTCACCAGGACAGTCAGTTGGCTCTTGTAATTGATTGTAGTCAATATCTCTGTAAAAAGACAATGAGTAGAGCCTTAATACTGAATGGTTATGTGCCAGAGATGTATGCATACACAATTAAATATAAGACAAATAATAGAAGAAACATAACATGTAATGCAACCTCCAATCCTTCCTGTATCTGTGATCCTACAAGAAATATCCAGATGCATACAATTTCTTTCCCAATGCAAACAAAATTTCCAAGTCAAGAAACATAATGTACCATCTTTCCCTTTCTTTCTGCTTCCTTTTCTTCCCTCGTTCCACTTCAGAAACCCACTATCTTCTTTGCTTGTCCCTTATCTTTCTTCTTACTGCCTGCTTTCCCCTCCTTCCTACCTCATCCTTTGTTCACTTTCCTCAGTTCTCTCTCCTCCCTTTGTCTTCTTCCTTTCTTCATCCAGATCCTCTTCTGTTTCCTACCCTTCACCATGCTCTCAATTTTACTTCATTTTTTTTTACTCCACAAAGTTCTTTTCTCCACTATCTCTATCCTTCCAATTCCCCTCTCTTTTCTCTTTCAACCATTTCCTCTTCTGTCTTTCCCCCTTCCCTCTTATCCATTTCACCTTCTTTTCTCTCTTCAACCCTCCTCATATTCCCTTATCCTCTCTTTCCTTCCCTTTCAGCATCATTTTTTTCTGTATACCTTCACTTTCCCCTTCTCACACTCTACCCTTGTCTCATGTCCCTTCCAATCTCCGTTGCTGCCTTACCTATAATTTCACCATTGTCTTCAGCCTCCTTGCTCTCACTCCACTCATAAGGCCCTTATCTTCTTATCTTCCCTATACAGTCCAGTATTTTCCTCTTCTGCCCTCCACAACTCTTATTCCTCCTCTTATTTTAAAACAACAGTCTTGCATCCACGTTTACCAGTGTGTCCCCAACTTCAATTCTTCCATGTTTAAACTATGCTAATTAAGTTTGCAGGCTACCATGACTGGATATCTCCTCTGAAGTTGGTTCAAACAGGAGGGATCACTGGATTTTCACTTATCTCTGGATTTTCAAAACAGCCTTTCCCTTGCATTTCCAATCTTATCCTTTCTCTTTCCTCCTCTATTCACTTTATACTTCTGAAACCTTTTTTTCTTTTTTTTTAATTTTTATTCATTTATCTCCTCCATTCAAATCTCACATTCCCTCATTCTACTTTTTTCCCTCCTTTTTGTCCTCCATACAGCTCCCTTTTTATTCCTGCCCCTTCTCTACATCCCCATTCACTACTCACTCTGCCTCTCTGCTCTGACCACTTTAAGACACCCTCCTCCCTTTCTTGCTACCTTTCACCCTCCTTCTCCTCTGTCATCCCTTCTTTATGCTATCATCTTCACACCTATTTTCACTTTGAGTGCTCTCAGCTCCTTTAGATCTTACCTCTGAAAATTTCTTTCTCATATCATGTCTTTTTAAGTATTCCTTTTTTTGTTATTCAAGTTCTTTTTCTCTTTTTCTTTCTCATCCTCTGACTTTTACACCTATCTTACTTCTCTTCATTTGCCAAATGTCATCTTTCCTCTTTTTCAATTATATTATATTTTCCCTCCACCCACCCTTTCACAACACTTTCTTTCTCCTCCTTCCCTCCATTCTTCTCTTTCTTTCTGCTTCCTCCACTTCCCTCCTTGCACCTCAGACACTCTTGATCTGCATTCTTTCTCTCTCAACTTGCTTCTTCCTGCTTGTTTTCTCCTTCACCTTATCTCACCCTTTGATCACTTTCCATATTCTTAATTCATGCTCAGTCCTCTCAACACTCTTTACCTTCTTCATATCACCATACATATCCTTTTTCTCTTTCCTACATTTTTCCTTGCCCTCAATTTCACTTCATTTTTCCTCCACCATTTACTTTCCTCTTCTTTCCTCATACATTCAATTGCCCCCTCTTTTCTTTCAATAATTTCTTCTGCTGTCTTCTTCCCTGTTCCTTCTTCTCCCTCTAAATGTCTCTTCCCTTGTCACCCTTCCTCATATTTCCTTATCCTCACTTTCTTTCCATTTCTGCTTCTATGTTCTTTTGGTGATCTTCCATTTTCCTTTTACCACTACAATATCTTTGTCTCATCTTCGTTCCAACCCCCTCTGTTTCCTGGTCTACTCTTTCCACATTCTTTTCCGCCTCTCTGTTCTCCCACCACTATTACAGCTGGTATCTTCTTGTTTCATCTTCCCTATGCACTATTCCAATTTCCTCTTCTCTGCAATTCTCCTTTTTTTTTTCTTTCTTTAAGACAACAGTCTTGTTTCCCTGTCTACCTGTTGCCCTAGATTTTGCTACTTACATCAGTAACCTCTGCTGCTTAAGTTTGCACACAGCCCCAAACAGATATCTCCACAGAGTTTGGTTGAAAAAGAAGGAATGACATTACAAACAGGACATACTTTTCCCTGGATTGACAAGAGAGTCATTCCTTTGTTTTTCTAATGTATTTACAGTAAAATTCTATTTACTAGAATGACTGACAAAACAAAATCAATCACATCATATTAATGGCTTTGTTGATGTAAAAGTGGAAATGGATCTTTTCTACTTTTATGTTGCAAATCCGTATGTTATTACTCAAGGAAATATACTAGAAATGAAATTATCTTCAGGAAATTAATTACACATGAATAAATTCTCTATTATGAAGAATTAACTATAACAAAGGTGTATACTTGAAACATACTGGTAGTTAAAAGCATCAACAACTGAGCAACATGGTAAGCCTTCCTCTACATTGTATGGATGCTCTCACTTTTTCTTCCCTGTGAAAAGCACTATACTATGTAAAGCACTGCTCACAATATTCTTCATATTAATATACTGAAAATGTGTCCTCTATCCTTTACTGTATCGCTCATAATACATGGTACCCAAATCCTTGCCTAATTCTTCAATCTTTGCTTATAACTCATTGAAAATACTTAACAGTATTGTAAGATCATGTCCTCTAACTCGCCTTCAGTTTTACAATTATTGTTTATATTTCTAAGATTTAAACTGATACAAATACTCTTTTTTATATTAGTACATTACTTTAGGCACTTGATACATATTTCTTGCAATGAACAGAAATTAAAAATAAGGATTATGAGTAAGAGGAAATCAGGATTTGCCTTAAAAAGGATACTCTAAGATAAGACTCACAGTCCCTGCAACAGTCTTTTTTTTTGGCCGAGAGAAAGAGCCAGGTCCCCACCAGTAGTATTCAGGACCTGTTGCCAGAGGGCTGGACTTATAGAACAACCTCAGAAGAGCTCCCACACCTGAGCTCACAAAGTCAGAACTGTGGCACTGCCTTCAGAACTCACAGCTTTGGCACAAAAGGCTGGACACTCAGAAGCAATTTTGTTTCTGAGCCCATGGGCCAGAAGATCGACAGGAGAGATAGGCACCAGTCGCTGACTAAAAGACCACCCAGGATTACAAGATGGCAAGTGGAGAGCAAAAGAACTTAAGCAAAGGAAATTAAAACAACCTAGCAACATCAGAACCCAGTTCTACCACCAAATTAAGCAGTGCACTACTAAACACTCCAGAAATATGAGGTTCTGAATTAAAATCATACTGCACAATGATGACAGTGGTCTTGGAGATGTACATGAATATATAGGAGAGCACATATTTAAAAAAAAAAAAAAGATGTTCTTATATAGGAAACAAAAAATTACTCATAAAGTATATAAAACACAACCAAACAGCAGAAGAATAAAAATGGGAATAAAAACTATATTAAATACACCAAAAGAGACAACCCTGGAGATAAGTAATTCGAAAGAAAAAATGTGGAGTAATACTTGCAAGCATCAACAAAAGAATAAAGGAAATGGAACAGAGTATTATTCTTCCCCTTCCCTCCTCTCTTCACTTTCTACTTCACCTCTTTTGATGTATTTTCTTTTTCTTTTACTATCCCTCTCATTCAGATCTCTTCCCTCCTTCCACATTTCTCCTATTTTTGTCCTCCATACACTTCTCTCTTTATTCCTGCCCCCATTCACTACCCATCCTACTGCCCTTCTCTGACTTCTTTAAGACCAACTTCTCCATTTCTTGCCACCCTTTACCCTCCTCATGTTTCTTCCCCTGATTATACTATCACAGCTTACCTTACCTACTTTTCACACATCACCCCTCTTTCCTCCCTCCTTTTCACCTGCATCTCTTCTTATTTAATCTATTCTTTCCTAGTCAAATTTTGTTTCTCCAACTGCATCTACCACTATCACTTCTGTTACTCTTTCCATCAAATTAATTCATTTCTCCTGTTTCAACTAATTGTGTCTTCCCTCATTTCTCTCCTTCTTTCTTTCTTTCTCACTGTCCTATCTTCCTGTCTTCCATACCATCTGACATTCCTCTTCCCTCCCATTTTCCATTCCTCATGATCCCTCTCATCCTCTCTTTTGTTCTCTCTACATTCAAATTCCCTTCACTTTCCTCCACAACTTTCCCTACTCTTTTCACACATTTTCTCTTTCCATCATGATCCTTTCTTGTATTCTCTCTGCCACATTCTCACCCATTTTTTTCTTCTTCCTACCTTCTATTTCCACTTATTTTAAGACTTCTTACCTTTTATATTCTATCACAGATAATAGGATGGCAAACAAAAGCAAAAGAACTTAAATAATGAAAACAAAGACAATTTGGCAACATCAGAATCCTGCACTCCCACCAAAACAAGCAGTGGATTCCCAAACACTCCAGTGAATCAAGGCTCAGACTTGAAATTATACTTCACGATAATGGTAGAGAACTTGGAGATGTGCATGAATAACACCCTTAAAAAGTTTGCAAAAAAATAATATACTGTTAATTAAAAAGCAACCACAATTGAGTAACATGGTAAGCCTTCCTCTACATAGTATTAGTGCTCTCACTTATGGTTAAACGTGAAAAGCACTATACTACATAAAGCACTGCTCACAATAGTCTTCAAATTAATATACAGCAAATGTATCCTCTATACTATATTGTATGACTCATAATACATTCTTCACAAATTATTGTCTAATTATTCAATCTTAGGATATAACTAATTGTGCAAAACTACACATTTCTGTAAGATCATGCCCTCTAATGTGCCTTCTGATTCATAATTGTTTACATTTCTAATATATTATTCTGATATTTTTTCTCTTCCTTATATTTGTATATTCCTCTAGGTAGTTGATATGCTTTTCTCTTAATTAAAAATTAAAAATTAAAGATTATGAGTAAGATGGAATCTGGCTCTGCATAAAAGGCTGTGCTTGAGGACAAGACACCCAGGTTTTTTTTCACTGGTCCAGTAGGAAAACTGGGAACAGGCCTGGGGTGTGGTGTTGATTTGAGAACCCAGAGCTCAGAGTGTTCATGTCAGTTCTTGTGGTAAATATTCCTTTCCAGCCCACAGTAAGGGCCCAGATTCTTTCAGACAGAATTGTGATCTGCCTGTAAAAGTCAGTTTTCAAAGTTCAGCTTCAGGGGCATATTTGCAACTTGACCAGAGCTTATGCTGACACACAGGCCCAGCGAGGGTACACCAGGAGTTCTGAGTTTTGTGCTTACCAGTAACTGTTCCTTATTGCCATAGAAAAAGACCCAATAGAACTCAGGATCAGTGGCCAGAAGTCTGGGATTCCAGAACATCCTCAAAAGAGCTTCTATATTTGAGCTCACAAAGACAGATCTGAATCACTGACACCAGAACTCACTTCTTGTCCACAAAACCCAAACACTCAGATGTAATTTTCTCCCTGAGCTCATGGGCCTTCACATACAGGGGAAAGACAGGGAACAGTCACAGACTACAAGACCACATATAATCAGAGATAACAAGATGACAAGAGGAAAGCAAAAGATCTTAATCAATGGAAACCAAGAAAACATGGCAACATCAGAACCCAGCTCTCCCACCACAGCAGTAGTGGATTACTAAATACTCCAGAAGAACAAGGCTGAGACTTGAAATCATCTTTCACAATAATGATAGAGATCTTGGAGAAGACCATGAATAACTCCCTTAAAAAACTACAAGAGAACATACAAACAAAAAAAAAGAAGCTATCAAATAGGAAACAAACAAACAAAAAAATCACTCAGTGAAGTACAGGAAAACACAGCCAAAGAGCAGAAGGAAAAAATGGAAATAAAAATGATAAAGAAAATGCAAAAAGAGACAATTCTGGAGATATTTAATTAAAAAATGAAAAGAAATGATGAGTCACAGATCAAAGCATCACCAACAGACTAAAAGAGAGAGAATGGAGAATTTTATTTTGCCTCTTCCACATTCTCTTCACTTTCCACTTCTCACCTCTTCTTTTTTTCTTTTTCTTATTTTATCCCCTTCATCAAGATCTCCTATTTCCTTATTCCACTTTTATCCTCCTTTTATCCTTTCATACACATCTGTATTTATTCCTGCCTGCTCTACTCTTCTCCATCACTACTCACTCTACCTCCCTGCTCTGACCTCTGTAAGACTCCCTCCTCACTTTCTTGACACCTTTGACCCTCTTTTTATACTTTCTTACCATTTGTACAATCACCTCTTTTCCTTTTCTTCCTCTTCCTCCAGATCACACTTGTTTCTACTTCCTCCCTCTTTTTCATGTGTATCTTCTCCTAATTTAATCAATTCTTTCCAATCAATTTTCCTTCCTTCTACCACATCTACCACTTTCTCTCCTGTTAAAACTCCCTCCAATTATTTTTTTCTCTGTTTCAACTCCCTGTTTCTTCCCTCCTTTCTCCACTTCCTTCTTTCCCTCACACTCCACTTCTGTCTGCAGTTCTTCCACATTATCTGACATTCCTCTTCCCTCTTCTGCTTCACCCCTCATATTCCCTCTCGTGCTCTCTTTTCTTCACTCCACATTCAAATGCCCTTCATTTTCCTCTTCCATATTTCCTACTTTTTTACCAGTTTTCTCTTTGCAGTGTGCTCCTTTCCTATCTTCCCTCAGCTTCACTTTCTCTACAATTTCCCCTTTCTCTTCCTCCCTTTTATTTACATTTGCTTTTAAGCATTATTACCTCTTTTCTTCCCCATTCCCTATATTTCTCTTCACTCATATTGATATCCCTTTCCTCAGCCCTACTTCCTACAGTTCCATACTGTGCTCATCTTCTCCATCTTCTTTTTGTTTCTTCTGTATCCCTCAATTCATTTCTGCTACTATCTTTCCTCCCTTATCCCTCCTCATCCTCCTCTGTCACTTTATCCTATCTTCTTCACTCCTGTTTCCTCTTTCCCTGCTCTCCCCCTTTTATTGCTTACCTCTAGAATTCTTTTATCTCACATCACTTCTTTTCATGTCTTCCTTTTGTTAATCTTTCTAGTTATTTTTCTTTTTTACTTTCTCATCCCATCTTTTACATTTATCTATGATCTCCTCATTTACCAAATGTCCTCTTTTTGTCTTCTATTGTTTCCTATTTTCAGTCCACCCCACCCCTTCAAAACTTTGTATTTGCTCCTTCTTGTCCTTTCACTTTCAGTTCTTTCTGCTTCCTCCACCTCCTTCTTTCGACCGCAGACACCCTCCATCTGCTTTGCTTCTCCCTCATTTTTCTTTTTTCCTGCTGGTTTTCTACTTATCCTTACCTCATTCTTTGATCACTTTCCTCTTTCTTAATTCATCCTCAGTCCCCTCTTTATCTTCTTCATTTCTTCATCCAGAGCCTCTTCTGTATTCTACCCTTTGTCATTCTCAATTTTACTTCATTTTCTTTCACCAAGTTCCTTCCTCCAAGTTCCCTATCCTACCAATTCACCCTCTCTTTTCTCTTTAAACCATTTCCTCTTCTGCCTTAATCTCCTGTACTCCTTCTCTATGTCCCTTTCACTTCCAACTTCCCCTCTCCTCATATTCCCTTATCTTTACTTTACTTTCCATTTCTTCCAGCTTCCATTTTTTTTTCTGTACTCATCCAATTTTTTCTTTTTCTCCAATCTTCCCTTGGATCATCATCCTTCCAAACTCCTCTGCTGCCTTGTCCACTCTTCCACATTCTCTTCAACCTGTTTGCTCTCACCCCACTCATAAAGCCATATCTTTTTATCTCATCTTCCCTATGAACTACTTTATTTTCTTCTTCTTCCGTTCTCAACTCTCATACTGTCCCTTACTTTAAGACAACAGTCTTGCTTCCCTGTTTGCCTGTGTGTCCTCCATTTCACTACTTCTTTGTGTAAACTATGCTAAATAAGTTTGCACCCTACCATGACCTGATATCATCTCTGAGGTTGGTTCAAACAGAACTTCCTTTTCTCTGGATTGTCAAGAGAGCCTTTCCTTTACATTTCCAGTTTATTTACAGTTACATTCTATTTCCAAGAATGACTTCCAAAACAAAACCAATAACATCATAGTAATGTTTTCATTGATATAAATGGGCAAAATGGATCATTTTGACTTTCATGTTTGCAAATCCATGTGATCACTCAATTTAACATAGTAGAAATGACATTATCCTCAGGAATCATAAAAACAGATGAAGAAATGTTCAATTATTGATACATTTTTCATGCATGCACAGAAATTTTAAAAAAGAATTATGTGTAAGAGGGACCCAGATTCTCCTTGGACAAAGCAGTGCTCAAAGATAAGACTCACAGGTGCTTTTATACCTGGACCAGTGGTGAGCCTCAACAGGGAGGACTCAATGGAAGTGCTCCATGAGTGGAGAGTTCTGTACTCACTATAAAAGGGCACTGTTATCCCTATAGAAAGGACAAAAACCCCATCAGAGGTACTCAGGACTGGTGGGCAGAGGGCAGAGGGCAGAGCTCCCAGAAGAGCCTCAGGAGAGCTCCCACTCTGGAGCTCAGAAAAACATTATTGAATCACTGCCGCCAGAATTCACAGCTTGCCCACTGAAAGCCAAACACTCATAAGCAAAGTTCTTCTTGATCCCACACGCCCTCAGATCCACGAGAGAGACAGGCACCAGTCACTGACAACAAGACCACATATCGTCACAGAAAACAAGATGGCAAGAAAAAAGCAAAAAAACATAAGCAAGGGAATCCAATAAAATGTGGAAATATCAGAATCCAGCATTCCCACTGTAGCAAGGAGGCTCTGACTTGAAATCATACTGCACAATTATGATAGAGATCTTGGAGATGTGCAGGAATAACACACTTAAACAACTATGGGAGAATACACATTACCAAATAGAACCTCCTATGAAGAAAACACAAAAATCACTCAGAGAACTACAGGAAAACACAATGAAATAGCAGAAGGAATTAAAAATGGAAATAGAGGCTGGTAGAGGCTGAGCAACTGGTGGGTGGGAGAACTGGGCTTCTGGAGAGCAGAGAGATCTCTGCAGAGTGCACACAGAAAGTGCACACCCTACGTTGCCCTGCCCTGCCTTGCCCGATCCAGCGATTGGGAACAGAAAATTAGAACTTCTGTTTCCACCCAGAGGCGACTTCAGGACACAGAGCAGAGCCTGGCCCATCTGCCACCCAGAACGGAGGCTCGTAGAGGCTGAGCAACTGGTGGGTGGGAGACCTGGACTGCCGGGGAGCAGAGAGATCTCTGCGGAGTGCACACGGAAAGTGCACCCCCTGCCTTGCCCTGCCCTGCCGTGCCTGATCCAGCAACCAGAAACAGAACGTTGGAACTTCTGCTCACACCCAACGACTCTGAGGCATAAAACAGGGCACGGCCCATCTGACACCTGGACCAGTGGAGAACCAGGGACACAGACCAGGTACAAGGGAAAGGCAAGAACATATCACTGACAACAAAATGGCAAGAGGAAAGAGAAAGAGTATATCCCAAGAAAACCAGGACAATCTAGCAACACCAGAACCCAGCTCTCTCATAACAGCAAACATCGGAATTCCAAACACTCCAGAATAAGAAGACACAGACCTGAAATCATACCTCAAGATGCTGATAGAGATACTTAAACAAGAAAGGGAGGAAAAGCAAAAAGTTTCAGAAGCTTTTAAAGAAGAAACAAGAAAAACACTCAAAGAACTCAAAGAACTAGAGGAAAACAGAACCAAAGAAATAAATGAATAGAAGAGGGAAATTAAAACAGAAATTGACACAATAAAGAAAACGCTAAAAGAAATAACCCTAGAGTCAGAACACTAAAAAAAAAAAAATTCAGGAGTCACAGAAGCAAGCATTTCAAATAGATTACAAGAGATCGAAGAGAGAATCTCGGGAGCAGAAAACAACATTGCAAACATAGAAAAAACAGCCAGAGAAGATGCAAAAAGCAAAAAGCTCCTAACCCAAAATGTCCAGGAAATCCAAGACACAATGAGAAGATGGAACCTAAGGATAATAGGAATAGAAGAGAAAGAAGAGTATCAACTAAGAGGCACAGTAAATATCTTCAACAAAATCATAAAAGAAAACTTCCCTACCCTCAAGAATGAGATGACCACGAGCATCAAAGAAGCCTTCAGAACTCCAAATAGGTTGGCCCAGAAAAGAAATACCCCCCGACACATAATAGTAAAAACATCAAGTGCCCAAAGCAAAGAAAGAATACTAGAAGCAGTAAGGAAAAAAGGTCAGGTAACATATAAAGGCAGACCAATCAGACTCACACCCGATTTCTCAACAGAGACTATAAAAGCTAGAAGAGTCTGGACACACATCATGCACACCCTAAGAGAGCACAAGTGCCAGCCAAAGCTGCTATGCCCAGCAAAACTATCAATCACCATAGATGGAGAGATGAAGATATTTCAAGGGAAATCAAAATTTACACAATATCTGACCACAAACCCAGCACTACAACGAATTATAGGTGGAAAACCCAATACAAAGAGGGAAAATACAGCCTAGTAAAAACAAGAAAACTCCTAAACAAGAAAACTAAAAGATGAAAAAAACACAGCCACAACTCAACCCAAAAAAGCAATAATGGCAGGAAACAGAAACAACTATTACTTGATATCTATTAACATAAATGGACTCAAATCCCTAATAAAGAGACATAGACTATCAGGCTGGATACATAAACAATATCCAGCCTTTTGCTGCATACAGGAATCTCATCTCAGAAACAGAGACAGACACTATCTCAGAGTAAAAGGGTGGGAAAAAAACTTCCAAGCAAACAGCTCCAAGAAGCAAGCTGGAGTGGCTATTCTAATATCGAATAAAGTAAATTTCCAATCAAAAGTTATCAAAAAATATAAGGAAGGACACTTTTTACTCATTACCGGGGAAATCTGTCAGGAGGAACTCTCAATCCTTAACACATATGCTCCAAATAAAAAAATCACCCACATTCATAAAAGAAACCCTACTAAAGCTCAAAAAATACATTTAACCCCACACAATAATAGTGGGAAACTTTAATATCCCACTCTCACCAATGGATAGATCAGGGAAACAGAAACTGAACAAGGACACTACAAAACTAGCAGAGACTTTGAACCAACTAGAATTAATAGATATATACAGAACATACTATCCCAAAGTAAAAGAATACACCTTCTTCTCACCACCCCATGGCACCTTCTCGAAAATTGACCACATAATTGGACACAGAACAAGCCTCCATCGATATAAGAAGATTGAAATACTCCCATATATCCTCTCAGATCACCATGGTCTACAGCTGGTATTTAACAACAACAAAGACAACAAAAAGCCTACATACACATGGAAACTAAACAACGCTCTGTTAAAGGAAAGCAGGGTCAAAGAAGAAATAAAGCAAGAAATTAAGGATTTTCTAGAATTCAACGAAAATGAAAACACAACATACCCAAACATATGGGATGCAATGAAAGCAGTATTGAGAGGAAAACTCATAGCCCTAAGTGCTTCCAAAAAGAAACTGGAGACAGCTCACATCAGCAACCTAACAGAACAGCTAAAAGCCCTAGAACAAAAGGAAGCAGATATACCCAAAAAGAGTAGACGGCAAGAAATAATCGAATTTAGGGCAGAAATAGACCAAATAGAAACAAAAAGAACCATTGAAAACATCAACAAAACAAAGAGTTGGTTCTTTGAGAAAATCAGCAAGATTGATAAACCACTAGCCAGACTAACTAGAGGGCAAAGAGAGAGTATCCAAATTAACAAAATCAGAAAGGAAAGTGGAGACATAACAACTGAAATTTAGGAAATTCAAGAAATCATCAGATTCTACTACAAAAACTTATACTCCACAAAATTGGAAAATCTGGAGGTAATGGACGAATTCCTAGACAGATATAAGGTTCCAAAGTTAAACCAGGACCAAGTAAACCATCTAAATAACCCTATAACACCTAAAGAAATAGAAGAAGTCATCAAAAGCCTCCCAACCAAAAAAAGCCCAGGTCCAGACAGGTTCAGTGCAGAATTTTATCAGACATTTATTGAGGATATAACACCAATACTGGCCAAACTATTTCAAAAGATAGAATCAGATGGAATAGGACCCAACTCATTTTTTGAGGCTACAATTACCCTCGTACCTAAACCACACAAAGACCCTACAAGGAAAGAGAACTTCAGACCAATCTCACTTATGAACATTGATGCAAAAATACTCAACAAAATCCTTGCAAATCTAATCCAAGAACACATCAAAATGATCATTCAACATGACCAAGCAGGCTTCATCCATGGGATGCGGAAATGTTTTAACATAAGGAAATCTATCAATGTAATCCACCATATAAACAAACTCAAAGACCAAAATCACATGGTCATCTCACTAGACACTGAGAAAGCTTTAGACAAAAACCACTACCCCTTCATGTTAAAAGTCCTGGAAAGAACAGGAATCCAAGGCCCATACTTAAACATAGTAAAAGCAATATAGAGCAAACCAACAGCCAACATCAATATTAATGGCGAGAAACTTGAAACAATCCCACTAAAATCAGGGACTCTACAAGGCTGCCCACTCTCCCCCTACCTATTCAACATAGTAGTAGAAGTCCTGGCTGTAGCAATTAGACAGCAAAAGGAGATCAAGGGGATACAAATCCGAAAGGAAGAGATAAAAACATCACTCTTTACCGATGACAAGATAGTGTACTTGAGGGACCCCAAAAATTCCACCAGAGAACTCCTACAGCTGATAAACAAGTTCAGCAAAGTGGCTGGATATAAAATCAACTAAAACAAATCAGTAGCCTTCCTATACTCAAAGGACAAACATGTGGAGAAAGAAATTAGGGAAAAGGTACCCTTCACAATCGTCACAAAATCTATGAAATGCCTTGGTGTGACTCTAACTAAGCAAGTGAAGGACCTGTATGACAAGAAAATCAAACCTCTAAAGAATGAAATTGAGGAGGATCTCAGAAAATGGAAAGATCTCCCATGCTCATGGATTGGAAAAATCAACATCTTAAAAATGGCCATCCTACCAAAAGCAATCTACAGATTCAATGCAATCAGCATCAAATTTCCAACCCAGTTCTTCATGGAATTGGAAAGATCAATGTGCAATTTCATCTGGAATAACAAAACACCTAGAATAGCGAAATCCATCCTCAACAACAAAAAAACATCTGCGGGAATCATTATCCCTGACCTCAAGGTGTATTACAAGTCAATTGTTCTAAAAACTGCATGGTACTGGTACAGTAATAGGCACGTGGATCAATGGAATAGAATAGAAGATCCAGAAATGAGCCCTCATGTATATGGTCACCTGATTTTTGATAAATGAGCAATAAACATTCAATAAAAAAAGGACAGCCTATTCAACAAACGGTGCTGGTCCAACTGGCACTCAGCATGCAGAAGAATGAATATAGACCCTTTCTTATGTTCTTGTACAAATCTCAAGTGTAAGTTGATCAAAGATCTCCACGTTAAAACAGATACACTGAAACTATTAGATGAGAAAGTAGGGAAAACCTTAGAACACATAGGCACAGGAGAAAATTTCCTGAACAAAACACCAATGGCTCAAGATCTAAGGACAAAGATTAACATATGTGACTTAATGAGATTGCAAAGTTTCTGTAAGGCTAAGGACATCATCAAGAAAACAAAACGTCAACCAATAGAATGGGAAAAAATCTTTACCAACACCACATCAGATAAAGGCCTAATATGCAAGGTGTACAAGGAACTCAAAAAGCTAGACACCAGAGAATCAAATAACCCTATTAAAAATGGGGTACAGAGCTAAACAAAACGTTTTCAGTTGAGGAACACTGAATGGCTGAGGAACATCTGAGGAAGTGCTTGACATCCTTAGCCATCAGGGAAATGCAAATCAACACAACCCTGAGATTCCACCTCACACCAGTCAGATTGGCCAAGATCCAAATCTCAGATGTCAACAGATGCTGGCAAGGCTGCAGAGAAAGAGGAACACTTCTCCACTGTTGGTTGGGTTGCAAGCTAATACAACCACTCTGGAAATCTGTCTGGTGATACCTCAGAAAATTTGATATAGTACTACCTGAAGACTCTGCTATTCCACTTCTGGGCATATACCCCAGAGACACTTTAATATACAACAAAGATATATGCACCACAATGTTCATAGCGGCTGTATTTATAATAGCCAGAAGCTGGAAAGAACCCAGATGTCCTTCAGAAGATGAATGGATACAAAAATTGTGGTACATATACACAATAAAATACTACTCATCCACCAGAAACAATGACTTAACCAAATTCTTAAGAAAATGGCTGCATCTAGAGAATATCATCCTGAGTGAGAAAACCCAGTCACAAAAGAACAGACATAATATGCAGTAACTGATAGTGGGATGCTAACCCCCGAGGCTTGCACTCCATCATAAATAACTCACAAACTGTATGAAGTCCAAGAAATAAAGAAAACAAAACAAAACAAAAAATATTTTCAAAACAAGAAAACTTTAACTATTTCCATGTAACATTTTGTTTTACATGTATTTTAGCTCATTGTAAGTATTAAGTTTTCAAGGCATACAATCAAATCTTGAAAAAAATCAAGTACTGACTAAAAAATATATTCATATAGTTTTATATAAAAATTATGTTAAAATCTGAAAAAAGTACTGACAAAAATGTATAATTTTAAGCAAAAAATGTTTAAAATCTGTACATTTATCTTTGTTTTGTAAAATAAAATTGTTTAAAAAATGGAAATAGAAACAATAAAAGAAAAGATGAAAAGAGAGAACCCTAGAGATAGTTAACTCAAAGTACACATCAGAATTCACAGATGCTAGCATCACCAATAGAACAAGATATGAAAGAGAGAAACTTGTTCTTCCTCTTTCCTCCTCTCTTCACTTTTCACTTTTTATCTCTTTTTTCTTTAATTCTTTTTATTCTTTTATCCCTTTCATACAGATCTCCCTTTTTCTCATTCCACTTTTTTCTTTAATTTTTCTTGTCAGTTTTACCCTCCTTTTTCCCTTACAAAGTTTCTCTAATGTGCTCTCCCCCATTACCCTCTACCTCTATCACATTATCCTTTATTTACATCTTTCTATTCAACTGTATCTCTCTTTATTTAATATATTCTTTCCTATTCACTTTTTTCCTTCTGCCTGATCAACCGCTTTCTCTCCACTTAGCTGACCCCTCCAATTCCGTCTTTTCTCCTGTTTCAACAGTCTGTCTTTCCCCAACTTTCCCCACTTTCTTAATTCTATCTTTCTCTCTTTCCATTTTCCTTTTTCACAAACATCGGACATCCCCCTTTTCTCCTATTCTCTACCCCACACATTCCCTCTCTTGCTTTCTTTTCTTCTCACCATATTCAAATTTCCTTCACTTTCCTCCACAATGTTCATTACTCATATACTCTTTTCTCTGAGCTCATTTATTCTCTTTCCTCTGTCTCTCTTTCAATCCCATTTCCTCTACATCGTCCTACCTTTTAGTTCCACTCCTTTCTTAAACCTTTTTACCTCTTAACTTCTGAATTTTCTACATTTCTTTTCACTCATATTCATATCCCCATCCTCTTCCCTACTTCCTACAGTTCCATTTTTCCCACAACTTTACCATCTTCTTTTCCTTTTCTCTTTATGTCCCGTATCATGTTCTGCTTCTGTTATACTCAGCAGAGATTATGAGAGCTAGAAGATCCTAAACTAACATCATTTAAACCCTAAAAAAACACAATTGACAGCCAGGCTACTGTACCCAGCAAAACTCTCAATCACCATAGATGGAGAAAGCAAGATATCCCAGGAAAAAAACTAAATTTACGCACTATCTGACCACAAATTCAGTCTTATAAGAAATAATAGATGGAAAACCCAACAAAAGGAGGGAAACTGCATCCTAGAAAAAGAAATAAAATAACTAAACAAGAAAAACAAATGTAGAAAGACACAAAGATATAATTCTACCTCTAAAAGCAAAAAATTGCAGGAAACATCAATCACTATTCCTAAATATCTGTTAACATAAATGGACTTAATTCCCCAATAAAGAGACATAGACTATCAGACTGGATATATAAAGAGAATCCTATTTTGCTGCATACAAGAAACTCATCCCAGAGACAAAGAGAGACAATATCTCAAAATAAATGATTGGGAAATAAAACTTCCAAGCAATAGGCCCCAAGAAACAATTTGGAGTAGATATTCTAATACCTAGTAAAAAAGGTTTTCAACCAAAAGTTATCAAAAAAGATAAGGAAGGGCACTTTTTACTCAATAAAGCAAAGATTTATCAGGAGGAATACTCAATCGTTAACATGCATGCTCCAAATACAAGAGAACACAAATTCATAAATGAAACCCTACTAAAGCACAAAACATGCATTGAACTACTCATAATAATAGTGGGAGACTTCAGCACACTACTCTCATCAATGGACAGATCATGGAAGCAGAAAATGAACAAGGACGCAATGAAATTAGCAGTGCTTTTTAACCAATTGTAATTAATAGACATCTACAAAATATTTAACCCTAAAAAAAAGAATACACCTCCTTCTCATCAACTCATGGCACCTTCTCCAAAACTGAACATATATTTGGTAACAAAACAAGCCTCTCTCTCTCTCTCTCTCTCTCTCTCTCTCTCTCTCTCTATATATATATATATATATATATATATATATATATATATATATATATATATATAAAAGAACGTTGAAATACCCTTATAAACCTTATCAGATCACCAAGGACTAAGGCTGGTCTTTAATAAAAACAATAATATCAAAAATCCAATAAACTTATGGATGCTGAACAATGTTCTACTCAACAATAACATTGTCAAAGAAGAAATAAAGAAGGAAATTAAGAATTTTCTAGAATTTAATGAAAATGAAAGCACACCATACCCAAACCTATGGGATGCAACAAATGAATTTCTAAGAGGAAAGAAAACTCATAGCTCTGAATTCCTCATAAAAGAAACTGGAAGAAGATACACTAGCAACTTGAAAGCACAGTTGAGAACTCTAGAACAAGAAGAAGCAGATACACCAAATAGGATTAGACAGCATGAAACAATCAAACACAGAGCAGAAGTTGACCAAATAGAAAGAAAAATAACTTTTCAATGAATCAACAAAACCAAGAGCTAGTTATTTGATAAAATTAACAAGATTTATAAGCCGTTAGGCAGACTAACTAGAGGGCAAAGAGAGTTTGTCCAAATTAATAATATCAGAAATGAAACTGGACACATAACAACTTAAACAGAGGAAATTGAAGAAATCATCAACTCCTACTACAAAATCTTATAGTCAACAAAACTTAAATATCTTGAGGAAATAATGGAATTCCTAGACAGATACCAGATATCGAAGTTACACCTGGGCCAGGTAAAACATCTAAATAATTCCATGACACCTAAATATAAAATCAGTCAACAAAAGCCTCAAAACCAACAAAAGCCCAAGACGAGATAGATTCAGTGCAGAATACTATCAGATACTTATTGACCACCTAAGACCAATACTCTACAAATTATTCCACAAAATAGAGTCAGATAGATCATTACCCAACTCATTTTTGATGCCAAAATAACCATCATTCCTAAACCACACAAAGACCATACAAGGAAAGAGAACTTATGGACAATCTTCCCTATGAACACTGATGCAAAAATACTCAACAAATTTCTTGCAAACCGAATCCAAGAACATATCAAAACAATCATTGGCTATGATCAAGTAGGGTACATCTCTGGAATGCAGGGATGGTTTATTATATGGAAATCCATCAATGTAATCCACCATATAAATAAACTCTAAAAAAATGGTCATCTCACTAGATTCTGAGAAAGTATTTGACAAAATTCAACATTCCTTCATAAGAAAGACTTGAAAAGAACAGGAATCCAAGGCCCATAAACAAATGCAATGAAAGCAATATACAGCAAACCAATGGCCAACATCAAGCTAAACTGTGAGAAACTTGAAACAATCTGACTAAAATCAGGGACTAGACAACGTTTCGCACTTTCCCCCTACCTATTCAACATAGTACTGGAAGTCCTGGCCAGAGCATTTAGACAACATAAGGGATACAAATTGGAAAGGAAGAAGTAAGAACTTCACTATTTGCAGATGAAATGATAGCATAATTAGTGACCCCAAAAATTCCACCAGAGAACTTTTACAGTTGATAAACAACTTCAGAAAAGTGGCTGAATATAAAATTAGCTCAAAGAAATCATTTGCCTTCCTCTACTCAAAGAACAAACATGCTTAGAAAGAAATTGGGGGCATTATACACTCCACAAGAGTCAAAAAATATGAAATACCTTGGTGTGACTCTGACTAAGCAAGTGAAAGACCTGTATAAGAAGAATTTCAAATCTCTGAAGAAGGAAATTGAAGAAGATCTTAGAAGACAGAAAGATATTCATTGCATGTGGATTGGAAGGATCAACATTGTAAAAACAGCCATTTTACCAAAAGCAATCTACGCATTCAAAGTAATCCACACCAAAATTCCAACTCAAATCTTCAAAGAGCTGGAAAGTGAAATTTGCAAATTCATCTGGAATAACAAAAACCTAGATTATCAAATCCACCCTCATCAACAAGAAATAATATTTGAGAATCAACATCCCTCACCTAAATCTATATTACAAGGCAATTTTCGTTAAAAATTGTATGGTACTAGTACATAGATAGTCAGTTAGATCAATGAAGGATACAGAAATGAACTCTTACATATATGGTCACTTGATATTTGACCAAGGATCTGAAAATGTTCAATGGAAAAAGGACAGTCTCTTCCACAAATGGTGTTGGCTGGCAGTCAACATGCAGAAAAAATGAAAATATACCCTTTCTTATCTCATTTTACAAATCTCAAGTGCAAGTTGATCAAAGATATTCAGATAATGCCAGGCACACTGAAACTATTAGAAGAGAAAGCAGGGAAAACCTTAGATACAAAGGCAAATGGAAAAATTTCCTGAACAGAACAATAGTGGATATGCTTTAAGGGTAAAATCAATAAATAGGACTTAAGGAGAATGCAAGGTTTCTGTAATGGAAAGGACACTGTCAAGAATACAAAATGGCAGCCAACAGACTGGGAAAATCTTTCCCAATCACACATCTGATAGATATCTAATATCCTATATATAGAGGGAACTCAAGAAGTTAGACTCTAGGTAATCAACCAATCCTATTAAAATATAAGATATAGAGCTAAGCAAATAATTCTCAAATGAGGAATATTGAATGGCTGAGAAGCATCTAAGGAAGTGTTCGTCATTCCTTAGTTATAAGGGAAATACAAATCAAAAAAAAAAAAACAAAAAAAAAAAAAACAACGAGATTCCACATTACACCAGTCATAATGGCTAAGAATAAAACTCAGAGACCAGGAACAGTTGAGATCCAGGGAGACAGGACTGGTGAAACTGCATTGCAACACAGAGAGGTCTGGGTCAAGAGCTCAGAAATCGCCCCTACCCCTGATTGGATCAAGGAAGCAGGAAATATGCTGTAGGAAATTGTTTTCCAACCAGAGGTCCCATGCATACAAAACAGGCACTCAGGCCATATGCCACCAGGAACAGCGGAGATCCAGGGATGTAGACCTGGTGAGACTGCACTGCCAGTAGGCAGGGCACAGAAACTTAGTGGTCAAGCCTCAAGAAAGTGCACCCCCCATTGGGTCAGTGCAGCAGAAACTCTGTTGAACAGTATCAGTTTTCCACTCTGTGAGCCCATGAGTGCAGACCAGGTGCTCAGGACGACTGCCACCCGGAACAGCAGAGATTCAGGGACACAGGCCTGGTGAGATTTCACTGCTAGTAGCTGGAGTACAGAGATATCTGGGACAAGCCTGTGGAAAGCATGCCTCCCCCATTGGTTCAGGGAGCAGGAACTCTGCCTTAGGGTCTCTGTTTCCACTCGGAGTGCCCTTGGTAGCAGAACAAATATTCAGGCCATTTGCCACCAGGAACAGTGGAGATCCAGGGACAGAGGCCTTTTACATGGTAGAGATGGAAAAAAAATCACTGACAACAAGATGGCAAGAGGAAAGCAAAAGAACCTAGGCAATGGAAACCAAGACAACCCGACAACACCAGAACCAAGCTCTCTTACCACAGCAAACAGCAGAATTACAAACACTCCAGAATAAGAAGACTCAGACCCACAATCATACCTCAATATAATGATAGAGTTCCTTAAACGAGAATGAGAGAAAAAGAAAAAAAGAAATAGAAGCTTTTAAAGAGGAAAAATAAAATACTCAAAGAAATCAAAGAACTAGAGAAAATCAAAACCAAAGAGATGAAGGAATAAGAAAAAGAATTTAAAATGTAAATGGAAACAATAAAGAAAACACTAAAAGAGACAATTCTGGAGGTAGAAAACCTTAAAAAGAAATCAGCAGTTACAGATGCAAGCATCTCCAACAGACTACAAGTGAAGGAAGAGAGAATCTCGGGGTCCAAAGACAACTTTGAAAGCATAGAAAACACAGTCAGAGAAAATGCAAAAGCGCAAAAGTTCCTAACCCAAAATGTTCAGGAGATCCAGGACACAATGAGAAGGCCAAACCTAAGGATAATAAGAATAGAAGAGGGCAAAGAATATCAACTGAGAGGTACATTAATGTCTTCAACAAAATCATAGGAGAAAACTTCCCTACACTTAAGATTGAGATGACCATGCGCATAAAAGAAGCCTACAGAACTCCAAATAGAGCAGAACAGAAAAGAAATGCCTCCCTACACATAATAGTCAAAACAACAAGTGCCCAGAGCAAAGAAAGCATACTAAAAGCAGTAAGGGAATAAGGTCATGTAACGTATAGAGGCAGACCAATGAGAATCACACCCGATTTCCCAACAGAGATTATAAAAGCTAAAAGAGCCTAGACAGAGATCATGCAGGCCCTATGAGAACACAAGTGTCAGCCCAATCTGCTATACCCAGCAAAACTCGCAATCACCATAGATGGAGAAACCAAGATATTCCAAGTCAAAACCAATTTTACAAAATAAATGACCACAAACACAGCACTACAATGAATTATAAGTGGAAAACTCAATACAAAGTGGAAAACTGCATCTTAGAAAAAACAAGAAATTACCTAAACAAAAACACCAAAAGTAGAAAGATATACAGGCACAATTCTACCTCTAAAAGCAAAAACATCAGGAAACAGCAACCACTATTCCTTAATATCTGTTAACATAAATCAACTCAATTCTCCAATAAAAAGATAAAGGCTATCAGACTGGATCCATAAATGGGATCCAGGATTTTGCTATATATAGGAAACTCATCTCAGAGAAAATTACAGATACAATCTCAGAGTTAAATGTTGGTAAAAAAAGAAAAAAAGAAAAAAAAATCTTCCAAGCAAACAGCCCCAAGAAGCAAGCTAGGTTGGCCATTCCAATATAAAATAAAGTAGATTTTCAACCAAATTTATCAAAAACAAAAGAAAGACACACTGTAGTCTTTAGAGTAAAAATTTGTCAGGTGGAACTCTCAATCCTTAACATGTATGCTCCAAAGACAAAAGAACCCATATTCATAAATGAAACCCTACTAAAGCTCGAAAATTATGTTGTTCCCCACACAATAATAGTGAGAAACCTCAACACCCCACTCTCATCAATGGACCAATCAAGGAAACAGAAACTGAAAGAGGACACAGTGAAAGTAGCAGAAGTTAAGAACCAATTGAAATTAATAGTCATCTACAGAACGTATCATGCTAAAACAAAAGCATATACCTTCTTCTCAGCACCTCACAGCACTTTCTCAAAAATTGATCATATTATCGGTCACAAAACAAGCTTCAGTATATATAAGAAGATTGAAATACTCACATGCATTCTGTAAGATCACCATGGTCTAAGACTGGTCTTTAATAACAACAAAGAAAACCAAAAGCTCATATACACATGGAAACTAAACAATGTTTAATTAAATGATAACATGGACAAAGAACAAATGAAGAAAGAAATTAAGGAATTTCTAGAATTTAATGAAAATCAAAACACAACATAGCCAAACCTATGGGATGCAATAAAAGCAGCACTGAGAGGAAAACTCATAGCTCTGAGTGCTTCCAAAAAGAAAGAGAAGAAAGCATACACTAGCAACTTGACAGCACAGTTGAAAGCTCTAGAAACAAAGGATGCAGATATACCCAAGAGGAGTAGACAGCAAGAAGTAATCAAACTCAGGGCAGAAATTGACCAAATAGAAAAAAAAAAAAAAAAAGAGAGTCATTCAATGAATCAACAAAACCAAGAGCTGTTTTTTTTTGAGACGATTAACAAGATTGATAAACCCTTTGACAGATTAACTAGAGGACAAAGAAAAAGTATCCAAATTAATAAAAGCTGAAATGAAATTGGAGACATAACAACTGAAACAGAGGAAATTCAAGAAATCATCAGCTCCTATTACAAAAGCCTATACTCAACAAAGTTGGAAAATCTTGAAAAAAATGGATGAATTCCTAGAGAGATACCAGACACTAAATTTAAGACTGGACCATGTAAACAATCTAAATAATCCCATAACACCTAAAGAAAGAGAACCAGTCATCCAAAGCTTCCCAAAAAAAAAAAAAAAAAAAAAAAAAAAAAAAAAAAAAAAAACTGCATTGTCATCTCACAAGATGCTGAGAAAGCATTTGACAAAATTCAATACCCCTTCATGTTAAACGTCTTGGAAAGAATAGGACTCAAAGGCCCAAGCTAAATATAATGAAAGCAATAAACATTAAACTAATAGCCAGCTTCAACCTTAATGGTGGGAAACTTGAAGTATTCCTACTAAAATCAGGGACTAGAAAAGGCTGTCTACTCCCCCCCCCCTTTCTTTTCAACATAGTACTGGAAGTCCTGGATGGAGCATTTAGAAAGAAAAAGAAAATCAAAGCAATACAATTTGGAAAAGAAATAGTAAAAACGTTATTGTTTGAAGATAACATGATAGTGTAAGTAAGTGACCCCAAAAATTTCACCAGAGAACTTCTACAGCTGATGAACAAGTACAACAAATTAGCTGACTATAAAATTAACTCAAACAGTCAGTAGCCATCCTCTCCTCAAAAGACAAACATAGGAGAAAAAATTTAGGGAAGAGATACCTTTCACAATAGTGACAAACAATATAAAATACCTTGGTGTGATTCTACCTAAGCGAGTGAAGGACCTGTATGACAACAACTTCAGATCGCTAAAGAAGGAAATTGAGAAGATCTAAGAAAATGGAAAAATCTCCCTTGCTCATGGACTGGAAGGATCAACATTTAAAAAATGGCCATCTTAACAAAAGCAATCTAGAGATTCAATGCAATTTCCATCAAATTTTCAACATAATTCTTCATAGAATTGGAAAGCCAATGTGCAATTTCATCTGTAATAACAAAAGACTTAGAATATTAAAATTCATTCTCAACAACAAGCAAACAGCTGCAGGAATCACTATTCCTGATCTCAAGATATATTACAAGGCAATTGTGCTAAAAACTGCATGGTACTGGTACAGCAATAGGCATGTTGATCAATGGAAATGAATAGAAGATCCATAAATTAGCCCTCTCATACATGATCACTTTATTTTTGACAAAGGATGTGTAAACATTCAATGGAAAGAGGACAGCCTCTTCAACAAATGATGTTGGTCCAACAGGCACTCAGCATGCAGAAGAATGAAAATAGACCCTTTCTTATCTCCCTGTACAAAGCTCGAAAATATCCACATTAAACCAGAAACACTGAAATTATTAGAAGAGAAAGTAGGGAAAATCTTAGAACACATAGGCACAGGAGAAAATTTCCTGAATAGAAGAGCAATGGCTCATGCTCTAAGGTAAAATATTGACAAATGAGACTTAATGAAATGTCAAAGTTTCTGTAAGGCTAATGCCACTCTCAAGAAAGCAAAAAGGCAGCCAACAGATTTGAAAATGATCTTTAAGAAGCCCTCATCTGACATAGGGATAATATCTAAGGTTTACAAAGAATTCATGAAGTTAGACAACAGAGAATCAAACAACCTTATTAAAATGGGATAGAGAGCTAAAAAAAAAAATTCTCAACTGAGGAATATTGAATTACTGAGAGCAGCTATGGAAGTGTTCCACATACTTAGCCATCAGGGAAATGCAAATCAAAACAACCCTGAGATTCCACCTTACACCAACCAGAATGGCTAAGATCAAAAATTCAGATGACAGCAGATGCTGGTGAGGATGTGGAGAAAGAGGGACACTTCTCCACTGTTGGTGTGATTGTGAACTGGTACAAACACTCTAGAAATCAGACGGGCGATTCCTCAGAAAATTGGACATATTACTACCTGAAGACCCAGCTATTCCACTTCTGGGCATATGCCCTAGAGAAACTCCAACATACAACAAAGACACATGCACCAGAATGTTCATAACAGCTCTATTTACAATATACAGAATCTAGAAAAAACCAAAATGCTCTTCAGTAGATGAATGGATACAAAAATTGTGGTATATTTACAGAATGGAGTACTACTCAGATATCAGAAAGAATGACTTTATGAAACTCTTAAGAAAATGGATGCATTTAGAGAATATGTTCCTGAGGGGTTTGACCAAGTCTCAAAAGAACAGATATAATATGCAGTCACTGATAATGGAATAGTAACTCCAGTAAGCTCTGAACACCCCAGAAACAAGTCACAGATTATATAAAGTTCAAGAAAAAAAAGGGCCAAAAAAGAAAGAAAATGAAAAGCCATTATGCACAATCTTTACACACCAAGAAAATTTTTACTTCTTCCAGGTTACATCCTTTTTTACATGTACTTTATGCTCATTGTAACTAGTAAGATCTTTATGCACACAATTAAACCTTTAAAAATTCAAGTACCAATAAAAATGTATTTGTATACTTTTATGCAAATATGATTAAAATTCGTACATTTATCTTTGTGTTTTTTTTTAAACAAAGTTATCTAATTTAAAAAATAAGGTACAGAGCTAAAGAAAAAAGTTCTGAACTGAGGAATATTACATGGCTGAGAAGTATCTAAGGAAGTGCTGGACATCATTAGCCATCAGGCAAATGTAAATCAAAATAAAACTGAAGTTCCCCCTCACACCAACCAAAATGTCTAAGATCAAAATTCAAATGACAGCAGATGGTGGCAAGAATATAAAGAAAGAGTAACACTTCTCTACTGATGGTGGGGTTCTAAACTGGTACAACCACTTTGGAAATCAGTCTGGTGATTCCTCAGAAAACTGGGCTTAGTTCTTCCTGAAGACCCAGTTATAACACTTCTGGGCATATACCCCAGAGAAGCTCCAACATACTACAAAGACTCAAGCACCACAATGTTCATAGCAGCCCTATTTATAATAGAGAGAATCTGGAAAAAAAAACAGATGTCCTTCTTTAGATAAATAGAAAGAAATATTGTGGTATGTTTGCACAATGGAATAGTACTCAGCTATCAGAAAAAAAAGAACTTATGAAATTCTTAAGAAAATGGATGCAAATAGAGAATATCATTCTGAGAAAGATAACCCAATCACAAAAGAACAGACATAATATGCAGTCATTGATAATTGGATACTAACCCCAGAAAGCTCTGAACACCCATGAAACAACTCACAGACTACATTAAGTTAAAAAAAAAAAGGCCAAAAAAAAAAGAAAGTGAAAAACTTTTATGCTTAATCTTTACACACCAAGAAAACTTTGATTATTTCCAGGTTACATCCTATTTTACACATTCTTTATGCTCATTGTAACTAGTAATATTTTAATGCATACTCTCAAACCTTTAAAATAATCAAGTACTGACAAAATTATATTCGTATACTTTTATGCAAAAATCCTTAAATCTGTATATTTATCTTCTTTTTTATTATAAGTGTTCAATAAAAAAAAAAACACTCAGATGACAGCAGAGGCCTGCAAGTATTCGGAGAAAGAGGAATACTCCTCCCACATTGAAAGTCTTGTAATCTAGGACAAACACTGTAGAAACCAATCTCCTGGATCCTGAGAAAATTATACACAGTACAACCTGAAGACCGAGGTATTCTACTCATGTTCATGACCCCAAAGTTGCTTCAACATAAAATAAAAACACATGCTCCACCATGTTCATAGCAGCCTTATCTATAATAGCCAGAAGCTTGAAAGAACCCAATGTCCTTACATTGATGAATGGATATAAAAACAGTAGTATATTTATACAATGGAGTATTACTCAGCTATTATAAACAACGACATTACAAAATTCCTAGAAAAATGGATGTATTTAGAGAATATCATCTTGAATGAGGTAATCAAGTCATGAAACAACATACATAATATTCAGTCTCTGATAACTTGATATTAGCACCATTAATACACAAGAAGTAGCTTAGAGAAGCTAAAAAAAAAAAAAAAAAAAAAAAAAAAAAGGACAAAATGTGGAAGCCACAGAAATTCTTTTTTTTTTTTTTTTTTTGGTTTAATTGGTTTAATTGTTTCTTTATTTTTTAACAACTTTATTTTACCAAACAAAGATAAATGTACAGATTTTAAGCATTTTTGCATAAAATTATACAATACATTTTTGTCAGTACTTTTTTTTTTAAAGGTTTGATAGTGTCATAAAGATCCCACCAGTAACAGTGAGCATAAAGTACATGTAAATCAAGATGCAACCTGGAAATAGTCAAAGTTTTCTTGGTGTGTAAATATATATATATATATTTTTTACAATGAGCAGACAATACATGTAATACAGGGTACAACCCAGAATTTGTCAATGTGTACTTGGTAGGTAAGGATTGAGCATGACTGTTTTTTTTTTGTTTTGTTTTGTTTTGTTTCCTTTTTTTCTTGGACTTCATACAGTCTGTGAGTTGTTTCTGGGGCAGTGCGAGCCTCTGGGGTTAGCATCCCAATATCAGTGACTGCATATTATGTGTGTTCTTTTGTGACTGGGTTATCTCACTCAGGATGATATTCTCTAGATGCAGCCATTTTTTTAAGAATTTGGTCAAGTCATCATTTCTGATAGCTGAGTAGTACTCCATTGTGTAAATGTACCACAATTTTGTATCCATTCATCTTCTGAAGGACATCTGGGTTCTTTCCAGCTTCTGGCTATTATAAATAGAGCCGCTATGAACATTGTGGTGCATATATCTTTGCTGTGTACCAAAGTGTCTCTGGGGTATATACCCAGAAGTGGAATAGCTGGGTCTTAACGTAGTACTATGTCCAATTTTCTGAGGTATCGACAGACTGATTTCCAGAGTGATTGTATCAGTTTGAAACCCCACCAAAAGTAGAGAAGTGTTCCTCTTTCTCCGCAACCTCGCCAGCATCTGTTGTCATCTGAGACTTGGATCTTGGCCAATCTGACTGTTGTGAGGTGGAATCTCAGGGTTGTTTTAATTTGCATTTCCCTGATGGTTAAGGATGTCGAGAACTTTCTCAGATATTTCTCAGCCATTTGATATTCCTCAACTGAGAACATTTTGTTTAGCTCTGTACCCCATTTTTAATAGGGTTGTTTGATTCTCTGGTGTCTAGCTTTTTGAGTTCTTTGTATACCTTGGATATTAGGCTTGTATCTGATGTGGAGTTGGTAAAGATCTTTTCCCATTCTGTTGGCTGCCATTTTGTTTTTTTGACAATGTCCTTAGCCTTACAGAAACTTTGCAATCTCCTTAAGTCCCATTTGTTAATCTTTGACTTTAGAGCTTGAGCCACTGGTGTTTTGTTCAGAAAATTCTCTCCTGTGCCTATGTGTTCTAAGGTTTTCCCTACTTTCTCATCTAATAGTTTCAGTGTATCTGGTTTAATACGGAGATCTTTGATCCACTTACACTTGAGCTTTGTACAAGGAGATAAGAAAGGGTCTAATTTCATTTTTAAAAAAATAAAAAAAATCTGTAAGCTTATAGCATCCTCTCAGAGAAGGGTACGCCTAGAAATTTAATCATTCATAACTCAAGAACAAAGAAGATATGTTAATTTTTGTAATTTGTAAATCATTATGTTTAATCTTTACACACCAAGAAAACTTGGACTATTGTCATACTAACTTTTCTTTAGCATGGACTTTATGACCATTGTAAATACTAAGATTTCAATGCATACTATCAAACCTTTAGTCAGATCTCCTCTTTCATCACTCCACTTTTCTCCTGTTTTTTTGTCCTCCTTAAACTTCCCACCTTTTCCTGACCTCCTCCTTTATACCATTCTGTACTCATGGTATCTCCCTGCTCTGATCTTTTAAAGACTACCTCCTCTTTTCATGCTACTTTTACCCTCTTTCTATTTTTCTTACAATGTTTCCCAAATTACTCTACTCCTTTCCTCTCTTCCTCCATCACACTTTGCTCTACTTCCTTTCCCCTATTCACTTATATCTCTCCTTACACAATCCATGCTTTCCTATTCACTTTTTTCCTTCTACCCCATTTGCCCCTTTCTCTCCTCTTACACCACCCCGCCAATGAAGTCTTCTCTCCTGTTTCAACTCTGTCTCTTCCCACCTTTCTCCACTTCTTTCTTTCTATCTCATCCTTAACCCATCTTCCCTTTTCTCAATCATCTGAGATTCCTCTTCTGTCCTCTTCATCACCTCTAACATTCCCTTGCATCTTCTCTTTTCTTCTGACCACATTCAAATTCCCTTCATTTTTTTTCCTCAATTTTTCCTACTCATTTTCTCTGTTCACTGTGATTTTCATCTTGTTCCCTCAGCCTCCCTATCTCTCCAATTTCCTCTTCATCCTCCTTTTGTTTATTTCCACTTCCTACTTAAACCTTTTTACCTCTTTACTTCAGCCTTTCCTACATTTTTCTTCATTCATATCGATGTCTCCCTCTTCTTCCCTACTTCCTACAGTTCCATATTTCCCACATCATCTCCATCTTCTCTTATGCTTTTCAATTCAAATCTTTTTAATTTTCCCTGCTTCTTAATCTCCTTTCTCTACTGTCTTTTACACTTATCTATCATCTCTTCATTTCCCAAAGGTCCTCTTACCTCCTCTTTCATTAAATATTTTTTTTCATTCCTTCTAACCCTTCACAACACTTTCATGGCTCCTCCTTCCTCCCCTTTCTTTGCTTCCTTTTATTCCCTCCTTCAATATCAGACACACTCCATCTGCTTTTCTACTCACTCACTTTTCTTGTCCCTGCCTGTTTTCTTCTTCTTCTAATCTACTCTTTCCCCATTGTCTTCAGCCTTCCAGCTTTAACCCCAATCATGAAGCCAGTATCTTCTTGTCTCATCTGACCAATGCACTACTCTCTTTTTCTCATCTTCCCTCCTCCACTCTCCTTCCTCCTCTTAGTTTTAAGACAACAGTCTTGCTTTCCTGTTTGCCTGTGTGTCCTCAATTTCACTTGTTCTATGGCTAAACTATGCTAATAATGTTTGAACCCTTCCATGACCTGATATCTCCTCTGAGGTTGTTTCAAACAGGAGAAATTACTTTAGAAACAGGACTTCCTTTCCGTGCATATTCAAGAGAGCCAGCATTTCCCTTGCATTTCCACTTTATTTACAGCTACAATCTATTTACTAAGATCACTGCTAATAGGAAGCCAATGACATCCTGTTAATATATTCCTCCCATAAATAGGTGAAATGGATCTTTTCTACTGATATTCTTGTAAATTCATGTGTTATTACTCAAGGGAATCTAATAGAAATGAAATTATCCTCAGAAAACATAAAACCCAAATGAAGAACTCTTCAATTATGGCCAGGAAATGATAGCAAATGTGTACACATATATCATATTGATAATAAAAAGCATCCACTATCGAGGAACATGGTAAGCCTTCCTCTACATAGTATGGACGCTTTCATTTTTTGTTCAATGTGAAAAGCACTATACTACATAAAGCACTGCTCACAATCTTCATCATATTAATATACTGCAAAGGTGTCCTCTATCCTTTACTGTATCACTCATAATACACGCTACACAAGTCCTTGCCTAATTCTTCAATCTTAGGATCTGACTGGTTGTATAATACTACACATTTCTGTCAGAACATGTCCTATAACTTGGCTTCTGTTTTATGATAATTGTTTACAGTTTTAAGATATTAAAATGATTCCATTTCTCTTCCTTACATTAGTACACACTTTTCCGGACAGATATGGTTTTCTTGCAATGCACAGAAATTAAAAATAAGGATTATGAGTAAGTGAAAACCGGCATCTGCCTGTGAAAGGCAGTGCTATAAGATCAGCTTC